>NC_064304.1:21975543-22666978 GCF_023373825.1 Bactrocera dorsalis | reverse complement strand
AGCCGGAAGTAAGGCTACACATACACTACACATATATATTAGTATGTGTGCGTGCGCGCTGAAAGTCAAGGTGTCCGCGCGCTGACCTGGCGAACAAGTGCGCGCGGTTTTGTGGCAGCTACGCGATACTTTTGCGGCACGCCGTTGCATGCCACCAACAAGAAACCGTTATACTTTATAGCTACTACACTTTAGTAGTGCTGCCACAGCATACACCTACATGGCCGCATACGGGCTGCGCGTTTGGGGTGCATAACCTGCGACTAACTTAGTCATAAAAGGAAAAAAAAACAACAATAAAATATATATATGAGACTGCCGAAGCCTGCAGCGTGCGGTTGCAGCATTGAAGCGTTTTTAATTTGGAGCAGGTGTAATATTTGCCTCGCTTGCTGGGGATTAGCGGTTGTCGGCCGGTAAGCAGACACTCAAGACCGACATGAAGTCAGAGTCGTCGCTTACAGCTGCAGTTGTGGCATGAATGGAGCAACGCGCACTTGTCTGCGTAAACTATGTGGCACGCGCCGAAAAATAAGCATTTTAAATACATTTTCTTCAATATTTCTTTTATTATTTTTTTTTTGTAAGATGGCTCTACTGAAAGTACAGTTATGTGCACAAACATTTTTTGTTAGTAAAAATTTATAAAGTCATTTGTTCATTAGTTTAGTTTTTGCATATATTTTTAATATTTTTTTTTTAGTTTGCTGAAAGTACAGTTATGTGAAAAAAATTTTTTGTTAATAAAAATTTATAAAATCATTAATTAATAAGTTAACCTTTTAAATAATTTTTTTGTTATTTTTTGAGTTTGCTAAAAGTACAGTTATGTGAAAAAAATTTTTCTAAGTAAAAATTTATAAAACAATTAAATAATTAGCTAAGTTAAAAATTTTTTTTTTTATTATTTGTAGTTTTTGGCTCTAGTGAAAGTACAGTAATGTGCCATAAAAATTTTGTTAGTAAACATTTAAAAAACAATTCAATAATTTGCTAAGTTTTTAAATATTTTTGTTTGTAATATTTATAGTTTTTGGCCCTACTGAAAGTACAGTTATGTGCAAAAAATTTCTCTTAGTACAACTTTATAAAGTAATTCAATAATAATAAATTTTTAGTAAATTTTTTTAAATTAATTTTGTTCAAGCCTCCATTAAAAATACAGTTATGTGCAAAAAAAATGTTGCTAATAAAAATTTATAAAACTGTTCAATAACTCTTTAACATAATTTTAGTGAAATTACAGCATTCGGAGAATGTATGTATGAAGTATAACGGTAAATTTTATTAAAATTTAATTTTTTTGAATTACATAAAATTTTATAGAATTGTTAAACAAATTTACAAGAAACATTCTTTACATCCTTTAGGGTCTTTAAAAATGTGTGTGGCACGCAATGCAAACAATATTTTAAATTTTACCGTTATTTTATTTCTAAAAATAACTTTTCGACAAAATGTATGCCATTTTAACGCACATTACTGTACACACATATAAAAAAACACAGTTCTTTTTTCAAGTATATTGTGGCATCATCGCCCCGGGAAGCAAAACCTAACAACCATTAAGTATATTATGCAAGTGTCTAGAAGAGCGAAGTGAGCGGCAATCAGCAGTCGGCTGCAGCGAGTATCACCTACAACTCATTTGGCGCAAGCGAGCAGGTGAAACCACTTTTTTGCTACGACTTCTTCCTTACGCTTTGTTATCCTGCGTAGCGATTAGTGCCGGCAAGGAGCTATACAGCGGCAGGTTATAAATTTCGAAAACAAGAAAAACGGACTATCATATACAAAACTGTGCTTGTATGAGTGTATTGTGTGCGTGTGCAAATAAAAAATATTTCATTACAATTCGTTACGATTCAATTTGTGTGAGGGTCAAGTGAGTGCATTTGTCTTGTGTTTAAGGAAATATTTGACAGAAAAATGAGTTAGCCGGCTAAGCAGATGCATAGCGCTGGGGCGAAGTAGTATGCTTGAAAGGTGCTTGGCAGACAAGGTGATGTAAAGTGCATTTTAGGTCAACACTTTTTGTTGTACTCATTCACTATTTCTTAGGCACGCAGTTGCTTTATGATTGATTACAGTTGGCTGACAGCGGATACAGCTGAACTTTGACCCAATGCGCTAAGAAGCAGTAAGGGAAGGTAGAAGAAAAAAATATAAATATACATATATAATACACACATGTATATATGTATAACTATAACTATGGAAGGCTTGAGTTGTGCGTCTCGTCGCAATACAATTAGTTGTTATCCTTGCTGCAATCGCCTCACAGCGCTGCCGCTCTAATCAACTTGGCTTGTTACCAGCAAATCTCGCCCGATAAGCATCGCACATTTGCGGCGACAATGACACGCTCATCTCATTCGTTTCTGTTGTTTTTTTTCTCACAACTCATCAACACATTTCGTTGATTGTCGAGCGGTTTTATATTCCTTTCTCGCCATTCGTTACATTTCGCTACAATGACACTTTAATCCTTTGCTTAGCGCATTTGATTTGTGCGCGCTGATAACGGTAGCTGGCTGGCTGGCGTGCGATTGAGCGTTGAGACTGCTGCCATTATAAACTCGTATTATTTGGAACAAAAGCGTTGGCTATAATAAAGAATAACAACAAAAATAACACTAAAGTGAAATAAAATGCGATAATGGAAACCAAAGTGTGAATTTAATTTGCGAAAAAGCATCCCTTTCTACTTTTGTTTTTGTCTCTCTCTCTTGCTATCACCATCTCCCTCCGCTTTGACGCTGTCACGCTGCTGCTGCATGTCCCTGCCGCTGCTTCAGTTCGCTTTTCCACAGCATTTATACGCCTTATCGCCTCATACTCGCATTGTTGTTGTTGCTGTTTTTGTTACATATATATATACATACAAAATGCAATCCTTTTAGTGATTTTTAATTTTTTTCCGCTCATCTTTCTCTGCCAGTGTACGGTAAGCAACATTTTCCTGCTTTCCTACACTGCGAACGCCCTTTCTCGCACTAACGCTAACGCCGCTCCCTGCTCACTTTTCAATTGCATTTGACGCTGCCACGGCTGAGCTGCCACAATTTCATTTACGCCTTATCGCGATTCGCTCGCTTTCGGTTACAATTTTGTTTCAGCCAACTGATTTTGTGCACCGCCAGGATTTCGTTTTCAGCGCTTGCGATGCCTTTCCTTAATGTTTTTTAGGTATGTGTGTGTATATATTGCCGCATGTGTGTTTATCCTCATGCGGCATAGTCTAATCTATCTTATATTCGTTTGTGCGCTCTATCACATTCAAATGAGATCCCATCAAATAGATTAAAAAGGCTTTTGTACGCCACTCTGCCGCGCCTCGCTTTGCAATTGCGCGCTGTTATATATGTGTGTGTGTGTTGTTATATACATATGTTGTTGGGTTTTTTGTATGCCATGGTGTCCGAAAAGGTTCCACTTCACACTTTACCCATTATACAGCTCGTATTTCGGTGCTCATCACAGCCTCTACAAATCCATTTCATTTACTAACTGCTTTATTTCTTTTGCGCTCCCATTTGCGGATTCCATTTGAAAAACTGTCAGCGTTTTTTCGCCATTTTCAAGCATGAAGTTTACTTTTGTAAGGTTTTTGCCGCTCGCTTTGTCAGTTGGCGCGCTCGTAAAGCATCGATTTTTTTTAAACACATTCATCTATTCATCTCGTCAGTCTTTCGCTTTGCAGCGCTCCCGCTTCCGCTCTCTCTCGTCCATTTACGGTCTTACTTTATCTGCGCGCTGATTATGTGTCGACTTCATTTCACTAATTGAAATGCATTTGCTGGATTTGTGCACCGCCTTTGATGGCGCGCGCGAACAGGCTTTTTGTCGCTGAGCGTTTGGTCCGTTTATCTGGAAGCAGTTGGAAGTGTTTGATGACACCTTTTAACCAAATTAAATGATGCGTTGATATATGCTTTCTCTATGTCGAGCCGATCGCTTTGCGATAATCAAATAGTGCGCAGTGTAATGGAGCTCTTCATATTATGTAATGTATGTAATTAGAGTAATTAAATAATTTAAGTTCGTTTTATTTTTAGTGCGGATTAAATATATTTTTTCCATCAAAAATATGTTTAAATTTTTGTGTTTATATTTTATATTAGTATTTTTTAGGTTTTTGAAATTTTTTTTTTTTGAATTACAAGGGATTTTGTGATTTTTAGTGTTCTAATATTCATACTATTGAAGCTTTTTTTATTAAAATAAAATTTTTACACAAAAAATATTTAAAAATAAATTAAAAATTTTATAATATTAAAAAATATTAAAAATTCCAAAAAAAAAAAGTTGTATACAATTTAATTACATTTTTTTTGTAATAAATTTATTATTTAAAAATTGTATACAAAAAAAAATATTTGCAAAAAAAATATAAAATTGCATTAGATTAAAAAAAAACTAAAATTATTTAAAATTCCAAAAAAAAGTATTAAATATTATTAAATACTATTAATTTTTTTTTGTATTACATTTAATTTTTTTTTCAGTTAATATTTGTTTCACATGTTTGTTAATTTTTTTTTTTTTTAACTTTATACAAAATAAAATATTTGCAAAAAAATTATAAAATTGTATCAAATAAAAAAACTAAAATTATTTAAAATTCCAAAAAAATTAATAATATTTAATAATTTTTTTTGTATTAAATTTAATTTTTTTTCAGTTAAAATTTGTTTCACATGTTTGTTCATTTTTTTTTTAATTTTTACTAAATGTTAAAAAATTTTTAACTATTTTTAAATTTTATTATTTATTATTTTAAGAATTTTAACAACATACGTCGGTGCGAAAAATCCTAAGAAATGTATTTTAATTTTTGTTTTTAAATAGCACACATCTTTCAAAACTTTAAAATTAGATTTTCAATAAACTCTTATGATTTTTTTAAATTACTTAAAGAAATTTTCACCTGAAAATTTATAAATTTTTTGTATTTTAAGTAATTTTAAACCAATTTTTAACAATTTGTGAAACTTAAAAACATACTTAAGTTTTGGTTTTCATTTTCTAATAATTTTAATAATTTTTGTTTTTAAATTTTTTAACAGTTTTATAGATTTGAAAATTTTTGTGTTTGATTTTTGAAATTTGTTTACTTGAAAATAAATGTTTTAATATCGAAAATTTTTTTTAATTTCGAAAAATTTTTTTTATTGTAATTTAGTTTTTTTTTAATTTTAATTTTTTAAATTTTTATTTTAATTTATTTTTTTTTTTTAATATTAGTTTTGGAAATTTAAATATTTCAATTTTCAACAGCCTGTATTGTTTCTGTTACTAAAAACTATCACATGTATTTTACTTTTGGTTTTTTTTAATTTTAAAAATTAAATGTTCACTCCAAGAAAATTCCAATTTTTAATTTTGTTTTTTTTTTAGTTTTAATGGTTTATTTTACGTTATTGTCAGCTTTTAACATAATTTTTCGAAATTTGTGATTTTTTAAATTTTTTTCATTTTAATATTTATATTTTCAAAAACTAAATTTTTTAATTTTTATTTTAAATTTTTTTTATTTTATTTTTAATTATGAACATTTTTTTAATTTTACTAATTATTTACATTTTTTTAATTTTTTTTTTTAATTTTATTGTTAATTTTTAAGATTTTCAAGCAGTAACAGAAAAAGAATCATTTATATTTCTAATTTAATTTTTGTACGATTTTTTTATTTGCATTTGCTAATTTCGAAACATCAAGTGTTTCAACAAATCTAATTAATTTTTTAATTTTTGACATTTTATTGCCACAAGCCCTAAATCGAGGCACGCCTAGGCGGCAAAAAAAATACTTCCAACGAATGCCAAGCTCTACATTTAAGAAGTCAGCCACACATGCTCGTATTAACGACAAAAAATTAAAAGCAACAAAAAATCAAAAATTAAATTAAATTATAACAACAACGAAAATTACGAAAAACAATAACTAAGCGACTACCAAATAAAGTGAGCAATAAAAACAATTGTTATTAGCTTTTATTGTTTGTTACGATTACGCTTTTGTTATTGCTAATCAGTTGGCTGTTGTTGCTGCTGTTGTTGTAACACTGCACTTAAAAATCAGTGAGCGCACAGCGAACGCTTTAAAAGACAGATCAAAGCGATTTTGCCGCAAGCGTACGGCAACACACACACTCATACATAACTACATATGAATAAATGGCTGTTTGTGCGTATGTGTGACCACAGCTGGAATATTTATGAGTAGCTTCGAACAAATAAATTTTTTAGAGAGTTGTAAATAAGTGAATTTGCAAATAAATAAAATTTTATATATGTTTGTACACAAGTGGTGTGATATATATACATACATATGTATATGTATACCTATATATACAACATTAGCTAGCGCGCCAATCGAACTGCAAATTTGCGGAAAAACTAAATAACTAGATACTAGATTTACTGCCTGACCAGACGCTCTCGATTTGCATTGTTGTTGTCGCTTTTGCTTTGTGTTATTCACTTTTTCTCAATTTTCTGCGGCCATGCTGACATTTTAAAAGCATTTGACAGCCAAGCGTTCCAAAGCTTTGACAACGTCATCTTGTGTATGCGCTGTTGTTGTTGGCTAGCGAATAAGTAGCGCACTTTAAGACGTCGTAACGCCGCCCATCGAGGCTCTAAAATTTTATAAAGAAAAAGAAAAAGAAAAAGAAAAAGAAACTTAAATTCAGCGCCGATAAGTGGCACTCAGCACAGCGGCAGTAGAAAGCTGCGGCCGGTCCGTCGGCCACCGCTCGCCGCATGTGGTAGCTAAAAGGGGCTGACAGCTGGCAGCCGGCAGCCAGCGTACAGTTCGGCCATTGAGGCACTGAGACACTTTGGTAGCCGCTGAAAAAGGGAGTGAAGCGCCTTTTAATTGCCACATTCGACGCTTTTCTACGAAGGAAATGCAGCTTAGCTTTGATTTTAGGCTTCTTGTGCCGTCGAGTGCGCTTTGAAGTGCTTGTTGTTGTTTTTTTCTTCTTCTCTGCACACCGTGAGTGACATAATTAATTGAGTTTGTTGGAAAAAGCGATGGCCACTGTCACTGATAATGCACTCACACTCGCTGTTAAACACATACATATGTATGTATGTGTGTATGTCTGTATGTACTTATATATTTATCTTTCTTATATGTAATATATACGTATATGTATTTATATACACAAACATATAACTGTTACATGTGTATGTACTTGTGCCCGCAACTAAGTAAGCTGGTATCAAAGGCGGCTCTGCTTTACTTAGCTTGCTATTGAAGATATGACATTTGAAAGACAGATTCTAGACGTGCGACGCTGCTGATCGTCGGACATGCACGTCAACATGGAAATACGCGTACGAAGTAAATGCATACACACATATATAATTAAATACACACATATGTATGTATGTATGTATGTATGATTGGTATGCACGCGCGCTTCCGACAGGACAGGTGAGAGAACTCAAATAATTGTTGAACCTGTGCCTTTGACAGCGCCGACAGCGGCAACTGTAGTTAATGAGCTCGTCGTATAATGTACTCAGAGCATGGGGTGTGACATAGAAGAGGGGCTTATAAGCGGTTTATAAGCAATGTATTTGAGGGAGAAGTGTAAATAGATAATTCAGATATTTTCAGGAGCTTGATTACTTTTTATATCAAAATATTTATTCAAAAAAATATAAATTTTTTTTTATATTACACACATATATATACATATATATGTATATTTTTTTTTAGAAAAGTTTAAAATATTTGTTTATTAAAAATCTTATATTTAATCGTTATTTTTTTATGTTTATTCTTAAAATTTAAGAAAAACTTCAAAAAAATATTTTCATTTAAAAAACTTAAAAAAAAATATTTTTTCATTACCCGATAAAAAGATAAAAATATTGTTTTTTAATTATTTTTAATTAAAATATTATTTTTTCATTAAATTATTTCTAAACCAGTTTAAACAAATTATTAAATTTGAAAAATCTTGTATTTTTGTGTTAATTTTTTGTGGTTTGACTTATAATTTAAGATAAGCATAAAAAATATTTTAATAAAAAAAAATATTTTTATTAAGAAATTAAAAAAAACATAGTTTTTTTTTATCCAAAAAACATTTTTTTGTAATTTTTTTTTATTTTTTTTTTTAATTAAAATTATTTTCAGCATTCTACATCAAAAATTTGTTATAATTATGAAGAAAATCTATAGCCAAAGCTATAAAATGATCATTATTGAAAAACATTGAACAAATGGACAATTTTTTATATGTATTTGTGGCCGTGTACAGGACCAAGCCAAATTTTACAACCAAATATCTACACTAAATTTCCAACCGGCAAAACTCGAATAACTGTCTACTACGCTGAAATCGCGAATAAATAGCATTATAACAATACGAGTACAACAACAACAATAAAATTGAAATTCTAAGCAAATTCTCGCAGCAGATAAAGTTAACAAGTCACTAGACAACGCATGCGCAACGTAATGATGATGCAAACTGTCTTATTATTTATTATCTGCATCTCATAAAACTAACTGCAGCCATTTATAAATATATATACAAACACATACATACATATGTGCCGAGAGAAAGGCAGACTAACTTAGAAGACAATCGCAAGTGCTGAGAACAATGCCGCGGCGCAAGCGTAAAAGTTCAAACAAAGTTCAGGCAGATGTGCAGCACTGCCACAATAGGTGGCAACCGACCACTTTACTACAGTGGTGAGAATTAAAAGCGGTTGGAAAAGTAAAATGCCAAATGCTATATAGAAATTTATAGCACTTCAAAGAACGCTTAAGGAAAAGTCAGTAAAATATGGAAATCGGCGAATGGCCGCACAAGTGATGCCAAGTACACGTGGTGCTGTTGTGTGAAGTAGTGTCTGTATGCCTGGTTTACAGCTGTACCCCATGGCTTACCTATTTTGTGCGGCAGCTCAGTAAATCATGGCAGACACCTAAAAAGTTCGCCATATAAAGCCACATTTGCCCGCATTGTGTCAAGCCCGGCGCATTTGCAAGGCACATGTGTGTGTGTGTGTTTGTAGGCTTGTATGTGTAGCAGCGGTCGTTTATGCTGGAGCGTGTTTGCATTTTGTCTCATTCTAAACATGTTGTTAGTTTGCTTGGCATGTTGCATTAGCAGCGCGTTAGCGTCTGTGTTGGTGTGCCAAAATGTCAACAACTTTGCAAACTTTATTTGCAGTAATTTTTTGTTGATGCAATTTTTTTGTTGCTTTGCGCATGTAGATACGTTTTTATGTGTATGTACGGTGTTACATATATTTATTAAGTACACATACATATGTATATATACATATATGTTGCACGTGCGTATGTATATTCGTTTTTTGTATACATGTTGTCTAGCTTTTTATTAGCTTGCCACATTTTGCATTCGCTGTTGTTGCAATGTAAATTTACTTAAAACGAAGCGTTGACTCAATCGCTATAGTGGGTTTCTGAATGAAACCACAGTTAAATACATACATACTATATATGCAAATATTCTCATATATGTATATAAATCATTATATGCTATTATATATGTATGTAGTTACATACATATGTGCCCGTAATTAATCTCTGTGTATAACCCGTAATTAATCCCCAGTTCGTTAGAGAAATCTACTGTTTCTTTCCTACACCCTTAATTTTGTCTATAATAATCTGTCGCTAAATATTTATTTTTATTTTTGCGATATTAAAATAAAAATAAGGAAAAAGTATTATTTAAAAAAATCAGCACTAGTTAATAACTAGTTCCAAATGAACCACTTTCAGTAAATTTTTGTAACGCAAAATAAAGTAAAGAAAATTTAGTATTTTTTTAATTATTTTCAGCACTATTTACTAACTGGTTCCAAATGGACCAGTTTGCTTAAAGTAAATATTTGTTTTGCAGCATTTAAAAACAAGGTGAGAACAAATTTCTAAGTATTTTTTTTTAATTATTTTCTACACTAGTTAAGGACTACTTCCAAATAAACCAGTTTTTATAAGCATGTTTCTTTTACAACATTAAAAATTAAATATAAAAATATTTTCGAAGTAGTTTTTTTAAATTTTTTAAATTTTTTTTTACATTTTTTTTTAATTTTTTTCAATGCGTGTGGTGCACTAGTTCCAAATGGACCAGCTTGACTTACGTATAATTCGTGTTGCAACTTTTTAAAAATAAAATAATAATATTTTCGAAGTAAAATTTTTTACATAAAATTAGTTTTAGTTTAGTCATCACTAGTTAAAAACTAGTTCCAAGTGGACCAGTTAGTGTTTTCGTTTAAATAAATCAAAATAATAATTTCAAAGTGGAAAAGTTAAAAATCAATTAGCGTCAGCATAACACTTAAATTATAACTCGTTATAAACTAGTTCCATACGGACTACTTTGAGTTACGTAAGCTTCCTTTTTAACATATTGATATATGCAAACACTATAACTATCGATGTTAAAAATTAAAAAAATTTTTAAAGTTTTTCAAATAAAAAAGATTCCTCTAGGTTGTTGACCATTAAATCAAAATCTGGTAATTTAATAGCAATTTTACCGCTATATACTTTACAGCTAGTCGAAATTAGCAGTGCACTACCCAAACGTGTATTTTTACTCGCCTGCCAACATTTGCATATAACGCTATACATTCAAATGCACATACCTTACACCAATAGTTTTTTGCCCCCTTTGCTGGGCATGGCCAACGGCAGTTTTCACATTGTGCGACATGTTGTATTTTTCTCTGTGCGAATTTTTTTCCATTTTTTCTGCTTTGCATACATATTATATACACACATACAAAAAGTACATATGTACATTGTGCAAAAACACAGTGAAATAGCAAATAGAGGGACAGCAACAATAACAACAAGCATACAAAAACGACAACAATTTTGCCAGCAGCATGACAACATCGTCGCAAACAAAACGTTGGCGAATGAGTTCGAGCGAGAAAAAATTTCAAGCGGAGGGAGAAGAAACGGTAAATGGGAAATATCAACTGAAAATAAGCGTTTGTTGCAAGCAAATGCCATGCAAAGTAGTTGTGGCAAAGGAACTGGAAGCGCAAAGAAGGCAGCCGTAGTGAATGGGTTGGCGTTATTCATGGGGATGTAAGACTGGCATGTATGAATGTGTGTATGTATGTGTTTATTAGTGTGTGTGTGTATTTGTTTGCTGTGCGTTGCTTTTATTTTATTGTGTGTAATTTTTTGCTGACACTAGTCTAGCCGAGTTGCATAGCAAGCGAATGCGCCATTTTTGTGGCCATTTTGTATGCAGTGACATATGTATGAAGGCATATGCATGTATATAACTTTGGTTCTATATTAATATCGGAATTTCTACACTTTTATTTATATTTTGTTATGTCTTTTGCGCGGAGTTCATATTTATTTTTGTACTTCTTCGTAAATACTACAATTGAAGTAATAAATTCTTGTGTATATATAGTAAACATTTACCGTTGTAAGCGCTTCCAAACTTTACTATAACATAAAGTCTTTAACTTATCACCATAAGTTGTGTATGTCTTGAGTATAGCAAGCTTACATTGCTATTTATATTGAACTCAGCTCCTAAATGTAGGCAATAGTGGTAAATGTTGCCTACATTTGTGTGCTAATAATCGTCTAAACCACCAGCAGGATAACTTCGAGGTCAAAAATAATAGTTTTGAACCAAAAACTAGTAGTAAGACAAGTAAGCCGTGTACGTCTTGAGTACAAAAGGCATACATTACCATATCTATTAAACTAAGCTCCTAAATGTAGGCAATAGTTGTAAATATTGCCTACATTTGTGCGCTAGTTAAGGTAAAAATAAACAAAATAGCTAACTTCGAGTTAAAATTTTTTTTTAACAAAGGGCTCGTACTGAGACGAGTAAAAGCAGTAGAGAGCTGTTCATAGCGCAATATAGGCGGGCTGATTTCACGAAGGTGCGCTGATTTCACGACGGTGGTATCTACGTAAGCGGAATGGACCAGGATTTTTTTTGTACAAGAACAACTCAACTCGACAGCTTTCCTAAATATTTGGTGAGAAATATTTTTTTCTATGTAACATCATATTTTATGACGCGAGGCTTTTAAGCCTTCCGTATTATTTTATATATTTCGTCGAATATATTTCAAATTTTTTATATCAGATCTCAACGTATGGTAACTATAATGATAGCCAACACTTTTACAACAACAATATTCAATAATTTTTACAACAACAATATACAACATTTTTTAAAACAATAAAATTCAATGATTTACAACAACTATATGATCATTTATATAAATTAGAAACTCAAATAAAAAAAAACAACAAATATTTGCAAGCTAAATTCCAAATCAATACCAAGAGAATATATTCTTTCCGTCACTGCTAATCAACACTGCGATAGTCAAACAATATATTTCCCAAACAAATTTGTCAACAGTATTGCATACGGCTACTCAGCAAACATGTTTATATGCAAATTTGTGCTTTTGAAGTGTGACAAGTTGACAGCTGACAACTCCAATGGACAAGTCTTAAATCAACTTGTGGCAATATGTTGGCAGTGACCACCAAGAACGCTTGCGAACATTGCAAACAATAGAAACCAAAGGCAACTGATAGCAAAGTCAACATAGTGTAAATTATTGTCATAGAAATTTGTGACCATGACTCGTATGGCTCCGGGTGGACTTGGCAAGATTTAACGCTACTCAAATGAGCAGCAAATCATTGTCAGCTGAAGAGCCGAACGCCATTTTGTGATTGAAAAGCGGACAGCATTTCGCATTGGTCACTATTGGGTGGCGTAATGGATGAAGTAAAGGAAGAAGACACAAAAGAAGAAAAAGAAATATCAAAAGATGTGAAAAATATTTGTATATATGAAAGAATGCTGTTGAGGATAAAATGACACTCATACATTCTCAGCCATTAATTGTTGCCACAAACACAGCAACAGCAAACAACATATATAGCAACGAAGAAACTGTGGCATAAACTTGTAAAATATAGCATACAAATGCATTACACACACATGCACACTTATATTTAGCGATTGCAGCAAAGTGAGCTGTTGCACTGCCGCGACCGGGTGTCTGACGCGCACTCAAATGACGGCAGGCGCGCACAAATCATAGCAATGCCACAGCAATCGCTAGCGCAATCAGCTAGCAAAGCAACAGTAACAACAACAATTACCACAGGGAGTTGCCACAACATGGCATGCCAGCAGGCAGGCGTGCGTTGCAAGGCTGTCCACACCAGTCGGTTGTGCCTGCGATTGCCAAGCGCTACTGAGCCTCGTTAAGCTGACGATGATGGCTTCCTCAGCAGTCATATATGTATGTATGTGTGCGTATACAAATGTAGCAGTTGCAATATGCCATCTTCAATGCCTGCGCCTGTTGTCGCTGTTTTGTATTATTGTTTGTGGCATGTTTGCGCAGCAATCGATGACACGAGTGCGTGCAACGCATCAATAATTGCCGGCAATAACTGCGAAAACACACGCTTAGCTGCATATATGTAGGGCTGTGTCAGTGTTGCACATGTTGCAACAATATTTTGCGTGTGCATATTTCAAAAATGTAATCGTACATGGCGATCGTCATTTTTCATGGCGTTAAATATTACGCGTTGCAGCAACTTGTTAAACACAGCGCGGTAAGCGCGTGTGTGCAACTCACCGAAAAAGCGCTCCGCTAACAACCACAACTGGCAGTACTACTAATAATGAGCAACAAGAAATAATAAATTTTATGTGTGTTTTTTTGCACACATTGCTTCATTTGTGAAGCTTGTTACTGCTACTTACGTGCCACAAATGCCACACACACGCGGAGCATGGCCGGCGCGGTACGATTTGACAGTTCAAGCGTCAGCGAAATCATTAAAATTGACAAGTTTTTGATGTGTAGACGCCTGCAGATGCCACCGGCGTTGCCAAATTTGGCAGAAAAACATGCCACAAGAGCGGCCGGTGGCAGCCGTATGCGCCAGCTAAGCAAACAAGCAAAGGTTGCAAGGAAGCTGTGTTGAACAGCAGAGCCACGGCGAAAAAAACCGTTGACAAGTCGCTGAAATGTAGCGCCTACGTGAAATGCCTTTAGAATGCCCGCCAGCCAGCCAGCCTGCTAGCCGCGCTGGTGACTGGAAGTGGACCACAAGAATGTCATAAAATAAATAACTATGCTGTGACATTTATCACAATCGGTGGCAAGCAAGCGGCGCACACAAAACCCCAACTATGCGAATGTGAAACGGAAAAAATTGGGCAACACACGCATATGAAGAAGCAAGCAACAACATACGGCGACAAATTTCATTGTGAAGAGCAACGCATGAGAACTGACGAGCAATGCGCCGTCTACAACAATACTAAATGTATGCGCGCGCATTTCAACAAACGCGCAACCGCACCGTGCGCAATGCATAAATTCATAAGTTGAAGTTGCGCATGCGCATGCGCACGCATTGCTAAGGCGAACACGCACGCCCAGCATTTCGGCTGATGCTGAGAATTTTCGGGCGCATATTTTGCGAAATTCGATTGTTTGTCGTGCAAGCAAGACACGCACACTCACACACATACAACAAAATGTGGCACACAAATATGCTTTATGACGAATATGAGCATTGTAGTGCGACTGCGTCGGCTTTGCGGCGATTTGCCGCTTTTTTGTGCGTCGCACATTATCAATATTATTTATTAAATAATGCGCATCACGCCGCCGCCAAGCGCTCGTACGACGAAGCGGCCGGTTGTCCGTGCCACACAACGACGTGCCTTTGTCAGCGGCAGCAACACCGTACGACACAGGAAATTATGCTAAATAGCGGTCCAAAAATGTGCAAAATCGTGGAGGTCCTGTCCATTCACATCGCACATTGTGCGCAGGCGCGCGCTTTGCGGCAAGTACAAATTTTCGGCGGCGGCTACTTCAACACACGCATATGACATTTGTTCTCTGGCATATTTGTTGTTGTTGTTTTTTTTTTTTTAAGATTTATTTCCGTTTCTCAAACGTGTAGGCAACCTCCCGCTACTCGCTGTTCACAAGTTGTTGCAACACATTGCTGTTGTACAGCGCTTTTTATAACGCTGTTCTTTACTTGCGTTGCTCTTTCCTGCATTTGTCCGCTTCTGCCGTCCGTTGCGCTTTAGTATGTCGTTAGGCTGTTGCATATTTTATTAGCAATATGCCGTGCCGCGCTGTCTCCTTGTTGCATATGTAAAGTGTTATTGTTTTATTGCTACCGCCTTTTATCATTATTGTGTTGTTGCCGCAGTTGTTATTAGTGTAGTTAGTTGCTGGGCAATGAAACGCGCGCACGTTCGCACTTTTATTGGCTGGCGCGTTGTGGCAACATACTGTGACATGCACAAAATCGTGAGATGCGCTATTTTTTTTTGTTGTTATTTTTATTGTTGTTAATATGCACACTCACTTTAAGCATTTACAATGATAAATTCCAACCTGGCAGACTGTTGCACATCAGTTGCAGCGACGAAATGTCTGCTATTGCAGCGCACAGCTTTTGTTGCAAGCGCGCTTCTTTCTAACGATTTCGTTTCGACCATTTTCTTACTTTCCACACGCGCTAGTCATTGTGCGCACTGATATTTTTATTGCTGTCAGCTCCAACTTAAGCTCCAACTGTTTGATTTCCAAGAACGAGCGCCGCCAAACGCCTGTCATGACTTGCAACAGCGGCAAGCTAGGCGCTCGTCGCTCGTCTGCAATTCATAGAATCAAAGCAGTGTCTACAATGGCCTTAGCAATTGTTGCTGTTGTTGGTTGCTTTATACTACGTACTATGTGTGCGTGTGCCGCTTTTTAGTTGTTGCCACTTGGTGCAGACGGTTTGATACTGCTGAGCTAATTTGTCAAATTTATGATTTTTCATTGAGATTCCTTTCGCTCGTATGAAGCACAAACAAATATACTATTTTATTTGTAAAATTTGTTTGGGAAAGTCTTCAGTTATTCCTGTATTCTTGCTACTTGCTGCAACAGCCACAAAATTATGCTACTCTTCATACAGTTCCTGCAACCTAGTGCCCCAAAAAGCAATGCAACTGCCCACAACTATTTTAAAAATATTTCTACAACAACAACAACCACTAACGCGTAACTAAAAACATTGCTACACAAGCGCTGATTGACGGCCTGCCACGACAAGCCTACCAACTTGCCCCGATTGAGAGTGGAATATCAATCGTGCCACAGACGGTTGGTAATATGATTGTCAGAAGGCAATTTATAAGCGCTTCATCAGCGCAAAACAAGATTTATAAACGCATGGACAAACACACACACACACACACATAAATAGAAAGAAAAGGCAAAACGCAGCGCCAAAAAAATATTCTCAGCCATGACCAAAAGGCCTCCATAAAGCGCGCAACTGCCACTGCACACTTGCTGCTCTTGCTGTCAGCTGGGAGTTGCTGACTTGAGTGCTTGGGAGCTGCTGTCAGCGCGCGCAGTGCCGCCGCCGCAACGCCTGCGCCACCGACGCGGTAGCATGCAACTCGCAGTGCGTCAAGAGTTATGACATGTTTGCACTGGGGACGAGCGGCTGTCAGTTGGACAAATGCATCATATTTCTGTTATATACATGCTATGTATGTGTGAATGTAATTTTTTGTGGCAGTTACATGCAATATTTTGCTGTGCTTTGAGCAATTCTATGTTGTTGCTCGCTTTTGCAGCGATTTTGTGCTTAGAAATATTTGAAACACACAAATTTTAATGTTATTGTTGTAGAAATAATTGAAACATACAGTTTCAATGCTTTTGTTGTTATAGGCATTACAAACCGCCAAATGCGCAACATTTATATTCAGTTTGTTTGTTGTAGGTAATCGCTTTGGCAAATTACTTCGAGAGAAACCCGTTTGTATATTCAAATGCTGCGTTGATTACCGTATAATATATTCTAATACCACAAAAAACAATCATATGAGTATATCTATCGGAGTAAATAACACACACACACTTCTGTACATATGTACCTCAATATTCGACTCTACACTTTTTATTGCTTATCCGCTAACTGCTTGCTTGTCAGCAACACACAGCCAGAAACTAGCGAGCGCCTCGATTTTAAGCATCGTTTTGTCGATTACCGCAATCACCGTTAGTGACTTTGACAAACGTTAATTAGTCGCAGACTATTAAATCATTGTTTGATTGCCAAGATTTTACAAGACATTTTATTCAAGCTAATTTTTTTAGTATTTTTTTTTTATAATATTAAATAGCTATTTTTATTTATTTTATTTTAATATTATTTTTTTTGTGGGGTTTACACAGTTCATTGCCACTATTTCTTATGCAAATTCGCGTTTCTAGGAAGGTGCTGATTTGGACGTTTAAAAATCACCTGAAATTCATGATTGATTCCACCATTTGGCTAATAAGTGTTAATGTGCTAATTTGTCTAAGCTAAGTGTGTGGGCCATCTGATTAACTAATTTGGTTGCCATTTAGTGCTGAAATTTGAACCGACATTTATTTCTTGGAAATATTTGATAGTTGTTGAAAATTGCAGTTATTTTTAGCCAATCATTATATGTTATATGATTTTTCTATGTTTGAAGCATAAATTTACGTAACTAAACTTAAAATTGATACATTTATTAGGTGATTAATATAATTTAGTCATAAGAAATTTAATTTTTATTTTTTAACCTCAAAAAGCCCTCCTCAGCTTGTAGCAATTCTTTATATAGTACTCATATATGGTGTAGTAATTACTAAGTAATTGTTTATGCTTATATTGCACACTGGTTTCATATGTTTACTATGCTTAATTACTCGTCAATTACTTCAAGATTAAATTTTTGCAAATTTTGTTAGTTATGAAATGCTTGTATTTTCAATTATTGCATTGAAATCAATTAATATTCAAGCACGTAATGAAATATTACTTAATAATTATTTAACAGTCATTTCAGGTCACATTGTACACTTGTATCATATGTTTACTATGCTTAATTACTTGTCAATTACTTCAAGATTACATTTTTGCTAATTTTATTGGTTTCGAATTGCGTCTATTTTCAATGATTACATTAAAATCACTTCATATCCAAACACGTAATGCAAATTATTACTGACTAACAATACTATATAATGATTACTTCAAAATAATTACTTGAAAATACGCTAGAATTACTTATTTCTTAAAAAAATGTGAAGCCTATGATATATATTAAATTGTCATGTATTTTTCGTCACTATAAATGTTGAACTTCCGTTAATTAATATGTTTTTATAAGTCATTACTTTATATTTGAAACTACAAATACTATTTTTACAATTTATTTTACTATTTCATTGCTTACAATATTAATAAACACGTTGAAAACTCTTGATATTTATTACACTATAAATGGCTTAGAAGCAAAAATAATGATTACTTCAAAATAATTACTTGAGATTACACGATATGATTACACTATAATTACTTAAACCTAAAAATGAAATTTTAACTTGCTGATATATTTTAGAATATCATTAATTTTTCATTACTTTTAACAATACAACTTAATGTAATTATTATATTTTGTATAAGCAATTACTTTATGTTACTTTTTAAATGTTTTTATGTGTAAATCAACAAAATTGAAAGAAAATTGTCTCTGGATTTCAGTGTTTTAAAACACTTGACTATTTTATTGTGCCTCTTTTTAAGCAATTACTTGAGATTACCTCACAATTACATGAAATTTCTACTTCAATAAATTGAATCTTTTAATTAGAACTTGTATTTTGAATAATACATAACATAATAAATTCGAAATAAAGTAAAAAAATTGACAATAATCCAACTTGATTACTTGTAATTAAAATGTTAAACTCAGCATAAAAAGTAGAATTATTTGTTGAGATGAATGATGGCAATACCTCATTATATAATTAAGTAAATCCAATACTCGGAAATACGTACAACTTCATTTTTAATTTAACTACGCACTATTTTATGATTACTTTATTACTAATAAGATAATTTTATCTATATAATAAGTTATTGGCTAAAACTGCAATTTTTGAGAATTTTTGTAAGTGGAAATACTTTGATTACTAAATTAATTACTAAAAACGTTGCGATTACTTTATGATTACATTATAATTATTTATTCGCCAAAACCGTGTTTCTGAAAATTTACGTAAGTACACATACTTCGATTATTGTTTGAATTACTAATTACTTTATGATTACATTATAATTACTTTATTACAAATTATTTATTAATTTGTTTTCATTAGTTTTTGAATTTATGTAAGCACAAATGCTTTGATTATTATTGTAATTACTAATTACTTAATAATTACATTGCAATTACTTTCTAATTAATTATGTATTGTCCAAAACTGAAATTTCTGAGAACTAGCTGGATAATATTATTCGAATATTTTCTGATTACTTAAGATTCATTCACTTTGTAATGCCTATTTCATTAATTAATGAAGCTTTTTAAGATATACATACATACATACTTATGTATGTGTAGACATTTTTGTGAATTTCCATTGAAAAATTCCACTTGTCAGTTAGCTCTGTGTGAAAATTTTCACCTAAGCGTCTGCAGTTAAGCTGTTTTCCACTGAATTCCATGAAAATGAAATTCCATTTTATCAAGTACACATTTCACTCCATATTCCTAGGCAATCACACACAGAGATATATACAAATGCCTCATACAAAATGTATGCCATTAAAATGCGCTCTGGTGTGAAATTCACAATGTCATTGCCAACGATTGGTGAAATTTGTTGCAACACAGAATGTGACAATAAGAGTAGTAGCAATAATAGCAATGAAAATTACAACAAAAACAACAACAGCAACAATCATAGTTGGCGTACAAAAGGCCAACAAACCAAGTGCAACGTTATAAAATCAGGCAAAAACAAATGTAACAAGCACTTTTACTACACCAGCAAAAAAAATGTATATGCAACAACAATGCAGCAACAACGGCAACAGCAGCAGTTTGGCAAGCAACAACTCTAACTATGCAACTCATTTGTAAACCAAACAGCGTGGACACAAAGCAAACAGGCTGTTCAGAGCGCAGGAGTAGCAATAATTTGTGTGTTTTTGTTGCTGTTGTTGTGCGGCGCTGTATTGTGGCAGCTATGAAATGCGATGCAGTGCCACACAACTTTTATAGCCATGCATAAGTATGTGTGAGTGTGGATTGCCAAAAGGCCACCAGAAGCTGCTGCTGCTTCGGCGAACGCGCGCTTTGGTTTATGGGCACACACCGACACACACGTAACTCGCGCGCATACAATATTGCTTGTGTGTGCGCGCCTATGGGCGCGTTCAGCAACCAAATTGCCAACAATTTATCATGCGTCGTGCGCTTTTGCACTCAAAGAAATTACAGCTAGTGAACATATGTACCTACATTATACATGCATAGCTACATATAAATATACATATATACAGATGTATAATATAGGTATATGTATGTGTGTACATATGTAAGCGCGTAGCATGCTTGCCGGGCCAAACGTGCCAGCGTCTAAACTTTTCACAACAACAACAACAAATACATATAACCGCGCGCATGTACTGCTTATAGCTATCTGGCGAGCGTTTACTGTTGCATGCCACCCACCCGCGCCAGCACTCACCTTACAACAACAATAATAACAACAAACCACTTGATTGCCAATTCACCCAGAAGACTGTGGAGTGCACTTGATAGTCAAGGTAATTTTGTTGCAAAACACAGTTGCCACAATACCATAATAATGGCAACAACAATGATTACAACAACAACTGTAACAATAAACAGATGGTAAAAGTGCTAATAAAAATCACGAAAATTTTAGTAGTGACAATATAAATGTTGTTAACAACAACAACAATAACAAATACAACAACAACAACAACAACAAAAATGTTGTAGGTGCATGAGTCTTCATATTTGCATGTGCCACATGCATATGTATGCAGTTCGAATCTCTGTTGTGGCTTGTTGTTGCCACTCGTATTGATAGCAATAGCCAATATGCCAAATATGCATGGTCTAACCAGCCGCGCCGCCTGCTCTTCGCGCTCCTCACGCTCACCGCTTTGCCGCATTTCCAGTAGTGCCTATCATTATAGCCGTTGCCTGCCACTGCTGCTGCGTTTCTTGCTGACGCTGCAGCTGTAAATTGCAAATTGCTCACGCTTTATTGTCGCTTATTTGTTGTTGTTGTTGTCGTGCAATTTCATTGCCAATGTCGCTGCCGCTGTTGGAAAATTAATGAGCGCTGTCACATTTGCGGTTATTGTCGCCCGGCCGCACCGTTGCTGGCTACCACACTTGCGTTGCTTATTAACTGACCACTTGCTGTGTTAGATGGAAAAGCGCGCCGTCAGCAACAACAACAACACAAGTGTCGTATAATAATAATTACAAGAGCACGTTGTGCGCGCACTGTCAAATGCGTCGTCTTTGATTGCATGCATATGTATGTGCGCGTACACGCTTTTGTTGCTGCGTGGCTGCTGTTTGACTGCTGCTCGTTGTTGTTGTTGGTGTTGTTGTTGACGCGCTGGCTGCTTTTGCGCGGCAAGCAAGCATTTACCAAATGACAAATCACAACAAGCGCGCACAAGTGTCAAATGTAATGAGCCACAGTGAGACGCGAAGCGACATGCCACATGTCGCATGCCACCTCAATGCGCGGCAGTCATTCGTTTTTCGTTTCTTTCGCTTTTTTGAATATTCTTTAATTTTTTTTTGTTTTTGTCAAAGCTTTTACAGCTGTTTTGGTGTCGTTCGTCTCGGCGTACTGTCCGTCTGTCGCTTCTGCTCAAAATGCAAGTGGTTGTTGCTTTATACTTTGCATACGCTTTGGCCCGTCTTTGCTTCTGTCCAATTTGTTATTTTCGCTGAATCACTGGCGCGCATTGGCTTTGGTCGCTTGAGCGCTTCCCTTTGCTCGGCTTGCAGCGCAGACGTTGCGCCGGTTTGCTGGCTGGTGGCTCATTGTGTGCCCGTTATTAATGCATTTGCTGAACAATTTTGATATCGCAAATTAATATGGAAACAATATGTGGCATATGAGCTTTTATGTGCTTACAAATATGCGTACAGGCGCACAAATACATACATATGTATGAATGTACATGCGCAGCTACTCTTGCAGTTGCCACACTTTGTGCTGCGCATTTTTATCGCATATTTTATTGCAAGTGTTTTCGTTGTTGTTGTTACTGTCTGTTGTAACCGTCATTGTTATTGTTGTTAATAGCAATAGTTATCGTTATCGTTGTTGTTGTTGTTGTTGTTGTTGTAACTGGTGGTTGCAATCGTCATTGTTGTTGTTGTTCTTGCAACTATTGTTGTTGTTCTTATTATTGTTGTTGTTGCTGTTGTTGTTGTCGTTGTTGTTGGTAGTAATCATTATATGTATTTGTTATTGTTGTTGCTACTACAACTGCTTTATTTGCTTCCGTCTGTCTCCGTTTCGTGATTATTGATGATGTTCGTTATGTGGCGCGCTGGCAACAAACACACACACACATACACCAACCATTGCATACACATTTGCTTGCAACAAACCGCGCATTTATTTTTATGTCCTTATTTGTGGTGTGTTAGTCGCTGGCCAAGCGCTAAATTGAATGACCAGCCCATTGCATAAGCTTGCTCACACACATGCAGACGTATATAAATGATAATACATACATATACATACATACTCTTATATTTAGTACCTTCTATTGAAGGTAGGAAATTCTTGGAACTCATCAAATTGACAATGTCAAAGCAGCATAATATATGAGGAAACACAGGCATACATATACTTGCATACATATGTATGTATATGCATGCATACATAATACATATTTCTTCATTTCTTTGACAAATGATAGTTGATTTTCGGGTGGTAGCTTGTTGTTGTAATTATTAACAGACAAAACTGCTGCATATATGTATGTATATATATTTTTAATATTGCGTGTGTTTAATTAAATATAATTCCGTACTAAATTCTGTCATAAAAACTACGTTAACGTTTTGGTGAAATGCAACCCTTCAAATTTTTTTGCATGACATTTTGGTGGCAACTATTCCAAAGTTGTACATTTCTACGAAGCTTATTATAATTTTCTAATTTAGTAGTGTTTTATTTTTAATCTTTTCAACTCTAACCTCAAAATAAATGTTCTCAGCTTGTCTGCAGGCTTGAATATCCATTATATTAAAATTTCGCCTGAGCAGACCCCAATTAAAATTTTGCGACAAACAACTTTCTAGTACATTTGAACCCACTAGCGGCCACCAAAATTAATTTAATTTGAAAATTTAAAAAATCAGGTTCAAAAAATCATTTTCGGAGGAGTGTTTGTGGATTAAAAAGCCCGATAAAGTTTAATGGAGCCTTATTGTATAGAAAAGGTTTTAGTAAAAACATGTACTGGCTTTAACATAACCTCAAAAAAATTTCTCGGTCTTATAGAGGCTTTCTTGACTGTATATAAAAGTTTCTTATAAGAAAAGCTATGCTAAAATTTTACGGAGAACAAATTGCTATAACATTTTAACACGATTTATTTAATGGAGACTGCAAAAAACCCTAGTCATTTGCTTCACCCTAACCCTACAATATTTTTTTTCCGCTAAATCTATAGCCTCTCTTGATCTATATAAAGAATGTTGTATAAGCAAAGCCATTTTACGAAGAATATTCTAGAATATTTTAAACCTATTTAATTAATTTTACCAAAAAAAGTTAGGAACATTGTTGTTAAAGATTTTTGGTTAAGAAACTTTTCAGAGTTACAATGAAATTTAAAAAATTTTTTGTGAAGATAATTTTTCGTGTAAAAAATATCTTTTTCCACTTTTATCACCTTAACCCCAAAATAACGATTAGATATTAGTCTCTAGGCTTCCGCTTTTTCATATAAGAATTTCGTATAAAAAGACCCATAGTGAAATTTTACGTGAAATAAATCTTCAGAACATTTTAACCCTCTACCGGCTACGCAATTCGATTTTTAACCTTTACCTCAAAATAAAGATTATATACTTGTCTCTAAGCTTCCGCGTTTTTTATATTAGAATTTTGTCTAAGGAGACCCCTAGTAAAATTTTACGGCGGATAACTTTCTAGAATATTTTAACCCTCTAACGGCTGTCAAAATTTATTTAAATGAAACTTTTGAAAAATCATGCTCAAAATGGACCCTTGAAAAAACTGCTGGAGGGTTTATATGTTCCGCAAAAACTTTATTCTTATAGTTTTATACTTCCTTCTTATAAGCCCATAACCATTTTTTGTTTTGTAAAGGCGTCTGTTTCGAAAATGAAAAAAATATTTAACTTCCACCGCCTAAATGGTCTTACGTGCCAGCTAGGTATTCTTGCACTGCTTGACAGTGACCCTGAATTCCTGAAGTAGCCTACCGCTGCATGAAGCTATAAATACACATATACTATTATATCACTATATACTATATGTATATACATATATGTATAACCCTTTATACATACTTATATGTACACACTCGCCTGGAACAAATGTCACTTAGGAGATTGACACTTGATAGGCGATATTGACTGACAGACAGATTCGATAGACAGAATTCTCGATGTCCGGCTACACTCTTGCCGCTCATTTTCACACCATTTGCATGACTCACACAGGTGAGCAGAGCAACAAAGCAAAATGTGCAAAACACAAAGTGACAGCCAAAAAGCACGCGGCAGAAGACACGGACGCCGCGATTCGCGCGCGCAAATACAAGAGAAGTAAGCATATAAAAGACAATAACAACAACAAACAGTATGTACTACCGCTGTCAAATTAGAATGCAAAGTTTGTCAGCAACAATAACAATAACAAAAAACATATGAAATTGTCTGCTAACAGCTATAAAAGCAATAATACACGCAGTAAAGCTGATTTAGGCGGCGCTGATGAAAGGCAGCTTACATTGAAAAATTTCCAAATCGTTTGCATTACGACGAATGGATTTCACTTGCGCGAGCCACACGCCGTTGGCTACATAACGAATCACATACACACACACACACTCGCACACATATGTACATGCGCGTGGATTTTCGCATGCAAAATGCCAGTTAAGCGACAAAGGCGGAAAGTGAATGATAACGCAGAATAGAGAGCGGTAGGGGGAGGGAGGCGTTTGGAGCGCATGTGATGGGAAAGGAGTTGCACGTTCTTTTTTCGCGTTTTCGCGCGCCGGCAGGTTAAGCGAATGGTGTTCGCAATGAATTAATTGAAGCGATGATTGTCAACAGCGCGCAAGAAATGTCACGTATTCTAGGGAGAATACACGCAAAATTATATATGGTATATATACATACATATACACACACTTTTTCACATTTATATACATATGAAAGAACAATTGTTGTTGTGTTTATGCGCGTATCAAGCGAAATAATCAACAATATGCTCTGCGACATAACAACTGCATACGGTTGTGGAACATGCAACATGCAACATAGTGTAAAAATGACAGAGTGCAGTGTGTTTGTAGTTGTAGGGCGAGCTGAAGTTGAATGAAATGATTTTTGTTGTCGTTGCATGCATTATGCTGTTGTTGTTGCTGTTGGATGTGTTTATTGTTGCTGTCGCTGCCGGATAGTTAATTTCAACATTGTGCTTGCACTTCATGACTACGTTTTGGTTACTCAACATTGTTGTTATTGCTTGTTTTTATTGTTATTGTTGTTGTAAATATGATTTTCACATATTTTCGTCATTGTTCTGCTCAATGTGCGCTTGCAACGCCGTTTAAATGTTGTCATTTTTGCTGCTTCGCTTTCTTCAACTCCATTCAATTATTGCTGTAGTTGTTGTTATTGATGTTGTTGTTGTCATACTTCATTTTTTTCCACTACACTTTTGTGGCAGCCACCGCTCGCCAACAACGCGAATTGAAGTAATTATGTCATTTAATTACGCGGACAGGCAGGCCAACGATGGCAGCTGGCAATAAGTGTGTGCAACATACTTGCAACAATAACAAATATGCGATGCTTGCAGCAGCCGAAGCAAATT
This sequence comes from Bactrocera dorsalis, assembly GCF_023373825.1. Lineage (NCBI taxonomy): Eukaryota > Metazoa > Arthropoda > Insecta > Diptera > Tephritidae > Bactrocera > Bactrocera dorsalis. The sequence continues at coordinate 22,640,936 of NC_064304.1, read as the reverse complement.
GCCAGCACTTGTGCGGCGCCCCCACGCATGTGTGCTGCTTGCGGTGTGTCAGTGTTGTGACAGCAACAAGTGAGCGGCCTTCTGTGGAAGGGAGCGGGCGAGAGAGGCTGCGCGGAGGGTACGTTTGCGCGGAGATGTGCGGTTATTAGCTGCAGTTGAAGCAATTGAAAGGAGTTATGTTTAAGCGCATGCGCCAATTTGACTCGTTGCAACTTATTTGTTGTTGTTGTTTCCATATTTAATTTGCAATGAGCTGCTGAAATGCCACAAGCGACAGCTGACAATATTGCTAAAGAATGTTCTGGCTTTCTAAGTTGCGCTTGTTGTTGTTGTTATGAATGTTGTTTATTTTTTGTTGTTGTTGTACTTTTTTGCCCTGCGCAAAGATGAAGCAAAGTTGCCGCCACACAGTTGGAGCTAATAAATGAATAAATGTGCCTCAACTAATTAAAACATCGCACGATGTAGGAGGTGGCTGTCGGTGGCACAACTTTTACGCAACACATACATACATACAAACACGTATGTATATTAATAATGAAAAAACGTTGCTAATGTCAACGGCGAGCTTGCGGCATGAACAACATGCCAACATGCGAACAGTGGCGATCAGTGTAATAATGTGTTGTTTTTGTTGTTGTCATTGTTGTTGCTGCTGTCATTATTACATGTGCGGTTTTTATGCGCACTAACTCGCTTATTGCAACTGGACAGATGATTTAGCAATTGCAATGCGCTGTGCATACACGCACATTTGCATGCACACATACTTACATATTCATATATATATATACATATATGTATGTATGTACATTCAGTTACAAACAAACATCTGTTCAGTGACTCGTTGTCGGTGGCATGAATGAACCACCACTGTGTGTGCGCTTCGCATTCAAAACACGCGTTGCTGTCAATGCACGATCAACAACAACAACACTAAAAGGCAGCAACAAATAACAACAAGCAGCAAACATAAGTTAAAAATGCAAAAAGCATTGCCGCATTGTTAGAGTCGTACGATATGAGAATTTTCCAAGAATTTGGGCCATAATTAATGTGGCATGATTTTTTTTGTTGCTTTTGCATAACGCTTTACACTTTTTCTTGTTGCAATTTTTTTGCTTGCTGCTGGAAATATTTTAATCAAAAGAAATTGTGATGTTGCAACAAGCGCTTTAGCAGCAATTGAGTTGCAAATGTTGTGTGGCAAGTGTGCAGTATGTAATTGATGTTTGAAGGGGCAGCATTAGTGTGTGTTGCATGTGTGAAGTTATGTATGTATGTATGTTGGCATATCATTGCTACTGCATTTATGATTTAATTAGCGGGCATATTGACGCTCATGTGTATCTGTGCGTATTGGTATGATGTTATGTAGGCACAGTTTTCAATATCTGAATGACTTTTAATAGAAAATATTTTTTTAATTAAATATAACATGCATTTTTAATAAAAAAAAATAAAAATATTTTACATTAAAAGTCATTCAGAAAAAAAATTTTAAAAATTACAAAAAAAAGTATTGAAATAATAAAAAAATATTTAAAAAAAATTTAAAAAAAATTAAAAATAAAAATTCCTAAAAATAAAAAAATTGATTTATAAAAATAAAAATAAAAAAATTTATTTTCAAAAATCAGTTTTTTGTTTATAAAAAAGGTAAGTAATTAACTTTTTTTAATAATTATTTTTTTTAAAGTTTTCCAATTTTTGCAAAAGCAAAAATTTTTATAGATTTTTATTAACAAAATATTAAAGTAGTACAAATTTAATTTTTCGAATTTAAGTATTATTTTTAATTATTATTTCTTATCAATTTTTATTGAAAAGTTTCAGTTTTTTGTTTATAAGAAATACATATACTTCTTTTTAATAAATTTTTTATATAGTTTTTTTTTAATTAATTTTTTTTAAATTAAATTAAATTTTTTAATCTAATTAATTAATTAATTTAATTTAATTAATTTAATTTAATTTAATTTAATTTAATTTAATTTAATTTAATTAATTTAATTTAATTAATTAATTTTTATAAATTTTTTTAACTATTTCTCTTTTTTTTTTTAATTTTAACAGCACTCATATTTTTCCACATACCCTGCCCAGACTCATTCATGTGCTGCCAACTACAAAGCAGCGCAACAAAAGAGCACTCCTCAAACCCAACAAAAACAGTGTCACAAAAGCATTTCGCCAACAAAAAGATAATAATAATAATGTCCCATCAAATTAAAATACAATAACATATTTAAAATCTCATCAATCATACTTCCACACTTAATCCTTTACACGTTGCATTAGTTGCACAGCGACAAAGCGAAAGGCAGTAGTGGAGGCAGCAGCAAAGGTAGAAGAGTAAAAATTGAATATCACCGTTTATTTGCCTTCAAGAAATATTTGCTGTGCATTTGGGCGCTCAGTTCAATAGCAGCAATTCAATACTCAGCTCGTAATTCATTTTGTGGCACACTAGTTAGCTTTGTGCTGCACGCTTGGTCAGCCGTTGCGGCTACCCCCAACCGTTTCGACGCACATTTCGTTGAAAACTTGCGCTCCGGGATGGAGATTTGTGTGCGTTTGTTAGATACCACACACACACACATATATATACTCACGAAAATTGTTATATGCAACAGCAGCAACAGTATCGATTGCCAGCTGCTCGCAGCTGAAAGTAATAAATACATGCATATGTATGTGTGTAGCTGCGCTTAAATGGCTAAGTAAATCTTCACTTTGTGTCCGCTAAGCAACAATTGCTGCTGGTTTAATAAAGTATTTAGCTTTTTTTGGCGCGCTGCCGCAAATCTTGAGGCATCCAGTGCACCAGCAACAACAACTCTTATAACTGCTATACTTTACAACAACTATTAGGAGGTGTTTCCTATTCTATCTTATGTTGCATCCTTTTATGCGTTGTAAAATTGTGTTGTTGTTGGCCTCAGCTACTCTTGCTGGCAGCCGAAGTGAGTTTGTCGCTTAAGTCTTTTCTTCATTTTTTCGTAGTTTCTGTGCATATGACTCCACGCACACACATATTCTTTTTTGTTTTTATTTTCTTCTGCGCGCACATTTTAGCCTTCTCGCCGGGTTAGCCAGCAAGCCAGCGCGCCAGCAAAATTCTAGGAAATCCATGCTGCATAATTTATTGCTTGTTATGATATGGTGACGATATGCTGCTCTGCTGCTGCTAGTGGTTGTTGTTATTTTTCGTCTTACTCGTTGTTATTGTTATTGTTAGGTGTTATTGTTTTTGTTATAGCCGACTGCTGTTAATATATGAGCTTAGATCTCGTTGTTGTTGTTCCTTTGCCATTTGTTGTTGCTTGCTGCTGTCGTTGGTCAACACCTGGTGTTGTTTCTACCTTTGCCTTGGCATTCTTCATCTGCGTTTGCATCGTTTGGTCACTGGCGCAGTATGCGCGTGTGTGTAAGGGTTAAGAGCGGTAGCGCGTGGGTAATCTGAGATCGCTTCTATGCGTAATATATGGGTATGCAAATAATGAGCGTGCGGTGAGGGCCGCATTGAGCGAGTGAAAATTATTTCAAAGCTCGTAGCAGACTTTGTTATTTCAATGTTCAAAAAAAAGTTGGTTTGATAAAAACAAAAAAAAAAACATTCGGATAAGTTAATTACAGAACGTTATTGTTGGAAGCATGTATATAGTTACTATCGCTATTTTAGATTTTTATGCTATATAGAATAAGTTAAGTTGGAGCATTTAATAATTTTAAATTGTTTTTCTGTTTTTAGTTTTAAATTATTTAAAATTTAAATAAAATAAAAAAAAAAATAGTAAATAACAACAAAATAAATAATGAAAATATTTTTTTTTTCAAATATTTTTTTTTTTAATTGAAAACTAAAAATTAATAATTAAAAATATATTTTTTTAATTTACAACATTATCTAATTTTTTTTTTATATTTTCAAAATCGGAAAATTGAAAAATTGGAAAACTTAAATTTTATTTTTTTGTTATTGAGATAGCAAAAAATTGGAATTAGTTGAATTTTTTTATATTTAAAATTTGTAAATAAAAAAATAGAAACATTAAGAATTTAACTGGAAAAAATTTTTTCAAACTGGAAAACAATTTTCAAAACTGAAAATTTTTCAAAACTGAATTTTTTTTATATTTTCGAAATGAAAAATTAAAAATAAAATTTGTAAACCTTAAAAAAGATATATACTTTTTTGAAAATTAAATAAAAAAATTAATTGGAAAAATTAATAATTTAACTTAAAAATTTTTTATTTTTTTTTAATTTTTTTTTCAAAACTGGAAAAATTTTTAAAACTGAAATCTTTTCAAGTTGTTTTGACTAAACAAATTGTATATTTCTATCTAATATATAAATTTAAAATATTTTTATTTATTTGATTATTTTGTGATTTATTTCATTTTTCATTCACACAGTTGTGGTACAACTCCAGCTAAACGTGCGCGGAATTCGGGCGCGCAAGTGTAGCGCACTAAATAGCAACAACAAAAACATATCGTACAGCAATAAAATAAAGCATATTGCTCTGATTCTGGCTTGAAGCAACCAATTCAAGTCAATCTTAACAGCATTTTATGCGTCTGAGCCAGAATTATGCATAAGCATATACATATGTATTGAGGAATGTGTATACATATACATATGTACTATATATGCATGTATGTGTGTTTGTGCTAGTAGTTTTTGTGTCGCAATCGTTTGCAATATTAATCGCGCGCTTTTATGGCATTTTGATTGTTTGAATTGACAATTAATTTGCAAATTGTTGTTGAAATGTGTTGAGAGGTGGGTATTTTTATTCAAATTTATGGTCTTTCTCACTTTTTCGAATTTTTCTGCTTTATATGAGTAAACAGCAAAGTGAAAGGGTTGGAATTTTTAAAAGCAAAATAAATTAACGGTTACGTGGAGTTGGAATTAGTGACAAGTATAAGTTTTAGCCAGCAAGAAACGCTGCTTTCGGATTCGGAACAGTTTTCGGAGTTGTTCGAAATTATGAGAAACTGAACTAGCGTTTAATGTCTACCAATTTTTATTGAGTTAAAGGTAAATTTAAAACAGTGCTTTGAGTTATATATAAGTTCTGAAACAATTATATTTAACGAAAGTCTGGCAGCACTCATTCGCATTAAATTTTTCTATTCACTTCATTTAATTTAAGAGCAAAATATTGTTTAAATACATATTTAACATTTTTGTTTAGTATGAAAAAAAATGTATGCAAAGATTTTTATAAAAATTTTATAAAAAAAAATTAATGAAAAAATATAAAAAATTATTAAAAAAAATATTAAAGAAATAATAATTCAGTTATTAAGTTATGATTATTTTTTTAAATAACTATTTTTTGATACTAGGAGCCAAACAGAGTGCCACAAAATTTATATAAAAATTTTATTAAAAAAAATTAAACAAAAAATATTAAAAAATAATAAAAAAAAATATTTAAAAAATCTGTTAAATCAAAATTATTTTTTAAATAAATATTTTTAGGTATTAGAAGCCAAAAAAAATTTAACGAAATTTATATACAAATTTTATAAAAAAAAGTTAATAAAAAAAATATCAAAAATTAATAAAAGAAAGATTTAAATAAAAAAAACATTTGGAAAGGAAATTAAAAGAAACCAAAAAGTACACAGAAAAACTATTTAAATAATTTTTAAATAAATAAATAATTAAAAAAAAAATAAAATTTATATAAAAAATTATTAAAAAAAATTTTTGAAAGGATAAGTAAAGGGTTAATTTTTACTTTTAACAAACAATCTTAAACTCAATAAATATTTTAAAAATTTCCAAAATACTTTTAAAAACTTTATTTAATAAGTTTTGAGCTCAGAAAAAAATTATTTTCTGAAAATTTTAAAACATACATACAAGTACATATATAAACAAAATTAAAAAAATAAATATCAGAAAACATTAAAAAAAGGCTGAAAACCTTGCCACGGCGTAACTTAATCGTTGATTATTTAAAATGCTGTCGCTGCTGTTCAAGCCAAAGCGAACTTTACATGCACTTATTTGTTGTAGTTGTTGTTGCAATTGTAACTCAATAACTCAGCTGCACTAGCGCGGCAACACCGTTACCAAATTGAGCTCACCGCTTGCCACTGCCACGCCGGCTGTCCTGCTGAAAGCCATAATTGTGTGCAAGTTCACGTGGACATGCGGCAGCGTGCGCTATGTGGCATGCAAAATAGTAGGCACACACTCACACACCCACACACATGCACGCACGTATGCATGCGCGAGTACTTTGTCAGCAGTATATAAATATGCTTTTGGGGGCCAAACAAAAATGCCTGCTTGTCACGCAAGGCTCGCGTATGCGGCCAGTTGAGCGGCCTTTAACGCCGTTCGTCCTTTGCGCCTGAGCTTAGCGCTCAGCTCAACTTTAGCCGTGACATGAACTGGCAGGGAATTAATGAATTAAAACATTTTCACGTGCTGCAAGTTGCGCGGCGCGTAGTTTCGCGCAGGATTATGCAAATTTCGCTTGCGCGTACATGCAAGCTGGCATGTATGTATGTGTGTGGGAGTGTTTGTGTGGATGAGGAATGGCATGACATGGAATGCAGTGTGTGCATGAAAAGGACATGAACATTACGTTTTATGTAGTCAGAGGCGCGTCGGACGTGCACATTAGTACGTGTGTGTGTGTGTTGGCATACTTCATATATGTATGTACAGCATATATCAATGTACCATATGTATGTATGTGTGGTATGTGTGCTGATTGCTGGTTGGCTTTGCTCCAGCTGGACAATGTGACATGAAACGCTTAATTTTTATTTTATAGTTTTATTGCGCTTTAAATGGAGCTTATTAGTGTTTTATAGCAGGGTTAAGCGCAAGTGTGATATTGACGACTTGGGTGTACATTTAAGATCGGTTTATTTTCTAATAAGCTACTATTTTATGTTAAATGCAGTTTTGACGGATTTGAGTGTGGTCAGAAGTGGCGTAAAATTAATTATGTTAATTTTGTGGGGTCACTTCGTATGACAGCTATATGCTATAGTGTTCCGATCTGAGCAATATATACGTAAACTGTAGAACTGCTTTGGTTAATATTTTATGACAAATTTGTTGAAGATCCGTTATCAAATAAAAAAGTTTTGCATACAAAAACTTAATTTTGAAGGATAAGTTTGTATGGCAGCTATATGCTATAGTATTCCGATCTTAACGATTTCTGCGCAGATTATAGAACTATATTGGAGAATAATATGTGTCCAATTTCATAAAGATATATTGTCAAACAAAAAAGTTTTTCATACAAAGACTTGATTTTGATTGGTCAGTTTCTATGGTAGCTATATGCTATAGTGCTCCGATATCGACGATTCCGATAACTGAGTAGTCGCTTGAGGTGAAAAAAGCTGGTGCAAAATTTGAAGGCGATATCTGAAAAAGTGAGCGACTAATTGGCGTATATACAAAGAACAAAGCTAACTTGACTCAGCACCATACGCTGATTTATTATATACATACATACATACATATGTATATATGCACCCGTGCATTACCTGCTCAGGTTATAAAAACTATACATTCATCATCCATCAACTCACATCACCCAATACTTGCATTAACAACTCAATCGATATCAAAAATATATTCATAAAATTTCAAAATTTGTTTCTGTAATAAGGTATAAAGACGTACAACAACCACAGTTGAATACAACAACAACGCTGTCAAAGCAAACATTTTATTCTGAACAGCATAAGCGTCAGTGTCAATGTCAAGAGAGCAGGCAACGGCAGTCAACTGGCCATTTGCGGCAAGCACAAGCATCCCAGCAACAACAACAACAACACCAACACTTACATGAAAGCACGTGAATATGCTAATATGCGGCAAATATCAGCATCATCAATAATAACATCAAAATCAATTTTTGACATTTCTTGCGCTTTCAATCAGGCTCAGTGCGAGACAGACAGACAGGCAACAACAACAGCAACCAGGCCAGTAACAAAATGCCAACCACCAGCTACACGGGCAAGCAAATGACATATGTGGACTAATGAATTTTAAAATCCATGCGCATATGATTCTCAGCATCACTCATCGTGGCACCACGCCACCGCACCTCCCCCCTCTCCCCTCTCAATAAGTAAAAAGCAGCAATTCAACCGAAATCGGTTGAAATGCAAAACAAACAGTTAACCAGCGACCGAGACAAGTGAAGCGGCGCACAGGCTATGTGGCTATGGCCAAGCAACGCTTGCGGCTGATCGATTTGACAGGCGCGCCGGCAATAAGAAGCGACAGGCGGCGGTGACTTAGCGGGCAGCGAGATATGCTGAATGGCAGCCGGCAGTCGGCAGACGGCAGCCACCAGCAGCCAACATGTCTGTCAAAGCTTTTGCGGTGGATACGAAAGCAACAACAACAAGGCACGCACAATGCCAATTGCTAGCATCAACTGTTAAATAAAACCAAAAACAACAATAACGCCAGCATTGTAAAATATGTAAGCAAATACTATTGTTGTAGTGTTGTTGTTGTTGTTGTTATAAAAGCATATGCAATTGTTGGATTGTCGATTGTGAGCAACTTGAGCGATCCGTTTTGAATGATTTTGAATGAAAACGCGCGCATGAATGAATTACGTTGGTATAAAGAATAAATGAAGCTGATACGAATGTGTGCGAGGAGCGAATGCCGGTAGTAAATTTGCATTTTTTCGCTGTGACCGTAAACCAAATTGTACGAAATGTGGCGTGAAAGTTTGCTGCTGGAGATAAAAGTGAAAGCTGCGCACGAAAGCTTTCGGGGAAGAAATATTTCGAAGCGATATATTTGAAGGCAATTCACAGCGCTCAGCTGGAAGAGTTGAATAATGATATAATTCGATATGAAAGCTTGCGAGGCCGATTTTAGCGATGAAAGCTCTGCTAGCATGTTCAGAAATTTGAAATATATTGGTGGTAAAGTAATTATTTTATATAATCGCAAGTAAATTGTAATAAAAATGTGAAATTATGCCATTATGAATATTTTCAAATATAGGACTATGTGAAAGCTTCATTTATATTGCCGAAAATCCGTTAAAAACGGGTAAAGCTTTCTTATATAAGTTCAAAACAAATTATATATGCATAAAAAGTATAGTTAATTGCTTAGAAAAGAATTTTATTACAACATTGCAGCTAAAAAAGCTCTTAATTAAGAGTGAAAGCTCTTTGTAGAAAAGTAAAAGCACAAATACCACTGAATTTCCGCAAAAATTTGCTTAAGTCACTATTAAAGAATTCAAGAGGATGGTTTATTTTATTTTCATTATATAAAATTTAAAAAGCTTCCATTTTCATCATTTGATTAACTGGGTTGAAAGCGTTCTTTTCGACTAAAAAGCTGCGCATGCATTACACATAGTATATGCGCATGCGCCAAACGCACTGATTGATCATTTTAATGGTATAAAATCGAAAACAACAACAAACAACAAAGAGCCATTATTTTCGTAACCTGCAAAGCGGTAACTGGAAATCAATATAAAACTGCCAATTTAAGGGGAATTCCTTGCGCGGTAAGTGTAGCAAAATATGCGAAAATATTTAAAAAGTATAACGATAATAAAAAATAAGGAGGAATTTCAAAATTGCAAGACATTTCCATGTCTGCTTTCGTGTGAAGTGCGAAGTAGAGGTACTTAAGTGGCATTGCTGGATTAACGGTAAATTAAAGCAAATTTTATTGCGCTTAAAAATAAGAACAAATTAAAACAAGCTCAAAGTGACGTTTCTTTCCGAACTTTTCAGTTCGCTCTCGTCATTTTGTTGCAGTGTTGTCAAGAAGCAGCGGACGCAGAAGGAAGTTGCAGGCACTTGTTATTGTGGGAGCCACTGGCAGTGCGAGTGAAGTCCAACACCGTAACTCAACAACGTGACAGTGTTATTTTTACGGTTGCTGAAGCAGAAGGCAGCGAGCGAATATGAATGCAAAAATGATGCGGAAAATAAATGGCAAAGCCGCACAATGCAAATCACGTCGGGAAAAAGGTGAAACAAATGAGTTGGCATTTCGGTAACTGATGGGCGTACATATACATACATACATATACTACGACCATACATACATATACGACCATACATACATATACAACCATACATTATATATACATATATTATATTTGCCAAGAAACGTTTGTCATCAACATTTTTATATATTTGCGTCGCCGCCGCGCACTCAAGCGCGTATACCTTGACTTTTCCACGCCAGTGAATGCGCCAGCGAACGCTAAATTTTCAAGCCAGCTTATTTGTATTACTATTTTTTATACATGCCATTAAATTATATACATATATACATACATATATTTTTTAGGTTATGCTATTGCTTTGGAAAGTGAAAAATTGCTGCCCGTTTAACGGTACGGCAACAGCAATGACAACAATTACAATTATATTACCGTGCGCGTTGTTGCCAATTGAATATTTATGCCTCTTTTCCGCACTTCACTTTTTTGTTGTTATTTTTTTCAATGAAAAATTCTGTTAACGCCAGCATGAAAGGCGGCGGGTTAGCCAGTAGCGCCCACTTTTTCCGCTTCACTGCTATTTTGCCCGCCACAAAGCAAAGCGTTTGCGCGCTCTGTAGCTGTTAATTTCGGGTGGCGCTCTTTAATTTGCCGAAAAAAATATTTTCATAAGTTAAATATAAAATTTGTACTAATAAATTTTTTTACACATTTGTAATTTAACTGGGCAAATGTTTCCTTAGCTTAATGCAGAGTATTTTCAATATTTTTTTAATATAAATATTAAATTATTTTTTAATCATTTTTCACAATTTTGTATTTATTTAAATTTTTTATACATTTTTTAAATTTTTTAATAAATATTTGAAAATTTCTTATGAATTATTGCATTTTATTTTACTCTTTTTAATTTTCTTTTCTTATTTTGAACGAATACATGTTTTTTTTTTAATAATTTTCAGACTTATTTTTATAATTAAATTTTTTTTTACAGTTTTTAATACTTTTTATAAATATTTGAAAATTTTCTATGAATTATTGCATATTTTTTTATTCTTATTAATAATTTTTTTTTTTAATGAATATTTGATTTTTTTTAAATAAATTTAAGACTTATTTTTACAATTAAATATTTTTTTTTTTAAGTTTTTAAGAATTTTTGTAAATATTTGAAAATTTTTTATGGATTCTTGCACATTTTTTTATTCGTTTTAATGTTTTTTTTTTTCTTATTTTGAGTAAATTTCAGACTTATTTTTATAATTTTTTATTTTGCATATTAATTGGTATTTATTTATAATATTTTTTTACATATTTTCGAATATATTTATTTTTATAAGTCTTTTTTAAAATAAAAGATTATTTGAAAATTTTTTATTAATTTTTCACTATTTTTTAAATACATTTTTTTACAAATATTTAATACTTTTCATAATTATTATTTGAATTTTTTACGGATTATTGAATAATTTTATATTATTATTTTTATAACTTTTTTAATAATATCTATTTTTTATTAATTCTGCAATTTTTTATTAATTACTGAATATTTTTTTATAAATTTTTTATTATTTTTTGTTGTATTTTTACATATTAATGTATAAATATTTGGCAATTTTTTATAAAATTAGAATTTTTTTTTACATATTTTGGAATATATGTACATACATACATACACATTTTTATAAATTTTGGCATCTTATTTTCAATAAATATTTGAGTTTTGTTTTTATAGATTTCAGAGCTCTCATAGCTCCTGCAAACCTAATATGAGGATTTTCGAACTTCCATATGACTTTGTACCGCATACATCGGCCAATATGTGACTTATCCAAATTCAATTAAGAAAACGTGTTTTCCTTATAACGGCGCACATTTGAGATTAGAATGAATAAACTCGTATGAAAACTCGCCCTAGACCCCATATAACTTAAAAGCCTTGTGTACTTCTCTGGCTTTCTTGCAAGTTGAAAGCGTACTGAACATTTCAGTTATTCCCGAGCTTAGCTCTCGTTTTTTACTATTTTTCTGCAAGCACCAACACAAAATATTTGTTTTTGTACTCTAAATGCAGTAGCGGCGCCATTATGGCCGCCATATTAATAGAAATATGCAATAGAATGCTTACAGTGCAACATTTACATGTACATGTGTATGTATTTATGTAAATATGCACGCACTTATAGACAAATATGTTCAAATATGGATGTGCATAAGTAGCAGACATGCTTTATTATACAATAACGGCATTTTTAGGCACATACATACATGACAAGCAGAACAAACCCTTAAACATACAATATACAACTTACATACATACATACATATGTACATAATGCATATACAAGTATGTATGGACATATAAAAATATGCAAGTGACATATACATACATATGTACGTATGTAAATGTGTGTAATGACGCAGTATGACATTTGAAAACAAAGAAAAAATTCTAGTACGCCGCTGCATTGCTTTCAAGTATTTTTCCAAGTGTCAAAAAAATTGACACACAACAATAATAGCAACAAGAACAAAACACTAAAAAAGTTTACATAATGCAAATGGAAATATGTACATAATGAAATACATATTTTTCTATGCATGTGTTGGTAGCGAAAATCTGTATTAAAAATAAAGGAAAGTAAATGTGTGTGTATGTGCTTGTGTGTGTACGCTTTGTGGCGCTATTGGAAAATACTTAAAATATTATAAATATGTTTGTATGCATGTACTCGTAATATTTACCGAAATAGCATGCGCTCGCTGGCACAGTGATGGCGTCAACGACAATAACAACAAAAACAACAAAACAAGTGTTTTTGTGGCAACAAAACAATACGAAAAACGCCATTAAAAATGGAAAATAAAAACGCGGCTTGTTGTATGGACAAAAAAAAAATAACTTCTGCTGGTTTTTGTGTGCCACACACACACACACAAACATGCAAGTGTTTACAGATGCTAGGAAACTTTTTGCTTAGGCATTATATTGTATAAGCTGCGTTAGTATATAATGAAAAGCATATTGGAAAACGATAAAAATAATGAAAAAGCAAAACAAAATGCGAGTAAGAAGCAGCAGAGAAAGCAAAAGGTAAGAAATAAGGACAACAACAAAGTTAGGGGTAAGAAAGCATGGAAGGATAAACCTCAGCCAGGAGTTAGTTACATATGTATGTATAAAACGAAATAGGTGTCAACATGTCGATTTGAGCTTTGAGTATGAATGTTTACACATATGCATATACATACATAAGTATATAAATATATATTATATATTCGAACAGCATGCCTACAAGCTGCTTAGCGTCGGCAATATCAATTTTTAACGGCATTAAGCATAATTTTTGCACGCATTGCAGTAGCAAATACCGTGAAAGCAATATGCTTAGCTATTTTAGGCGCTAAATTTTGTTGATTACATAATTATTTATGAAATAAATTCCAATATTAGTTGAACTGATCAAAGAAATGTCGCTCGTGGTAGATATAGTGTTGCTTTTCTACGCAAAAAATACATATATATAGCCTTATATTATATAATACATAAATGCATTACATATTATACACATATGTACATATACATATGTATATGCACTCCTGTATGGCTGCAACTGCGCGACGTTCCCACCAATCGAAACGCAGTCTCCGTGCCTACATTTTGGCGGTAAGTGGCACGCATCATTGTCGTCGCTGACGTCGTCATTGACGTTGGCATCGTTGCGCATTGGCTGCGCGTCAGCTTTTCTTGCGCTGAGCAATAGCGCCATCATTGGCGCCGCCAACAACACCGCCAACGCCATTAAAAACTCATTAGGATTGCGCCCATAATGAGCGCTGTTTTACTATTCTATATCAAATGTATGCACAGACGTATGCAAATGTTTACAAAAATATATACACCTGAGTTTATATGTATGTATGTGTAGTACATGTGATGATGCATGTAAGCAAATACAATTATGGCAGCGCTTGCGTTGGAAAGGGCGCGTAGAACTTTTCCATTTACATAAACAAATTTTGTATTTACTTTTGCATGCGCGTGTGCGTGTGTGTGTGAGCAATCCTGTAGCACTCCAGCTGTCTGTCATTTGATGACGCAGCAGATAGGCGGAGTGAGGGAATGTCTAATACATACATATGTGCATATGTACATATGTGTATGTATACTATGTATGAGAAATATGATGACTAAAATTATTTTTCAAGGAAGTAACGCCTAGTTTTTATGTGAAATGCTTTTAACAAAAATTAATATGAAATTTAATTAATTTAAAAAAATAAAATAATAATATTGGCGGTAAATAAAAAAAAATAAAATTTTACTTAAACAAAAATTGGTTATTTAAAATAAAAATTGTGTTAAGTCACTTTTCAGGCAAATTTGGTTTATAGAAATGTTAATTTTTTTATTTTATTTTAATAAGTAAAATTTTTTTTATTAAAAAGTGATTTCCCAAAAAATAAATATTATAGCTAATTAAAACAATTTTGGAATTTTGAACATATAATACATACATATACATATATGCTACTTGTGATTTTAGATTAAAAGTTAATAATTAAACATTTAAATCATTAATACATAATTAATTATTAAAAATTTAATTATTAATTAATTTCTAATCATTGATAAATTGTTTACATAAAAATTAATTATTAATTATTAATGATTTTAGTAAAATTGTTTATAAAAATCAAACATAAAAAATTAATCATCAATTAATTGAGGTTTTAAATTAATAATTAAAATGTTAATCATTAATTAATTGTGATTTTTGATAACAATTAATTAATTTTTAATAATTTAATAATAAATTTTCAATAATTTAATACTTAAATTTTAATAATTATTTCAAATTAAATTTAAAAAATTATCATTAATTAACTAAAAAATTATTAAATTAAGTTTTTTATAAAAAATAGTTATTAGTTAATAATGAACTTAAGAAATTTTTTCATAAAAAAATTAAGCTTAAAAAAATCAGTAATTAATTATTAGTTATAAATTAATTGTTTTAGTCAAAACAAAGTAAAAATAATTTAATAGAGTGTAATTTTCACATATTTCAAATTTTTTCTTATTTGTAGTAAACTAAAATAATTAATTTCTGATTAATTAATGTTTTTTAAGTTTAATTTTTTCCGACTTCCACAAAAATATAGAAATTTGAAAAAATTGTCTGCTACAGATTTGAAATTAAAAGCAATTCCTGTGCAAAATGTGGTTGGCTTGTGCAAGCAATGGAATGTTTTCAATATAAATAGCGAGAGGTTCAGAAGTTCCGCGGAAACTTAAAACATGTTACAAACCCGCCAGTTAGCAAATAATCACTTAAATAGAATACATATGTATTAATCAAATTCCACTTACTGTGCTGATGATAGCTCGGATAGTAGCGTCTGTGATGGCCGTTGCTTTCCAGCGCGTAGAAGGCGCTCATATCGGTGGTGTCCAGGCCGCCGAGACCGCCTCCACCGCCACCGCCGCCGCCTCCGCCTAGGCCAGCGCCACCGCCCATCGCTGTGCTGCCAGCGGCTGTGAGGGCGTGATGTCCCAAGCCGGCGCCGGCGCCGCCCAGGCCATTCGCTTGCGGAGAGCTGCCCAAACGCGGATTGTCATACCAGCTGCGGGCGGCAGCTTCCGCTGTTGAAGTCATGTCCATTTCGAGAATAATTTTGAAGGTTTTTTATGAACAACGAGGGCGAAGAAAAATTTCCTATTTATTGTTTTTTATTTTATTTATTTTTTTTTTTTGTTTCTTAGTTTGTTTATTAGTATTTTTGTTTTTGCTTGTGGGTGGTGTTGGCTTATTTGCTACCAATTAAAGACGACCACGCGCAATTTTTCGCTAACTTTAATATTTTTGATTTATTTCAACACTTTTCACTGCACACTCTGACGAAAAAGCACACATTTTGTTTTTGTTGTTATTTTTTTGTTAATATATTTCGCACTTATGTGTGTAAATCAATTTGTTTGCTTGGTTTTTCACTGTTTTTATATTTTATTAGTTTCTTGTTTTTATTTACTTTTTGTTTTTGTTATTATTATTTATTTGCTTGGCTTGGCATTAACTTCTGTTCGGTTGATTGATTTGTGCTGTTGAGAAATGAAAATGGAAATAAAAAATGCATTAATAAATATTTATAAATTCGTTATTATAAAATTTGAAAATTTATTGCATATTTATGGCTGCGGCGTCGGCACAATTCGATAAGATTTGCTTTGCTTGACGAACCGTCACAGTTAACCATCGACAGCGGAATAACGGCACTTTGTATTGTGGCAAAAAAAATATTGATTTCGATTTCTTTGTAATCAAGCGATTTTTATCATCGCCATTAAATTTTCGGACAGTAGCCGCTGATGAGCGCAGCGGTGGCTTATCACGCCGCGCGGCAGCAACAACAAATAATAATAAAAATTTTAACAACAAAATCTCAATAAGCACCTAAAAGCGCTAACATAAATTTTTATCTGCATCAATTTTTTTTTATTTTCTTTTTTGGAGTTTTTTTGTATTGATTTCTGTGCTTTTTCTCGCTTGCAAGCGCTGCGCTGTAAATTTCAAATGCTTTCGTGTATTTTCTTGTTAAAATCTTGTTTTGGGTAATAAGACACTTTTATGGCCTCCTTTAGCGCACTTCATCAATATTTAATAAAATAAATTTCAAATACAAACATATATGTATAATGCAGATATGTGTGCTCAGCGCCCTTGGTAAGCGCGTCTTTGGCGCTCGGCAAATAGAAAGTGATAATATTGACTGCTTTGGCGTCGTAAAATGAGATTTATGACCTGACAGTCTTCTGCAGTGAGCGCTAGTTATATATTTACAATCTTCTCTAAGTATATACATACATACATATGTATTTAAATGCCGCTATATTAGTAATTATTGCAGCATATCTATTCACACCTGCACCCCCAAAATTTGTATACTTTTATCACCACTTCTTTACTTTTCAGTTCGTCAACAACAACAATAAAAATCTTACTAACAAACACACTAGCTCCAAAAAGTCTGTTTGTTGTCTGTCACTACCTCAATATTTGTATTATAAATAGGAAATCAATAAAACTGTGTTTTTGTTGCTATTTACTCGCGATAAGCGTCTGAGCACTAAATTGATTTGTAAAAGTGACTCAACAAATTGTGTGTGCTTCATGTGTTGAGCAATGTCTACACACCTGATCTCTAAGTAAATTTGACAAACAATTTCTTCGAAGACGGTTTATTCGACTCGTCACTCGCTAGTTTAAATTTTGCTCTCTTAGCACCAAGTTTACGAATCTTCTCTCTAAATAATTTGACTAACAATTTCTTCCTAAACAGTTTTTAATCCGCCATTTTGCATCTCAATAAAATTAAGATTTGCTCTTTTATCACTGAGTTTACAAATCTTCTCTCATAAGCATTTAAATCGAAAATTTTTGAATTGCTAAGTCTTTAAATAATTGTGGCAAACAATTTCTTCCTAAACCATCTTCGATTTGTCACTCGCTAGTATAAGTTTCGCTCGCTTAACACCAAGTCTACGAATCTTCTATCTAAACAATTTTAAAAGACAATTTCTGAAGTAACTAATTTTACAAATCTTCTCTCTTAGTAATTTTGACTAACAATTTCCGCCTAAAAAGTTTTCGATTCACCACTTCGCCGCTCGCTAGTTTAAGTTTTGCTCTCTTTTCCACTTCTCATATACAATTATAGGCGGATTAAGAGCCCTTTCACTCTCTTTTATGTCTAAAAGTTTGATTACATGTACAAATTTCGTAGTCACTGTATTAGTTTAAGTCTTGCCACAATAAAAATGTCATTTATAAACGAAGTCTTAAGTGCATTTGAAGATATTTAGGTAAATATTGGTATATCAGCATGTAAAATAAATTAATAATTCGAAGACTCACTTCTAATTGAAGAGCAGAAAGCAGAAGAATAAGAGAAAAATTTTAAGTTTAAACTCTAGAAAATATTTTTTGGGCATTTGTAAGTTTAAATAGTTATATTATAGTACTTTAGACAAAACTCGAGGCTTTGCATGTAGCTTTTGAAGCTCGTATTTACAGCAAATATCGGAGAAATATGTGGTGAGCGCTCTTTTAGGACTACAACAACTAGATATCATCTGAAATTTTACAGAAAATTCATATTTTGAAGTCGTAAGGCTCTCGTTCTTACCCAAACCTCTTCCTAAAATTCGAAAATGAGACATTTAAAAACTTTCCGAAACGGCTTAACTGCCGAGGCGTGCTAAATATTTCCCTTGGCATAATTTATAACTTATTTAAAAGCAGTCCAACACCTTGATATCCTGTTATTGCTACTAATTATGCATTACAGGCAGGTGGTATTGACATTGAAGACGCATTACACATTTTTTAAGTGCGTCATACTTGCGCTAATTGCTTCCAATTGCTGGTGGTTGCTACTTTTCATTGGCGCACACGAAATTTTCTTGTTATTTATAAGCATTAGCGGGAAAATGTGAAAAATATATTGGGTAGTCGGCTAATTTGCGGTCAATTGCCTGCGCAATGAAGTGTGGCATTCATTATCGAGCTGTATCGGTTTGGGGTTTGATAAATGGAGATGTCAGGCAGAAAAGGCACTTGCTTCATGAATATCATGAAATTATGAATTTTGAATAAATATAAGCAAAAAATGGTAATTTTATAAGAAATTTTTTCTAACGTGATGAGATTTTCACTACAAAAAATTATAAATATTTTATACATAATTACATAATTGCATATTAGATCATTATTTCAATATCGTTGTTTATTTTAGTGCTGCAAAAATCTGTTGCATTTCTGGAAAATATATTTTTCATTCCATTTCCTTTAAAATTTTACAAAAAAGTACCTGTGGGCGTGCGAAATATTTTTTTTTCATTGCTTTTCTTTCAATTAAATTCTTTACCGCAACATCACATGACATTTCATTGTTTTTGTTTTATTTTGACTGCTATATACTAATGATCCTCAAGCATACACTCACTTTAAGGCCATTGATACACGCATAAATGCATGCGAAACTGCTTAAGTGCTCATACATATGTACATACACACGTATATAAGTCGTATATACACATACTCGTATATTTGCGTCTAATTGTCACTTGTGCATTGCACATTTCACATTGGCAGCTAAAAATGATTAATTGTGCAGCGCCACATTTGTGGATTGTGCTCAAAAACAAAGGTAAGAGTACTCCAATGTACTACAAACACAAACAAACACCTTTAAGCATACATGCAAACATACATATGCACAATGACACTTCACTCTCGCCATTGTCTGTTTTGTGTATATTTGCTCAGCTTGTTGGCTTTGAGATTTTTCAGAAATTTCGCCAAATTAGAAAACATTTTGTTGCACTGCCTGCAGCGCGTTGCAATAACTTGTGAAGTGTTGGTCTTTAGAATCCTTTTTCTGTTTGATTTCCTTTTTTCTTTGAAAGTAAAAATGCTTGCTGTGACACCAGCTCTTGTGCCGCACAGTTGCTACACCGTTATGTGACTTCGGTTGCTTGCCTTCTTTTGACCGGTTAATAAAATTGGTAACAATTATTTTTGTTTACTGTCAGTAGTGCTTAGACAATTGCAAATTAGCCCATTTTTCTCTGTGTGTCTTTAATGGCACTGAACATTGACAAGCATTTTTGCTATTGTTTGCTGAAGTGATGCTGTCTGCGGTTTGCTGGTGTGGCAACTTGAGTGCTCTATCAACTGCATGAGGTGTTTTGTGTGTGAGAGTGTGTGTGGAATGGTGAGAAAACGGAAAGGCGTGAGAATGCTATACGCAATGTGTGAGGCCTCAATTTGACAGGTTCATTTGCTTTTAATTGTTGTTGCATGGAAAGTAAATGAAAATCAAAAAATTGGGGCAGCGATTTGCTAGTCTAAAACAAAAAAAATTTCCCTCAGCACTACAAAAATGCAAAATAAATTGATTTTCTAAAAAGTGTTTTGAAAATTGTCATAGGTCATACTTGTTAGGCATAATCCTATAAGCTCCGTGGCAATGTTGCCTCAAAGTCTCCCAAATTTTTAAAATTGATTATTCGTTTCCGCTTGCTTTAAACGGTATATTTAATCACTTTGCTTGTTTATCTAAGTAATATAGCACTCGACTTAATCATAAATAGCAGAGATTAGCAAATAAAGCGGATGTGGCATGTGCACAAACAAATGTGGACTTTGTTTTGGTTTGATAAGGTAAATATTACCTTAGAGTGGGAGTAACGTTTGGTTAATGCAAAATCGATTTTATGCATTTTGAAACCAACATTTTTTTATGAAAGTAAAAATTGCGTTTTCTTTTTAAATTCCGGAAAAAATAAATTTGCAAAAAAAATTTAAAATATTTTATTGAATTAAAAAAAAATATTTTATTAAAAAATAAATATTTAAGAAATATATAAATTTGGAAAAAAATAAATATTAAATGGATAAAAAAAACACAAAAATATTTTATTCAGAAATTATAACTAATAAATAAAAAAACACCGAAAAATTTACTAATTTGCAAAAAAAAAAATATTTTATTAAAAAATAAATTTAAAAAAATTAAATAAATCTGAAAAACCACAAAAAAATTAAATGAACTAAAGACAAAAAATTATTTTATTCACAAATTATAAATAATTAATAAAAAAGTATAAAAATCTTCAAAATGACACCGCAAAATTTACTACTTTGCAAAAATCATTTTAAATATTTTGTGAAATTAATAAAAAAAAAAAATAGTTTAGTAAAAAAACATAAATATTCAAAAGTTATATAAATCTGAAAAAAGCGAAAAAAATTTAAAAAAAAAATATTTTATTCAAAAATTATCAATATTAAGAAAAGTATCTGCAAAAAAAAATCTACAGAAAGCAACCGTCAAATGTACAGCTTACAAAAAATATTAACATATTTGAAGCAATTGAGATTTGAAAATCTTGTAGATTTTACTCACAAAAAGTAACAATAAAATATATTTATAGATACTATTGTACTTAGTTGGAAATTAAAGTAAACCATATTTTATTCAAACAATGATACCAATAATTTGTAATTATTATTCAAAACTGTTACAAATGAAGCTAGACTTTTACAATTTTTATATGAAAAATTATGATAATTTATTATATTACAAATACGTGTATATCAAAATTAAAAAAAAAAAATCTACATAAAAAATATTAAAAAAATCGTTTGCTCAATATTTTGTAGCAAAAATGATTTGACCAATATTTAAAATAAAATGTTTCTCAAAACTGAAAGCTTTCAAGCGGCAAATAGGCAATATAAAAAAAAAGTTATCAAAAAATGTTTCTAAACTATTTTTCGCATTAAAAAATATTTAAAAAATAATAATCATTTTTTACTTATATACATATGTAAATGTACATAAATGTGTTAAGAAGCAAAAATGATTTTATCTATATTTAAATTTACTCAAAACTGTAAGCTTTCAAAATATTTTCCAATTAAATTTAAAGCAAATTTTATATCAAAAAATTCAATATTCATATTCTATATTCAATATCTTTAAATAATCAAAATAAATGTTCAGAAAGCTCATGTCTTCCGACCGCACCACAAGCTTCTTCATTTTTTGACGCTATCACCCTTTCCGCTACCGTACAATTAATACTATTGTCTCATTATCGATCATCGACAATTTTATCAGCGCCCAAAACTCGTTAAGCCAAATCAATCAGTGATGAAAAATTTAATTTGATAAAAATGTCTTGGCATTCCTGTGTATGTACATACATACATATGTACATATGTATGTGTGGCATGAAAACAGCAAGTGTTGCAGTAAAGCAGCTAATTTATTTACACAAAAAAGTTTATCAGTTATCAGTAAATACTCAGACGCTAACTAGATATACGCAAGAAGCGGGCAACAGGTTTTAAAATTTCGTCAAAGCAAGGTACAGGTGCCACAAACGCACTTATATTTATATTTGTATATATGTACATATCTTATATAACGCACAGCGCAGCAAAAGTCCACTAATCAAATATGAGAACAGGTAGCCAAATTGACAGTGACAAGAAGTGTAAGTTTATCAACACTAACACAAGCACATCAAAGTTGAAAGTAAAGAAATCATACAAAAATGCTTCAAAAAATCATAAATATATGTACATATATACCATATTCCATATATAAGTATATATTTATTTTTGTAAATGGCACTGCTTGCGCAAATTCATGTCTTCAAATTGACACTTGAGCGTGATTCAATGATTATGTATTTGTTGTAGAAGAATTGCTAGAATTCAAAATTCTACAATATTTCTCCGGCTTGTTTGCGCACACATGAGCACACATGTTGTTGTTGTTGTTTGTCTAACTCGAAACATACTATTGCTGTTGTAGCTGTCGCCTATATGCTGACACGCAGTAAATGTCACCTACTTATCGCTAGTGTCAATAGTAATGTTCCCAACAAGGGTGACGAGCAAGAAGAAGCGGCACAGTTTACTTTTGATAAGTTTTTCGCCTTCAATTTGGGAATTTTCAATTTTCAATTTTGTAGGCACACAGGTATGTATATTTGCCTTCCAATGAATTGCTCCACCAATTTGTGCGCATTGCACTCGATATTTGTCAACGCCAAGCAATTTATCAACGAATCGTCTGCATTTGGTTTCTTATCAATGTTTTTTGGTGTTGCTTTGCTTGTTTATTTTTTGTTTTTTTTTTTGGTGGAAATGCGTCAGCAGCAACATTCTTTAATAGTCTCTCAAAAATAGCGCATTTATAGTATAGCTTTTATGGAAGTCCATCGCTGTCTTGGCAGCTTTAAGATGGACTCATCGACTGACAGGCCGATCAGGACGAGTTGGAATGGCTTAAGTACTTGCAGGAGCGCCAAGATCATGTGCAAGCGACCCTAAGGAGCACTCGCTTGCTTCTTACTAACACGAAATGACTGCCGGGCAGCTGTTGGCCTCTTGAGAGCTCACAACCTACTAGCATTACATGCGGTTCGACAAAAGTGATAACGATACATGCAGAAATTGCAGAGAAGTTAACACGAGAGAGACGCTGGAACACCTCTTATGCCTTTGTTTAGCACTATCCAGAAGTCGACTCAAGTATCTAGGCGCTTCACAGTTCAAAGGACTGTAGGAAGTGTCAGACGTAGACATCAAATCACTTTTAAAATTGGCAAAAAAAAAGTTGACGTCCTGTGTGACGAATTCATCACTTCAAATTCAACTGAAACTCCATCAGTCATTACTAAGGACCAGTAGGTTTATGTAAGGCGTGATAGCCGGCCGGTATAACCTAACCGAAACTTATAACTCATATCATTTGCTGCAAAAATTGAGGAAGTTTTTTATTTCAGAAATATTTTGAGAAATTTTGGTTTGTATCTGTTTTTGACTACTAAAATTGTGTTTGTTATTGTTGTTGTAACACTAAAACTCTTTACGCAAATAGTTTAAGCAATATGGCTGGGTTCAGAGTGATTACCCGAATAAGTCTGATTGACACTACCGTTATAAAAACTGTACTCAGTTTTACTTTTAGTAAAACCTAAATACTTTTTCCAATTAGTATTTGGTGCGAAAATACGAAAATTTTTGTTGGAAAAATTATTTTAAAAAACTTCGGATTGACAATTTTTTAGTACTGAAATTATGCCTTTTTTGTTTTAGCTTAGAAAAACTTTAGCATTTGCTACAGAAGTTATGAAACTATGTTTTCGGTTCGTTATTGTTTCTTACAACTTTATGAGACTACATATAAGCCCAATATATCTTTTTCGAAAAAAAAAAAATATTATACTTGGTCAATATATTTGCTAGGCTTAGTGTGGCTTCATATACTTCACCATTGTTAAAAATATAACATATTAAGAGTTAGTAGACTATTTTAAGACTTGAATATCAATGCACATGTACTGGATATATTACTAGATTGACTTCTCAACTCTATTTCTAAGTAATATAGCATATCCATGAATATCCACTTTTTCATATATATATCATTATGTAAGAACAAAATAAATTATATCAGTATAGCAGCTACATGCTATAGTCGTCCGAACTAAACAATTGCTTGGGAGATTATACCCTGGTCTTGGACATTAAGCTATGCTAAATTTCGTGAATATATCTTGACGAATAAAAAAGTTTCCGAAGAAGGATTGAATTTCGAGCGTTCAGTTTGTATGGCAGCTATATGCTATAGTCGTCCGATCTAAACAATTTCTTCAGAGCTTGTACGGTTGCCTTAAACAATAATTCGAGCCAAATTTCGTCAAGATATCTGGACAAATAAAAAAGTTTTCATAAAAAAACTTAATTTTGAACGTTCACTTTGTATGGCAGCCATATGCTGTATTGGTCAGATATGAAAAATTTCTTCAAGGATATAGCATTGACACGATACATGATTCGAGCCGAATTTCGTGCAAATATCTCCTTAAGCAAAAAAGTTTCACATAGAATGACATGATTTTAAAAGTTCATTTTGTATGGCAGCTATAGGCTATAGTAGTCCGATATTGATGATTCTGTCGAATAAGTAGCTGTTTGAGAAGCAAAAGACGTGTGCAAGAATTCAGCACAATATCTCAAAAATTTTGTGACTTGTTCGTGCTATTTTGAGTGAAAAAATTTTAATTAGATAGCAAAGCACCATAAAGACCACATAAAAGTCATCAACACATTGTTGTAGCTGAGGAAAACCAATCATCCGCACATTATGGCAAACAAGAAAAACTAACAAAGTATCTAAGTCCGCAAAGTGTAGACAGCTTTGAAGTCTTGAAACACGGGTTCTACTTACTCTCTTCAAAATATTTTTTTAGTTTAAATGAGAATTATTTCGGAAAAGCCATTTTAGACAGTTTTGATTTGCAGTGACACACGCTGAGTGTACTTTAGACGGCTGCTGTGCCGATTATGGCTGCATTGGGAATTTTTTGTGAATGCTGAGTTAAAAAAAAACTTTTTTATAAACACTCAAAATCGCAATTTTAATAAATTCTGTCTGTATAGTGTTTTTATACACAAGCATATGTAGATACAGTGCTCCGCAGATATGATATAAACAAGCAATGCAATATTTTTGGTTAAAAAAAGTGTTGCTTTTTGGTTTTTTATTATAAAAAATTTTTTTTTTCTTATTATGAAAAAGTTTAGTTTTTTATTTAAAAAAAAGTGTTGTTTTCGGCTGTTTTCCTAACAAAAAAATTGGTTTTTTCGGCGCGCCATCTTACCAAATTGTGCCATGAGCGCTAGTTTGAGTTTAAATTGAGTTTAAACAGAATTATATCGACACAAAATGCTTACTCTTGAGCGGAGTAAATCGTTCGTTTTGTAAGCAAATGATTTTCACTAAATTGTTGTTGCCAAAAAATAAGTCACTTCTAATTTATTAATGTAGTTTATTATTTTTTATGCATTTCTTTAACTATAAAAATTTGAATCAAATAATTTTCTGCTGTATTAGTCCGCTTAATTGTCACTTTTCTTTGAGCAATCTAAAAACAATTTAAGAGCTTGCATTAGTCTTGAAGCCGACACTCTTACAAGTGTGTCCACACAATATTATTTATAAAAAATTAAATTTAGTTTTTTTATTTTTTTGCTTTGCTATACACTTACTTCAAATTAGCAGCTAATTGGCGATTTTATTTTCAAAATTTGTTTCTGCTTTTACACTGCACATTTCCTACGTAACATTATTTAACTTGTATTTATTTATTTGTCACTTAGCGCTTTCTTTAGATTTTTTCGCTTTTTTAATTATAATTTTTTTTTTCAAATTTTCATATTTTTTTGCTCAATAATTTTCACTTTGTTTTTCTTAATTAGTTACTCTGTTTGTGGCAGATTTCCGTTAGCAGTCACACATTTACGTAACACTGATAGGCATAATCGGCCAGCTATCGCTATGCGCTTTTATCGCTCCGCTGTTAGCTTGTGTCCGTATCCGGTGCAATTATGTCCAAAAATATCGTCAAATTTGCGTAGATAAACTGCGGCAATTGTGCGCGCGCAAATACACCTACACAACCGTACACTGACACCTACACACACACACCTTGGGACGCGTGTGTATGGCTTTTAAGCAGAAAATAAAATACGCGCAATCCTTAAACGCGCGCACAAAAGTTATCTTTTTCGCGCTAATATCCGCAGCGTAACGTTGCGCTCGACGCGACAATACGCGTTCTTATTTTACTTACAACAAATCGAAGCAATACGCAGCGAACGAAATACCGTCGTTGGCTTTGCGGGCGCAATGTGAGCTTTCTGCCGACGCATTTGGCTAAAAAGAATTACCAGCTAGCGCCAATTAAGCTTTGTTTCGGCCAACCTTATTGTTATTATTCACTTTTTGTGCACACTTTGCGGTAAGCTAAGAGAGAGCGCGGGGGGGCGCGCGCGGTTTGTGTCACTATGTGTAATGTTGGAGCAAAAGCTTTTAGCCGCTTGGCGGACAATAGTAATGCACGCGTTAGCAGCGGAAAATGTAAATGTAAAACGCACGCACGCACGAATTCGACGACGCAAAACGGTTCAAATGATTTTCGAGCGCCACACACACGCCAATAACACGCTAGTAAACACGTCAACGGTCGCAGACCAACTGAATTCAGGAAAAACACGAGACGGCACGAAAGAGATGACAAACAAAACCTGCCGTCGCGGCAACAGCAACGCACACATACAGCGACGCTTGTGTGAGTGCAGCGACAATAAGAAATGGTGTGTGTTGAAGTGAATGCCGTTGTTGGCTGGCTGGCTCGCTGACTGACAGCTATAGCGACAACAAGCGCGCGCCTGGCTTGCCCAACGGACGGTGGTGGGCTGGGTTGCCCGCGTGAATTCATTGAGTGCGCGCGTGTGTGCGCCTGTTCTAGTCTGCTCTGCGCGTTAATGGTTGCTCGCTGAGCGAAAGCGACGTTATGCTGGCGCGCTCACAGGCGCGCTGCAGTGCGAGTGCGAGTGAGTAGCCGCTAATTGGCACGGAAGTAGTGCGCGCTTCTCACACAGAGCGCCAATGTTACCGAGTGAGTGGCATGCACTGTTGTGGGTTTTTTATTCGCTCTGACTCATATGGCTGGCGTGGGGCGTAGACGAAAAACTTGCTACTTCGGAGAAACCGGTTGAGGCGCATTGTTGAGTGTTTGCCTGCGGTTTTCGCAGTTGGCAATGCTGTTGGAGGAATTTTCTGAGTGGAATGAGCTGAGCGTGGAAAAAGAAATTAAAGTGAGTGAATGAGTGTTGATGGAGTTGTGCGGCTGCAACTGCACTCGCGTTGCAATAATGCGAAGAGTGCGCACAATTTTGCATGCATTGATCATGGAATGTAGGATTGATTTTTTTTGTTAGCAGTTATGTGCACCTACACATACATACATACATATGTGCATACATACATACTATGTATATATGTATGTATACAAATATTGAGATGTATTTTGATACTACGAGTATATGGTAGATCACAATATCAGTACGACTAGGAGTACGACAAATTCAGGATAATGTATGTAAATGTGTTTGTAATATTTTTTTAAGAACGATTTTTATACAATTATATCTTCTTAAGACGATTACTTCCGAATTACACGAATAGCCCGTTTAACTTTTGACCTCGAAACGGCTTTTAGTGAAAGGGTAATAAACAGAAAACCGTTCTCGGAGGTGATTGTAGTAAATTGTTGGAGAAAACATCTACAAAACTTGGTTGCAATGCACTACACACCCTGAGAACTCCCTGCCCCGGGAGGAATTGTCCTTGCGAAGAATTGCCTCTTCTCCTCTTTGGCTGCGTGTAGCAATAACATTTTTCAAGTTTCAAAGTTTTAATAGTTGTCTCAAAGCTTTATTTTCAGCTGAATATTTTTGGAATATAAATTATTTTTATCGAAAATGCGAGTTCGATAGCATATTGTAACTGTTATAAAAGTTTGACCAAAGTATTTCATACACGATTGATATAAGAAGAGTACATAGATTCCATCTATCATTTTAAATTTTTAATAACTTCCTATAACAGTTTTTTTAATAACACTCGTTTTGAACTCCGAGGTAAAATATTTCGATTTAGGCTCCGGTTAACTTTGAAAATGGAAATTTTCAATTAACCTAGTTTCGAACTTGAAAAAATATTCGATTTTCAAAAACGAAATCAATCTCTCGAAAAAAACACGGAGAAAAAAATTGTATTTGTTTCATATTGTGGCCATTACTACATACGAAAATGTCGGTAAGGATGATTTTACTGCTTTAAGCTATCTCTAATTCGAAACCCATAATATTCATTTTTACAGGTCTTGATCGAAGGACCAGTCAACATACATTTTTTTCGACAAAATGTTGGCTTGCCAAAAATTTGGTTTTTGTGAAAAAATTTACATTTGAGTTATTTTAAAAAACGAAATTTTCAAAAATATTATTCCCTCGATTATTACCTGAAAAATATATCTGAGAAGGTCATCTGAATTTTTCAAGTCTGCGCCAACAGTAGTTTCGGAGAAATTTTTCTAATCGACTCTGAAAACAGGGTTTCGAGAAACTCAATCGACTCCGAAAACAGTGTTTCGAGAAACACATGTTTAAATTTCGAGAAGCGATTACACTGAATGTTAAAATTTTGCGAATATGCTCTTCGAAATTATTTGTCGGATTAACTTCAAAAATTCGTAGACTGTTTTAAATAAAATTTTATGTATCTATACATATGTAAATGTATAAATACAGACATATTAATATTCTAGAAATTATTCGAATAACCTGAAAACCGATTATTCGAATATCCGAGTTGTTCCCGTTCATATGAATATTAACCGATTAATATTATTCCAATACTCGTAATGTTACAAATCGCGTCCTATTGCGACTATTCCAATAGTTGTTCTGCTGGGTGAAAAAAAAAATTTTAAGAAATGAAACCCTTACTATTCGAATAGTCGACAACGAACGGTTAATTTAATAGTCGCCGACTTACGACTCTCCGGATACTGCAAACCGAATATTATTATTCGAATAATGCCCTATTCAGTTAATCCGGTTAATCGATTAGTCGAATATGAGGAGTTCTGATATACATATGTACATATGTATATATTCGAATAAAAATAGAATTTTTTGAAATTCACAAAGTGATCTAACCACTTACATAAGTTATACATTTATCAGGACTAATTTTAAAAAATTGGGGTTCAATTACAAATAAACTGATATTATAAATTTTTACATGCAACATTTGTTATACGAGTAGAACATGCTTTCAAAGAAATACATTTTTTTCTCTGGAATGGAATAATGGGATTCAAAAACATAATTCTTTATTTGCATTGGTAACAACTCAAAATATTTTTTGTCTACTAATAATTAAAAATAAAAAATTTGCTACTTAAGGATATTTCTAATAAAAATTATGTATCGAGTTGATATACATACATACATATGTATATTATTTATGAAATACATTTACATTCACATATGTACATATACCACACTCACAAGCCTCCACCAAGCCGAAAATCGCTGATCATTTGCAATATGCATCAATACCAACCAAATGCAACTTGATCGCACTGTCCGAAAGTTAGAATATTTGTTTCTTATTTTCTTTCAGCATTTTTGCTGCATTCCAGCCCATGCAGCATGCGCCACATATTTTGATTTGTTATGGTTTTTTATTCTTTACTCTCTTGGCTACATATCACTACCTCTCCGCTTTAATTTCCGCTGCATATTACGCCTGCATCGAAATTGGTCACTCACCGGCAATAGTCGTCTGCAGCCGATTGTCTCTTTCTGACACCTTAGCAATGTCACTACGCTCGTTAACTGCATTCGCTTGCATGCGGCCCCCAATAACTTTGCTATTGTTCTTACTTTTGTTTATGA
This sequence comes from Bactrocera dorsalis, assembly GCF_023373825.1. Classification (NCBI taxonomy): domain Eukaryota; kingdom Metazoa; phylum Arthropoda; class Insecta; order Diptera; family Tephritidae; genus Bactrocera; species Bactrocera dorsalis. The sequence goes on along the minus strand of NC_064304.1, from coordinate 22,611,035 downwards.
AGAATTTACTTATTTCACTTTTTGACTCAAAACTCACTCACTTCCGCACTCACTCAATGGCCGGCGCATATATTTGTGCGCCTCTCTTTTGCTGGCATGTCGCGCGCACCCTTTCGTTGCGATTGCGTTGCCTTCGCGTATTACTCAATGTTTTGCCGTAACGGCAGATCTCTCACAGCTCTCATTGTTGTTAGTGCTTGCCATGAGAATGTAATATATATAAAATAACAAATAATAAACAAGCATAAGAACAACAACAACATGCACCAATGCAACTGCAACTGGCACTTCACTTCGTGCACACAGCCGCACACACACACACGCATACTGCGATGTTTACACATATTTACGCTGTCATGGCAGTGACAACAATCGATCGTTCCGTTCGGCGATTATTCGGTTTATTTATGGCCTTAACATGTGCAGATTTGTCTTTGCTGCTGCTGCTGCCTCTAAATGTTGTTACTATTGTTTTTGCTTTTGTTTTTGCTCTTATGTTTGTTGCAGTCATTCATTTTGACTTACGCGCAAGCGAGATGGCTTCATGCATGTCGTCGTCGCTGCAGCTAGTTGGCTGTATAGTGGGCCCCCGGCGCGCCACTCCACCACATACACACATATGCATGCAAAGACACACACTTGCAATCTTACATATGCATGCATATAAGCTGTGCATTTACATGCATTTGGCAGCTTCCTCCTCCATTGCTGCTGCCATTGACCAGTTGGTGGGTTCGGCTCAGCTTGGCTTGGCCCAGCCACACAGTATCTGTTCGAGGAAACGACATATGTGTCGTCACAGTGACTTTTTGCTTTTGTCTTTACTATGCGTACGAGTATGTGCATGTTTTTTGTTGTTGCCTATGTTGGTCGCCGCTGTCTGGATTTTTTTGCGTTTTTGCATACTTTTTACGCTTTATTGTTTTTGCTTGGGTTTGCATTTGCTTTGTTCGCCTATTTCTAGTCTTACACATAATTCTACATATTCTTGCTGCTGGGTTTTTGGTTGCTTTTCTGCAAGTTTTTCGCACAAAGTGTCCATTTTGCCTAGCAGCGTTCAAATGTTGGCTGTAAAATGCGACATGAAAGTGTGTTGCACAGTGTACGAAATTTCTTTGGCACAAACACATTTTTTAATGCGAGAATACTATTTTGAGTCGTACTGGTATCTAAAAAATACTTACCTATAATTTTTAATGTTATTATATTAAACCTACAATGATGACTGAAATTATTCAACAAAGGAGTTCCATTAATTTTTGTGAGTGAAATCAAATTGCTGGTGCTGAAACGTTCAGAACGTGGAAAAGATCTTCGGTAATAATTGTTTGTTGGAGGCATGTGTTTTTGACTAGTACAAGTTATTCAAAGTTGAGAACGCGTTGACAACGAACTACGTCCAGGGCGGCCATCAACATGAACTGATGATCAACACGTCAATAAAATAAAGGAATTGGTGCTTGAGAATCAACGATTAACAGTCAGAGATCTTATTGGCATCGTTGGAATATCGAAAGGATCAGTGAAAACCATTTTGAAAGATCATTTGGCTCTAAGAAAAGTGAAAGCGCGATTGATGTCAAAATCACTGATTTTTTTCGAAAAACAGCCGTCGCTTTAACGTCTGTGAAACAATGCTTTCCGACTAACAGGATGCCATGAAGCATATTATTACTGGCGATGAGTCTTGGATCTATGCTTTTGACCCGGAAACAGACAATCAATCGGTCGAATATCTAGGCAAAAGTGAGTCGAAACCGAAAAAAAACACGACAAAGCAGGTCAAAAATTAAGGTTATGCTGATAGTTTTCTTCGATTATCGAAGTGTGGCGCACTTCGAAGTCCTTCCGACCAGCCAAACTGTCAACAAGAAATATTATTTAGATGTTATGTGTCGTTTGCGCGAAGCTATTCGTAAAAAGAGACCGGAATAAAGGACCGACAACTCTTGGTTTTTGCAACACGATAATGCACCGACGTATACGGCATTGATTCTTCGTCAGTTTTTCGCAAAAATTTCAACTAATATCGCGCCACAACCACCGTATTAAACTGATTTGGCTCGATGTGACTTCTGGCTTTTCAGCAAACTGAAACGACCGCTCTCGGGAAACCGTTTTGAGTCAATTGAAGACATTTCCCAAAAATCGCTTCACGCATTGAAAGCTGTTCCGAAAATTCACTATAACAACTGTTTCTAAGATTAGAAAAAAACATTATCACAAGTGTATTGAGGTCAGAGTTTTAAAATAATGAACAAAGTCTTACTATTTTTTGCCCACAGTAATACTTGTTTTTACAGTTTACATTTTACTTTCAATACTAACATATCACGCCATTTTGCCATCCCACTTAGGGGAAGGGGACCTTATATAGACAAGGGGATATGAGCTTCGAACTTCGAATTTATTTATCCCATTCCGATATTATTTATATTCAATAACACACGACATCTTCATAGAGCGCCAACTGGGCAAGTGAGTTATACACTTTATTTCAAGGTATGACTCCCCTCCCGTGCGCCAATGACGTAGGTATACATACAGATTATCCTGATGTGAGCTCGACTTTCTTCTAATACATACATTTTTAAATTAGTGATATCTTTTGAATGGAATGACCAAATCGAACTCAAATTATGTAAAGGTATTGAAAGAGTCTTGAATATGAAGTGATTAATTTTGTTAAGTTTTAATACCAAGTTCCAAAGGACATTTTAGATTTTTTCAACAGTAACTTCTTTAATTAATAATTTAACGTTACATACATTTGTTTTAAGTAATAGCCATTAAAATTATGCTTTTCGTATGAATTATTTGAATTATAAAAATTACGTAACTTTTCGTTTTCTTTGAAAAAAATATTCTCGACACAAATGTTGTCGCCTTCGAAATATTCATTATTCAATACTATGCACTTATGGCAGTTCTTCTTCCAATCGTCGAAACACTGTTCAAACTCGATTGCTGCTATAAGTATATCCTTTAGCTCCTTCAGCAATGCGCTTAACGTCAACTATGCTTGCGAAGCGACGGGCTTTTAAGGTTCTCTATATTTTTGGAAATAGGATAAAGTCACATGGAGCAATGTCTTGTGAATATAGAGGAAGCATGTTTTGCACTATATTGTTTTTGGCTAAGAATTCACGAACCAGCAACGAAATGTGAGTTTTTAATAAGCGAAAATCACCAAGCTCATAAAACAAACGCATTTGGCTGCTACAAACAACAGTAAAATATGAATAGAGCTGAATGATAAAAAAAGTTTCACATTAGACTTTCCAAACAAGTGAAATTTTACTATTAAAATTGCTGTTATTTCTTGAAAACACGTCGTAGACTTTGGATGAATATATATATTTTCCCGTAGTTCCTAGGTGGAACATAGGATGAATAGAATATTAAAATAATGTTATGTACCGCATTTGGTTGAAATCGATCGAGCAAATCCTGTGATATGTGAATTCACCTAAAAGTGGATGATGCCACGTCCATCGTTAAATTTTGTCACTAGCTCCCATAAAGCCCTTTTCTGCTGAATGTCTTCGAAGGAAAGAGTTAATGATTGATCTCACTTTTAGTGGTTTTTATAAAAAAACCTCTATATGGGCAGTGGGTGGGGTTATCATCCGATAAAGCCTATTTTCACACTATCATAAGAAACCTTAAAAAGGTTTGTCAAGTGTAAACTTTGGTGATTTTAAAGATAAAACTTCGTAGAGGACCACGCCCCCTTTTTAAAAATTTTCAAATCACAGGTGCCCCTACTAAATGTGACTGGTTGTGCCAAAGTTGAGTTATTTGTCTCAAAGCTTAAACACAGCGATCAGAGTAGTGGCGAATCGGCTGTTTTTCCAGACTCTAATTTTCCTCATTGGTTCAAGAATACTGTATGAGAAAGCAAGCAATTTACTTTCATAAAATTTGAAGAACTGCAGACGTCACATTTAACTAGACATATTATTCAATGATGAAAACATTTACTGAAGATAATCATTATTTAAAACTTGTTTATGTCCAAAAATTAATTCTAAAAAAATATATTTAAAATTAATATTTAAAAAAAAAATATTAAAAAAATGTATTTACTGAAGGGCCTGCAATATGAAGTATATTATCTTTCGAATTAGTTTTCTTGATCTTGTTTCTGAATCAAAGAGTTGATAGTCAAACTAATTTCTACTAGTAAATAATTCATATCTACCTCTATAAGTTTATAGCTTATACATTAGGGTACTTCAAAAAAAAATTTTAATTTTTTTTTTTCAACTCTTATCCCCTCAAATGTTAGTGATTGACAAACAAAAAATCCTCCCTCAAGCCAGGCGCTGTAGATTAACTCTAAGGGGTCGCTATTTTTTTAGGTTCCCATACATTTTACATAGGACTTTTAGTTTTTTCACCAACTAAATTTCGTTTCTTAGAATTAACCATCAGATATTCATAAAGTTCACTTTTCAAACTTTAAAATTTTCTACGAAAACGTTTGATTATCTCAATTAGACGATTAAATATAGTGATTGAAATTTGGAATTTTTTCAATAAAAATAAAAAAAGTTTCTGAAAATAACAATTTTGTAGCGGGAATATTTAAAGTTTTATACACATTCATATATATAAATATCATTCGTTTAATCTTCTGATCGATTATGATCATAAACTAGAACCAAAAGTTTAAATGGAAGACAATATTACACATCTGAAAATTCATATTTGACTTCACTCACACACTCACCACTTGACACACCACTTCACTCACACTAGAGTGCTGTGCATATTTGTACATACACTATACTTATATGTGAGCACACATTTACAGTTACACCAAATCGCCATTGCCATCGATATTCGTTGCCATCGTCGCCATTATTTTCGCGAAGCGCATCCTTTTTGGGAAATTCCACCATCAGCCAGCAGTTGTAAGTGAAGCTACTAGCCAACCGCAGTGTGAAACATTTCTTCCTTCCTTCCTGCTGCGCAGCGGCTCGTTCGTCCGTCCGCACAATAACCTTCCGTTTCACGCTCATAGCTCTACGTTGTTGTTTTTTTTTTAATTTTTTTTTTTGGTTTTGGCAGATTTTGCCGCTCCATGTTTTATTGCCGTCGCTATTCTGGCAGTTATTCAAGTTGTTGTTGTTGCTACTGTTTTTGCATTGTTTTAATCCTTTTTTCGCCATTGTGGCATAGCGTTGGCGTTTTTACGTTTTTTTCCGGCACTCTGAGCATTTCTCACATTTCACACTTGCGGAATTGTTTCATTCTTTTAAATCATTATTTTGGCCGTTCGTCGAGAGTTCTGCTCATTTTGCATTGATTTTCGCATTGTTTGCTTTGTTAAATATCCTTTTCATTGTGAATAGCAACTTCCGTGTTTTTACGAATTATTTTTTATCTTGATAGATTTTGTACTACTCTTATTGCTTTGCTGATTTTAATGTTTGATTTAGTATTTTAGTATGAAAACAACCGTTCAGGCGTAGTAGCTAGATTGGAAATCAATTAACTTTGGATATTTTTCAGATTCACCACAGACGTTCCGACAGGGGAGCAGTCATTATATGTGTAGCCAAACCTATGTATATTAAGGCTTTGAAATATATTTATAAGTAATTTTTTTCCTCACAGTTGCGGAACTCTAATGGAATGACATTTTAAAGAACACAAGCAAAACTCTTCTTGCCCTTTTACTAAGGTCACGCAGCTAAAAACCAGCCAAAAGACCAAAAATCATCTGAATGTTACGGAAAAACAAAAAATTTGTTTTATAATTTATCGTAATTTTAAAACTTTTTTCTGATCTTAGAACCAAACCAATTTTCTCGAGTGATTGAGTCATAAATAAAAAAATTTCTCGTTTTGGGCAGTTACCTCCGAAATCGAAATGTTTGCCTTTGAATCTCAAAATTACGCTTTTTGAAAAGAGTATTATTCATAATTTGAGGTGGTTATGTCCTTTTCGTTACGGGAGTTTTTCTACGTGGCGGGTTGGAACTCGGTTTAGAAACCCTGCGCACAACCCTGGGGAGGGATGATTCTTCTTCACACCATAGCTCACCTTCAAACGGATATTTTTTGGCTACCCAGAGGATACTTGTCCTAAGACCGGAAGTCGTGGGCTGCTTGATCCATATCTAAAAAAAATCGTTTCTGGTGGCTCCCAAGTAAATGGCGTTCAGAGAACTTTCTTCTTCTTCTTGGCTCTAACCTGCAGATTTATCGTCTTTTGGCAACGATGAATACTTCAGTTGATGGAACGATGAGTTGTACGAGATATAGGATGACATTGACATAGTTCAGGGAAGTAAGAGCCAGCGGCTAGGCTGGTAAGATCATGTCGTCCGAATGGATGAAAACACTCCAGCTCTGAGATTATTCGACGCAGTAAGCGCCGTGAGAGGCAGAGGAAGGGGAAGACGCGCACTCCGTTGGAAGGCCCACGCAGAGAAGGAACTGGTTAAAGTTGGAATCTCTTTCTTCGAAAAGGAAGAACAACTGGTGCACTGGTATAAACTCGGCTATAACCGTATAAGCGTTTTCTGCGCCAGTAAAGAAGAAGAATACTATTTATTATTGTAAGTAATCACTAAAACAGCAAAAATATAGACGTAAACTAGCTTATTGTCTTATTTTGAAAGCTTGCAAAATTGTTCGGTCCAAATTATATGATAGTCGCTATATGATGTCTAAATCTATTTTTTCTATTTTAAAATGAAATTTTCATTTTGGCCACTCTCCACATTTTTTTGCTTCTATTTCGCAGAACTAGTACACTAGACATTTTGAATTCGAATTGACTAACTTTTCCTTAAATATGTCAGATATAAATTGGGGGGTAGAGATTTCGGTTAGGTTGTAATAGAAAACGCGATTTTTTAAAGAGGGTATGTGGTAACGGGGTTTATAGCCATTTACTTATATGACAAGCAGTTCCATTCATATAAAAGGAACGGAATTTTTTTTTTATATAAAATGAGGTCTCTCGATTTCTAAAAAGCTCTAGTAGTGAAGAGGATTCTTTGCATAGGATGGTATACAGAGGCGACCCGAGACAATTTTTCGCCCTAGGCAAATGCCAAATTCGTGAGCTTATCCCAAAACTCTGTTTTCAGAGTCGGCAAAAAAATGTGTTCCCCATTTTAAAGATATTTCACAGGTAATGTTCGAAGTAATATAATTGTTGATAATAATTCATAATTTTCACAGACTGTTTTTTAAAAAACGGCGATTTTGTTATATATCAAAATTTAGCCTCTTTATCATTACTTAAATGCATTTACAGTAATTATATTTTATTTTTTGGGGCATTTGAAATAATTTTAGCAAAAAAATCGTCTGACCGCAAGATACTTTTTTGGAGGTCCTTCTGGAACTCGGCTACGGCATCAAAGAAATCTAAAAATTTTCAAAATCAGGCGTTGATTATTAAAGTTCATGCATTAAATTCTGTAAATGTTCTTTCATTTATTTAAAAAAAAAGTACTTAAAAAAAAACTCAAAAAAAAAAATTATGAAAATAGTTCTACATACATAGGCACATATCTATTTAAAGGGTGATTTTTTTAAGAGCTTGATAACTTTTTTTTTAAAAAAAAACGCATAAAATTTGCAAAATCTCATCGGTTCTTTATTTGAAACGTTAGATTGGTTCATGACATTTACTTTTTGAAGATAATTTCATTTTAAATGTTGACCGCGGCGGCTGCGTCTTAGGTGGTCCATTCGGAAAGTCCAATTTTGGGCAACTTTTTCGAGCATTTCGGCCGGAATAGCCCGAATTTCTTCGGAAATGTTGTCTTCCAAAGCTGGAATAGTTGCTGGCTTATTTCTGTAGACTTTAGACTTGACGTAGCCCCACAAAAAATAGTCTAAAGGCGTTAAATCGCATGATCTTGGTGGCCAACTTACGGGTCCATTTCTTGAGATGAATTGTTGTCCGAAGTTTTCCCTCAAAATGGCCATAGAATCGCGAGCTGTGTGGCATGTAGCGCCATCTTGTTGAAACCACATGTCAACCAAGTTCAGTTCTTCCATTTTTGGCAACAAAAAGTTTGTTAGCATCGAACGATAGCGATCGCCATTCACCGTAACGTTGCGTCCAACAGCATCTTTGAAAAAATACGGTCCAATGATTCCACCAGCGTACAAACCACACCAAACAGTGCATTTTTCGGGATGCAAGGGCAGTTCTTGAACGGCTTCTGGTTGCTCTTCACCCCAAATGCGGCAATTTTGCTTATTTACGTAGCCATTCAACCAGAAATGAGCCTCATCGCTGAACAAAATTTGTCGATAAAAAAGCATTTCGAACCGAACACTGATTTTGGTAATAAAATTCAATGATTTGCAAGCGTTGCTCGTTAGTAAGTCTATTCATGATGAATGTCAAAGCATACTGAGCATCTTTCTCTTTGACACCATGTCTGAAATCCCACGTGATCTGTCAAATACTAATGCATGAAAATCCTAACCTCAAAAAAATCACCCGTTACTGAGATCTCATTATCTTTTTATAGGAAAAATATCTAAAAATTTGCGAAAATAGCAATTAAAATGTTGAAATTAAAAATTTGATATATGAAATTTTGATTAAAGTTTGAAATTTCAATTAAAAAATATTCTATTTAAATTTTTTTACAAATAATTTTTTATTCGCCATAATAAAAATTGCGGTTAGCGAACACAAGATCTTACTCAAGCTAACCAGCTTGTCGATACACAAACAGAAAGAAACATTTATAAAAGCAAGCTTGAATGCTCACACACACACACGCACAGTCATGAATATTGCAGAAAATGCACTCGAACACGAAGCAACAACTACTCAACGTGCATAAGCAACGACAACGACGCAGCAAACGACGACGACGATGACGATCCGAGAAACAGCATTACAAGCCATATCTAGATACAAATTATTTATATCGACCTCATATTTTGTGCGCAACTCGCGAAAATTGCACATCTGCTGCGAAGGCAGAGCCACAATAACAACAACACAAAAAAACAACAGCAACATACACTTAGAAGCAACAAAAACAACATAAACAGCAATGCATGTGATATTTCAACATTGTTGTTGTAGTTGTTGTTTTTTTGTGATGCTGTTGCAGCATGCTGCAAATCGCCAAAGCAACTCAAAGGAGTTTTTTCGCCCACCTCTCGCCCTCTCACTTCGCTTCCGCTGGTTTGCGGCTGCCACTTCTTTATTGCCTCTTGTGCTTGCCACAACTTTTGCTGTGCAGCAGTTGCTGCTCAACAGCATCTCCTTTTGTTTTTAAGTGGCTGCTTTGTATGTGAATTGCCAGAGAAGTATGCAGGGAAGCTGTGTAAAACAACAACAGCAACAACAACGAAAAAACAAGAGACTAAAAAGTTATCGACTGCCTTGCGTTGTCTTTTTCCCATGTTTCGAGCACACCTGAATGTGCACAAGTGCCATGTTGCATGCAACATAAGCACTAACACACACTCACACGCTTGGCCAGAAAAAACAAAGTGCGTGCTTAAGCTAGTGCTGTCGCCGAGCGTTCGCATATGGAACGTTGTACATGCTTGTGTGTGTAAATGTATCTATACGTGTATATGTGTATGCTTGTTTGCTTACCTGTGCTTGTGGTGTGTCTCTTAATATGCTACAGATGCTGCAGCACTCACCTTTGCTGCATGGCTATGTGGCATGTTGCAAGCAGCAGCTAGCTATCCGTATGCCACGTAGAAAAAGAAAGAACAACAACAGCTTCGCGTTGAAATTATGTACAAACACTTTGTTGCTGTTGCACTATGTCTTAGCTTTTGCAACAACTTGCCTCCAAATACTGCACATACACAGTTAAGCACAATGTTGCATGCACAAGATTGCATATCGCCCTCATCTTGAATACGATATTCGATTTTGCTGCCGCTGCTGCTACCGCGAACGCTACGCTACAACGTCTTCGGTACCGCTCGACGTCCCCACCATCTTTCTGTATATCTGCTGTCGTTTAAGCGCAGCAAAAGCGTTTGTGGTAAATAATGTGTATATGCTCTCATTTAACCCTTTCAAGATATTAACTGCAGGGCATATTGCATTACACTTTGCTTGCGCCCTTCCCCATCTGCGCCGACCTGGCTCGGAACGGCAAGTAAACGTATTGTGGGCTTTAAAATGATGTTGGCTATTTGGGTTCCTGCAACAATTAATTTAAGAATCTGAGTAAAATATAATACATTTTTAGCATTATTCAATATAAGTGACGTTTGCTGTCCTAGGCGCTTCTTATCGACCTTAAAAAGCTTTGTACGCTTTAAAAATCCACTTTTGATACTCGTATGCCTAAGTTGAAAGCTAAAGCTAAAATTTCAGTTTTTTTCAACATTTTCTGTTTCCAAAAAGGAGTCGCTAGATACTGTAATACCGAACCTTTTAATATTCCAAATATTTTGGATGCCTAAAAAGCTATATCGCAAGACCCTCAAACCCCAAATTCGACCAATGAAATTAATGAAAAGTCTTTACAAATTTGTATATTAGTAGAATCCGGAGAAATAGAAAAGTCTTAAGGAGATTTTCAATTTTGTTTATACTTATTTACTTGTAACAGGGATTGACTCCATATTCCAAGACATGAGCTTTCATTCCACCAAATACACTGGATACTCCACAGTCGTGCGTTGCGATTTTTACAACGGATAAAAATATCAAACAAAGAATTTGTCTCATATTTAGTATTTCTAATAAATTTTCGTGTGCGGATTCGTTACGATTGTTGGAAAATGCTCACGGTGATTCGGTTTTATCAAAAACACAAGCCTACGAATGATACAAATCTTTCTGCGACCTATTCTGCTGATGAAAATATTCAAAATTGGATATGGTGCTTGAAAGTCGTTAGGCAAGTATTAGAAAGATGGGAAGATGATATTTTGATTGATTCGTACCGATAAAACTGATTTTTTCAAAAAAAGTATCGTAAACAGATCTCTTTGGACATGCTTGATGGCGCGAATTTCGATCTCACATTCATGAAGAGCACTAACTGCCGATGAGACATGGGTTTATGAGTTTGACACGCAAACAAATCAACAATCATTCGAATGAACCAAAAAAAGCCGCTCAAAAATCAAGGTGATGCTCATTGTTTTTTTTCGATATTCGTGTTGTGGATCATAGGGAAGAGGCTCAATAAGGAGTTTGAGGAATTTTTATTTGCGTGATATTTGTGGAAGAAAAATTTATTTTCGATATTATACCATGTTGTTTGTATGGCAATCGAATTCGTATAGCCATATGGCAATCCGTGGTGAAAGAGCTGTAAAAAAAAAGAACGCTACCGACAACAACTCAAAAAAAAATGAAGCGAACGATTGCCAAAAAATGAGCGGAATCTGCATCTAGACACCAAACAATAACTTTCCATGATGCCATCGGCCCTTGTTGCGAGATCGGTTACCACTAACTAACTATCTAAAAAAAAGAGCGCCTGGTAAATTTTGTTTCATCCGCCGTATAGCCCGAACTTTTCCTCTTCTGACTATCATTGTTTCTGGTCGAAGTCGAACGCCCTCACTGAAATACAATTCACGACAGAACACGGTATCAAAAATTGGCTTGAATTATTCTTTGGTACCAGTTTTTTTGGTATAGCTTAAAACCACACTGATAAGGTCCAATCAGTTTTTTGACAGTGGACTTTAGTCTTTCACACAATACGCTCGATAGAACCTTATATGCGATGTTGAGGAGGCTTATCCAACGGTAGGTGGCGCAGATTGTGTGGTCCCTCATTTTGTGGGTTGGGAAAAGGACACTTAAATTCCAATCGTCATCGATTGGAGAATCGGGTTCACCATCTCTTGATGTTATGTCTTCACTGCCATTCAGCAGACTGGAGAAGTATTCCCTCAATAATTGTAGTATGCTTTGGGCATCAGTTGCGGAGCGGAGAGTTCCCTGGTTGCTGATGAGTGCTCTCAGAGAGCAGGAGTGCAGGGCAAAAGCCGATCAACTTCAACCCATATGGGGATGTTTCATCATGGAGACTGTGCCAATTTAGCGCTCCAAGCCCTGATAGAAGGCATCTTCACCCACCGGGCGCAAATCATCGATATATTGAAGAAATTCGCTTCGTTGCGGATTGTGGCTAGACTTTCATGCACCGGGGTGAATACCAGAACTCGACGACGGAGTCTCTCGCCCACCACGAATCCCACACCGAATTTGCGCTCTTTTATGTGCCCACTGTAGTAAATGCCACCATATACCAGACCACCACCAGAGCATATAGCTGCCATCAAAATCAAGATAAAGCTAATTTTTTCAATAACTAAAGTTTACATACATATATACCTACAAAGCTTAGAATGAATAGGCATACTAGAATTTCATTATTTCAAATTCTATTGCATAATTTTCACTATCAGAGCTTCTTCATACGCTAATGATCACAAATTGTGAATATGCTCATATCGCATTTCATGCTTGAATTCTTCATTTAACAAAACAAACCAGAATAGAATAATAAAATTAATCACAGCATTTAAACGAATAACGGTTTAATTTACAGCATATGAAAATAGTAGAATATACTTACATTTTATATACCTACATATGTATGTATGTATGTTGTGTATGTGTGCTTTGAACTATTTAATTTTTATGAAAGTTCCGCTCGCCTTGTTTTGCTTTTGTTGTTGGGTAATATAATAAATGGGTAATTAAATAAATAGCGTTCTTAATGCTTAGTAATATGTGAGTGTAAACTGAGGGTTTCATATATAAATATAAAAAATATGTATTATATTCTATTGAAGCATAAACTTGGAGGTAAGACTGTTTTTATACACCCCGCAACATTCTGCACAAGAGTATTATAGATTTTGTTCAATTATTTATGAACTTTTAGTAAATAACTAATTTAGTCAATGACTTTCTTTTATCTTCACATTGATAAATTGACCATCAATTAAACAAAGAAACAGCTCCTCTGAGACTACTCTTTTCAAAAATCTGCGATTTCCTTTATACTGTACGGATTCTCATACACTTTCATTAGACAATATTTTTAAGTATTCGAAAATATTTCCTCAAAAGACAAAAAGCAAGAAAAATCTTTAACTTCGGCTGAAGCAAAGCAGTAGAACCCTTCACAGGTGCATTTTTAGTAGCAAAAAAGGTAGTTTATCTGGATTTTAATTGTTCAGTTCTGTATGGCAACTATATGCTATAGTGGTTCGTTATCGGTGATTTCGACACATAAGTAACTCCTTGGGAAGAGAAGGACGTGTGCAAAATTTCAGACTGATATCAAATTGTGTATCAAAAACTGGTATGCAATAAGGACCACTATTGTGGAGCACATCATCTGAAATTCAGATAAAATACTCAATACTAAGTACACTGCAGAAGAAATATACTGCAATTACTGTCAAATTTTCCGCCGAATCGTTTCATTTATTTCGATTTAGGTATGAGAAGGCTAGTGGCGTCATGGTTGCGGTCCTCACTCTCGAAGGCAAGCTTAACTGTGAGACCGAAAGAGTATTGGTGTTGTTTCGTGATCATCAACGAAACGTGGTTCTGCTGGTACACAAGGACATCTAGTCAAGCAAAAGCTGAAACAGTAGGTTCCACTGGCGAACTTTCCTTCAAAATTTTTAAAGCCAGATATGTTTGCAAGAATTTCAAAGCGAGTATTTGAAAACTGTAAGACGGAGGACCTTGCTTTTAGAATTAAGAGCGCATACTTGCAGAGAGAGAGAGAGAGAGAGATTTTCTAGGTGGCATCTAAGTACCTACTATTCATAATACTAAGCGAAAATAATAATGTTTTGTTTTGCCCACCCTAAGTTGTGTATACATTGTGACAAAAAAGTACCCGTAAATTGTAAAAAAAACGCAAAATATTTAGTTATTCAACAATATTTATTTTGTCGCTTCAATGCAAATCCCAAAACACATATGCCAACAATTTTTCCAGTTCTTGAAACACTTTTCATAAGCACCTTTGGCTCCTTTAGCGAATTTGGTTTTATCTCTTCGATCGACTGAAAACGGGTTCGACGGAGCGGCGATTTCAGTTTGGGGAATATGAAAAAAATAGTAGCCAAATCTGGTGGTTGATTGATGCGCTTTTGGCTTTAAATTTGGTCACAATCAAGGCTCGATGCGAGCGCACATTAGCATCGTGTAAAATCCATGAATCATTTGTTTACAATTCCTGCCGTTTTCGGTGGATGTTCTCACGCAAATCCCTCAATATGGCCAAATAGAACTCCTTATTTAGCGTCTGTCTCTCCGGAATCAATTCATAAAGCACCAAACATTGAATATCGAATATAACAATGAGCATTGCATTGATTTTTGAGCGGCTTTGGAGTGTTTTTTTTTTTTGGTTTCGGTATGTTTTTTCCCCTCCATTTCGATGATTGTGGACTTGTTTACAAACCTATGCCTCATCGGTAGTTATAATGCTCTCCATGACTATGGGATCGGAGTTTGCATGATTAAGCATGTCGAAAGAGTTCTGTTTACGATATTCTTTTTGAAAAAATGCAGCTTTATCAGGACGAGTCGAGCAAGAACGCGTTTCATATCCAAAACAGCCACTAAAATTATTCGAACGGACTTGTGAAAGATTTCGAGCTATATTGCTAGCTCTCTAATACTAGTCTGAAGATTTTTAAGCACCTTACCTTTCATTTCTTTTAATATTTTCATCAGCTGAAGAGGTCGACGGTCGTCTGGAACCTAGCATGTCTTCAACGATCTCTTGACCGTATTTGAACGCTTTGTACCACTCGTAGGCTTGTGGTTTTGATAAAACTGAATCTTTTCCAGCATTCTCAATGATTTTGCACATGAATTTCGGTTAGAAACACAAAATTTGAGACAAATTCTTTGCCTGATATTTTTATCCATTGAAAAAATCGCGACGCACTACTGAGGTGTACCGTCTGAATTGGCTACTATAAACAAACTTGTTGAGAGACCGCTCACATACTTGGCAAAGCAATTAAGAACAGTTTTACCCACTTAGCAAAATAATTTTTTGACTTATTATTTATTCGAGGATTTTAAGTTACAATTTCCGGGTGATTTTTTGTCACAATGTATAATACATATTAATTACGGTGTTTAAAATCGCGTTTATGCGCATAACTCTTACAAATCCGCATAGTCCCAAGCCAGCACATTCATAAATACATATCAACATAATATGTATGTATGTACTATATATATATATATAACATAACAAATACAAATGTTTATGTGTGACTTTATGGAGGCCTGACTAAATGCCGCATAAACAAATAAATTACACTCTATTTAAATGCTGTAAAAATGAATTTGATTTATATCAATGCGCATGAGAGCTAACACACTACTACTTACAACAACAATAACAACTATCATATATAGACAAATAACAACAGCATATATAATATGTGGCACACAATGGTTACAACAATTATGGCAATAATAAAGCACTAACTGCAGCGATGGCAACAACAACAACAACTATAAATACTGTATAAGTATTACAGCTTATAAGCTCTAAATACAATATATGCACATATTTGTGTATGTATGTAGTTAGATATGCCTTTAATGGCGCAACAACAAATTTGTAGAAGAATATTAGAGAAGCATAGCTAAGCATGTATTTGTAGAAATGTTGCACAATGTATTTTGTTGTTGTTGTTTTTTGTTCATGTGTGTGTGTGTGTGTGCTCACTCGAACAATTTAATACAACATTTAATTGTTGCCTGTAATTTGCTGCTTCAGTTAAATTTAGTTAGCGCAACAACAAGATAAACAACAACAACGTGCATTTGTGTATTGTACAAACTGACGCACACGCATACATATGTACACACTTGCGGTATGTGGCATGTGCATGTGTATATCGGTTTTGTTTTGATTTTTTTCCACGGCTGTGCCTGGAGCATGGCGGCTTGGGGCAGAAAAAAAGCCTAAACGCTAGAACTATTACAGTAAATAACATAATCTAAATAGTAAATACAAGTGTAACAAAATTGTAGTGGCAGCCACAAACAACAAGAACAGCAATAACAACAATGCAAACGTACATAGCTTTGCTTGTAGTCATAAATAAAACATTTTGAGAAGATTAAAATCAAAATTACACGCAACATGCGTTTATGCCCGTCAACAACAACAACAACAACACACCAGTGCACATACCAGCGTATAAATGCTGTAAAGCCCCCTGGGCTCGAAAAGTTCGTGGTATTTAGAAAATCTGTGCACCAAATATATCTTTTCTAATAATTTTCCGCATGAAAATTACTTTCATTAAACAAATTCAATGTTCATTAACATAATTATTAAAAAAAATTAATAATAACTTTTAGAAATTGATTGTGTGCTCAAGTAAAACATATTTGAAATATTTTGTATTAATAAAAATTAAATTATTGTTTGGATCTAAATTTGAAAGCCTTTTTAATAGAGTAAGATTAGACTCAATTGGCCCATAATTGTTATTATATCGTTAACAGGGTATAATAACCTTAAAATAAAGTTATTAACACTAAAAATGAGGTCCTATAAAATATATATAGTATGTACATATGTACATATCGCTCATTTGCTGCAAGACCATTGACTCCAACCTTACCCCTCTTCTCAAGCGGAGCATATAAGAGGTATTCATATGAATTTTTCACTCAACATGAAGTATGATATAACGAACACTTCTGCAGCATTAAATCAAAAATCACGTTTTTTGATTTATGCCGGTCTTGCAGCAAATGAGCGATATACAAACAGCCTGCATGGCGAGAAGCGCCTCAGCTTTCGACTACCAGGATGTCATGAAACGTATTATTACTGGCGATGAATCTTGGATCCATGCTTACGACCCGGAAACAGACGTTCAATCGCACGAATATCGCGACAAAGGTGAGCCGACGCCGAAAAAACCGCGTCAAAGTAGGTCGAAAATCTCGATTATCGAAGTGTGATGCACTTCGAATTTTCTTCTCACCGACCAAACTGTCAACAAAGAATACTGTTTGAGTACTATGCGTCATTTGCGCGAAGCTATTCCTAAAAAGAGGATGACAAGTCTTGGGTTTTTCACCACGATAATGCACCCACGCATGCGGCATTGAGTCTTCGTGAGTTTTTCGCCAATATCATGCCGCAACCAACTTATTCGCCTGTTTTAGCTCCGTTTGACTTCTGGCTATTCAGCAAACTCAAACGACTCTTCGTGGGAAACTGTTTTAAGTCAATCGAAGAATTAAACGTGAATCACTAGGACTGTAGACTGTAGGAACTAACTAACTAACTGTTCACTGTTTCGTGGCGACACTCGCCCGCAGAATGGAGCTGACAGACCGAGAAATGTGCAGGAAATGTCTAGAGCAGGGCGCCAGAAAAAAAATGGAGAATCTGTTGTGTACTTGTCCCACATTGGCAAGACGACAATATAAGCATCTGGGCTCCCCACGGTATGGTACACTGAAGGAGGTATCGATGGTGAGGCTACATAGTCTGTTAAAATTCGCGTCAAGCGCAAGCATCCTAAAGAATGACTACTCCTTATGGACCTAGTAACCGAACCTAACCTAACCTATTGCCCAAACCTTTCTCCTTCTAACTATTATTCGTTCCGAATGATGAGAACGGCCCTGACTGGAATGCGGCCCACAACAGATCAGCATCAAAAATTGAAATGGAATATAGACCCAATATATACATATGTAGAAATATATATTCATATACATATGTATATGTATGTATATATATTAAAGATACATACATATACATATGTATAGGTTATTTATAAGTTAGTCTATAAATTCAAGATATTTATGTAAAATAAAACAAAATAATTTTAATTCTGAATGATATATGTAGATACATATAATATATATGTATGTATATGCACATGGCCAGTGAAGTATGTACCTAGATATACCACTGCTTCTAGGGTTAAATGCCCTTTAATTGCTACACTATTCTTTTTTCCAATTATCTGCCGTTGACACTACTGCTGCTGCTGCTGCTATCAATTCCAAATTGTAAAGGGCTCTCTATAAAACAGCGAGCAGCAATCGCTACAACAAAACCATTGTACACAAATATATGTATGTACATACATATACATACTCACGTATGTATGTATGTGTATTGGCATCGCTCATCGCTTATTGTCCATTTTTGGTTATTTATTTGTTGATGCATGCAACAAATTTATGTGCTGCTGCTGTTGCTGCCACTCTGCGCTGCCCAATGAGGCTCTTGCATGCGCATATTTTCCACGGAAATCATTTTCATAAATATCTGATTTTATATTATTTAGAAAATCATGTTCAATATTTTATTTTGAACTTTTTTCGTTTGTGTTGTCAGTGTTTAGATTGTCCACAATCAGCCACATGTACATAAATGCATACAAACTTACATGAATAAAGCATGAACGAAGTAAAACCAAGTGTATGTGTATAAGTGCGCGCATGTTTGTTGCTTTTCGCCTGACAGTGCTGCGCATGCGCATACGCACCAGACATTCGGCTGTTGACAATATCAGTTTGGCTTATTAGTTGTGTTCGTGGGCAATGCGCCTGACACTATTGCTTACAGCATTGATTTCATTTAAATTTTGTTGTTTTTGCTGCGCCCTCTTTGCCCCAACCGCTGCTCCGGCTGGTTCGATCTGATTCTGTGGGTGCTCGCTCTCGCGTGTGTATCTGATGGCGTCGTACAAGTCATGTTCGTTGACTGCTGCTGTCGTTGTAAAAGAGCTTTTTTGTTTTTGTTTTTGTTTTTGTAACATACTACTGTTCGATTAAGTGGTGAACAGCATAAAATCATCAGCCGTGCGGCCACAATGGTAATGTCACAACAACAACACAATAGCACAGCAGTAAGCTTATCGCGATCGAAAACTCACAATTATTAGTTGTGACGTTAATATTCGATTTGAGTGTCTATAATATTGTAAAAAAAACATTATAATAATAATTTGTAGAATCAAACAGAACCCACATTAATTACGCTTGGACATACATATGTATGTATGTATGTACATATATATAACATAAGTGCGTCTTCGTTTTTAGATTTTTACAAAGCTTTTCTTGAGGCGAATGTCACCAACAAAATCAATCAATAATTACTTGATATAAGGTCTGCACTTTAAGATGGATGCGTAGGAACCTGCCTACCAAGCTCCTAACTCTCATAGCAGATTACTAACTGCCAAAGGTATAAAAAATCCTTCCCGACTACGACCGTTTTCGCCTAGAATCGTCGTAAGTGACGACATGTTGATCATCAGTAATCACCCCCTTTAGAAAAGCATCGATTTTGTTGAGATCCAACGGTGATTTGTACATGAAAACCCATTCCATGAATATTTTTTATGCGTTAAATCATATGGCACTCACAATACTAAGACCAGCAATCATATGACGGTCTGAAGAGTTTTTTTATAATGACTCTTTTCCTTCTAATTTTAACAAGATCATAATTATAAGAGGTGATCAATTTCGTGGTTCCCTATTTTTTAATGTAAGGTTACAGAAACTCCAAATTTAATAATAATAATTTTGGACCGTGCAAAAAGCTTTATTCAGGCAGAAGGAGACTATTTGGAATAAAATAAATAGATTTTGCGAAATAACCATTTGTTCTGTGTTTCTTTTTTAAGTCCGGTTTACTTTGGAACGCACCTTGTATATGAAGTAAATATCTATACGAAACCGCCTATATCTACATTTTATTTTATTTTTTTCTTATCTAAATAGAAGCCATAACTCATATTTGCTCTGCAGTCGCAATGCAGCCATTTTATTTCAGTTTTCTCAATGTTAATCAGAGGCGTATTTTCAGCGGATTGTCCCGCAAGGCACAATATGAAAATAAATATATACATACATATGTATTCGAATATATTATTAGCTATATACTATTAACATGCGCACATATTATATTTGCTAAAAGCAGGTAACCCAAATTGGAAAAGCAAACAAATTTAGCGAAATAATTGCCACGGTAACTGTTCTTGTCTACAAGCAACTTGCAAGAATCGAAGCCAGAAAAATACGTTAATATGTAAAACATCAACCAGAGGATCGGAATCTAAGCAATATAATACGAGTATTTTATATAAATGTACTATATGTTACTCCTATGTTGACAGACACATAAGGTGTTAGAAAAGCGAAAATCAATATATATACAAGGTATATGGTAGTTGAGGTAGTATCGACCCGATTTTAGGTTTTTTTCCCAATAACACATACCAACATACCAATCATATAGAGTAAAGTCAGCCGGATGTTCGGAAATCCTGATATAAGTTGTATAGGGACTAGGCCAACTTTTCCACCAATTTCCTTTTGGCACAAGGATACACTGTTATAAGTAAAACACGTTCTTTCTTTTTCATTGAGATAACTCAACTCTTGGCCGATATATGCAGCATAAAGTCACCCTGAATTTCGCAAATGTTTATACTAGGTATATGGGGGCTAACGGAATTATTGACCCGACTCAACCCATTTTTTATACACAGAATAACTATACTCCGGAAAGGTTTTTGTCTGATGTCTGATGAAAATATAATATTAAACAAATGAAGGATATGGAGCTCGTCAAGGAAGTGTTAGAGAGAGAGAGCAAGAGAGCCGACATCCTTGCAAGTTTGTATGAAACGCGTTCTTGCTCGACTCGTCCCTATAAAGCTGAGATTTTTCAAAAAGTTTATCGAAAAAAAGGTCTCTTTGGACATGCTTGATCGTACGAATTCCGATCCCACATTCATCAAGTCCAAAACCAAAAGCAAACACTCCAAAGGCATTCAAAAATCAAGGTGAAGGTCATGTTTGATGTAGTATCTAATTGCCCGTATTGAGGGGTTTGTGTGAGAACATCCGTCGAAAACAGCCGAAATTGTTGAAGAACGATTCATGCTAATTTAACTTTGCATCGAACCTCGATTGTGAACGAATTTAAAGCCAAAAACACAATAAATACCATCGATCAACCACCATATTTAACTACATATATGTATGTGATTTTTTCTAATTCCTCAAACTAAAATCGCCTCTTCGTCGAATTCGTTTTCAGTGGTGGGGATTGCATTGGAGCCCACAATATAAATTAATCCAAAAAGCCGTGTCCACATAACAAGCGTAATAATTTATCCAAATACTTAATATTTCATATTTTCCAACGTATGCTCGCCTCTGCCTGCAACGCTCATAAGCTGTGCGTGTCCTTGCACACTTTAAAGCACATACATTCATACACCAACAACGCCCACGCATCAGCTCATGTAAGTTACCGCCTGCATAGGAGCTGCATATTGTGCATGTCCTAATTTTAGTTTGCAATATTGCACTTGCAGTTGCCCGCCAAAAATACGGTTAATCCGAGTCCTTCGCACGCTTCCATGTTGCAGCAAAATATTTGCAAATGACCATCGCCCCAAGTGAAAACGAGTGCTCATACAGAAACAAAAACACAAACACATACATACGCATATGCGAAAACTGTCAAAAAGCGTGGAGTCGCGGCAGCTCGGGTGCTCGGCAGCGTCACTCATAAATTGAGACAGCCCACAAAGCCAAGCAACAACAAACTTTGATATATTGCGCCTGTATGCTTGTTTATTGCATTGTGTGTATGTATGTATGTATATGCCGCATTGAGTGCATCGCTGTGGCGTCATAGCCGTCGGCCACCCGCCTTCGTGCGGTTCGTTGTTCGCTTGCCTACGACTTAGTCTGCGCGCACAATATGCTAATTTCAATTGCAACTCCTCCCCCTTGGGCAGCACCAACAACAACAACAATGCACCTCCACCAATATTCGGTTGAGAGTCAAAATGTTTAACTGACTTCAAATTTGTTGCGGCTGTGATTTTAGTGGTCATTGCGCATCCACTCGCCGCTGCCGCGTTGGCTTCGATGTTGGTGGCCAATTATGCAAATTAACAATTTGCATGTGTTCACGATGTGTGCAGATGCGCGGAGAGCGCACACTCACATGCATATGCAGATATACATATACATATATGTGAATATATTGATTTGTATGTGTGTAGATGTAAATGTGATTGCGGTGAAAGTGAAATATGAAAGCGCTTGCTTATTTGTGAGTGTCCTTATGGAAGTTTCAAATACTGAAAACTGTATATTTCCGTTTCTAAAAATTATTTTGTGTAAATTCTAGGGGAAATAACTTGGAGAGTACTATCAGTGTCACAAAAAATATTTTATAAGAATTAAAGTGAAAGGATCGACTTTACTAGGAAGGACGGGAAAAAAACTTCGGTTGCACCAAAGCAATAATCATTTACATAACAAAAATATTCCATACAAAAACTTGGTTTTGATCGGTCCGTTTGTATAGCGGTATTTACTATTTTGATCCCATCTGAATGGTTTCTTCCGAGATTGTACCGTTGTGTTGGATAGAGTCGATTAAAAAAAAGTTTATTGAACCTGTCGTTTCAAAATGCTTGTCTTTCATCGACCTTTTCAGGCACGGAAACCAAAAACGCCAAGGGGCCACATCTGGCCTGTAGGGCGGCTGCGTAAGCATTAGAATGCCGGCCTTGGTTAGGTAGCTGTTCATAAGAAAGGCGGTGTGAGCCGGGTCGTCGTCGCGGTGTAAATTTCAATCTTCTGCGCTGGCTTGTTGGACCGGATTGACTCTTTGTTGGAGTCTCTTGAGGACTTCCACGCAAAACTTGACGTTGAGGGTTTGTCCAGGAGAAACAAATTCATGGTTGATTTCAAAAAAGATAATAAGCATTGTTTTCACTTTGGATTTGCTCATTCATGAGCGACCTCTTCCCGGCCCTCCAAAAAGGCCTGGTGCCAATGAAACACACCACTTCTTGCTAAAGCAAAATCTGGTAAGTCTGCTTGATCATATCAAAAACCTCTGTCGCAGATTTACCAAGTTTCACACAGAATTTAATCGCGTACTTCTGCTCTAACGAACGCTGTCTTTTCGGCTTGCACCACTCACAGAAACACGTCGCACGAAAATGTTTGTCCTGACTCTCCAGATGCTCGAAGACAACTGTCCAGCCGCTCGTTCGTTAGCTAGGAACGCCTTCTACCGAGTTCAGTCGGTGCGTGCACGATCCGAAGTACAGTCGCCGAAGAAGAAAATCCTACTACTTTCCGGACAAGCCCAGTACTATCGAGATTCGGAGTCTGCAGCCTCAACTATAAGAGCGCTCCGTCCTGTCCTGTTCCCGTGCCAGGGAGACAAAGAAGTACCCGTAGTGTCGAGAATATTGCCGATGCATCAACTGAGGACGACAAGATCAAATTGACGTAAAAACTGATGCCTGATGCTTGAGCACCAGCATCGTCGTATGTTCATAAATTGCGCTGATCTTGAAATGGTCTTGAAATGATCCGGATCACAATCGACTTATTGAAAACCAAGTTTGGTGAACATATTATCTCACTAAATGGCCCAGTCACTTAGCCGCCTCGGTCGTGCGATTTGACGACGTTAGACTATTTCCTGTGGGGCTACGTCAAGTCTATAGTCTATGCCAATAAGCCAGCGACGATTGATGAATATCGTACGAATATCGAATGTGAAATTGCAGCAGTATTGGCCGATTTATGCTTGAAAACCATCGAAAATTGGGTTCAGTCTTTGGACTTCTGCGAGCGTGCTCGTGATGATCATGCAAAAGAAATCGAGTTCCATACATAATAGCATCGAATGTATTTCGTAGCGCCCTTATTGAAAAACCCGTTGCCCAAAAGCAGTGAAAGGCCCTGAAAATGCGGCCCATGACCATTTCGGCCAAATGGATAGTATCCGTCTTCTAAGGAGAAGTTTGACTTGTGACGTCACTTCGCTACTGCTTCGATTGCTCCTCGGTCTCTGAGGATTACCAGTAAATTCTTGAACTATAAACTGCCACGAGATGACGCAGAAACTCCTTTGTCATATATTTTTAAGGCCTGATATGCCGGCTTGTTTAATGCTAAGCTAAGTTCTCAAGCGACATCAGTTTAAGAGGTCTATATAGTTCCAATCATGTTCCATCAGCGAACTTCGAAATATTCAAATGCATAGTTACTAACAAGTTAAGAGTAGTTAAGCCAAGGGCCAGCATAAACCTGTAGATCCATGTGAATTAGGCGCACTACGAACTTTATTCCTGCACACAAATTACCAAAATTTTGCCACAATTTTCACCTGAATCGAACTCTTAAATCTTTAGTCAGTATTTGCGCTTTCATTTTCAATACATACATGTACATGTATGTATGTATGTATGTATGTATATAGAGGAAAGCTTAGACTCATGGAATACCACATTCTCATAAATTCCATACAATGACACATTTGTAATTGTCCTCTCGTACGAATACGAAACGTTTTCCATAGTCCAACCAGAGCGTGACCACTCACAATACCTCAAACTGAATTTGGTTCAAGCTCGAACAACAACAGCAGCAACAATCATATGCTGGCGCTGAGGTGAAAGCATGCGGAGGACGAAATTGTAGACCAAATATGGCAAAAGGCTCGTCATTGTTTGCCCATCGTCTGCACGAGTTTTTCATTTCCACGTTGCCAGCAGACATATGTGTGTGTGTGTGTATATAGTATGTGTGAATATGTGTCTAGGAATGTGTGTTTAAATGTGCAGAAAGTTGGCTGAAAAGGCACGAAGCGTATGAGTCGGACAGTTTGGCAAATCACATGTGGAAAATGAACACATGGCTTGCCTAGGAAGCAGCAGACATTTGTTTGGATGTATGTATGTATGTATGACTTGATGAACAAGGTTGGACTAGGAATTCGGTGTTCAGTATTTGTTAGGCTTTAATTTTATCGGATATTTTCTGTTTCAATATTTGGAAACCAATATAGTTTATCCGAAATATTGGTTTCCGTCTCTCTGTATATATGCTAACGAGTGCCTTAGTTTTTGAGATATAGATCTGAAATTGTGCCTACATCCTTTTCTCTCAAAGAAACTACTTATACCGCCGATATCGAAGGATGGAGCCATGTGTTCGTGTAAGCGAGGAAAGTTCTCTGAGCGCCATTCACTTGGAAGCGGCCAGAAACGATACTTTTGCATATGGCTCGAGAAGCTCACGACTTCCGGTCTTAGACCAAGTATCCTCCGGATAGCCACAAACATCTGTACATCCCTCGCCAGGGCTGTGCAGTGGGATTGGGATGCACCACGTAAAAAATACATCCAGTGTGCAGCTGCCGGCGTACCGATGAAGTCGATACCATTGGCCATAACAACCCCGTCTTTAGTTTGGTTTCTCCAGGTTGGACAAAGAAGCGAAATAAATGGGTCTGGTAGTCAACGAGGGCAAGACGAAATATCCTCTGTCATGAAATAAACAGTCGTCGAACTCTAGCCTTGGGTTCCACGTCACTGTTGACAGTCATAACTTCGAAGTCGAAAATAATTGCGCCTATCTTTGAACCAGCAAAAACAATTTCGAGATAGTGGCTACTCTATCACTCTATTCGACTCAGTATCCGCCGGGGAGTCAGCGGGGAGAGGACCTCCACTTCGCTGGAAAGACCAAGTGGACCAGATGGACCTGGCTACACTTGGAATTATAACAAAAAATGCTTCTTCTTCTTCTTATGAGAAAAATTGCCAACCTCACTTGTTTTCGAACTTTGCTCTCCATAACTTGCTTTTCGATTGGATTCTAAGGATTTGTTCAAATAGTACTCGTACAGGATTCGCAACTTTTTTCTGTAACAGACGGACGTTAAATTTTTGGACAAAAATAAAATTTAGCAACAAAACTTGAATTTCATCGCGCAGCCAGGCGGAAAACTGAATCCACAATTTTTCCCACAAACCCCAACGAGCGCCTCCTAGCAACCCCTATTTATACACACACACACACACACATATGCACCAGCAGAAATTCTGTTTGCAATTTTTCATTTTTCCCGCTATTTCATTTTGTTTCCTTTTTACATATTTTGCTTCGTTGCGTTATTCATGTGCGCTTTCCGCTCTTTGCAGCACTAACGAATAAAAAGCACGCACCGCCAACACGGCGATGTGGGTGCATGCAAAAATAACGGTATAGTAGTCGACTTGCCGCAACGACAGCCACTTCCGCCTGACATTGGCGGACGGGGAAGCGAGGTTCAATTTATGTTTGGCTGCAAATTCACATTCATTCACGCGCTTGCCGATGTTGTTGTTAACGTACTTGTGTAGTTGTTGTCAGCTTAGACATTCGCATTGTTCGCGAGCGCGTCAAGGTTACACACTCACACACGTACAGGGTTTCTTGTATACCCACTTTCCGCCATCCTTTGCTCATGTGCGCCCACTTGTGTGCACCGCCTCGCTGCTTCTCAGCTACCCACCTAATTCTACTACGCTTTGCACTGCTGTTTGCTTGTGAAGATTCTTGCCTTTGTTCTGGCGGCAACCTCGTGTTCCTCGTGGCCGCCTGCAAGTCGCTTTGCTCTATTG
Source organism: Bactrocera dorsalis (assembly GCF_023373825.1). Taxonomy (NCBI): domain Eukaryota; kingdom Metazoa; phylum Arthropoda; class Insecta; order Diptera; family Tephritidae; genus Bactrocera; species Bactrocera dorsalis. Next base: position 22,584,557 of record NC_064304.1, on the reverse strand, counting down.
GCTAAATTACGACGTGTCTGCCAGGATAATTTTACGATTTCCTTGAATGCAAATGTCCTGCTTTGGCCGCAACCAATGTGCCGCAGGCCGCAGGTCACAGCGCAATGCAAGGAGCAGGAGGCAGTCAAACGTTCTCGTTGAATACCTAAGCGCTCATGAGTGCTTCCCGGTTCGACTTAAGCTTTACTGCCTGCCTGCCCGACACTCATACTCCTCCATATTTAATCTATATGCTCCTTGCTTTCTTTTTTTTTACTTTTGTGGCACAAAATGGAACTTTCAAGTGCTGTGTCTCATACGAAGCGCGCGGAGAATGTGAAGTGGGTGCTGTTTTGGTTGCTGTTGCTGTCGTCGACCAATGGTTCGCTTTGTTCTCGAGATTCGCAAGGGTTCCTTGGCATTCCTGTGTGTTATGTGTTGTATTTGTTGTTGGTTTCATACAATTATTTTCCATGTTGTTGCGCACTTTCATTTGCAATTGCGGCACATAATGCGCACATAACGCTTTTTTTATTTCCTTGTCTACAAAGCTTCGGTTTTCGGATGGCGAATATTTGAGAGTAAGCTTACTTAAACTTGTTTAGTTCTTAAAATAATTTCAGTTTTATGTGGCTGTGGTTTAGAAGAGGAACCTTTCGAAGTCGAATTTAAGAAAAGTGTATTTAAAAGTTAATCAATATTTTTTGAAGAGACAGAGAGTATCAGAAGCTTTCAATAGTAATTTAAGGCAAAAGGAAACCAGCTGATTATTCTGAAATGAGAGCCTTATGTATCATCCTATTAACCACAGCAATAGTTGGGTGTTCTTTATTCCCGAGGTTTTCTTCTTTACTGTTGAATCACCAATTTCAGTCGAAATAACCACACTGCGAAATTAGAGCGAGAGCGACATCATGGTTAAGCCATGTCGTTCTCCAGTTAGTCTTTCCCACACAAGGTAAGCATAGTTTCCTTTAGACTAGATTCCACAGGTGATTCCCAAAACAAGCGTCTACAATCGTCCAAAAATATGAATAACAATTTTTAATCTTACCTTGATCGAACAATGAACAGTTAAATCTTTACAACCAGAAGAAGCGTAACTTGGTTGAGAATGAAGTGCTCTCTAAATCTCTTACGATTTAGCTCAAGTTTGTAGGGTCTTGCGTCTGTGCATAAACTGCTGTTGGGCGCTTATCAAGCTGGACGGGGGTCCAATAGCACTCAAACTGGTCCAATCATGAATAACTGAATACTAGTGAAAGTGAGGGTAAGCATTCCTTTAACACATTCAAACACACGGTCAGCGAGCTCAAGACTCTACTACTACTACATTAATGACAGACATGTCTGTTTGAAAAACCCAGACGAAGAAATCAGACAATCAAACTTTGATTCATCCGTAAAGCCTTCACCGTCCATCTCCTCCAACGACTTTTCTCAACCATATCTCCCTGAAAGGTATGAGAACGGGGGAATATATCTCCAAAGCTGATATTGATTTTTTGGATTTTCAAATACTTCTGAATGAGGTGCGCGAGCTCTCTGACCAGCTCGTCCACATTTACATCTAGTTAGCAACTTTCTGCTATGATCCCGAATGCCTTAATGTCATATGTGAAGTGACATCAATCACCAATGACTTATGTGACATCGCGCTCAACAATTGGAGTTGGGCCCATCCAATTTAGACAAGATTTGTAAGAAGCAGCATGATTTGAGAGCTTACAAAATCCAACTCATACAAAATTTGAAGCCGAACGGCCATCAAATGGGACACACGTTCGCTGAAATGGCCAAAGGTCCTGATTTTCACAAGAAAATTTTGTTTAGCGATGAAGCTCAATTTTGATCCTTTGATTGAATGAGTACATTAATAAAACAAATTTCCGGATTTTGTCTTGTGATGATCCACAAGTGTTGAGACACCGTTACATCTCAAAAAGTCAATTTGGTGATGAGGAGAGAAAATCATTGATCCATATTTCTTCAAAAATGAAGCCGGCCAATCAATACGAAACGCTTTAGAGGCATGTATTATGACTTTTACGTGCCTGAATTGAGGGTGTTGAGATGGTTAACGATCCAAAAAATCAATTTATTGAAGAAAACTTTTCGTGAAGGCATTATCTAGCATTGTGAGTCTGTGACGAGGCCTCCAAGGTGAGCTAGTGACGGATTTCTAGAGCATACTAAAATTATGGAAGCAACATTTCTCAAACCTGCTGAATGGCAGTAAAAGCATAACAACAGAAGATGATGAACGATCACGAAGAAGTTCGAATATCAATTACCCCTCTGAAGAACAAGAAAGCAGCGGAGCATATTTAAATACGGCGACGAAGAACTGATATTAAGCATGTATCAGCTTCTTAGCAGAATATGGTCGGACGAAACCATGACGGACGATTGGAATTTAATTGTCCTCTACTCAATCCACAAACGGGAACGCCACAATCTGAGGCTACTACCTTGGGATAACATTAACGCAACCATTTTAATGAACTCAGTCCCGAAACTTATTTGTAAAAATTTGCACGAAGAAGAACCATTTTCGTAACATACATACATATGTACAAATAAATATGTATGTATGTGTATTTGTAAATACACTCATATATAGCATAAATATATATTATATACGTATTATATTAAATAAATAGGTAGGTATATACCTAACCGAGTTGTAACCGAATGTCTTTCGAATCGGCTAACATCAAAGCAATGGAACGAGCATATCATTAAATATATTTTAACACCTACAACAATAAAAATTTAATTTGTTTTTTACTGCGACGAAATAATAAAAGCGACTGACATGACAGTTAGGGACTATAAGACGCTTTAAGAAAAATTTTGCAAATTACTTAAGGAAAAAAGGCAAACAAAATTAAAAACCTTACAAAATTAGGACAATAAGCCATAAGCAGAAAATTAATAGCTATAGCAAGCGGGAAGAAGCACAGAGGGGCGCACAAAGCCGGTAAGTGGCAGCGATGGAAGATGCTTTGACAGTGATTACGTTTACGGTAAGTCATACGCCGTGCCACAAGGAAGGAATGTGCTCTACATAACATAAACACACATACAAACACATCACACATACAAGCAAACAAACAAACAAACGCAGTCACACACCCGCCCCTTAACGAATGCGGCTCCTGTGAGTTCATTTGTGTGCGTACTGTTTTCTTTGATTGTTATAGTTGTTGTTGTCGACTAAGCGCGCACGCTTCAGTATTCAGCAACGTTTGCGATGCGATGCGATGCGATATGCGATATGTCCAAAAGATACTCAAACGCAGAATGCCAGCAAGTTAGACAAACAAATGCAGAGGTAAGCAAACAGACAGACAGACAGACGGAAGGACGGACGGGTAAGCGCAAAGGCAGGCAACGCTTGTTGTGTCGTCTCAATGGCTGCGCGCGGCTGCTTCACTTGCACGGACGACATTAAATAAAGTTGGAGGCGGAGGCCAAGTGCGAGCGAGTAAGTAAGTAAGTAATTTGATGTCATATTGTGTCACATGGCGAGGCGGCGGCAACGCGCTCGTTGCGTTGCTTAGCTGGCGGCGCGTTTTGTCATCATCGACATAATTTTGCTTGAATCTCCGATCTGCTTGCCAACATCAGCGGTGTCAATGAGCAACGACATTTTCGGGCGTTTTTGTTTTTGTTATTTTTGTTTTCTTCTGATTTTTTTTGTTTTTGGTTTTCTTGTTTGTGTTTTTTTTTTTAGTTTTTCAGAGATTATTCGTTTTGTTTTTTAATGCGTTTGGTTTTTGGCATTGCGTTTTGCTTAATGCCAGTGTTTTACGTGTTTTATTGTTGTTGTTTTTGTTTTGGTTTACTTAATTTAAACTGAAAAAAGTTGTTTGTTAATGGATTACCCACACTCATTGTCATGATTAGTTTTATTGTTGTTGTTGCTCTTTTGTTGTTCTCATGCGGGAGGACTTTAACCGTAATTCATCGTTTCAATAAAGTAAATATATATGTATGCAGGTAAATTAATAATATTACAAATGCTAAGTATAAGGAAGTAGAAACTGTGCTTGCAGATTCTCTATATAGAACCCTGAGCATTAACACCTATTTATCTAAAATAGTATTTAAAGATATTTGAGCTTAAGGAACATGAGAATTGATTCGATATTTTAACTAAGTGCTGATCGGGTGCCTATTTGGATTGACCGGTATTCTAATAGCTTTTAATGCTACCATGATATATTTAAAAGTTCTCATAAACCTCCATTTAACGTCTTCGTTAAAGGTTGGTTTTACTTTTCGTACCAAGATCTATGAGAATACTTGTATATTAGAATTCTTACATTTTTTTTAGTTTAGAAAGTCTAAACCATCGTATACCAGTAACTGACTTTCAAGCGATTGAGCTGCATATATACAATATTCATAGAATACAATAGACAATATCAATCGATGATCCAGACGTTCCATTGCTCAACCATGAAGAAGTTCGAATATCAATTACCAGTCTGAAGAACAACAAAGTGGCTTGAGCTGATGGATTGCCGGCCGAGCTAATCAAATACCTCGGCGACGAACTGATGAGAAGCATGCATTAGCTGCTTTGTAGAATATGATCGGACGAAAGCATGCCCGATGATTGGAATTTAAGTGTGCAATGCCCAATTCCCAAAAAGGAAGACCCCACAATCTGCGCCAACTACCGTGGGATAAGTCTCCTCAACATCTAAGTCTCATCATAAGGTTCTATCTAGCGTATTGTGTGAAAGATCACCTTATCAGTGTGGCTTCAGGAGCAAAAACTGTCCATATAACCGATTTTTTTTCGAATAGCTTCGCGCAAATGGCGCATAACACTCAGATAGTGGTCCTTGTTAACAGTTTAGCCGGTTAGAAGAAATTTGGAGTGCACCATATCTCGATAATGGTAATGATAAGATCCACCTCGCACTGCTCGACCTGTCGTTGAAAAAGTCGATGAAATTATAGAAAAGATTGACCAGGAAAGTCACATAAGCAACTATGACATCACTGAGGAACTTAACATCCATCATTAAATAGGTTAGGTTAGGTTAGATGGCTGATCAAGAGATCGCACATGGACTAGTAGAATTAGTCCTTTGTGAAGCCATTGAAAAACGAACTCCCGTGTTCGGACTTAGATATCGACAAACCGTTTAGTATCCAATACAAATCTGCAGAGGCGCTCAATTTCTATGCCCGCCAGGTCGGCGGGTGTTCTGAAGCTATGTGCCCCCAAGTGTCTAAGTCCATCCATCATTAAATAGTTTTGAACCATATAAAAATGACTGGATACAAAAAGAAGCTCGATGTTCGAATACCACATGAATTGTCTGTGAAAAATTTAATGGACCGAATTAACATCTGCGATTCTCTGCTGAAACGAAATGAAATCGACAAATTTCTGAAGCGAGTGGTAACAGGAGACGAAAAATGGATCAAGTACGACAATAATGTACGAAAAAAATTATGGTCCAAGCGTGGTGAAGCTCAACAAATGGTCGCAAAGCCACAATTGACGCCTCGAAAAGTTATGCTGAGTGTTTGGTGGGATTGGAAAGGGATCATCCACGATGAGCTGCTCCAACCTGGTCGAACGATTGATTCTATAGTTTACTGTCAACAACTGTTAAGATTGAAGCAAACAATCGAAGAAAAACGGCCAGACCTGATCAAGGAAAGGGCTTCGTCTTCTAAAAGGACAACGCTAGACCACACACATCTTTTATGACTCGGCAAAAACTGGGATAGCTTGGCTGGGAAGTTTCGATACATCCACCATATAGCCCTGACCTTGCACCATCGGACTACCATTTGTTTCGATCAATGCAGAACTCCATTAATGGAGTAAAGTTGGCTTCAAGAAAAGTCTGTGAAAATTACTAGTCGCAGTTTTTCGCAGAGAAACCAGACAAGTTCTACACTGAATAATGTCTCCAGCGGAAAAATGGCAAAAAGTGGGCGACCAAAATGGTATATACTAATGGTATAATACTAATGGTATATACGAAAAGACTTCTTAGACCACTCAATATATTAATATTAACCAAGCTTTACATTAGCAAATATTACTAACTGCTGGTCCATGAAACCAATTACCAATTTAAATCAGCGTTTCAGCGTTTATGCACTTAACGCTCAGAGCATAACTAATTCGACAGCATTTATGAAATTCGCTTTTGATATTTTTGCGCTATTTTCCGCTCCGTTTTTTTAAACTAAAGGCAGATATTTTTACTCTCGTGAATCCGAAGATTTTATGAGGCTCTTCGGGCAAGCACGCGCCCACTATAATTATTAAGATATGCTGTCACAATCAAAATACATACTTACATAAAGAATGCCTCGCGATTTGGTTATACTAATGTATGTATGTATGTTTGTATGTTTATGTGGATTCTTGTGAGATATGAGTTCGTTGGGTAGAAACATACCTTTTAGGCGGTAATTGCGGCTGATTTCCTTTGTTGTCGCGGACGGACACTGGACACTGTTTTGTACGCTACCGCTGTGCTATATTATATTTATTTAGTTGTTGTTGGTACTGCTCTTATTTTCATTGTCATTCTGGTTATTTGTTAGGATGATTGTTACTGTTGGTTATGTTGTTGTTGTTGCTGCTGCTGTTGCTTTTATTGACACTGCTCGGATTACACTTGCTCTTAATGTTGGTGTTTTTGTTTTTGTATTTGGTTTTTTTCGATTTTTTTGTGATTGCTGTGCGGCTGCGTGCAGATCTTTAATGGAATTGCGTTTAACGACTTGTACTTCGTTACTTTAACGATCCGATTCGTTGTGCATACAAATGATTTTATTAGCCGATTGAGTTGTTGTTGTAATTTCTTGAACGACAGCATTACCTCGTGCACAGGCCATTCGCCGCTGCTGCCGTCGACGCCGCCGTCCGCAATCATTGATGCTTTCGGCTTGATTTTTAGGTTTGTATGCATGTATATCATTTTATTCCGGTGGTTTTTGTTAGTTTTGTTGTTTTTGTACGCCGTACATTCGCCTCACTTTGCTCCAGTTCGCTAATGTCAATTAAATTCCTCGCGAGCTATTTTATCATTTTATGCGTTTTTCTGGGAAATTTTTTTCTCTCCAACTATCTTTCTTGCACTGTCCGTCCATGAGCAGCATTTTCTAATTGCTCAGTTCACTTCGTGCGCCTTCGCATTAACATATTTACACATACATATGTATGTATGTATGTGTTATGTGTGTTTGGCTTGTGACTCAATGAATCGGCGTTAAAATTTGATTTTTAGTGTTGCTTTTAGCTTCACTTTAACTTAACTGTTTTTAGTGTGTTTTTTCCTGAGTCTTTTGACTTCTTCTATTTTGCCTCCGAGGCATTAGCAGCGAAAGGCTCTTTCGCTTATCTGAAATTGATATGAAAATTTGTGAGTTTAATGAGTTCATTTGAACGTATTACGCCGATCGCTGAAATTAAACGAAATCAAATAAAAAAACTTGTTAAAAAAATCTTTGAAGCTTGAAGAGAAAAGTCAAAGTTTGTTTAACAAAAAGACTTTAACTTCGGGTCGGGAAGCTCGAATGCCCTTCAGAGATTCAAGAGATTATTACATACATGATATTAATCGGTTACATTCATGATACCAATTGGTTGCAAGCAAGACATCGATCGGTTACTTACAAGTTATAAATCGGTTACTTACAAGATATCGATCGGTTACATACAAGATATCAAGCGGTTACATACAAGACATCGATCGGGTTACACAGAAGACATCAATCGGTTACATACAAGATATCGATCGGTTACAAACAAGATATCAATCGGTTACATACAAGACATCGATCGGGTTTCACAGAAGACATCAATCGGTTACATACAAGATATCGATCGGTTACAAACAAGATATCAATCGGTTACATTCAAGATGCCAATCGGTTGCATACAAGATATCGATCGGTTACATACAATATATCAATCGGTTACTTACAAGATATCGATCGGTTAAAAACAAGATATCGATCGGGTTACATACAAGATATCAATCGATTACTTACAAGATATCAATCGGTTACATACAAGATATCGATCGGTTACAAACAAGATATCAATCGGTTAGTTTGTATGGCAGCTATAGAATATAGTGGTCCGATCTAAAATATTTCTTCACACATTATGTCCATGTCGAGTTCTGAGAAGATATCTTGCAAAATAAAAATAAAAAAAAATCTATATCAGGACTTGAGTTGGATCGATTGGTGTGTGTGGTAGCTATAGTTTTCCGATATGGGTAGTTCCGACAAATGAGCAGCTTCTTGTTGAGAAAATGAAGTGTGGAAAATTAAAGGTATATAGTATATCTCAAAAACTGAGATTCGTCAGCTGATCAATTTTTATAGAATTATTTAATAAGGCTTCCGAAATTTCCTTCTGGGTCTTACCGATTTCATGATAAATTAAATATACCCTGACTTGGGTATACAAATCTGAAGATAGTTGGAGTAAGGCGATTCTTGCGGCAAGGTACGATGTTTGTATTCTTTTGGATACGTATTTCCGCCCATACCTGTATACATATGTATATAAAACATGTGTAAGAACATTCCAACCAAGCTCACGGAGTCACTATCGTTGTGCGTGGCTTGACATTGTCCTTTTGAACCCACAATTTCCTTCCCATTACGCGTTTCTGATCACTTATGGTGATTACTTCCTTTGGGCGCTATAATTGTTGACAGTGTAGGTACGAATTTAAAGTTTGGCCGTAGCTCAGCAGCTCATAGTTGAAGATTCCCTGCCAATCCCCCCATGTGTACATAGCAATAGAAGTTTTCTACCGTCAATCTTGGCTTGGCCACCATTTGCGTCGGTTAATGAACGACAAAAGGAGGGGAGGAAGTTCGAGGACATTTTCTCACTCTACCGGAGCTCATGCTCCACAACATTTTTTACTGATTGTTTTCTCCAATAACACACTAATATTATGTCCGGGTACCGGTTTTTTCTCTACATTCTTGCCGCCAGCTCATCTCCGAATCGGCTGGAACGGTTTTCGTTTGACGTTGTTGTAAGGTGCACAATTTTCATGATCAGCAACCATCCGCTTCTGAAATGGATCTATTTGGTTGAGATTCAGCAAAGGTACGCAGATGGAAAGTAGGTTCATGAGTTGTCTCTGCATTAACTCGTGTATCAACATAAAGTAATGGATTAGTAGATCTGTGTCTGAAAAATCAACAACTGACCAGATATTCATCATGCGACAAGTCTTAGAAAACACGCGTGAAAAAAAGATCAACACACACCACCTCTTCGTCGATTTCAAAGCCGCTTTGGACAGCACGAGCGTATTCGACACAGTATCTGCGAGGGGAAACAGAGGAAGTGGAAGATCTCCTCTCCGTTGGAAAAACCAGATGGAGAAGGTCCTGACTACACGTGGAATCTGCAATTTGTGCCAAACAGTGAAAAGGAAGATCATCTGGCGCGCTGTCGTAAACTCGGCTCGGCCGTAAGCGGTGTCTACGCCAATAAAGAGATGGATTCTGTTAACTCTAACTTTCACTCACCAAATAACTTGCATTTGAACCACCCTTTTTATGCCTAAGTTAAGTTAAGTTAGATAATGTTTTTTCAGACTTCCCACCACATGATTGGTTTGCACTTCGCGTAGGTGTCAAATGCAAATTTCGTAATTATCACCACAAACATCAAATAAAAACCGCGTTTGGTTTAACACGGAATAAATGATGCATGAAGTGAATTCCACTCATGGGAAGTGGGGCGTGTGAAAAAGTCAGCTATAACCAAGTTAATAGTTTTTAACAAATTAAAAAGTGCATAAAAATAAATAAAAAACCTTACGTTATTTTTAAAACATGTACAAATTGTTTCAAATACAATGTGAGTGGGGAAAGTGTAACATAAATTCTGAAATCTAACACTAATACAACACTTTTTGTGTTCAATGTGCTAACTGTTAGTTTTCTTGTCTGGTATTGCACTTACTATCTATGACACCTATATGTTACCGAATAAAACACAACAAACAATAGTTAAGCGGTAAGAATTGAAGATTAAAAAACTTTTTTTTCATATGATACTTTTGTTAATGTTCTAAAAGTTCATATAATATCAAAGAATATTAATCCTGGGTATCGGGAAAACGATATTATGAAAATATTTTGGTGGTTAAAGGATGATTCATTTCGAGGTTCCCTTTTTTGAAGAAAAACTACAGAACTTCAGATTTAATGGGGAATGTGTATTATCATTTTTTTTTTAAGGGAGTACATATATTCTACTCTAGAAATCAAATTGTGGGCAGTTTTTTGAATTTTATTTAAAAAAAAACCAAAAATATTTTTAGTATCCCTTTTTTATGGTGTTTTTATTGATATCTTAAGAAAACAGAAAAAAAATTTACAAAAAAATATTTAAAATTAAAATAATTAGAGGAGGGGAGAGACAGGTATAAAAAAAAATGGCGCATCCTGGTGACATTGATCCTGACTCTCCTGGTGGTCTGAAAAAAAAAAATCAAAAGAAATTCTTAATCAGTAAGGATGCTGTTATAGTCCCTACCTCAGGGAACACGAAAATTTTTTTTTTTGAAAAATGGCGACTGCCTGAAAATAAAAATCATTTTTTACGCTTTTTTTTGAAATTCCTGAATCTTTTTAAAATATTAAAAACAAAGGATTAAGGATTATATAAAGAAGGTTCACACAAAATTTCAAGTAAATCGGTTGTATAGAACTTGAGATAATGCCGGTACCGTGTGGAAAAAAGTAGTTTCGAGAAAAACGCATTTAAAAAGTGAGTCTACCGGGCTAGGTACTGCGTCACTAAAGTAACTGTAGCTCTTAAAATAATTTTAATTTTTAAAAATCCTTTGGAGGATATGTTCTTAAGGGTCTAAACTTTAAATATATGAAAAAAATAGAATTTTTCAAAATTCTTGATTAGAATACCCCCTTAATGTTCGCCTCGGCTACGTCTCGGATGGTACATACATCCGTTGAGTCCAATTTTCGATGACTCTTTCGTGCAATGTTTTACTCCAAGGCCTGAAACGAGGCAGGATTATCCGCATAGACGTATCCCATCCGAAAAAGTTCTAACGGTGTTATATCACACGACCTTGGTGGCCAATCGACAGACCAAAAACGGGAAATTATCTGTTCACCGATGTGTTCTCTAAATAAATGCATTGATTGATTGATGCGATGTGTGAGAAGTGGCAACATTTTTTTAAAACCAAATGTCGTCAAGATCACGAAACGTCAGATTTTCTTGTAACTTTTCAAGAGCCCATAGAGCAAAGCGTTGTCGCTTACGAAGGTGGTACTACCTTACTGTTTGATATCGAACGGTTCGGAGAGGTCGGTGCCTGCTCTCATCCGCGTCTGTTTTGATATTTCCATTGGGAGGGTTTTGTTTACGTGGCAGGCCCCAAAACCAGCGCACAACTCTGTAGAGAGATTTTTTGCCTTCTCCCTTTAGCTCGCCTTCAAACGGATTTTTTTTGGCTACTCGGAGGATAGTTGGTCTAAGACCGGCCGTGAGCTGCTTAAGCCATATGTTTCTAGCCACCCCCAAGTGAATGGGTCCATCCTCCTTCTTCTTCAATGTTTTTATTAACATTACAATAATCTAACAGTGTGAACACTGTCTTGCTAGAAATCTTAACTGACGAATAATATCAATGCTATTAATAAAATATTTTTGAATTGGCATAATAACGGGAAACTTTCAAAAAAGTTTTCAGCATCATTTTTCGAATTTGCTGCAGTAATTACTTTGAGACAAATGGTCAAACCACTATGTAATTTACATGTTCTATATCAAGTTCTACCTACAATAACCTACTAGTTTTTAGATCTGAGTAACAATCGAATTTTGGCTGATAAATGTTCAGAATTTTACGTTAAATTAAACTCTTTTTCAAACGCCGCCATTTTGAAAATTTTTTCGATTGTAGGTAATTATACAGACAATATCTTCTCTAGAGACAGAGAGGGCTGAAATTTTACTAATTTCCTAACATTAACACTATTTATATTTACAGTTACGTGGCTTTAAAAAAAAAGCTCTCAAATAGCAGTTAAAAATTTTGTTTTGTGATTTTTCCACTTAACACAGCACTTTTCGTTAAATACACTACTGAAACCCACATACACATACATATACACACATATGTATGTATACATACATATGTATATGCCTCTGCATGCATATACTTCCTCAGCAGTAAACAATCAATGGCAGCAACAACAATAACAACGCACACATCGATGTTGCCGATAAGTAATTGTGCAAACTGGCAACTAAATCTGTCAAACTGCCAATTCGGGGCAACTGTCAACATAACAGTAAACAAGTTGCACGCACTAACTTATGTATGACCGAGCAGTGGGGCATTCAACGGCAATAAATGTTTGTTGTGCTGCAAATGGACGCTTTAGATGCAAAGCGATTTGAACTACTTTAAATGAATGAAGTAATTAAGCGAGTACAAGCGGCGCAAACAATAACAACATTTTGCAAGCATGACAAATAAGTGAGCGAATGGCTGTGCAAATACCAGCAACAAATAACTGACAGTGCAAAAATAGTGCTCCTGGATGGAGTAGCAGGGCAAAGGCAGTGCGTTTGGCAGGCGGTTGTGGAAATAATAGAAATCGTCTGGATTTTAAATTTCCGTTAGGGCGAAAAATTGGAGTAAAAATATTGAAGATTTGGAATTTACTTATTGATGGAGACTTTCTTGGAAATTTATGGAGATATGTAAAGTATGCAACTAAAAATTTTTAGGAGTCATATCAGTCATTAATTTTAGATCAGATTTTTGCCCTTTTTAGATTTAACGGGTGATCCAAGTAGAGGTACTTCTTTCAATAGCCTGATTTTTGACAGAGCACGCGTCAGTCCTGTCAAGCTATCATGCTTTTTTTTTTGTTGAGCAATGTTTGGCATTTCGTCAGCGCTTTGCTCTACGGGCTCTTGAAAAGTCCAGAGAAGACTCGCCATTTTCGAACCAAATTGTGTTCAGCGTTGAAGTCAATTTCTGGCTCAATTGGTATATAAACAAGCAAAATTGCCGCATTTGGGACGAAGGGCAACCTGAAGATATTCAAAATACGGTTTGGTGTGGTTTGTGGGATCATTGGTGCATATTTCTTCAAAAATGTTGCCAGTGAGAACGTAGCCGTCAATAGGGACCATTATCGCGAATTGATAACCGACTATTCGATGCCTGAAATTGAAGCTCGTGTTCTCGGCGACATTTGGTTTCAAGAAGATGGCGCCACTTCCCACACATCACATCAATCAATGGATTTATTGTAAAAACACTTCGGAGAGCAGATAATTTCCCGTTTTGGGAAGGTCGATTGGCCAACAAATCATTGTCATTCGCCAGTTACCAGACAATATGCTCGAACGAGTCATCGAAGATTGGACTCAACGGATGGGCCAACTGAGACGTAGCTACGGCCAACATTTGAAAGAGATAATCCTCAAAAAATAAATCACAAAAAAAGTTACAGTGTTTTTTTTGTTGTAAAATTGCCCAATATTCATAGCATCCCTCTACTTAATGAAAATAACATGAAGCTGTCTTAAAGGCAGAGAAGTACTATACAAGTGTCAGCCTCCAAAGAAAGGAAACCATCTCTTAAGCTGCGCAGAGATTCATACTTGGACCAAATCTATGAAATGCTACAACGGCATTTAAATGCCAAAAAGTCAGACGATCGCTGCTCCAACATCAGGTTGCTAAATAGTCAATAGAAAGTGAGCAAATAACTGCAAGCTAACTACAAAATCGTAGGCATCCGAAGACGCAGTGACTCTAGAAACTGAACTGCAATGGGTCCATCTGGAAAGTCTTGGCCTGAAGTAATGCGAAAGCGGTTTCGTGGAAGTGTTTTAGTAATTAAGTTCTAAGTTCTAGCTGCACAGTAATCGAGTAAAGTCTACTTTGCTTAAGGTCCACCAGTTGTTGAGAAATTTCCAATTTGCTTTTCTCTAACACCGTGAGCTAGTTAAATCCGTTACCAGATGCCAATTTCCAAAATCCATAATAATTAATTTAATTTTCGCAAATAGTATTTTTCCACACATTTGGCAGCGAACGGTGTCAATATTTGTCAAAGCAATTTAAAGCCCTTGAGTAAACGCGGCTTGACGGCCCACAAAAACTCTCCCATACACACGCAAGTGTGCAGAAAATAGCAAATGCAAAAAATTAGAAAAAAAAACAGAAAAAGCAAAGCAATGAACCTATTTTGGCGAGTAGAGATGCGTGCAAGCGTCATATACGCAAGTGACAGGAGAGAGGAGAGCGTGGAGGAAGCGGAACGTGCCGCTGTGTTTCGCGCTTATCAAGATGCAAATACCTGGCTAACACAAACACAAAGCAAAAAAAAAAAAACATGGAATAAAAAATAAGAAAATACAAGCACAACAACAATTGAAAACAAGCATGAATAAGTACACTGGCTAACAGACAGTGGCAGAAAACTAAAAAATCAACGCCAAAAAAATTTGAAAAAATTCCGCAAAAGAGATGAAAGCAGCAAAGTGCTGTTGGCGGCTGCGAGCGGGGAAAATTGCGTACTTTTGACGTTCACTGAACTTTGTGGCGATTTTGCGTTGAGTAAAAGGCGAAAAACAAAATTACTCACCGGGTGCAAGGAAGCTGAGTAGTAAGGGTCGAAAGCCAGTGAGCGAGAGCGTAAGCAGCGGAAAAGAAATTGATTTTATAAAAAGAAATGCTGATGAAAAGTATGTAAATATGTTTTGTTGTTATTGCTTTTATTTTTTGTTGCAGCAATTTGTTGTTGTGGTCATTTTTGTAATTGTTGTTGGTGTTATTATTGTTGCTGTTATTTTTGTTGTTGTTGTTATTATTATTTTTGTTATTGTTGTTGCAGTTATTGCTTGTTGTTTTTATCGTTTCTGTTATTTTTGTTGTTGTTGCTATATGTATGCTTTATAGGTACACCACTGTGTTTGCGCTCGTGTCTGCCACTGACAGCTGTGACAAAAAATATAACGAAGACAACAACAACAATAACATCAACACATAAAAATGACATTTGAAAATGCGGCAGCCGCCACACAATGTAACCAATTTTGTGCAACACCGATAAATTCCGACTGTAAAGATTTTTTTACGCTTCCACGGACAGCAAAAACTCAAAAACTGCGCGCAGACAGATAGGCAAACAACGCCAGCACAAGCAAGTCAATACACACACATGCAAGGGTCTACATATACACAAGCGTATGTATATATGCAAACGCATACATAAGTATTTGCATGTAAAACAAGCAGTTAGGTCGCGCGGCGACAGCAGCACCGCTGCAGTGAAAAGAGAAATATGCCATTTTTGCTTTGCTTTATGTGTCGTCCGCTTGCCACTTAAAGCTTGACTGCCGCTGTGCTGCACCACACGCACACATACACACACATGCACGAGCAACAAACCTGGTCGTCTCTTAATCTCTGCACCCAACTGACACCTGATGCTGTTCGCAACGCGCAAACGCAGTAGCCAATCGGAGAGCGCGCACTAAGCACCGCCCAGTAATGAAAATGGCGCTCGCTTACGAATTCGCCTCAGCATATGCGCGCTGGCTCAAACGGTAAGCTAGCTGTGCTACTCTCACATGTGGTTTCACGCCAGCAGCGAAAGAGTAAAACGGCGCTTGAAACTAGTTTAAGTGTTCGCTGCCGCTGTGTACACAGGAGCGCAGGGAAATGCAGCGAATATGCGCGCAGGAGCTTTGCAGCAGCAATGGAAAGCAAAAAGCGACAACAACAAAATCATGTGAAAATGTGGAGATTCAGAATTTTCACTTGGTCGACAGGCAGCGCGTCTACGCGGATATGTTGAAATTACAAGAAATTGGAAGTATTTAATGCTTTGTGGCAGTTGTCACTCGCTTGCTCGCTATGGTCAGTGGCGTTGGACGCTGTTGCTGTTGCTGCCGCTGCTGATGAATGTCGTTTGCCGCTTGTCTAAGAAGACATAAATGTCTGCTGTTTGTGTGTTGCCAGCGTATGCCAGCCAATAATTATGCGATTAAATAATGTTAATGATCGTGTAGCTGTTGGTGATACTGATCGGAGCGGCGAGGGGTGTGTGATTGGAGTAGCCGTGTGCAGCTGGTTGACAAGAGATTGTCGATTGATGATACTAGCTTTGTATCTGTGTTATCTGTTTGTGCATCGGTCAAATTGTTTTATGGCACTATGGCACTTTAGTAGATAAAAACTTATTTACAGTTATAGCAAAGGTCTAAAGCAGATGTATAAAGATAACTAATTATTTTAGTGAAATGCTATAAAGTAAACGGAAAATTTAAAAATACATTGTTGTGTGTTTTTTTTATAGAAGATGTATGTGTAAGTCCCGTTATATTATACATATATACTTGCGTTCCAACAAAATGGCTTTATATGCATTTAGTGTTTATATTTACGTACATATTTTTTTACCTTCTTAGAAATGTGTATGTGCGTCTTAATTATTTCTTCTCGTTTTTATAAGATAATATACTAGATATATAAGATTTCTTTTAAAGGAAAAATATTATATAGGCGCGCTTTCTGGGCGGGAAGAGGAGAAGTAGTATCGTGGTTGAATTTTTAAGACTTTGGGGCAATTAATCTTGAATTGCGGTCAAACTACGAGTCCTATAGAAAAAAATTATATGAAAAAGTTGTGTGTAATGAAAAGATATATAACTTTTGTATTATCTAACACCTTTTTAACATAAACTCAAAATGTATGCAAAAATGCAAGAAATCAAAACTATTGTTTTTTTATTTTTATCTTGTAAAAAATATTTTTTGATCTTTCATCTTATTTTGTTTAAACATACCTTCTATGCCTCAAATTTGCTGAATTTTTGTTATATTTAAAAATATTTAAAATCTTACTTAAAAATAAATCGAAAAAAATAGTAGTTTTCAATAAAAAAAATTCTCACGTCAAATTCCGAAATGAAAAAAAAACAAAATAAATGTTAATAGCAAATTTGTACAATGGTCGTCCAATATAAAGAACTTCAGAATTAACGAAGATGTTCGGAAATGGGGGCTAGATCAAGTTTTCGCCCAATTTTATCCATTTTAGGCGCCAAAATACACTGTTATGAGTAAAACACGCTTTCTTAGTTTCCTTTGGGGCAACTCAAACTAGGTATATGGAAGCTCAAGGAAGTATTGACCCGTTTCAATCAATTTTTGTTACACAGAAATAGCGTTGTTGGGAAAGGATTCTCTCTGAAGTTCAATTGTACAAGCATATCCCATACACTGACCGATATTTTCGGTTATATTTGGTCGTAAAGTCGCATACTTTAAAGAAATTATTAGTGCAAAGTTTTATCCCTGTTATACAAGGTGCGTTCCAAAGTAAACAGGACTTAAAAAAACACAGAACAAATGGTTTTTTCGGCAAAATAAATTTATTTTATTCAAAATAGTCTCCTTCTGCTTCAATATAGCTTTTTGCACGGTCTAAGCATGTCGAACGAGTGTTTTAGGTTGTTGGCCGGTATGCCGGTGCAAGCCTTTTGAATGTCCTCTATGTCTGCATAACGCTTTCCTTCATGGGCAAATGCATTTTTCCAAAAAGAAAGAAGTCCCACGGTGCCATATCAGGTGAATACGGGGAGTGGTTAATGGTTATTATGCGATTTTTGGTCAAATAATCGGTCACAAGCGTCGATCGATGAGACGATTCTGAGTAATTTTTGGTCGTCAATTTTGGTTTGTACGGAACAAACCGTGCACACACCTTTTGTAAGCCGAAATGTTTGGTCAAAATGCGATAAATCGATGATTTGTAGATGTTCAATTCCATTTCCATGAATTTCAATGATGATTTTGACTGATTTTTGATGAATTCACGCACAGTTTCGATGGAATTTCCGGTGATCACGGACTTTGATTGGCCCACATGTTGATGGTCATTTATGTCCTCACGACCACTTTGAAAACATTGAAACCACTAGTGCACTCTGCTACGGGAAAGGCAATTATCGCCATAAACTTTTTTCATTAATCGAAATGTTTCGGTAAAAGTTTTACCAATTTTAAAACCAAATTTAATGTTGACTCTTTGTTCGAAGCTCATTTTCGCACCGATCACACAAACATACTGACACTTAAAACGCAATAACTTCACTTCCAATCGATGAAATACCATGAAATTCTCACCGAACAATCGATAAACATAGCAGATTCTAACGCATTAGTCGACATCTAGAAGCGCCGACAGAGGGCGCTAGATTCAAAAGTCCTGTTTACTTTGGAAAGCATCGTGTATCAATTGCTTCCTGATTTGTGTACTGGAAAGTGAAAAAATCAAATGGATTTTAAAATTGTGCTATATAGTATTTAGTTTCTGATATATTGCTCTTTTAGTAGTTTTTAAATGTACCGTTATATGGGGAGATAGCGGGGTTATCTGTTGGTAGGGGTTCTTATAATAATTCTTCTAGGAAAATTTGGTTGTTGTAGCTTTATTTAGGGATATGTACATTAAACTTATTACAAGGTGGGGCCACGCCCACTTTTTTTAAATTTTTTGCCAAAAGTCACAGCTTGCACTGTCGTACGAAAGGACAGACAGATAGTCCACCCGTATTTCAACTCCTCTCTTCATCCTGATTATTTATATACATATATATGTATATATTTGCGAAGTCTACGGAGACGATGCTGGATCAGTTCGTGTAGCACGACAATGGCTCGCTCGCTTCGGTACTGGAAATTTCGACTTACACTGATGAGAGTTTTACACTGATGGAATAATGTCAATAGCGGAAAAAATGGCAAAAAGTGGTCCACCAAAATGGTTATTTGCATATGTATTTATTATTATAATTAAAAAAAAAAAATAAAAATAAGTTGGATAAGAAATACGAAAAGACTTTTTCGACTACCCTTGTACTACTACTTGTTAATAAAATATTTCTATATACAATTATTATTAATTTTCATAAGTCTGGACCAACCATATAGGTTAGTAAACAGAAAAGGTAGAATTTTTTAACCCGTATATAATTCAATTAAAATAAATTTTTTTTTAACAAAAAAATCATTCAAAAAACCAACCAGCATATTTTTATCAGCCACTCCATTCAGCAAGCTCCTTTGGACCGCTGCTTTCGTAAGCTATTTATCATGCTTTCAACAGTAAAAGCAGAGCAATTTTTTCCGATACAAAAAAGCTGGACGAATTGAAAACACACAAAGAAAAAAATACCGCCCATCGATAATTGCATTTCGTTTGATGCCACTTATCAATTTCATAATGATTTTGCATTGCTCACTTTTCGTGCCACACAAAAGCCGACCAAACCAACCAGCCCCCAGCCCCCAGCCCTCAGCTTTGTCTTGACAAAAGGCCGAAAAGGGATTTTTATTCAGTTCATTTTTCAAACGATTCATTTTCACATTTTTCCGATGCCTCCGATGCTTTGCGCTGATGAGGCCGATGCAAATCCAATTGGCAACTGAGCAACGACGCTGCCACAGTTCAGCCCAGCTTTTACATTATCACATTACAGCATGCCGCCCGCTTGCCACAGCCACCTGGTATGCTGGCTGATTGCCTGTGCGCTGTTGCAGGAGAAAGCGCCACGGCATGCAGATTATGTCGCATTCATTGTTGCGCTTCACATCGCAATCAGCGCCAACGTGCCAATTGTAGTTGTGGCCTGAGTGCATCAGGTTGATTGAATTGTATTGTTTTAATCGGGCCCTTTGTGTTCCAGCACAAATAGTGGATCTGCTTTTGTTTTTCCGAATGTTGTTGTTGCTGCGCTGCTGTTCAGTGCTTGCCGCTGCTGTGGCGCTGGGCAGTGCTGCCGCCGTTTGCGGTCCAATTTGGTGCACAGAACAAAGGAGTTTTAGTTTTAATGAAAATTGTCGCTTGGTTTGTCAGCAACAGCCGCCATTTTTTTTTTGTTGTTTTTTTTTTGTTTTTGTGCGGCAGCTTATAACGCTCGTTGGCACTATGATATTAATAGTTTGACATGTTGTTGTAACATTTTATTTTCATATTTCAATTTAATCATTGCATTTTTTAATTAATAATTTGTGTTGACAAAAACAAAAATAAAAACAAAAAAAAATAGTGAAGAGAGAGAAGAGTGGCAAATGTGCTGCAATGTGCTTATCGCGTGCAGTGAGTTTTCGAATTGGATTGGAATTGCAATTATTTTATTGTGGCACTTTAACCTTTTGTTTGCGCCAAATGCTTTTGACATTTCAATTGTCGGCGGCAATAACAAAAAAAAATAAAAATATAAAAATACGTTACGGTTACATGGCATGCTGGTTTGATAAATTTATTATTTTAAAATAATTTTGCTTACTGCGCTAATACGCTTGTTTGCCCAGTAATCCGTTATTTGTGAGGTTAAATCAATTAACCGGGTTCATGCAACAAGCAACATTTATTTATCTGTAAGCATAATTAATATTTGCTTGTAGTTGTTAATTTATTTATGTGCGTAATTCAGGCTTAGTAATAAGAAAATGAAAAAATGGTAAAAATTCAATAACCTTTGATTTTTGTGATTTTATTGGTTAGTCGAAAAAGTCTTTTCGTATTTCTAATCAAACTTCAACTTATTTTTTTATATGTATTTATGCTAATAAATAAATAAACAATTATGTATCATTTTGTTCGACCACTTTTAGCCATTTTTCCGCTAGAGCCATTATTCTATCAGTGTAAAACTTTTCTGGTTTCTCGGCGAAAAACTGCGACAAGTAATTTTCACAGGCTTCTCTTGAAGCCAACTTTACTCCATTAAGCGAGTTCTGCATTGACCGAAACAAATGATAGTCCGATAGTGCGAGGTCAGGGCTATATTGTGGATCCATCAAAACTTCCCAGCCAAGCTCTCCCAGTTTTTACCGAGTCATCAAAGATGTATGTGGTCTACTGTTGTCCTGATGGAAGACGAAGCTCTTTTTGTTGATCAGTTCTCTCCGTTTTTTCAATTGCTTGCTTCAATCTCATCAGTTGTTGTCAGTAAATGTAGAATCAATCAGTCGACCAGCTGGATGATTCTTTTCCAATCCCACCAAAAACTCAGCATAACTTTTCGAGGCGTCAATTCTGGCTTTGCGACCATTTGTTGAGCTTCACCACGCTTGGACCGTGTTCTTTTTCGCACATTATTGTCGTATTTGATCCACCTTTCGTCTCCTGTTGTCATCTGCTTCGGAAGTGGTTCGATTTCATTTCATTTCAGCAAAGAATCGCAGATGTTGTTAATTCGGAGTCGAAATTATTAAAATTTACTACCGAAATTCAGAGTCAGTGATCCAAATTTTCAGAGCGCTACGTCAAATTTATGGTCGTCATAATCATCCTGTCAGATTAACCGTTGAGCGTCCAGTGGAAAAATTTGAATCCACATTCACAGTAAAAAACGTTTCCATGCCAGTGAGACAAAGAACTGCCCGCAGTGTCGAGAATATTGCTGCCTCTAGCGCATCAATTGAGGAAGATCTAAATCAGTCTCTCACACGTTGTTGTCAAGCGTTGGGCATCTCTATGACGTTGTTGCGGCGAATTTTGCGAAAAGATCTTGTTCTACATCTTACAAGATCAAATTGGTGCAAGAACTGAAGCCGCTTGACCACCAGAATCTTCGTATGTTCGTGAATTAAGCTAAGCAACATCTTGAAAATGATGTGGATTTTCAGCGAAAATCATCTTCGGCGATGAGACCAATTTCTGGCTGAATAGCTTCGGCAGTAAGCATAATAAGCGTTATTCGTCAGGCAGCACTTCACACGTACTCCATGAGTCACCATTGCAACCCGAAAAAATCGCTATCGCTCAATGAAAACCATAGAATATTTTTTTTTATCGAAAAGCTGTATTCAGAGTCATTGAGGAAAACTCCCCGAAACGAATTGAAATTTTCGCTAGACCTTTAGATATTGTCATAGATTGTCAGGTAATAAAGCCGATTGTCCAATTTTCACTCTGGCTCCCATAAAGCACACTCATACCGTCTCGAAGGTTAATCCTAATGTGTCTGGCATATTTTGCGGTCCGTTATATTAGGAGCGAGCGGGATTATCTTTCGACACTGTCGGTAGAAAATGTTATAATATTTGTGCTAGGTAAGGTAGTTTTAGTGGTTTAGGAGATGTATAAACTAAACTTATTAGAGGGCAAAGCAGCTGTGGCTTGCTACTGATACCCTGTCCAATTACACCCATTTACGCAAACAAACTTCGTCAAAATATCTCAATTTTACTCAATTGTAGCTTGCACAGACGGACAGACAGTTAGCCGGATTTCATCCTGATCATTTATATATATACATGTAATCCTTTATCTATCTCAATTAGAAGGCGATACGTTAGGTGAACAAAACTATTATACTCTGTACCTACCAGTTGCAAGAGTATAAAAATCAAAACTGGTCAAAATCGGTTCTCACTTCAGACTACCCACAGCATATCGATTTTTTTAAATCTCTCTCCAATCAGTTCTCATTCTATCAGACAATATATCGCTCATTTGCTGCAAGACCGGCATAAGTCAAAAAAATCGATTCGCCAGAAAACGCGTTTAAAGTTTTCAACTTACTACAACCTTACACGGTGACTCCAACCTTACACCTCTTCTCAAGCGGAGCATATAAGAGGTATTCATATGAATTTTTCACTCAACATGAAGTATGGTATAACGAACAATTCTGCAGCATTAACTCAAAAATCACGTTTTTTGAATTATGCCGGTCTTGCAGCAAATGAGCGATATGTGAAATCTTAGAGACGATAAAACTACTTCTTAGAGCAAATTAGGATTCGATGTAAAAAATGGATGAACTAGGATGCCATCTTCCCACAGAAAACACATGCACTTACGCTAGAATTGTCCATCCCTCTGGAAGACCGGATATTCTATTCTAGTTCTGTTCGCACGACAATCGGAACTACATAGTCGTAAGGAACCCGAATCATTATTTAAGGTTCAGTTCCATTTTTAAGACAGAGAATAAATTTGTACAAAATGAAGCAGTGCAGTAGTGGGATTCCAATCCTTAAGGGGCTTACTAACACATTCACAGTTTTCTGTGTTCATGCTCTCACATTAAATAAGTATTCTGAACTCTAGGTGGATTGTTTCAAATTACATTCTGAAGGCTACATCCGCATTCTAAGAGTGCGAGAATAAAAGTTGAGCAATCGGGTTCGCCGCAATTACTGCATGATTGTATTTATCCAATAATGATTTATACTACATACGATTCAGCGATGCCCAACTTTTTTAAACCGACGGGAATATACGTCTTTTGGAGATCTTCAAAGTAGGTTTCTGTCAATAAAACTTCGTTTTTCGCTGATTGAGGCAGTTGAATCAACCTAATGATTCGGTACGTCGTTACACCAATTTTTGACGAATGCCATTGAAGTAGAAGAGCCCAAGTAACGATTGGCAATCATACTCAACCACCAAAGGGAATTTCCATTACTTCGTACGCTGATGATTCCACAACAATGAAATCGGACAATGGAATCGTTGGCACGCTTTCAAACAGATATATCTTCGACACCCACTAAATTCATAGCGACCATATTCACTAACTGAACTGCACATGAAAAAAAAACAAAGAAACGTTGTTGGCAATCTACAAGCAATCAGCCGGCCGGTCCTTATCTACGCCTCACAAAAATGCAGACGAGGAAGCTACAAACATGTACGAACCCTGCACTCCGGACGACAGAAGGATGCCGCTTGATGTCTGCCATCGAACACCTGCACAGTGAGGCTCACATACACTCAGTTAAGGAGCATAATGATCTCCTTTCCAAGCAGTTTCTGCTGGGGTACTTTCATAGAAAACATCTCTGCAGTCGCCTGCTTGGAGCGGAAACGCCTTCAAGAGGCATCAAGAAGTCCTTCCTCAACAACGTTGACGACTCAAAATATACCACGACTTCGGACGCAAGAAACTTCAGACATGGCCCAGTGCTTGCCATTCACAGTGGACCCAGTAACACCTTCACCGACTCCTTCTCAATGAAACCAAGTCAAACCATCACCCATTTCAGACGAATCGCTCGAGTTGCCGCGAGAATCGAGAGTGACCCTCGCGCAGCTTTTTTTTGTTCTGGTTGCTGCAGCAGGCAAAACTCCTACATATCCAGAATCTATTCCGACATATCAAACATACACTAACAACCACTTTGCACCCTACATAACACAACTGTTACTGGTCTGGTCGACCTATCGTTGAAAAACTCGATGCAGTTATGTAAAAGATTGACCAGGATCGTCACATAAGCAGCCATGACGTCGCTAAGCACCTTAACATTCATCATCAAACGGTTTTTAACCATTTAAAAAGGCTGCCTACAAAAAGAAGCTCGATGTTTGGGAACCGCATGAAGTGTCTGTGAAAAATTGAATGGACCGAATTACAAGTACATCAGACAGAATTGAACCATTTCTGAAGCGAATGGTGGATCAAATACCACAATAATGTGCGAAAAAGATCATGGTCCTTGCGTGGTGAAGCTCAACAAATGGACGCAAAGCCAGGATTGACGCATCCAAAGGTTAAGACGAGTGTTTGGAGGAATTGGAAAGGAATCATCCAGCTGGTCGAACGATTGATTCTACATTTTACTGTCAACAACTGATGAGATTGAAGCAAGCAATAGAAAAACCGGTCAGAATTGATCAACAGAGCGGCTTCGTCTTCCACCAGAACAACGCTAGACCATACATATCTTTGATGACTCGGTAAAAACTGGGAGAGCTTGGCTGAGAAGTTTTGATGCATCCACCATGTAGCCTTGACCTTGCACCATCGGACTGGCATTTGTTTTGGTCAATGCAGAACTCTTTTAATGGAGTAAATTAGCTTCAAGAGAAGCCTGTGAAAATTATGGCAGTTTTTCGCCGAGAGTTGAATTTTCTTTAGAAATACGAAAAGACTTTTTCGACTACCCAATATTAAACAACAAATTTAGATAATTTGAAGTGGGAATTATTTAACGTTATATAACATTTACTTGTTGTTGTATGAAATGAGTTTTTCCGGTACCTGGATAATTTCTTCAGGATTTTAATGCGCAAATCGCTGCAATGTCATCACTTTACCAAACAACAAAAAAGCCGACAAAGGCTAATCGAATGGCTTTCACAACAGCAGCATCAGCAGCAGCGCAGGACCCTATAATTACATGTAAGATTACAAACTGCTGGAAAAAGTGGAATAGTGCCTTTGATAAACCATGCAACGACAACGAGATCTCAATCTGCAGCGGGCCACTGAAGCATACACAGAGCAATTATCAATTATTACGCGACAAAGGAACTGCTCGTGATGTCAACAAAATGCATTGTACAACAACCAAACAACAACAGCTACGAAAGGAATGTTTTCCAGTACTAGAGTAGGGCAGCAATTATCTATGCACAATACATTGGCTGAGGCATTGCCGCGGTACCTTTTCGGACAATAACAACAAAACACACAAAATAAGTTGTTAAAGTGGATACTTCAAAGCGTAAAAAGAGAAGCAAAAAAGCGAGAGTGAGCGAGTAAGTGACGGAGTATGCGCTGTCTATGATTATGTCAACAGGATATGCAGTCGAAATTGCGTTGAATGTTTATACAAAAAGCATGTAACAGAAAAAAAATATTAATAAAAGCAACAACAACAAATTTTTACAAAACCAAGCAGTGAGCAATAGCTGGTAAGCGGCAGCGACTGCAGATGACACTTGAAGCGTTGACAGTGTGCGCGTAGCTCGAAAAGGATATGCGAATAGTAGTAGATTTGAAAAGGATCAAAGCGGCGTATGCGAGCGCACGCATCGGAGGCGTTGTGTTTTTGATGTTTTCTTTCATTTACGGTTTTTTGTGTCTTTTTTTTGTTCGTTTCTGCTGTAATTGTAGGCGCAACAAAGCGTCGGCTGTCGAGATCCTTTGAGTAACCTTTGACGCAATTTCACAATTTTTTAATTTGATAACTGCAACTGGAGGTGCGTAGCACTTGTCTTCCGAAGCGTAAATGAAATAAACAAATGAAGAATGTTGTGGTACAACATGCTTGCACAAAAGCATGCAGAGTATGGCAACAACAATGCCAATGTGACATGATGTGACAGTTTTTTCTCACAAAAAAATCAAAATAAAAGCAAATTTTTCTGCTAAGGGAGAAAAATTATGAGCAATAGAAAGGATTCACTTGAAAAATAAAATAAAATAAAAATGAGATATAAGGAAGAGCTAAGTTCGGGTGCAACCGAAATTATTTTAGACATTTTTCGTTATCGAAGGAGTGAAAATACAATATATATTTTGATTTCTCGGCCCAAAACGTGAAATTATCTGCTCACCGAAGTGTTCGCTCAATAAACCCATTGTTTGATACGATGGGTGAGAAGTGGCGCCGGTTTGTTGAAACCAAATGTCGCCGAGATCATGAGCTTCAAATTCATCATCGTCATTGACGGTTCGACACACAACCCTCGTCGATTTAAAAGCTGCTTTTGACAGCACAAAAATCAGCCTTTTCCTCCCTTTATTTCACTATGTCTGAATTTGGTATCCCTGCTTGGTCACCTGTGCTCCAAAAGCTCCGTCACGATCGGGAAGGGCATCTCCGAGCACTTCGATGGCAAACGAGGCTTCAGACAGGACAAGATGCCGCTTGTGAAGATCGAAAGGTTACAGTTCTTGCATAAACTGTATTTTGCACTTTTTCAATTTAAGATTTCGAAGTAAAATGCGCCAAGTCATTCTATACGTCAGTTCAAGTTGTTGCGAACGGCGCCGAATCGACTCTACAACGTCTTCGTGTCCACTCTCAGGTACCGCTGCTATATTTTCTTCACTGCGTGCTGGGCTAGCAAAGGCTATTGGCTCTGAGGAATCGAATAGCCAACTTTTTTAGAAAAAAAAGCATCGTTTTGGCATCAGAGAGGAAGTACTGGATCTCAGCATCTCTTATGAAATTATTCGCCCACACATCTTCGTTAATGGTTTGGATATGAGGCGTGTCTACGCTAGACTAGTACCAAAAAAGATGAATCTTTCAGAAAAACGAAGTCGAATAGAGGTGGCATAACAACGTAGCAGAATTACTGGGACGAGTTTGTATCGAATCTGTCCAACAATCCAGCGAATGATGTTCTAAAAATGAGTCGAAATTGAAAACGCATGCCAAGGTTATTGTCATCTTTCTCTTTTCCAAAGTGGTGTGGTTGACTATGGAATTGTTTCAGAGCGTTAAACGGTCAATAAAGAATATCACTTGTGATTTTGAGTCGTCTACGTGAAAAAATTCGTCGTAAAATAGCGGATTTGTTCACAGAAAGTTCATAGACTTTACATCACTGTAAATCGAGGCCGTATTATGTCCCAACGATAGACTTTTTGGTCAAAAACAAAACGAAAGTCATTGTTCAGCCACCATATTCGACTGTTTGGACTCAAAGTGAGTTTTGTCTGTATTCATAATTGAAGACTACGGATTCCTTAAAGGAATTATTTTGTGCAAAATTTCATGATTTATGACTCTAAGGTACAATGTTATGTACCAAATTTGTTTCAAATTGTTTTTATACATTCTGAGATATATGAGGGGGTGCTGTCACGCCCATTGTCCAATTCGTGTACCTTCTGATTAATGTACCTTCTGTGCCATTGTAAATCTCAAACTCTGTAAATATTTCGCATGACTTGGGTGTTGTGAATAACAATAACAATTAGATCAACAAAGTTATTATACACCGTGCAACATGTTGCGTGGCTGTAAAAATACGAAATTAATAAATTCCGCTTAAAAAGACAGCATCATGTCTCATGGAGCCTTAATTTTGCTCTTTCGTCCATTCAACATCTAGATGAAACGCAGATTTCTTCCTTTGTTCGCGTCTATGGTTACAAAACTGGTTCGCTTCAGTTTGCTGCTTTGTCAAGTCAGGTGGAACTGGCGCACAAGAGACGAAACAAAACACTTCGGCGAAAAAGGATTTAAATAATAAAATTACAGCAAAAGATTTTTAAGGAAATTATTGTATTTGCACGCGTAAGGCGACCATTTTTATGCTGAAATGGAATAGATGTATGTGTGTGTGTAACTGTTGCGATAAATGGGGTGTTGCTCGAATGGGTTGTCCTTATGTATAATTTGCTTATAAGCCGCAGTAAAAATTAAAAATATAATATAAACAAGTAAGGAAGGGCTAAGTTCAGGTGTAACTGAACATTTTATACTCTTGCCGTTCGCAAGAATCAAAGTCAGAGAAATTCCTTCAGAAAAATATGTGATTTGGGGATAGCATTAAAGCAATTTCAGGAAAATATGGGAGTTGGGGGTTCAATTTATATATTTTTGCTGGTAACACATACTATTAACATGGCACATACAAAAAAAAATTTTCCCTAGGTTTCATTAAGGTACCTGACATACAGACATCAATCATATGGAGGATCAATACAACAATAAAATAAAGAAATTTGTGCTTGAGAATCGACGAGTAACAGTCAGAGATCTTACTGGCAGCGTTAGAATATCGGGAGGATTGGCGAAACCCAATTTGATGGATCATTCGGGCCTAATAAAAGCGAAAGCACGATTGGTTCCAAAATCAGTAATTTCTTTCGAAAAACTGCGTCGCGTTAACGTCAGTGGAATAATCCTTTCCGAATAGCAAGATGACAAGAAACGTATTATTAGTGGCGAAGAGCCTTGGATGTAGATCCAAGTTTGTCCGAAAAGCAATTGGACTGAGCCGATTTAAAAAAAAATGTGTGGAACCAATCATTACAACTCTTTAAAAACTTTCAAAATAGGCACCTTCAGCGTCGCTGTAGCGCTGACAGCGCGATTTCCAAGTATTGAAGGCGTCACGGAAGGCATTCTCCGGTATGGCCTTGAGAGCTGAGATGCATGCTCCTTGGATCCCCTTTCATCGGCCTTTTTAGGCTAGGAAATAAAATTAAGTGCGGTCCACATCTGGGCTCTAGAGCGGCTGCGGAAGCGTTGAGATGCCGACCTTTGTTAGGTAGCTGTTCACAAGAAAGGCGCTGTGGACCAGGGCCTTGTCGTTGTGCAACTTCCAATCGGGTGCGATGTCTTGTCGGATCCGTTTGAGTCGTTTGAGGACTTCCACGTAAAACTTGGCGTTGACAGTTTGTCCACTAGGAAAAAATTCATGGTGCCTTTGATGTCAAAAAAGGACAAAGATCATCGTTTTTACTTTGGATTTGCTTATTCTTCCCTTTTTTTTAGGGCAAGGAGACGCCGGCGTGTGCCACTCGGAAGATCGCCCGTTTGTAACGAGATCATACTCAAGAATTCAAGACTCGTCACCTATGATTACGTTATTCAAACGTCTTTGTCGCAGATTTACCGAGTTCCACACAAAGTTTGTCGACTTGTATCACTCACAGAAACATGTCGCGCTAAAATATTTGTCCTGAATCTCCAGATGCTCAGAGACAACCAGCCGCTCGTTCGTTATCTAGGAATGATCTCTAACGGATCCAGTCGGTGGGCGAACGTTCCGAAGTATAGTCGTGACGGAAGAAAATCAGACCTATTACTTGCCGGATAAACCCTGTAATGTTGATCGTCCAGAGTGTATGACAGCTACCTGCTATAGTGGTCCGATATCGGCGTTTTCATGAAATGAGCAGCTTTTTGGAGAGAAAAGGGTGTGTGCAAAATTTCAGGTCGATATTTTCAAATGTGAAAGACTAGTTTGCACATATACAAATGGACGGTGGATGGCGGCTAACTCGACGCAGCCTCGCAGGTTATAAAAAAAAATAAAAAAAAAAAATAAAAGAAAAAACATAATCAAAATACAGTACACAAAATCTTTTGTTGCAAGTAATTACGCAGTACGCGGCGGTCTAATCGCCTGCTTCCCACACATAAAAATTTTCTACGCCTCCACATAACGGAGCAAGAACATGCCGCATTGGCACATCCTTGCCAATTAAATTCGCATCAAGCGCCTAATTTACCGCCTTGGCGTACGGCTTTTCCAACCAGCCACGCCGCTTTCCCACCGGCACCAGCAGCAGCCTCCGAAAATCATAAATAAAAATTGCAATAAAATTATGCGCTTCATTTTTGCATAACAACATTTCGACTAGCGATAGCAGGCGCTCCACGAGCAGCGTTGCAGTCGCTCAAATGCGGCATGTCGCCATTAGCGGCTGTTTGGTTGATGCAACATGCGATGCGAGGCATTTCCCACCATCAAAGCTGTCACAACAAATCAAACGGGCAATCAAAACAAAACTAACTGTATATCTGTATGTATTTTGTGTGTGTGTGTGTATGTGTATGCGGTTGTTTCTGTGTTTGTTGTTGTGTTTGCGCGTGCATCGCCCAAAACAACACGAACCCTTAATTGTTTTACAAAACAACCGCAACAACAAGCAGAACTAAGCGTTTGTTGCACACACTTGCACAAACATATACACCAAACACACACACACACTCTCACTGAAGTAAATTTAATTGTTTGTTTGTATGTGTGTGCGGTAGCGCAATTAAATCTCTGCTGCACCAGCAGCTCTTAATAGTTGCTTGATGCTGTGGTGGTGTTGTTGCACGCAATTAAATGTAAATCAATTTGTGCTGCAACGAATTGCACGATTTTCCCTTTTTGCTTGTTTGCCACTTTGTCTATAAAAAATTTTCTGAATTTTTGTTGCTTTTTTTCGTTGTTGTTGGTGGTTGTCAAAATATCGGTGCAACGTGTCTACGAATCCATCAGATATGATCACAGTCACAAGTGCCTCTTTCATGGTTCCACAACAACAAGCAGCGCGGAACATTACGACTACTTTTGGAGAGCAAGTTGGGGCCATTAAATGGATCTATCTTATTAGGAATACATTTCAGTGGGCATTTAGTGAAATGAGAGTAAACATCTAGATTGCATGACAACCTTGGAAGTTTATAGAATTTGTTATCAAACCAGGAATGACTTAGTATATTAATATCTTCTTAACCTTTTTTATCGACTTCCAAATACGGTCCTGAGCCTTCAACGAATGACTTATATTAAAGTTCTATGGATTTATGGCGCGTTTCTCGAGGTGCTTTTTTCAATAACGAAAACAGGTAAAAGTCACCGGGAGCCAAATCTGGCGAATATGGTGGCTGAGTGGTAGCTCAGACATAATTATTCTAGAATGTGATCGTGGTGATATATCCATGAAAATTTCAACCCGTCCGATCGTTTACGACGCATTGCTTCACATAGACCCCTCAAAACGGCCAAGTAGTCTTCCTCATTGACCGTTTTGGCTGAATGATGTGATTCCGCTCTGGAGCTACTGCTTAGAGATACTTGTAGTAAAATTTAGTGATACATCGACGGCTTGAAAGCGTCGGAGGGAGTACATTCCAAGCAGAGGTCTTTGCTATATGTCGGTGCGTAGAGATAAACCTCCTATCGCAATGAACGTATAGTCATACTCAGCGACATTCTCTGAGTACCAGATTAAATCAGTACAGGTGCAGGTGGTTATAGAACGGTTGAACAGACTATCAGATCGAATCAAGTGCACCTTATCTGTGTGCCCGGCCACAAAGGTATATACATAGGCGGGAATGAATTGGCTGATAAGCTCGCCCGCTCCGCAATATCCATCAATATGACAGGACCTCAATCTTTCATTGCGGTTGTTCCCTATACCATAAAGGAACTGGTAGGGGTATTGGCGACAACTCCAGGGCATGTGCCATGCCAAGTTGCTGATGAGTAATAACAACCGTAGTAGGTTTAAGTACGTAATCACCTTTCCAATCGACAAACTCAGGCTAATTGTCGCTTTCTACACTGTACATATAACATGGGCCTGGCTTCTTGTGCAAATTGCGGGTTCCCCCACATTGGAGCCTGAAACTCCAGAACACCTGCTAATTGACTGCACAACAGTCTGTAGATACAGGATAAAGCCCCTTGGATACATATTTTCAAATAGTGATCACATCGCTTCAACAGCACCTAGCAATATATTGAATTAAAGTATATACCGGAGTGGCGTGAGTCATTGTGACTTAGGACGGGGCACTCTTTTATTTATCTATATGACCGTTTGACACTGTGGAACAAATTGATGGTAAACTACACCTTCGAAATGTATATCCTCGATCTTTTTTTTTTGGTGTCGACTAATTTTTGTAGCGTCATTCGTAAGATTGTTTGACAGTTTCGCCGTTATATTCACAAACTCACATCTCATCGATAGTAGTGCTGCGTTTTATGAATGTTAACTGCGTTGTCAATAAATCTCGTTTTTAACCTCTATTCGACATCGTTTTTGCAAAAGCTTTAGGTCTTTTGGTACCAGTCTACCACGCTTTTTACCCATTAACCAATTTGTGTTGAAAAGATGTTGAAATGTTTTGCTATTTTTCTGCTTTTATCGCAACGATTTTCAAGCATTGCTTTTCTGACTTGTTCGATGTTATCGTCATTAAGACAGTAGGATGGACGACCGCGTGAAGCAAGTCCTCGATACATAACCGTAACTATGTGCTTCGTGGCATTCAAAAACTCGTCAGCAGCTGAGATCACGTGCTTTAATATCGGATTACCCTATCGAGATAAGGATTGCCATTTACGGTTCCGTTCTCCCCGGCATCATTTTTGAAGAAATATGGACCATCGACCCACAAACCCCATACCAAATCGTTATTTTTTCTGGATGAAATGGTAGCTCTTGAAACTCATCAAGTTGGCTCGAATATGTCGGATCTTCTTGGACCTTTTCAAGGGCCCATAGAGCGAATGCTCCAAGTCGGCTCAAGTCCGAGTTGCTGCGTACGACGCCGAATCGACTTTTCATGGTCTTCGCGTACACTTTCAGCTACGGCTGCTATATATTCTCCATTGCACGTTGGTGTATTCGGTCGATTATTATCCAATAATGAATGGAGAGTCTCAAGATGGATGATGGTGCTACGAAAAGTACACTCAGTAGGTACGATTACTAACTGAGACAGTAGGTATCTCAAAAATGTTAAAGGAGTTTCTTCATTACTTCGTGGCAGAAGCATGGATTTACTGGCAGTAGATTGGATTTACTGATAAAACAACATAGTCCAATAAATAGTCGAAAAAGTGGACTTGACCAGGCGAACCAGCTTTGAAGAAGACTGTTTTATTGGTCGAATGAAGGTCAACGTACTAAGTGCTGACCCCACCTCCGTCGTATAACGGTGTTATTGTTGATTTTTTATTTAAAAAAGTATTGGTTTTTTTTAGTAAATTTAATTATATTAAAGCAAAATTATGTGGAATTCAATAGTTTATCCTTTCATTGGTAATGCAACCAATCTACTTTAATTCAGTTCTTCTTCTCAGCATTTTAAGCGTGTTCTAAAAGCTTTGTAATAAATTTTCCAAATCTAATTGCATATTGATTTTCAATGGATTCTCAGGGCAACATTGTCGAATATTTTAATGAGCACCTACGGCCTTTGCCAATTTATTTGAATGTACACATTTTTGAATTTCCAACATATACATAAGCAACACAACATAGTTACATGCATATAAGACATGTTCATGTCTTATCTCATTGATCTCTCGGGTTTGAACGCTCACAAGAATCGATTCAACGGCAATTTCATTCAATGCAACTTAATTCAATTTTCATAGTGTCTTTAGCTGAATAGAAGACACTACCACATAGAAATATATTTGAAAGCAAGGCGATGTGCATATGTATATATATTTGTATAAATATGTATTCTACTTACTATATATTGATAGATATATATGTTTATCTGATACTCGTATGATGAGAATTTGCAATTTGCTTAAAGGTATCTTAGAGTCACAAAAGTGTTGCTACTTGCGTGTGTACATACATATGTATGTATGTATGTATATGTGGCATGTATTTGTATAGAAACTTGTTGACAAACGGTTGTGCCTTAAAATCAATGGCTTAAAGCATTGCGGTTTCAATTATCGATTTACCTGAGAAATAAGTGGACTTCTTTGTTTATTACATTTTTAATGAAAGGTTCTTGCAAAATCTAATGAACCTAGAAAAAAGGATGAGTCTCTAAAAATGGCCACATAATGCTGCGAATAAAATGAATAGGTCTGAGGCCTTTTGTCGCAGTGATGCAAAAGTAGTTTCTGAAAAGTACTGAAGGACTGATTTTCTTCCGGCGCAACTATACTTCGGACCGCCTGGATACGGTAGAGGGCGTTCGTAGCTAAGGAAAGAGCGGCTGCTCAGTTATCTCCGAGCATCTGGAGAGTCAGGACAAACCTTTTCACACGACACGTTTCTGCGAAAGGTGCAAGCCGAAAATGCAGTGTTCGTTCAAGCAGAGGTACGCGATTAAATTCTGTGTGACATTCGGCAAATCTGCGACAGAGACGTCTGATATGATCAAGCAGGCTCACCCAAATGTTTCTTTAGCAAGAAGTGGTGTGTTTCAGTGTCACCAGGCCTTTTTGGAGGGCCGGGAAGAGGTCGCAGACTGAGCTGAGAGACCTGCGACTTCGGCAAACTTGTATAGATTTGAAATTTTACATATCGTATGTCCTCTAATGCCCAAGAAACAAATCTTTTGTCGGATCACAGATAAAGGATAAAATCCATATCTCCTAACCAACAAAATTTGCTCAGCGCGGATGCTATAAGAACTCCTACCGACATTGTGGAAATGGATGAAATCAGTGTATAAACCCGCTCACTCCCCATACTGTTGAAAACTACTAAAAGCGCAATAAATCAATAACTAATCACGGCAGAGACATTAAATTTTGCCTCCGATATGGTAGGCGGAGTCTTTATAAGAGCCGATGCACGATGGACGTGGCATTACCCACATATCAGCACTAATGCTTCCTTTAAAGTACATATACCACCTTATGGCCAAAACTTTCCCAAGTCCAAGCAAAACTGTTCAAGCCCCCACGTACCGAATATGCGGGAACCCCAGTATCTATAATTGACTTTTGACCAAAAATAGCGGTAAATGTGTGAGGTACGCAATTGAAATTCATACAGAATCCTTTCCTGACAATAGCATTTCTGTATATCAAAAATGGGTTGAATCGAGTCAATATTTCCTTCAGCTTCTATATACTTGATATAAAGATTTTCGAGCTTCCAGGTGACTTTATGAGCATAATGTAGCACTACATATGTATATCGGTCAATATTTACGTTATCTCAATGAAAATTACGGACAATGATACACATAACAGTGTGTCATTGGGTTTGGGCGAAAACTTGACCTACCTCCCCTATAACTATTACCAGGAGTTCCGATCCGGCTGACTTAGCTCCTTATAATTGATGATCACCTGAAGGTATGTAGTCGGCTGAAATCTTTGCAAGTTGCAAGAGTATAAAATGTTCGGTTACACCCGAACTTAGTCCTTTCTTACTTGTTTTAACTGTTTTGGTTATAAAAACCTGTACCTGCCAAGGATATTTTAGTTTCAGTGTAGTCGAAGTTATGATTTTTTTTTTCGTTTTTGACATAAAAATATTTAATGAATTAGAAATGTATTTTTATACAAAATTAACTAAAAAAATAATAAAAATATTAAAAATTTTAATAAAAAAATTTCCTTAAATAGTTGCTGATAAAGCAGAAGAAAAGCGAGTTTCGCTTGGAGCTACTTTATGTTCTTATATATTATTATGTATATATGTATATACATATATATGTATGTTTGTATGTAGGTGTGTATAAATTTTCACCACCAACGCAAGCGAATCGGTGAATTTCCTTCAGTTCGGTGTCCCACAAATAGAGCAACTCGCACGTATGCGTATGTATGTTTGTGTGTGTGCGTTGATGAGATTTTTGTCTTCGTTGATTCGCTCGGATACATGTGTCATATCTAAAATCTTATCTCAATGTTGCAGTTTAATTCGTTTAGAGATACTCACACGCGCGCTTATATACCCCTGTCGATGCAAGTATGCGTGTGCGCGTGTGTGTTTGTTAGCTACTCCCACTAGCCGTGAACAATGCCAGGGCTGGCACAGGCCGGGCAAACACGAAGGCAACAAGATGAGCAACAATAAAACCAGCGACAACCACATTGTTGATGTGATTTTTACGACAATTGCGATAAATGCGATATATTTATTTTCATTGCTTCCACCGATTTGACGGCGAACGACAAACACCGGCAACAGCCAGCGCACCCTCCCACACACCGAACCACGCATACATACATATGTGTATGTATGTTTGTATGCTTGTATTTGGCCGCACATTGCCACTATTTTTCAGCTGTAATTTGATTTCAACTCCCCCTCCTTCCTTCTGGCATGAAGTGAGCAACGTCGCTGATGCTCAAAGTATTCAGCTGACAACCCTGGCAGCAGCGCTAACAAATGCTCACAAATACCGCAAATCCTTTGGATTTGTACGATGCCAACTCGTGTGGAGGGTGCTGTCGTTACACGCACGCACACACACACATACACATACATGCACATGTAACTCTGTATGGCCGCGCTTTATTTGACGCGTGCTACACCAAACGTCGTTGACGCTCCCCTCCCGCGCGTTAATCCTGAGCGCTTGCACTGCCGCAAACACCACCCGCCCCCTCCAAACAACCCAACCGTGGAGCTGCGCATCTCAAGAGCCATTCAAGGAGTTGACATTTGTTATGTATAAGTCGGTGATAAGCAAATGTTAATTTTGGCCATTTAATTGGTGGCTGCAAAGCCACTTTTTACACTTTGTTGTACGCGCTTGTTTGTTGTATTGTGCTGTTGTTGTGATTTGTTGGTGGCTGCGTGCGGTTTATAACTTTATAACTTTAGGGTTATAATGTTTATTGCCAGCAATTAAGCATTTAATTATTTTAATATATATTTTTTTTTACTTTGGCTTAGAGTTTGGGAGGTTTGATTGCCGTTAGTTTAAGAAGAATAACCATGTAGGAAAATTTTAAGTTGTAGCAATAAGTCCGGCAAAAATTTAATAAGCAAGTTTTTAGCTTTGGACGACCGTAATATTAAAATGCTCCTCTCAGGGAGCATAGAAGATCACTAGAACAAGTTAAATCAGAGATATTTGCACCCCTTTTCAAAATTTCTTTATTAACACAACATGCTTCATATATTATAATAGTGCACAGGTTTGATGACATAACGAACAACGTTAAGGACGGCCATCAACATCAATTGATGATCAACACGTCAATAAAATAAAAGAATTGGTGCTTAGGAATCGCCGACTAACAGTCAGAGATCTTACTTACATCGTTGGAAAATCGGAAACATCAGTGGAAGCCATTTTGAAAGATCATTTGGGCTTAAGAATAGTGAAAGCACGATTGATTCCAAAATTATAAGACTTTTTCGAAAAGTAGTGTCGCATTAACGTCTGTCAAACAATGCTTTCCGACTTCCAGAATGTCATGAAACGTATTATTACTAGCGATGAGTCTTGGATATATGCTTGCAACCCGGAAACAAACAAACAATCGGTCGAATATCATGGCAAAGGTGAGCCGAGCCCAAAAAACACTTCAAAGTAGATCAAATATCAAAGTTTTGTCGAAAGATTTCTTCGATTTTTGAGGTATGTTACACTTCGAATTCCTTCCGTCCGGTTAAACTTTCAATAGGGAATACTATACAAAAGTCAACCAAACATAGATACTGGGGTCCACATATTCGGTTGGGGCTTGAACAGTTTAAGATGGATTTGAGCAATTTTTGTTCATAAGGTGTCATACTTTAAAGCAATTATTAGTGCAAAATTGTATCCCGCTATTTTAATAGCATCTCGATTTGTGTACCGGAAAGTGAAAGAATCAAGTGGAATTTAAAATTTTGTTATATGGGAACAACCACGTTTTGTCGTTCGATTTCGTCCATTTTTCACACTGTGACATAAGGATGTATAGTAAAAAGAATGCTACGCTAAATTTTGTCGAAATCGGTCGGTTGGGTACTCAGATATGAAATTTCACCAAAAAGTGGGCGGTGCCACGCCCATCGTTCAATTTTCACACCGGATCACATTAAACCCCCTCATACCATTTCGGTGTAAAATTTAATATTTCTGGCGTATTTACATAGTTATTAATTTGTCGCGCTTTTAGTAGTTTTTAATAGTACCGTTATATGGGGAGTGAGTGGGGATTTCCTCCGATTTCATCCATTTTCACACTCTGATTGAAGCTCCAATAAGATTTATACCCAGCAAATTTGCTTGTTGTTGCTGAAATGGTTTAGGAGACATCTACATTAAACTTGTTAGAGGGCGGAGCCACCCCCACTTTGCCAATTGCCTCTTACTACTGCGATCCTCTGTTTTAAGTTAGAGTTTTATATCTTAATTGAGTGCTTGGTTATGGCACCTTATATATTTTGGGTTAATGGCGATTTGTGGGCGTGACAGTGGTCCGATTATTCCCATCTACAAACCCATAATTTTTTTTTGTACCAAGAAATCCACATACCAAGTTTCATCGAGATGTCTCAATTTTTACTCAAGTTACAGCTTGCGCGGACAGACGGACGGACAGACAGACAGTCAACCGGATTTAAGTTTTTCTTGTAATCCTGATCATTTATATATACATATGTAAATATCTATATCTGTCTTACTCGATT
Source organism: Bactrocera dorsalis (assembly GCF_023373825.1). NCBI lineage: Eukaryota > Metazoa > Arthropoda > Insecta > Diptera > Tephritidae > Bactrocera > Bactrocera dorsalis. The sequence continues at coordinate 22,545,919 of NC_064304.1, read as the reverse complement.
AGTTTTAGCTGGTACAACCGTTAGGTGAACAAAACTATATATTTGTCTGTAGCAACTGGTTGCAAGAGTATAAAAAGCATTGGCTTCGGTTACACCGCTGCTACTCCTGCCGCTTTTTCACATGCTTTCTTAATATGCGTATTATACTTGAACTGCATCGCAGTAACGAAAACAGGAGAACTAGTGAAGAATAGATACGATAGATGACCGTAAAAAGCCAAGCTTGGCTGAGTTGGAAAGAAATTCCTAACACAAATTATTGACTGTTTGGTTGTGGTTTTTGGTCTGATGGAATCATCGGTCCATACTTCTTTCAAATCGAAGGTGGTAACATAGTTACTGTCAATGGAGACCGGTATAGATCGATGATAACCAACTTTTTATGGTCGCAATTGGAAGAAGTTGATCTTGACAATATCTGGTTTCAACAAAACGGGCACAGCCGACACGTGCAACAACCAAATTATTGCGAGAAAACTTTGTAGATTCAATTATTTCAAGAAATTGTGACATTGAATGGTCTCAAAGAAGTTGCGATTTAACACTATTAGACTACTTACTAAGAGGTTATTTGAAGTCATTGTCGAAGTCGAATATTTAGTTGCAGCTTTGGCGCAAAAAAAAATAATGGGACATTATTACAAAGAACACCACATACATATAATGACGTTGAAACGATCGAGTTTCATGTTTATGTCTTCGATTTTCAGTCAAAAAAAATATTTTTTACACCTCTGCACGTTTGCTCTTGATCACAATAAACCTGCATCGACATCGCATCGCCCATGATATCTGTTTATCATTTAGGTTTTGTGCCGGATTAGTATTTTGTATCTGATTCTGGTTGCTGGTCCCTTACTTCTAGTGCTGCTATAGTATGTACATATCTGCTTCCTTATCTGCCTGTTGGTTATTGATTCATTTACTCTGAACTATTTGCTCAAAACGAGGAAAGAGAGCTTTCTTTTTATCGTTCCCTACCTAGTACTTCCGTTTGAAAGTTGATGTCTGAATTTGGTAGTCTGATATTGGATCATTGAAGCATATACCTGCCCTATTCCGCAGTTCATTTTGGACTCGTATATGGTATTACCCTCCCATACTAAATCTAATCTCCAATCACGTCTAAAGAGTATCCTCACCCGAAAGTGACTATTGAAATCTAAGCTTGGGAGATCTGATTTTCTTAAAGTTTAGCTGGTTTACGATGACGTTATGACGATAATCCTTACTGTTCCAACTTTCTGGTTCCTTTATTCCTACAGCCGCAGTTGCCACTACTTTTCGATTAAATGCGACTATTCGCAGTTGATGCTTACATGAGCGTGAAATAAATTTACATGGAACGCAGAAAGGGCTTTGAGTTATTTTTATTTATACTTTATCCTTTAGATTTTTTATTCCATTTTTTACATTTTTTTTCTTTTCTTTCATAACACAAATCTCAAACCAAATATACAACAAACGCGATATAACGTTAAAAGTCCTGGCAATTGTAATCTAAAAGTTAAGCAAAGAGATAAACTCTAATGCCCATATGTATGTATGTATATGAATGATTATGTGTGTGTGCCACTATTTTTGTGTGCAACATTGGTGGGTGTGGATTAGGTTCACTTACATCAACATTCACCGAAGATATATCTCAAGATACAAAGTAAGCAATTGTATCTACGGCGAACGACATTAAAATAAATATACTTACATATATGTGTGCATGTATTATATACATATGTGTGAGAGCGTTCAGAGATAAAGAGATATGTGGCACAAACACCGCCACGCTTTCATACACGCATGTCGTGGCCCCCAGCCCACTTTCGGAGGTGAAATCAAATGTCAGATCAACGAAAAAGGAGGGAAATAAAAATAATAATAATAATAAAATGTTGAGAAGAAACATAAAAATGTAACTAAAATAAAGGCAAATAAAAGCGGGCATAAAATAAATGCAAGCAGAAGCAATAACAAAGACGCTGACTGTGGCAGCGAGAGAAGCGGTGACAGAAGGGAAGAAGAAGAGTGCCAGCAAGTGCAGCAGTAGGAGCCAGAGCAAAGCTAACTGCCATGAAAATAAAAGAAAGCATCCGAATAAAATAAAGAAAAAATGGCGTAAAGTCAAGTTGCACACATCCACACACACACACACACATAGAAGAACAAAAACATATACAACAACAACAACACATTTACATGCTGCCAACAATACACATGCGCGCTAACACGCATTCATAGTCACACACACACACACACATACACACATAGGTACATATTTCAACAGAGAAAGCTCGTATATTATCATAAAGCAGGGGATGCGCAAAGTCGGGTCGTAAATCTTTCCGATAACATTTTATGCGAAACATTTCTTTTCGTTCCCGGGGGAAGTTATGTTACGAACGAACGGCAGCGCGCCGAGCGGCAGCGGTGCGGGTGGTGGTGGGGGCGGCTGGACGATCAAACGCACTAGAAGGCTAGCCGCTTTGGCCAGAGGGGAGTGGGAGCCGAGGTCGCGCGCATCCTTAACCACCTTCAGCGGCCATTCACAAACACACACACACACACATGTATATACATGCAAGTATGTGTGAGCTCAACAATGTTGTTTTGTTTCAAGCGCTCCACATTCACCCGCTCATCTGCCCCGCGGACACAGCTTCACTGCACAGAAATTTATTTATTTTTCCTTTTCGTGCGAAACCTTTTTCTTTCCTTTTATTTACAATATTTGGCGCTGCGTTCGGCGCGTTTTGTAGGCGTTGGGGTGCGTTGGGGTTCTTAACATTGTTGTGCCGCTGTGTGCTGGTGTATGTGTATGGGTGTGTGTGTTGGGGGAAGCGAAGACGAATGGATTGTTTGCTGCTTCCTTTCGAGTTTTGAAGAATTTATGTGCCCGGCAGATGTATCTCGCATTTCTGTGTTACATACGTTGTTGTTATTGTTGTTGCTGCTATTGTGGCAAGGAAGATGTGCTGATTTAAAGCGCCGATAGAGGCTTCAGTACGTTTAATTTACAGTTACAATTTATGTATGAGTGGTGTTAGGGGAAATAAAATTGTAGTAGATATATATTTAACAGTTAGATTTAGTAATAAAATGTTAGAAAAAGAAAAAAACATTTAGCTTTGGTAGGACCGAAGCTGTCATAATCTTCAAAAATACAAGGATTTCCAAAAAATATTATATATTATTGCAGCTATACGCTATAGAGACTCGATCTGAACAATATCTTCGGAGATGGTACTGTTGCTTTGGATAGTAACCCGTGCTTAATTTGGTGAAAATATCTCTTCAAATGATTTGTTTTCGATCGTCCTTGTCCACTTGTTTTCGATCGTCCAGTTTGTATAGAGTTTTCCACTAAGAAAGACATGAGTCATTTTCCTCAAAAACCATACACTAATTGTTAAGGAAACTCAAATATTTTTTATTTAATGTAAAGCACAATTATAATTAAGTTCTGAATAAAGCATCATCATCATCATCAAATGTCCTCCACGACTTCTTTTGCAGGAACGAATTCGATGAACCCGATTTTCGAATACATGAGTAGCACGTTGTAAATTGGCTTTTTAAGGGATTACATGCGTTTACGGATTTTAAAACATCGATTTTTTTATTATCTTCTTAAATTCTACAACATCTCTAGAATATTGTCATACATTTTTAAGTTGATCCGGGTAATAGTTTCAGAGATAGAGCCTTAAGAACTTGTGCGCTCGAGGCTAGCTAGGCTAAGTGTGTCGTCTTTAAACGCGTTTTTCTCGAGACTGTGTTTTTGAAGACGGCTGGCAAGATTTCTCGAGAATTACTCAAGCGATCTTCATGAAATTTTAGACAGGTCTTTGAGATACAATTCTCAAAGACTTGGATGAAGGATTTTTTTTCGATTGCAACTATTTGAAAAAAAAATGTCGCAAAATTTTTACTAAAATTTTAATTTTTTGTAAAAATGTCTGCTAAAAATCCAATCTTCAATTTTTTTTCCATCGTCTAAATTCTAAGATAAGGTTCTAACTAAAGTACGTCCTTTTTCACTTTGGATGATGCTGTAAGGAGTTACTCTGACAACGCGGGCGCATCTTTTTTCCGAGGGGTCTTTGGAAATAGCGTCGCAATGGCCCAGTTTAAAATATTTTTTTTTCCAAAAATTTCAGATCTTCTTTGTTAATAGTGTATATTTATAACAATAAAGAATTCTAATAAAATATATAATTTTTTATATGGGAAAAATTTGTTGTGAATAACCTGTTTTTTACCCGAGAAAACCCATGTCAGCTTGAAGGTAGTCTGGTTTATTGCTAAAGACCAACGACTGCAAATAACGTCACATTAAGTAGTCTAATGGTGTTAAATCACAACTTCTTGGAGGCCATTCAATGTCGCAATTTCTTGAAATAATCGAATCTACAAACTTTTCTCACAATAATTTGGTTGTTGCACTTGTTTTGTTGTACGTAGTCCTGTGTTGTTGCAACCAGATATTATCAAGATCAACTTCTTCCAATAGCAGTCATAAAAAGTTGGTTATCATCGATCTAGACCGCTCTCCAGTAATGGTGTTACCAGCTGCATTTTGAAAGAACAACAGACCGATGTTTCCAGCAAACCAAAAACCCCACCAAACTATCAATAATTTGCGGATTCTCATCTTCTTAGATGAAAGTAAGCCTCGTCGGAGAAGATGATTTTCTCAAAAAACCATTATCGTTTTCAAGTTATTCCAAGGCAAAATCAGCAAATTCACGACGTTCACGGCGGTATAATGGCTTCAGTTCTCGAGTGAAAAGAATTTTATATCCAAGACCTTTCTTAAACTCTGCCAGACCACAATCACGGGCGGATCCGCGGGGAGAGTAACTGCGGAGAGTTTCCATCGTTGCTAATTTCGTCTATCTTGGAACCAGCATTAACAACAACAACAACGTTAGCATCGGAATCCAACGCAGAATAACTTATGTCAACAGGTGCGACTTTGGGCTGAGCGGGCAATAGAGAAGTAAAGTCTCATTATCATTCCCTTCCTGTTGTATGTTGCAGAGGCAATGGCGATGGTAACATCTGATAAGTCGACGTCACGAGTTTTCGAGAGAAAAGTTCTGCGAAAGTTTTCTGATTCTTTGGGTTTGGCCACGGCGAATATCGCATTCGATGGAGCGATGAGCTGTATGAGGTATACGATGACATTGGCATAGTTCAGCGAATTAGGAGACAGCGGCTACGCCAGCTAGGTCATGTCGTAAGCATTCAACGCAATACCTGCCTGGAAAAGCAGAGGGAGAAGAAGACATCCACTCCGTTGGAAACACCAGGTGGAGAAGGACCTGGCTTCGCTTAGAATTTTCAATTGGAGCTAAACAATGAAAAGGAAGAACGACTGCTGCGCTGTGTATATCTGGTTATAACTACCTAAGCATTGTCTACGCCAATAAAGAAAGAACAAAGAAATTCTCCTGCAGCCAGTATTCGCCGCGTCGACTTTGCCGCGCAGTTTTCAGCAAAAATGTCTGTAGATGGCAGTTTCAGTACTTTGGATTTATTCTTAGAGCTCTCGTTATATATGGTGTAGTGTACCGAACCGCTGAACCGCTTCCATTGGCTTCCGGTAGGTATATATCCGTATGACTGTCCATCATACTACTGCACCGTAGAACAAAATTGACCTTACATACTACACAAGAGCTGTCATACAAGTATATTGGACTCTATGGATGGACCAACTGATACGTATTCGTGGCAAACATTGGAAAGAGATAATCTTTCAAAAAGAAAGCCCAAAGAATGCTCTTTCGAATGATAATGAACATTCCCAATTAAATTTGAAGTCTCTTTTATTCTTTCTTTAAAAAATTATGGAAACTCGAAATGGATCATCCTTTGCATATGCGATTTTATTGAATTAAATAGCCTTTATTTGCTTGCTACAAGAATTCTGACATATGCCAAACCCATAATTAACCCGCCACATTGTCTTTACCAAATTTCAACAATTGCATGCCACAATACATACAAGTACATGCATATGTATGTATGCTTCAACAAGCTGAACATTTGATCATTTCAACATTCGACCTTTCGCATAAATTTTGTAAGCAATTGCGCAATAAAACTGCAATTTACATTGGACAACACAAAAACAAAACGGATTCACACAGATCGGCCAGAGGGATGCAACTATTGCCGCACTATCAACGCACGAGCCGGCCTTGCCGAAGAGTGATTTGAACATGTGGTTTTATGATTCAATTAGAGTGGTAATTTGAGGCTCGGCGACACTCCATTGAAACCGCAAATTTACTCACCGAAATCAATTTTCAAACAAGTTAATTTGTGGTGACTTCACCAAGCAAAAACAAAGCAATAACAATAACAATAAATCTATCACATTGGTTTTTGTTTCGATGCAACCTGTTTTTGTTGTATGCAGGCTGGTGCAACAACGGTAATTGTAGTGGTTGAGTGGCGCGAGAACACTTGACAGCATCCGAAAGCGCAATCTTCAATGGATTAAGCCAAAATTACCCTCGCCACATACAACTAAACATATTATAATTATGTGCGATACAAATGAACCTATGTAAGTGTGTATGTGTGTGTGCACGCTCATTTAACTGTGCTTTCATATAAATATTGTACAATTGCTCAACAGGATTGCCGCCTTTTGGGAGGGTTGTGCTTGTCACCGTTTGTTGCACTTCGCTGGTGCTTGGTGGCAGGGCGCTGGCTCTGGCGCACTGTGTGGCTGGTGGCAGCTCGACAAGAGTAATTGCCGCAATAAAATAAATGTGACAAGTGCAAGTGAAAATATTCAATGCGATTGCTGTTCTGCGATTATGCAGTTCCATTTTCATTTGCTTTGTTGTTATTGTCGCGTTTTTGTTATTGCAGTGTTAGTGATTTGCTGTTGTTACTCTTGTCAGCTGCCTATTCCCTACTGATTGTCATTTCGATTGCGATATTGTGATTGCGTTTCTGTGACTCGTGTATGTGTGGTCTCTAAACTCCACTTACAGACAGCGGGGCCGTGGGCGCAGACCAGTGTTGGGATACAGTGTGTGGAAAATTCTATAAATAAAACAATTAAAATTAAACATTTCCATTAAATGTTGCTTGAGGTGTGTCTTATGAGTTCCGTTTACTTTCCAAAAAGCTTCTTTGAAACCAATTTGAATATTCAAAACCGCCGTCGAAAACTTCGTGGTTCTTATAAGAAGAAAAAGATATTGTCTTTCGTGGATAAAAACAGAAAGTTTCCTTCCCTACTCTATGTTTGAGCAGAAAATAACCCATGCAAACGGTGACCTGATAACCGACTATCTTTCAGATAAATTTTCAAAATGAATGATCAAAGATCACGCAACTGAACAATATATACCTAACTAGTGATCATTTAAGTGCCTATCACCACTCAGTCAGGATCGGTAAGGCCCTCTCCGAGCCGTTTGATGCTAAACGAGGTTTCAGACTGCAGAACCAAATAGAGAGGGTACCACCTTCTATAACATTGTACAGCTGTTGGCGTACACCGATGCTCTGATTTCTTCAGACTGGATAAGCAATCGAAGCAAATGAAACCGGTTGTGTACGAGGACAAGACGAAATATCTCCTGTCTTCAAACAAGCAGTCGTCCCACTCGCGAATTGGCTCCACGTCACTGTTGGCAGTCATAAATACGAAGTCGTAGATAATTTCGTCTATCTTGGAAACAGTATTAATGGAACAGTATTAATGTCAGCCTCGAAATTCAAAGCAGAATAATTCTTGCCAACAGGTGCTATTTCGGACTGAGTAGGCAATTGAAAAGTAAAGTCCTCTCTCATCGAACAAAGACCAAATTTTACAAATCACTCATAATCCTTGTCATGCAGAGGCATAGACGATGACAACATCTGATGAGTTGGCGTTACGAGTTTTGAGAGAAAGGCTCTGTGGATGATTAATGGGCCTTTGAGCTTTGGAACGGCGAATACCGCAGTCGATAGAGGGATGAGATGTACGAGATATTGCAAAACTTCAAATTTCAGATCAACATCTCAAAAACTGAGGCCTGGTGGTTCGCATATATACAGACGGACGAACCGACAGATGGACATTTTTAAATCGACTCAAATCGTCACGATGATAATTTATATATTTTTAACTTCGTGGCTTGTTTAGGGTATAAAAAACAATAAATTCAGATTGTAGAGTTTTAGGTTGGAGTTTCTTGAAAACAACTATATGGTGTTCCAACTGAATTTTTAAGTGCTTGAAGACTTCTTCTTTAATGGTGTAGACACCGCTTAAGCGGCTATAGCCAGGTTTGGAATCCGTCACGTAAAAAACCCTACCAATGAAAAGGAAACAACGGCCTCGGATAAGTGACCTCCCATTTGATGATGACCCCTGCAAACGTGTTATGGACGAAGACTTCAGTCAAGTTAAAAAGTTTCTTACTTCTCTCGGGATTTAGAAACATAGTAAGTGAGAAATATACTTATTCAAGTATTTTTTTTTTTAATTTACAACTTTTAAAGCAAACGAAAATTCCTCCATGAGATGATTGAACAAAGCACTCGGCATAGAAAAACCCAAAACAATGTCTTGTTCACAATGGGTCAACTTTGATCCCAAGATCCTATATAAAAAACAACTAGAAAACACCTTAATATACATATGAACACAAAAGCAAATATTATAGCCACAAACTTTTCAAGGAATATTTCTTCATAAAAACACCTCAAATTATAACCGAAGACTTCATGAAGGTTAAGCTAATGACTAGCCGCAAACGCTTCCTTTTTAGAATCAAGCTCATTATATTTAATTAGAAGCACTCAAAAAACAGGCAACATGCTTCTGTTAACACTGTCTGTTGTAGCAATTGGTGAGCTTGTGCCGTGCAACATATTTGTCACTCGTAGATGCAGCGATATCGGCGTCGGCCAGGACATGTGTGACCACCAGCACGCATGCAATTATCGCTCGGGTGGCACAGCGCGACGATTCCAATGAATTCCATGGGGATGCATGTGTAGTCCATGCATCACTTATACAATGCGCTTGCCACAATTTGTGGCACATATCGGGGAAAATTAGTTATGCCACAGCATGCGTGGCGCAATACATTGTGCATGAGTGAGTGAGTAACTGTGTGAGACAGTGTTGCAAGGTGTGTTTGTTGTTATTGTTGTACATACAATTTCACAAAGGCAATCAAAATGAAATGTGAAAAATTATTTTGATTTCGATTTCAATAATTAATTCACCGCAATCAATGCATACACACCTACTTCGGCTACTTACGATCGCTGCACAGAGACAAATCGTTGCCGCTCCGAGCATTGGCTTGCCCAGGCGTGAGTGACTAACTGCCTAACTGAATTATAAGCGAGTAACTTTGTGGCAACACATAACTGATAATCTAACTACAAACATATAAACATTGCATGCGTGTGTGAGTGTGTGTGCCACGTACGCGTGGTTCGTGTGATAAATGATCGTTTTTATGGTCGCTCGCGCTTCGCTCCCGCCAGTGGATGGGCTCTATACACACATGCACACACATAACATATAAAGGGTGATTTTTTAAGAGCTTGATAACTTTTAAAAAAAAAAAAACGCATAAAAACGCAAAATCTCATCGGTTCTTTATTTGAAACGTTAGATTGGTTCATGACATTTACTTTTTGAAGATAATTTCATTTAAATGTTGACCGCGGCTGCGTCTTAGGTGGTCCATTCGGAAAGTCCAATTTTGGGCAACTTTTTCGAGCATTTCGGCCGGAATAGCCCGAATTTCTTCGGAAATGTTGTCTTCCAAAGCTGGAATAGTTGCTGGCTTATTTCTGTAGACTTTAGACTTGACGTAGCCCCACAAAAAATAGTCTAAAGGCGTTAAATCGCATGATCTTGGTGGCCAACTTACGGGTCCATTTCTTGAGATGAATTGTTGTCCGAAGTTTTCCCTCAAAATGGCCATAGAATCGCGAGCTGTGTGGCATGTAGCGCCATCTTGTTGAAACCACATGTCAACCAAGTTCAGTTCTTCCATTTTTGGCAACAAAAAGTTTGTTAGCATCGAACGATAGCGATCGCCATTCACCGTAACGTTGCGTCCAACAGCATCTTTGAAAAAATACGGTCCAATGATTCCACCAGCGTACAAACCACACCAAACAGTGCATTTTTCGGGATGCATGGGCAGTTCTTGAACGGCTTCTGGTTGCTCTTCACCCCAAATGCGGCAATTTTGCTTATTTACGTAGCCATTCAACCAGAAATGAGCCTCATCGCTGAACAAAACACGCGCGCGAAACACATTTCGAACCGAACACTGATTTTGGTAATAAAATTCAATGATTTGCAAGCGTTGCTCGTTAGTAAGTCTATTCATGATGAAATGTCAAAGCATACTGAGCATCTTTCTCTTTGACACCATGTCTGAAATCCCACGTGATCTGTCAAATACTAATGCATGAAAATCCTAACCTCAAAAAAATCACCCGTTATATGTACAATGTGAGTGCCTAGTTTTCTGCCTTTTCCGTTTTAATTGTTTTTGTATTTTCGCTCGTTGTTGTTGTTATGTTTTGTGGCTTTGTGGCTACTGATTTTTATCCCGCGGAATGCGTTGCATCTCCGACGTGTTGTCGATCATTTTAACTGCTTCGTTGCCGCGTGATTGACAGCCCCAACTGTCGGCCGGCCCTGCGCCTCAACACTCCCCCTCACGCGCCTCACATCTTGTTGCCATTTGATTTTTCTTCATTTGCTGCTTTGTTGTTGTTGATGAACGTTTCTGATTTCTGATTATTGTGTTACTACTTTTTATTATATCTCAGCATGTTGTTATTTATTGTTGTTGTCGTTGTTGTGATTCTCTTCATCTTCATTTTGTTGATTGTCACTTTGTGGTGGCAAACAGCTTCTGTTCGGCAGTAAACTTATTGTTTGTCGCGAGATAAGCTCGAAAAAGGGCGGAAACTCTGCCGCAAGTGCAAGTGTGTGTGTATGTGTGTGTGTGTATGTGTGTGTGTGTATGTGAGCTTGTGGTGGATATCTTGTTCGTGTCTGAATGTGATATAAGTTTACATACATATGTAGTTCAGCAAGCAAGTTCATTCATTATTAAAAAAAATACCTGTAAATCACATATATGGCACATACACACACATATATATATCTTTATGTTTATAAGTCTATAAATCATTTTAGTTGCGCCTCTTTTTATCCATTTAATAATAAACTTACAACAAAAGTATTCTTGTAGCCATATTTTGGACTTTTATGGCTTAAAGTGTTTTCTAGATGAGACTTGTTTCAGTACAGATCTTGATTGGCTGACAGCATCTACTTAAACTCAACAAAAGTGTGGAGCGGTGTGTGGGGCTGTTGTAGTTGTTGTAGCTGCAAAAAACATTCCTGAAGTAATTTCGAGGCATGGTGTCGAGTTAAGAGTCCTTGGTTGGATACAAATCTGGAACCGTTCCGGTTGCGTAGACCCGACTGTCGTCGGACCGGAGAGTTTGAAGCTATTTGTTGTTCGTTAGCTTTTAAACTGCGTTAAATCGTGGCAACACGCATTGCAGTAAAAAGTAGAAATCTTTATTTTTTATTTTTAAAAAGGCTAACTTTATTTAATCAAAGAAATCCGTTTCCATTATGTTGGTGGCTCTTCTTTCCGTTTAATAACAAAAATATTTAAAATAGTTTTCTAAGACCTTCAAGAAATCCTTACTCGGAGTTTTTTTTAAGGCACTTTAATCCTCTATGGATGTTTATATAATATTAGCCTTTAACGGTGTCTTTTAATGGTGTCTATAAGCGAATTGGCGTCATATGATATCTACTTTATAATATATTGCAAAGTCCCCGCCCTAACTTAGTATAATACATGTATACAAATACAAAATTCAATTTTTTTTTCATTTAACTTATGGTAACTAGTTCCCTTCAAGGGTGATTTTAGCGATCCTGCAACTTTTCTCATATACCACCATTTTTGTTCCCAAAATACGAACTTTATAACCTTGACAGCCGACTGTAGCGCTTTCCACGCTTTGGAACGGGTTCACTGGGATGATGATTGTTGATTGGACTTGAGAGTGAAATGATGGAGCAGTCGAGCTTATTACGCTTGAACATCTCCAAGCACTGCTCCGATCATCAACTCGTCGTTGTTTTTGATAAAAAGTGAGCTCTCGCAGAACCCACTTTCTCTTACCCAAATATTCATGAATGACATGATGTATACGTTAAGTTGATATCTTTAGAGTACTGGCTATCTCGAACAACCTCACTTTAAGGGCATTCGAGATTATTTTGGAGTTTTTTTGATATTTTAGTCGGTAACAACCTCTTCAGGGCCTTGTTCAAACTGGGTAAACCATTTTTCAACAGTTGATTTCCTTGGTGTTGAAACCAAATAATGATGATCAATCCAAACCTTGCAAACCTTGTTTCTGCAGTATTTTTTCCCCAAAAACGAGTGCTTTATTACCAAACGAAATTACTTTCTATCCATTTTTTTCACAATAATACATACATACATAGTTTCTTCATTCAAAATAATATAATTTACAAGCTAATGATCGGACAGCTGTCAAATGACGTGTTGTCTCTAACTTCTCTATTGTGGAAGAAATATAGCAACCACAGGTGAGAATATACAAAAAGATCGAGGAATGGCACGTATTGGTGCATTTTACGTCGAGATCTTAAATTGAAAGCGTACAAATACAGCTTGTATAAGAAATTAAGCCGCTTGAACTTCTCAAACGACATCACTTCGCTCCTGAAAAGTTCCTATAAAATTCAACGTTTTCGAGCCAAATTTTGTTCAGCAATGAGGCCAAAGCAAAGTAGGTGGACCTTTCGATCGAGCCGAACGAATAGACAGAAGGACCGATTGTGAGATTCGTACAATAAAAAGCAATCCTTAGATAAGTTAAAATAAATAAATGGGGATTGCACAGCGACCTAGGGTCTATTGTGCACTCTCCTAACTCACAACGTCCCGGCTAGCTCCAGCAAATTGATGAGTTCCAATATACTGCTAGCTGCTATGGAGGCGATGTGATCCCTATTTGGAATCATGGATCCAATTGCCTTAGTCCTGCGTCTACAGACCGCTGTGCAGTTCATTAGCAGGTGAAAGCAACCATAAACGGGAACACTGACTTGACGAACGACGTAAACGTATGACACGAGGACAATGAGTAGTAACAGAGAGAGATGACTACTGCACCGGATCGATACATATAATTGTTTAAATAAAAGCTGTCTGATTGACTTTTTTGTTTTTTTTTTTTTTTTGAGACTCTTCATACTTTTTAGATGACTTTCAGTGGCTTAAAGGGTTACTATAGTTTCTGTATGCCTTTTATGCTATCATAAAGCCCGTTTTCCAGCTTCGCTTGGAATCTCCAATTGGCGCCACCTTGCGAAAAGAAGAAATGACTCGGCTATAGCCGCGTAAGCGGTTTCTACGCCAGTAAAGAAGAAAAAATCCCGTTTTCTTGAATATCCTACTATAAGATCCTATACAAATATGTAGTTCAATTAAAAAGAGCTCGTTTGCCACAAAAATCTGAACGGAACTCCAACTAATTTTCTCCAGAAGAGGCCTCATTGTTCAAGTTCTTATCCCCTAGAGCTGTGTTCATAGTAATATAAGCATGAGGAGCACCTTAAGCGGCTGCTTATTGCCAATTTTGTTGCAGTTCTTGTTACCCACATACCTTCAGAAATGACAGACGCACACAATTAATTGTTGCACGTTGCAAAATATGACAGTGAAATTAATAAAATGACACAAATACATGTTTACAATAAAGAATTTGCATATTTGCTCGCCAAAGTATATATGTTTGTACATATTTACACAGCAAGCAGACACCTTAAAACTTATTGCAACAGACGCGAAGCATCAATGCAACAAATGATGGACCCGCTGAGCAGCTGGCAGTTGCAGCGTTGCCAACGAAGATGCCGAAGATATGCTTGTGGACAGAATTCCGCTACTGGACTTGAGTTCACACTGCCGAGGCGTTCGACCAACAACTTGACAAATGATTAACTATGAAATGCGAGTAGTTGCAACGGAAAATAACAAGTGGTAGTTATGCAGCGCGGTGAAAAGCGGGATCACAAGTGAAAAGTATGTAAGAATTGAAATTTTTAATAAAATTAAATAAAACTGAAGTTTAACTAATAATAAATAGCGCAGCATTGTTATTTATTTTTATTATAAGCACTTTTTTACAACAACAAAAACAATTGCATATATTTGTAGTTCGTTTGCCGAAGTCAAATGTTTATTTGGTGAAGTCGTGGTCTCACCATGTGTTCATTTGGTGGTCATGTGACCGCTTACCGCTCTCCACGCGCATTGGTTGGCTTTTCGTTGCAAATCACGATGTGGCAGCGTCATAATTCAACTGCAGTTGACATTTTTATGGCAAATATTTTATTTATTTTCGCCTTTTTATGCTCTTGTATTTTATGCTGATACACATTTTAATACTTTGTGCCCTCGAAAATGTTTTTCATTATATTTTATTTGTGCGTTTTGTTTTACCGTTCTTTGTTTTTGGTTTTTTGTTTTTTTTTTTCAGCGCCACATTGCCTGAGTGCTCTTTGTCCTTTCGCTCCTGCGAGGCAATTAAAAGAACAAACATTAATCCTTTATATAATATCCTGTATTGTGGTGAGTGAGTGGGGGTGCAGGAGTAATGTTTGCTCTTTTGCTTGGTTTGTTGCACAGTCATAAAAATGGCAGTTAGCAATAAAAAAGTGGAGCGAAATGCTTTATGTGGGCGAGCGGTAACAGTTTAATGTACAGTTATGTGTGCATAAACCATAAATATATATCTATGGCGAAATAATGACCATTTTGATCACAAAATCGGTATTTTTTAATTTGTTGTTATCTTTAAATAGGTGGCAACTTTATAGCCACATTCATAAGTAGCAATCATTTCATAGCGTTTTAGAATTTGTAAATGGTTTACCTGCTGGCATCAAGGTATACTGCTCCGGAGCACAGTTTCCGTCAGTGAGATGAAACTAGAGCGGATATACTGACCTTGAGTTTACTGTGTGCTCAAGACTAGTGTGTTCGGCCTCATTGCCGATGGCAGCAAGCTTTGTAAAGAAACCCAGGGAACTCAAAAACTTGCATATTTTTTAGTTAATTTAAAAAAGGTCGGTCCTTTTACAATACGAGGTATGACAGTTAAGTTATGAGACTGATTCCATAAAACCGTATATTTAAAAATTATTCTACAACTCTGCCATCCCCTTCAAAGTAGTCCCCTTGGGCAGCTATACAGTGATTCCAGCGCGTTTTCTATGCTTCGTAACATTTCTGGAACGCTACGACTGGGATGTCCGCGAGTACCCTCGTCACGGTCGCCTGGATGTCCGTAATCGATTCAAAGTGGGTTCCTTTGACCACCGATTTTGTTTTAGGAAACAAAAAAAAGTCACAGGGTGACATGTCGGGCGAATAAGGCTGTTGCAACACGGCGTTCCCTTTAGAGGCCAAACACTGGGACACGCTGAGGGCGGTATGGCACTGCGCGTTATCGTGATGAAGGATCGATTCCTCTCCGTTATGAGCGGGGCAAGGGTGTCATCGGATAAGCAGCCGGCGAATCCGGCGAGAAGATACCCAAACGAGTCTGAGCTATTTCCAATCATTGAAGGCGTCACGGAAAGCATTCTCTAGGATAGCCTTGAGAGCCGAGGTGCATGCTGCTTGGATCCCCTCCGTCGTCTCAAAATGCTTGCCGTTCATCGGTCTGTTCAAACAAAGAAACAAATAAACCTCCCTGGGGGCCACATCTGGGCTGTAGGGCGGTTGCGGAAACGTTGGGATGCCGGCCTTGGTTAGGTAGCTGTTCACAAGAAAGGCGGTGTGAGCCGGGGCGTTGTCGTGGTGCAACTTTCAATCGGCTGCGATGTCTTGTCGGACCCGATTGACACTTCGTTTGAGTCTTTTGAGGACTTCCACGTAAAACTTGGCGTTGACGGTTTGTCCAGGAGGAACAAATTCATGGTGAATGATGCCTTTGATGTCAAAAAAGACAATGAGCATCGTTTTCACTTTGGATTTGCTAATTCTTCCGGTTCAACGACCTCTTCTCTGCTCTCCAAAAAGATGATCATATCAAGTCTCTGTCGCAGATTTAACGAGTTTCACCGGCAAAGATTTGCGTAGGAAAATAATTACGTCTTAAAGCTACTACCACCGGCGGGCACAGCGATTCGATATGTTGAGTCACTTGCAACAACTGGAGTAGGTTGCGGTGGGAGTAGTTCCACTGTCAAGCCCGACCTACAACGCACGGTCCATGAAGACTTGGACCAAGTAAGCGCCGAAAGCTTTAACGAAGAAAATAAGAGCTTCTGCGCAATATTGAGTAAGGCACTGAGGGCTTCAACTCTGGTAATAAAATAGGCCTCGAAAGAAGCCAAGCAGCGAAGTGATGAAGACAAAAATGCGATACAAGGTGACGGTAGGGATATGTAGACGACTCGAGATCAATACCAACCTAAAAGAAAAGAAGGCGAAACGGTTGGTTTAGCCTCGATAAGCGGTAAAAAATAGCTGGGCACATTTCGTCACACGTAACGGGAATAGTGCCTCTGATCCAACGTTTGCGAATCGCAGAAGATAATGTAGGAACAAGTTTAGAAAACTCACTGGTTACAGTCTGATGGCAGCACACGCCTCCAAATTGGCTGATAGGTATAAAAGGTTGCAGGAAATGTTGAAAGCAAGACACCAGGGAAGCAATGGAGTATTTCTTGTACACTTGTCTTGCATTGACAAAGCAACGTTTCAAGAATTTATGGCCCCATGGTATAAGTGACATATGGTTAGTGAGACCACAGAGTATGCTGAAGTTTGCCACAAGCGCAGGTATTCATAGGATGACTACTCCACATGAAACATGTAATGGGTCTGATATCGCAAAGAACCAAAATTGGTCTTTGAGCCCACATAGCCTACCAGACTAACCTAACCTAATATATATTGTATGTTATAATGTTCCGACCTGAATAATTTATTCGTAGATTATACCGTTATGTATACGAGTATTATCGGTTTTGAGAAATGATCAGCTCTTTGGAGACAAAAGAACGTGTGCTAAATTTCCAATAGCTCAAAACTTGAAACTAATTCGTGCAAAATAAATAGAACAAGAACCTCTTTTATGTTTTGAGCGAAGTTGGCTGCGGTTAACTGAATATTTATATAGGCAAAACCACAAGCAGCCAGGCAATTTGGTTGTTTTCAATATCAACCACTGATAAGATACTGATAAATGACAAAAAAAAACAAAAAATATATAAATAAAAAATAAATCCAGCAAACTCTTCTCAGATCCTGCTGCTCTAGCAAACCTTCTATGGCAGAACGCATGCTCTACATTCAACTGTAGGATTCGGTAGCACTCACATATACGTTTTAAAACAGTTACGGCGTTGTCCTTTGAAACATTTAATTTGTTTTCGCTACTTTTATGACCAACACACACACAACTAAAGTCACACACTTGCGCATTAATACATTTGCGCCTATGCATATGCTTATGCCTCTGCATGTGTGCATGCGAATATCCTTTTGGGTTGTTGCAGCGCACAATTTTGGCAACATTTTATGGCCATACTCTGCGGTGTCTTCTTTAATTTAAATGTATCATTTCATTCTCCTCTTTGCTGGCCGCCTCATCATCATCATCTGCATTCGTGCCACTTGCCACATGCCAAGCGGTTGGAGTCTCTAATATTTCACGTTAAAAAAAGGATAATAATAAAAAAATATTTGTGCTTATCTGATGACTTGTGTGCCGCTGCTCGCTCGCTGGCACACTGGAACAATAAAACGAGTGAAATCCATTTAATTGTTAGCCATAAATGGCACTAACGCTGGCAAAGCTCACTTTCTAGCCAGGAGTGGGTTGCCATCGAGCTTTGTATTTGTTGTATGTAGCTGCTGGTGACTGCTTTGGTATACTCACCACGCCATTTTCTCCGATTTACTTTCATCCACATGGCGGCATAAAAAGGAAATGGCCGCTCTGCGGCGCTGAGTAGGATATCCTTTCGTTGGTTTTTTTTATCCCGTAGTCTAATATGTATATTTTTTATTTCGCCCTTTGACCTGCCAGCCATTAATGCCGCTGCGAGTTCTAATATGTACATTTATTTAAATTTATTGTCGCTCTATTGCGTGCGCTTATAAATCTCAACAAATTACGATGTTGCTTTTAATGACCTTCTTGTAATATAACTCTTCAAAATGTAACGAGCATTAAGATACATGGCGGGCAATAAAAATAGGTTGGCTCGTTATGTTTTAGAATATTTACAGTGCGTTTAAAAAGTATTGAAATACTTATTTGTAGAAAAATTTAGTACCAGAGTTTTGTCGGGCGAAGTTATCAAAATGCCGTGGGCTCTTGTAACTGGAGGACACTTAAGGCCTAACTATAATATACATAAGCTGCCGTATGTTACTGTCAAAAAATGAACGAAAAGCCTGTCAAATGCATAACGAATGGAGAGTAGACTTTTGAATGACTATAATGTGCTTACATGCATAAGAAGAAAGTGTCAAAAAACAACTTGTGTTTTGGTTTTGTTTAGTTTGCATTTTGAAAAAATGAACAGAAAATTAAAATATTTAAAAACAATTAAAATGCTTTCTTCTGTTTTAGAAGGAATAAAAATATTGACAGAAATTAGTGAAATTACAAAAAAAAGAGTTCGGTCGTGTTCAGTCAGGGAAATAAACAGAAAAAGGAAGAAGGAAGGTTTTTTTGTACGATTCCTGCAAATAAAGAGGATTGACCACAATGATTTCTTTATATACACGCGAATGACGCCACAAGTATATGGACTTTTGCTTACTCTTGTTGAGCCCTTTTTAAAAAAGAATTCGTTGAGGGAGCCTGTGCAACCGGAATGTCGATTAGGTTTGACATTACAGTAAGTTTGTTCATTTTAATATATTTTTATTATGTCTTATTCTTTTTTCTTTTTCTTAAAGATATTTATCACAAGGAACTTCGTTTCAATCGTTGGCATGGTCATTTCAACTGGGGAAGGAAACGGTTAGGCGCATTATTCTGGAGACAGCTGTAGTCCTTTGGACAAAGTTAGGCGCTGTGTATGTATCTGAGCCTAATGAAGAAGATTTCAAGCAAATTTCTCAAGACTTCTGGGAACTGTGGAATATGCCCAACTGTGTTGGAGCTATTGATGGGAAGCATATCGCTATTCGATGCCCACCTAAAAGCGGTAGTCAATTTTTCTGCTACAAAAAATTTTTTTCTATTGTGTTGTTAGCAGTATGTGATTCACGATATCGGTTTACCTATATAGATATTGGCGCATATGGAAGTCAGAGTGATGGTGGTGAGGACTTTTATATTTGTGCATTTGTTTTTTTTTTAATTAATATTATTGTTTCTCTTTACATGTAAAGGTATTTTTCAAGTGAGTCGATTTGGAAAGAGGTTGCTAAATCAGAAACTTCCCATCCCTCCAGCGAAAAACTTACCAAATACGCAACAAAAAACTCCACACTTCTTCGTTGGTGATGCTGCCTTTCCTTTAGGGATAAATTTAATGCGCCCATACCCTGGGGGAATGCTACCAAATGAAAAAGAGGTGTTTAATAAAAGGTTATCAAGAGCTCGTCGCACAATAGAAAACTTATTTGGAATACTAGTAGCGCGTTGGCGAGTTTTACTAACAACATTACATTTATTTCCGGAAAATGCAGAAAAAATTGTTTTGGCGTGCGTTGCCTTACATAATTTTATTATGCTTAATAACGTTAATGAATCTTCGTATATTGCAAGCAACTATGCTGATTGGGAGGACTCTAATGGTGATTTTCATGACGGTATATGGCGTAGAGAAGTTGAAAGTAATATCCCATCGATTACGCAATCTTCTAATTTGCATCATTACGGTGGAAGAAGTTCTTTGGAAATAAGAAATAACTTATGCAGTTTTTTTAACAATTTTTAAAACATTTTCTAAAATCACATATCATTTCGAACTTGTTTATTTCTTTTTTAATAAAACTAAATGTGGTTTAATTAAATTCATTCAATTCTTTTTATTAAATTACTCAAAAGAGTTCAGGTACATGCATTTTATGCATCTTTGTACATATATTTGCTATAAAAAATATAAAGTATACTAAACAAAAATCAGTGCTCCATGCTTTTTTAAAAATAAATAAATTATCTTGAATTCTTGTTTCCTCAATATCACTCATCACTATATAGGAATTCATCAATTTGCTGGGACTAGTTGAGACGCTGTGAGTCAGGAGAGGGCACAATAGACCCTAGGTCGCGGTGCAATCCTCATTTATCTAATCTAAGATTGTCTATTTTCGCGACGTAAGCGATATAATTCCAAGATCATTTTCTCCTGGAATTCATCTTTGACCGACACTGGCAGGTCCTTCATTAGACACAAAACCGTCGTCATAAAAGCCTCGTCAGTTTCACATATTTCAGCCGGCGCCGCCATCTGCTTTTCTAAATTATTTATAGTTGCGCCAAGCTTCTGGTAGAGACTTTCTAATTCACTACTTTTCTTCTTCTTCTGAGGTGGCGATGGACTTTCAGTCAAACTATCCGTTGTTGACGAATCCAAGACAGATTCTGCATTTGCTTCTGCATTATCACGGGTGCTGTACAATGAAAAAGTTATATACAAATAAAACAAACAAACAAAAGTTATATACAAAGTACATACCGACGCGGTGTGACGGAGTCTTTTAAAAACATCATGGGTTTCAAAAAACGCCATTCCTCCAAGTAGCACATTCCGCTACCTGATGGAGCTTCTAGCCTTTTTATTTCCTTGCAGAATCGCTCCCGGAGTAGCTTCCATCTATGTTTGCATTCTAGATCTTTTAATTGAAACAAACATAAAAAATATATAATACAAAAATATATGTTCCTATAACAGTGTTAATACATACCACTTTTGCCGCATTGTTCTGCAATTGCCTGCCATGCTTTATCTTTATTTATACGATTAAAATAAAATGGATCCCTTTTATCGTACAAACATTTCTTTTTTTCTACACTTTCTATTAAAGCTTGGATAAAGCATTCGTCCTCCTCCATATTTAAATTTAAAATGATTTTATCTGTTGACAAAACACTCTTCTTCTTCTTCAAAACGATGTATCTATTGACAAAAATAGAAAACAGCTGATTCCGTACGGAACATGCGATCAGTTTCGCATTTTGCTTAAGCAAATGACGTTTGACAAAACTTAACGAAACTTGATGTTATGCACATTATAGTTGCAACATACAATTTGTGTGTATTCGGACAGTTGCTTACGCTGGCTTAAGCTAGCTTATTCACATTATAGTTAGCCCTTTAATGTTAAACCCTGCTGAACAACGAGTAAGTGAGAAAAAAGCTTCTCAAAAGCCAGAAAGATTCACGAGAGAGGATTGAGATTGCTTCTTATAAGACGTAGTAGAAAACAGGCCTGGACACGAGGTGAGTGGCGGGATAACTCCTTACAGTATCATCTAAAGTGATAAAAGGGAGTGTTTTAGTTAAAACCTTAACTTAGAACTTGAACGAAAGAAAAGAAATTGAAAATTGATTTTTTGGCAGACATTTTTACAAAAAAAAAATGATATTTCAGCAAATATTTCCCAACATTTTTTTCTTCAAATAGTTGTAATCGAAGAAAAAATCCTTTGTCCAAGTCTTTAAGAATTGTATCTAAACCTGTGTAAAATTTCATGAAGATCGTTTAAGTAGTTCTAGAGAAATCTTGCCAACCGTCTTCAAAAACACAGTTTCGAGAAAAACGCGTTTAAAGATGACACACTTGGCCTAGCTAGCCTCGAGCGCACAAGTTCTCAAAGCTGTATATCCGAAACTATTACTCGGATTAACTTGAAAATGTATGACAATATTCTAGAGATGTTGTAGAGTTTAAGAAGATAACAAAAAATTGAAAACTCGTAAACCCAGGCAACCCCTTTTATATGAAAGAAGGGTTTCTCATGGAAATCTACCAGAACCAATCTCTCGACCAATTGAAAATATGAAACTATGTAAATGCCTGAAATTAAGTTCTATTGCGCTTATCGCACAATGATAACCGATTATTTAATGCCTGAAATTGAAGCTCGTGATATCGGCAATATTTGGTTTCAACAAGACAGTGCCTTTTCCCACACATCGCATCAATCGATGGATTTCTTTAGAGAACACTTCGGTGAGCAGATACTCGTAAATTCACGTTTTGGACCCGTCGATTGGCCACAAAGATCGTGTGATGGCACACCCTTAGACTTTTTCCTGTGGGGATATGTAAAGTCTAATGTCTATGCGGACAATCCCACTTAGACTCAGGCCTTAGAGCAAAACATCATGTTTGTCATTCGCCAGTTGCCAGTCGAAATGTTCGAGCGAGTCATCGAAAATTGCACTCAACGGATGGACCATTTGAGACGTAGGCGCGGCCAACACTTGAAAGAGAAAATCTTTAAAAGTTATATGCCAAAAAATATTCATACGAATTATAAAAAAATTTCTCATTAAATTTGAAGTTTTTGAGTTACTTCTTTCTAAAGTAGGGAACCTAGAAATAGATCACCCTTTAACAGTATAAAGTTGCCAAACAAACTGAGCTAGCAAAATCAAGATAAAGAATTTTTGTTCAATTTTATGTTATAAGAAATGCACCAGTGAAGGGTTTGATAGCTTCGGTATGGCAGAAGTTAGCATTCATTGTTGTTGTTTAAATTTTAATTTATTTATTTAATCAAATAGGAAAGAAGTAAGACCACTCTCGACGTTTCGGTAAGCCTAACCTGAAAATGTCTGCAAAAGCGGTGCCGTGATCTCGAAATCTAGAGGTTCTCTACCTGTCTATGGTGAGTACAAACATTAGTCGAACCTCATTAATCATATATAAATCTGTATATCGTCACCTAAAATGCAAATAACGTAAGATCACTTTTCATAAGTTTACAGGCGAAGGAAAAACGGTATAATCGTATATATAATATTGAAACGAAATATGAGCTTTGGTTATAAAATGGGTATATATAGGTTATTATAACTGATAACGATTTTTAATTTTTTTTTTTTGATGATAAGTTATTTTGCATTTTAGATGAGGTTCTGTAGATAAGCTATTTATGTGTGTGAAAATTTAATCTTTAAGTTACGCAACTGATAAAATGTGTCTTCAACGATTTGACATGCGCCACTTTGACACTTTAGAGATTCGGGTTTGACTTCTATGAATCACGTGTTCATAATTGCCCATTTGGTTATTTACTTATGCGTTTCAGTGTATTTGTAAATTAAAATATTATATTATATTGACATTAATGCGTATTTGATAAACACAAATTACAAATATGTATGTATGTGTGTGTATATGAACGTGAGAAGTATGAAAAAGTAATTGAAATTATAATGCTTAAGCAAATATGTAAATAAGAAAACATATTTTACAAAACCAACTATTTGTTATGCATGTGTGTGTGTGAAGGAGAAACACACCTACAATAGAATATATGGGAAAGTACGTGAGAGCTTCTTCATTGTCATTGACAATTCCAGTGTCATCGACGCCACCAACTACACGCCTGCATACCTGCATTATTTTTGTGAAATTATAAATAATAAGAAGAAACCATAAATAACAATAAACACACAAGAAATGTAAAAAAAAGGAATTTTACAGAAATTACTTATTCCAAATAAACGACAAATGCGCGCACACAAACACACACACACTTAACGAGTTTGGAGTTGAAAAAATCTCATCAGCAAAATATGCCCATAAATGCGCAGTCAAAGTGTCGTGTGTGCATAGTTAAATGTGATTTTGATTTTTCGATTTCGATTTCGATCGATTTGATTTATGACTCGCCACGATTGCCAGTGACATTTGTAATTATTCTTGTGTGCTGCTTGTCACCCGCTTTGGTTGTACGAGTACGAGAGTGTTGTCGTTGTACTCACCTATGCCACAACGCATGCGCCAACGTGGCCAACGCCGAAGTGCAACATCATTCGCGCGTATCGTTAAAGATCGTCAAACCACAGACGAATGAAAAAAGTGTGGAAGTTTGTGGCAGTGTGTTGGTGTTGTTAGCGCGGCTGGCTGGCAAAAAGAGTCAAAGGCAACACCTTTGAGTTCGTAGAATTTTTGAAGTTCGTTGCCAGACTTTGCCCATTCACTTTTAAAAGTGAGACGTGCGAGGCGTCACAGAGATCATTTTTTATACGAGAGCGGTCTAATAAATCAGGAGTTCAGGTCGTCAGAAATTCAGGTCGTCAGCAGTTGATAGGCCGTACAGACCACAGGCCATTTAGCGTTACCCAGGATGCATCAGCTTGGAGACGACCTCCACTACATCTCGGTCCAATAACCGAAAATTTTGTCAAATACCGATTTAATTGTCCACTTTTAGCTCGACATATTTCACATAATGTCTTATAAACTTTTGAAACCGTTTTATGGAGGTCTGCAAAGTAGACCTTCATGGCGACGATAAGCTCCTCAAATGGTTCGTTTAAGTTTGGAATGAAAAATAAGTCGCACATGGCCAAATATGAAGATTAGGTAGATGAGCGAGCAGTTGGTAAACAAATTCGACCAAATAGTCTTGAACGATGGCGGATGTGTGAAGCTGTACATTTTTTCGCCATTTAGGACCATTCTTTTAGCAATTCCACGTCGAATCTACACAATAATTTGGCACAGTGGAGCCCAGCTCTTTTCCAGATAGTCGATTTAGTTCGCTTCTTGTGAATCCCGTAAAACGATGATCTTTTTTTTCCGACCAAAGCACAGTGTTCGGCTTCTTTGGAATAGGTTCGCATCGAAGTATGCTGTTTCAACTGTTCATTGATCTATGGTGTGAACCAGTCCATGTTTCGTTGAACGTCACAAAACGGGAGAGATACGTGTTGCACGGTGTGATCAATCGCCGCGCCACTTATGACGCCAAAAGCTTTCCCGTACTCAACATATTATGCGGAATTTTGAGATGGCTACTATCTCAGTTCTCTCTTGAACTTTCAGTTGGCGCACTGTCAGAAAAAAATCGTGGACTTGCATTATCTTTGGTGGTAGTTGTTTTCAGGAAATTTATACGTGGCTTCTTAAAACCGGGCCTGCGAACACGCTGGCACTTTTTTTAAATTTAAATTTCGACGGTCGCCATCGCAGAAGAAGAGTCGACCTAGACTCCAAGCGTTTTCTTTCAGACGCGATTAAAACAAGATTCTGATTCGGCTTTTACTGTAGACTATACTATAAGATAGTAAATTTCTCATGCGATAGTGACAGCATCGAGGCATCAGACCAGGTGCTTATCGAACGGTCTTCGTAGCTTTATATTTCTGTTTACACACATGTGTCAAATAAATACAACATGATAACTCTTTTTTGGGCGCATGCTCGGTTAGCAAAGAAAATGTTCCAATGTCTCTTTCTACGTTCGCAGCAACAACCAGCAACGCAGTTTGACAATTTTCCTTGTCTCTTTTCGCCTTTTAATTTCTGTCCTTTTATATAAAATGAAAAGATCATTTCCAAACCAACGGGGAATAAATCAACACGCTGTGTGGCTTCGTCAACGATCAATCAGCCACTTAAGTTTGACTCAATAACTGCCACAACTGATATACATATTACACACTCACAAGTTATTCTATGCTGGCTGGCTTGCGTCTGTTCAATCGCGATCACTTGCGCGTCGGAAATTCTCGCCTACATGCGATCACCATCTCCATTGAAGGCGCGCGCTCGCGTTCCAATGAAAAACGACTGTTGGGGATTTGTTTTGATTGTTGTAGATTTAATACGCTCATTGGTGGTGGATTTTTGGGCGGCTTAGCGCTATCGCGCTTGCTGATCTATCGAACTAGTGATCAACTTGACGATCTGCGGCATTTTGTTCAATGGAAAGTTTGGGCGTACGGTAACGCGATTGTGAGTAGTATGTCTGATCAATGAATGACAAAAGCAATTATTTGGCGCGCTGCTTAGCGGTTGTCTTGCAATGTTTTTTTTGTACTTATACCCATGCGCAAGCTGTACTCGGGGTACTATGGTTTTGTTTATGTAAAAGTTTTTGCAAGAAACTATAAAGGAAATGTGGATTCACTGCAAGCCCTGAATAAAGTTTAATGTAACCATTTTCTACGATCTCTCTTGCATTACGAAACTTGTTCGTTCGATTCGCCAGTGTTTAGTTTTAATGATTCAACAATAGCCAATATGAATTTTGGTTATTTTAATTTCGATTCAGAGGAAAGAGAGAGCAAGCGAAAATGAAAGCTATACAGAAAGAAAAAGGGATTTGTTTCAAGATATGTTTTTCAGAATCAGATCTTGATGGAGCGATATTGAAATTGATAGCTAAGTAAAGATTCCCAACAGACGGTTGCAAGATTGAGGGAGGATAATCGACCTCGTCTTTTCGAAGCCTAAGAGCACTGAAGGGAGATCATCGATCGATAGAACTGTCTTTAGTCTTAAACAACTGTTATAGGAGGAGGACAACTGTTATGACAGTGGCGAAAAGGTTTGTATCAAGAAATTCGCACTTCTGGAGAGGTGTCTGGAAAGCCAATATCTCGCTTTATTTGGGAGGAGACGTAAATGATGTTTTCCTGATCCAAGAACTGTCCATGAGCAGCAATTACATCTCTATATAATGGCCTAGAAGCCATAGACTGTTGGCGGCCAATAATACAAGTAGAACCAGAGCTTGATAGTTGTTCAAAAATGAACTTTATGTTTTTCTTAATAAAATTACGGAGAATCCTTTGATCTCTCGCTGACTGACTGACTGATCACAGGCATTTTAGCTTTAGCTTGGAAGTAGGCTAGAAAACTTTTTAGGACTTTTAGAAACACAGAACTTCTTTTCTGCACGAAACTTCGATTCGCTCTTCTGGTCGCTCCAGATCATTACTAAGTATACTCAGTGCTCATCGTCATCGCGTTGATGAGTGCAGGACCTTTCTTAATAGTTTCTGTCATCACTTAACTCATAAAGGCAAAGGAACTATCGGAGATCTGATCTTCAAGTATAATACTGTTTGATACAGCCCACAAAAGTGGCGATTCGACTCTGTTTAAGAACATAATTTCTTACAGAATGGGAGTTTGGGCAAAAATTAAGAGTTCGGGGTGTCATTTAAGGATTCGTGGCAGCCGAATATCAGCCCGAAACCTAAACTGACCTAACATGCAAGGACTCAAAATTGTCGGGTCGCTCTTATACTCGTACGTAACAGTCGAGTCTACAAATGCCGCAATGAACAAAGAAAAAATGTAATACCTTATTGATATCAGGGATCGAAATTGGACAAAGTTGAACTTTGGGAAAGGTCCTTCAATTCAAAACCGCAAATTTAATAAAGAATGTTTATTATGATTCGAAAGAACATTTTTTTACACTTATTTTTTGGAAGATTATCTTTTTCAAATGTTAGCCGCGGCTACGTCTCAGATGGTCCATCCGTTGAGTCCAGTTTTCGATGACTCGTTCGAGCAGTTCGACTGGTAACTGGTGAATGACACGCGTAATGTTTCGCTAGAAGGTCTGAATCAAAGCGGGATTGTCCGCATAGACTTTGGACTTTACAAATCCCCACAGGGAAAAATTTAACGGTGTGATCACACGATTTTGGGGGCCAATCGTCCAGCCCAAAACGTGAAATTATCTGTTCACCGAAGTGTTCTCTCAATAAACCCATTGATTGATGCGATATGTGGAAAAATATCGATCGATGATTTCACCGGCCCACAAACTGTACCAAACCGTTGTTTTTTCTGGATGAAATGGTAGCTCTTCAGGTTGCTCTTCGTCCTAAATGCGGCAATTTTGTTAGATTACATACCATGAAGCCAGAAATGGGCCTCATCGCTGAATAAAATTTTTCGCGAAAACGTCGGATCTTCTGGGAACTTTTCAAGAGCCGTTTCACGTACGCTTTAAATTTAAGATTTCGACGCAAAATGTCCCAAGTCGCTGTATATGTATGTCAGTCCGAGCTGCTACGAACGGCGCTGAATCGACTCTTCGCGTTCTTCGAGTACACTCTTAGCTATGGCTGCCATATTTACTCCACTGCGTGCTGAACGTGGTCTATTCTAACGAATATTACTCAAGCCTTGCTTGACTTGGGTCTCAAGATGGGTGATGATGTTGCGAATAGTACGCTCGGTGGACCATTTATGTTGACCATAAGTTGAGCAAAGCACTTGTTCCGGTTCGAATTTTGTGCGTTCTTATCTTTTCAAGTTTTTTCTTTATAAGTTGTGTAGAGCGGTGACATTGCTGCGTTTGCAAGTAAGCCTG
The DNA here is from genome assembly GCF_023373825.1 of Bactrocera dorsalis. NCBI lineage: Eukaryota > Metazoa > Arthropoda > Insecta > Diptera > Tephritidae > Bactrocera > Bactrocera dorsalis. The sequence continues at coordinate 22,517,530 of NC_064304.1, read as the reverse complement.
AACACGTGATCGACAAGATTTTATATTCATATATTTTCCGAAAATCATTTATTTATTGCTATAAGTGGCTTAATCCGTTGGCCCAGAGTGTGGGTTGCCTTATGTTTTACACTGTTTATTGAGTCAGATTTTGATTGTCAATTTAGATGACAAATTGCAGACAGTAAGTACACGAACTGGAAGCCATGCACTGATGTATATAAATATAAGTAGATTAGAATGTGTATACATACATACATATGTATATGCTTGTACATACTCACATATACCTGATGTATTTACATAGATGAAGCTATATTTTTTGCACTTTGAAATCTCTGAAATTGCCATTTATTGGCAACTCATATTCCAGTCTTGCCATTGTCTCTTAATTAGCATGTCAATATATGTATGTTTTTCTTATTTTTGTAATCCATAAAAAGATAAGCACCATGGCTACTAGTGTATTTTGTGCCTTTGCCTTGTTTGGCGCTCCACTTTCTTACACTTGAAATTATTATATATAAAAATAAATAATAAATATTTTTATTTTTTTGTGCTTGTTTTTGCTTTTCTCATTAAACGCCCAAGCGTTGGACACACCTAACCGGTCGCTTGTAGTACCTGCCCGACTTTGCCCATTTTTGGCTAGACAAAAGCAAAGGCCAATTGAAGATGACGTTGCCGTTCGACAGGTTGCTTCGGCTGTCGTCGTGCCCAGTTCAACGTAAACTAGGCGTACTCTTAAATAAACACCAAATTTAACCATTTATGTGGTTCAAGTGACAGCGACTGCAACGTGACTTGCAACAAACGCAATTCTCACACACACACACACACCCACCCACATATGGTACATATGAATACAATTTTTCGGTAATAATTTCGAAAATATTTCATTTCCATTATTTTGTGGTTTGACACTGGCCCTTAATGTAAGTTTGGCCTGCTTTGCATCGTCGGTCCCTTTTTCACTGGAATTTGGCTAATAAATGCACTTCGAGTTTGTTGTGTTTGGCTTGTGTGCGTGTTGTTTTTGGTTTTGTTAGTAAATATTTTGAAATTATGTCTGTCTGTTTGCCTGTTTGTTGCTTGTATTAGCCACTTGACTAGCCAATTGATATTTGGCTGCACGTAAGTGGCTGCAATGGATGGCGAATTTTCATTTTCATTGAAGTCTTCAAAATATTTGGAAAAAATTGTTGTTATAAGCATGAGTACCAATTATTTTTTAACTCAAAAAAATATAAATATCCAAAGAAAGGTAAGTGCTTTTGAAGTGGCATATAATTGTGCTAAAACAAAAAAAATATCATTTTATAAAACTCTCTGCCACAGCACCATCTGTGGATATTTTTGAATGCTTCTGCTAATTTCGAAATTAGTCTACGCTACTTTTACGAGCATTCGCTGAACAAAATATTATGGTATATCTAATAGCAAATAAATCTTAGAGCAAATATTGTTAAACTCCCCAAAATCATTTATTTTTTGTTTCAAGTTGAAAACATTGAACTATAATGAGAGACTCTCGGTTAGTTTCCCTCACTTTCGATGGGTGTTCTTCATAGCCTAAAAAAGTCTCGAATTTTGAGCATAAAAAATCGTTTCGTATGTTGGAAAAGACTTACGGTGGTTCAGTTTTATCAAAAACTCAAGCCTTCAAAGACGATCGAGAGATCGTTGAAAATATGCTTCGTTCTGAACGATCTTCGACCTCTTCAAATGAGGTAAATATTAAAAAAGTGAAGAATATGGTGCTTGAGAATCGTCAAATAAGTGATAGAGAGATGCCAAGAGAGCTCGACATCTCTGGCGAGTCCCTTCGAAGGATTTTGGTGCATATTTTTGGTTTGAAACGCGTACTTGCTGACTCGTCCCGATAAAGCCGCATTTTTTTCAAAAAAAAGTACCGTAAACAGGTATCTTTGGACATAATTGATCGTGCGAATTCCGATTGCACTTTCATGGAGAGCAATATAACTGCCGATGAGGTAATGGGTTTATGAGTTTGACATGTAAAGAAGTCAAGAATGATCGGGATGGAGAAACAAACCGAGGCGAGAACAAAAAACTACACCAAGCCGCTCAAAAATCAAGGTGATGATCATTGTTTGTTTTTTGTTTTGATACTGGTGGTTTAGTGCATCATGAATTTGTTCTCCAGGCACAGTCAATAAGATAAAGCAGATCAAAGCATGCCTAACGATTAGAACATAAGTGTGCTTTGCCCAATCCGCAAACAAGAGGACCCGAAAATCTGCGTCAACTACCGTGGGATAAGCATCCACAACATCGTCATCATTTTCCATCGAGCGTACTGTGTGAAAGATTAAAGCCCACCGTCAATAAACTGATTGGACGTTATCAGTGTGGCTTTAGACCTGGCAAATCAACAACTGATCAGATTTTCACCATGAGCCGAAAGTAAAAGACCTGTGGAAAGAGGATCGATACACATTACATCTTCGTCGATTTTAAAGCCGCCTACGCAGGACGAAAAAGAACTGCCTTCATGCCGCTATGTCTGAACTTAGTATCCCCGCAAAGCTAATACGGCTGTGAAAGTTGAGGTTAGGCAATACCAAAAGTTCCGTCCGGATCGGAAAGAATCTCTCCGAGCCGTCGACAACAACAATTGAAAAACAAAATCTTCTCCCAACGAACAAAGACCAAACTTCACCAGTCACTCATCATCCTCGTCTTGCTATATGGTGCAAAGGCACGGATAACGAAATCATCTGATGAGTCGGCCTTAGGAGAGAAGTTTTGCGGAAGATTACCGCAGTACGCAGTGGGCTATACGAGATATGTGGCGACAAAGACATAGTTCAGCGAGGCAACAGACAGCGGCTGCGCTGGCTAGGTAATTTTGCCCGGATGGAAGAGAACATTCCAGACTTGAAGGTTTTTGATTAAGTACCTGCCAATGAAAGCAGAGGAAGAGGAAGACGTCTACTCTGTTGGGGAGAGCAGGTGGAGAAGGACCTGGCTGTACTTGGTATCTCGAATTGGTACCAAATAACCAAAAGAGGAAACAACTGGCGGGCTGTTGTTAACTTGGTTAAAATCGCGTAAGCCAAGTCCACGGCAGTAAAGAAGAATAAACAACTTTTGATTAAAATTTAAGAACTTTATTGTAACTTGAACGACCGTTTGGCTCGAGACCACAAATGAATTTCATTTCTAACAATTGTGCTTAAAAACAACTTCTACCAGGCGTCCCAATAATAATTTTTACTTTGATACATTTCTAGCTCATAAGTCGCTAACTCTTTCAGCACTTGTTCATATCTACAACCCTTAGTCGCTACCTCGCATCCCTACTACCTGAAAATTACGCAAATTTCGCTACTCGAATTTCCCATTTCGAAGCCACGCTGCAGCGGTGCATCTTTCGCAATCGCATTCCAATAAAAAAACATAATCAAATGTCCTCCAAAATGTTACACTCGCTGCGCTGCATGCGACTCAGCGCGCACAAAAGAATTGCGTACACGGATGCGCAATAAAAAAGCAAACAGCAGGACATGTTAACGCCCTCCCGCAACTTCGGGCATTCAGACAGTGCCAGCTCCCGCAATCTCAGCCATTGTCCAAGGAATTACCAAACACTCGGCTCTAAGCAGTTGCTTAGGCTCTGCTGGTTCGAAACTAGTGCAACTCTATGGCTTATACGAGTGCTATTAGTTTCCACTTCGGTTTAACATTTGTTTCAGTACCAATATGTTCGATAACAACACACAAACACACACACAGGCATTACAGACATAAACAAACATACTTGTCATCTTGTTTGTACCTCTGACCCGGGGTGTGTTCGCAGAAGTCGTTAGGTTGACAGGTTGAATTTGTAGCAGCAATTCTTTTATTTCTATTTTCTCCGTGTGTGTGCTTCTCTTCGCCTAGTCCTATTGTCCAGTTTGTCCTCAGACTGTCATAATCGGCATCAGCTCTGTCTGGCGCCAGTATTTAGGCACACAAATTCTCTAAATATTTCAATATTACTCCAAATGCGAAGTTAAGGTAAGAAAAATTACAACAACAACACGAAAAATGAGGTAAAATTTATTTACCTTGACAATTACCGATGCATAGCGCTGCCCCGTTTCAAGTTGGTATATCGAAATTAGAAAAATCGATTTCTTAGTTAATTTTTGAAAACAAAGTGGCAGCAATTTTTTGTAAAAATACTAAATTTATAAAATACTAGTTCTAATTAAAGATCGTCTTATTTTTTTTTCGACAAAATATATTCGTTCTGTAACGGTTTGGAACGACAAAAGACGAGCAAGGAACTTTCGTTTCTAAAGTTTGCCAATGTTCGTATTAGAAAAAAAAAGCAACTTCGGTTGCAACGAAGTTAGAATGTCTTTCGCAGGTACATTTGTTCCGCGCGCTTCGCTCATTTTATGGTCAACATAATCCGCCCACTGGGCATACTATTCGCAACCCATCTTGAGGCCCAGCATTCATTATTAGAAAATATACGACCGAATAGACCACGTCCAGCGCGCAGTGAAGAAAATATAGCATCCTTAGCTGAGAGTGTACACAAAGACCGAGGAGAGTCGATTCAGCGCCGTTCGTAGTAACTCGTTCTAACGTATGGAACGACTTGGCGCATTTTACGTCGAGATCTTGAATTGCAAGCAATACAATTGTCGCATTCAAACTGTTGATACGGTGATATACCTAGCTTATTTTTGATAGAAAGCTTTAATGGAGACCAAATATTGGCGAGAGCGTAAGGAAGCCATCAGTTATCTTATATTGCTTTAGAGAAGATATAAAGAAAAGGTGGAGACTGTCACCAAAATTGTGTTCTTCAAAACCGTAGTCAAGTCAATAATATTCTGTGGTGTATTTGTGCGGTGGGGAGCGCTCGGAAAGACTCTCTCTATTCTTCTATTTCCTTTAACTGCATTACTGAAAGCTTGGTTCGCTACGTCGCAAAGGCCATCCGTGATGGCTTTTTTTCTGCTCACATACCGAGGAGGGAGATGTAGATGGGGAGAAGAGGCGCAGTGAGATTTTTCACAACTGGGTCGAAGCTAGGAGAAATTTTCTGAAAGTTTTCTGAGAGAAGCTCACCGGACCACTGTAAGTTTGGTACGAGGTGCAGCCTCTTTCAGAGGGATGTGTATTCACTCTAACAACAGAGCGGCAAAACTAGCGGTGTCCGCCATATTCATTAGAAATAGCATCAGGCTACTTCATTGTCAGAGTCGTTTGAGTGCCTGGTCACTGCTGAATCGCTGGCAAAGCCGATGAGCTAGCCCGTGGGGCACCCTTATCCCGCTAACATCGGAGAGGAGACCGATTTGGATCTACATTAGCGTCTTGCAGCCTAGCACTTGATCAATGAACCTCACATGGAGGAGAGTTAGATGGAAACATTCATCTCTGTAATATTGCCTTCGGCGAAACAAGAGACATAGCCGAAACTAACAGTAACCATTTCAACATATTTGTGATAGGCTCGAAATGCTTTGCCGATTTGTAAGCGTCTTAGGATCCAGTAAGTTAGAGTTTTTAGGTGATTTTGGTTACCGCAACGGAACGGCGTTCTAAGTTGTCCAAGTCAGACCCCGCTTAGATTCGAACTCTTAACCTAACCCATTCTCATACAGTAAATTTTACTGAATTCTGTCACCAAAGTATTTCCATTAAGGAAAATATTGTTAGTACGAGGTAAATATACCAAAGTATATCCATTTAGACAATTTTTATGAATAGGAGACTTTTTGTGACCTTGTTCTTTTCGAGGACGCACAAAAATATGAAACCCCGCTCATTTTCAGTTAAAATTGTTGGAAAAGAGCCAACTTAGTACAAAAAACCGAGGTTATTAAAACACCAGATTACTCAACTAATACCATGTTTATTTTGTAGGCAAATTATGCCTCTAAGTATGCGCTCACAGCTTCCTGATTATAAACGCCTGTTAAAAGTTCAACCCTATGAACGAAGTTCTACACCTAACGCGCTTCCCTGCTGCTGTGATGTTGTCAGCAACACACTTCTAACCGTTACCGCTGCTCCAGCGCTTCGCTACCTAATGCTGGCTGCCAGTTTTACAGTTAGTGCGGGCATGTCAGCAAGCTTCAATGCCACCAAGCAACTAGTATTTACTTACCGACTAACTGTGGTGGTCGTAGCTACAACTTGGACACCGCTGGCAGTGCACTGTGTGTTTTTGGCACACTTAATCCTGGCGCAAAACTATTCCATTCGCATTGTTCCACGCACAATGGGCACAAAGGACATGTTTGCACTGATTATCAGATTAGACCATTGTACGTACAAATTGATATTGTCATGTTTCAAGTGCCTCCAGCGCCATTGTTTTCCATGGCTGCCGCGCAGTGCGGCCGCTTGCATGCTCGCAGGCCAGTGCTTGTGTGCGCGTATATGTGTGTGTGTGTGTTGGTATGGATTTGCGTCGGTGCAGCAAGTGCGGCTAATGTTTTGCGCCCTTTGTAGTAGTAGCGTTGCTGTTGTTGTAACACTGTTGTTGTAGTGTGTCATGTTATTGCTGTTGAATAGTGTCGCCAATGCCGATTAAAAGATTTTCACTTACTCACACAATGCAACACCGAACCGATTGCCGCGCCGCTGCTGCTGCGGCATTAGTCGCAAGCGCACAAAAAGAATCAAGTGGTGTAGAAAGATGAGTCGAAATGCTAGAATAGAGATTTGCAATATTTAGACATAAAACCATGTACATGTGTAGACACTAAGCATTCCTTGATTTTTCTTCGCCTCTTTTTTTTGGAAAATAAATTCGTGCACAATACCATATGTTGTTGTTTTTGTTGTCACCAGCTAACCATTGTTGCGCCTTTGTCTGGGAAATCTGCTAGTCCAGTTTTGATCGGTGATCATTAGCATAAATCCGATATTACCATTGTAGTGGTTCGAGTGTTTCGAGTACCCATTATGTACCGTAAATATGTTGAGCTGTGATCTGCTCGAAGGATTAGCCGTTATTGATGTGCAATGACAAAAACAAACACTTCGTAGCTCACTTGGCAAGGCTAGTCCAGGAAAGATGCATATCACGTTGTATTGTGCCTGGATCCAGATACGATCAGGTTGTGGATTCAAGTGAAGTTTTTACGTTTTTTGCATTCCTTTGCAAGCGTTTTCGCAAATGGTATCTATAGCACATTTTCGTATGCTGGCAAATCGCTTTTTTCGGAATGACGGATTTGCAGGAGCAAAGGAGCCTTCACGTTAAGCGTGAGTATTAGAAATCTATATAAGAAACTGATTGTGATCAGTGTTTGGTGATCAGTTACGGTGATTAAGAGTGGACATTTTATTATACATATGTACATATGGACATTTAGATATTGGGTGTCGGATCTTTATCAAAGTGTGCACATGTTTCCAATTCTTTAAGTGAATTGTCGAGAAACCAGCTGCAGAGATAAAACAAATAAGTATTTCTGTGTTTCGTTGCAAAATATTCTGGAAAATACCATTAGATTCTGTCTGAGCGAATGTTTCAGATATTATTGAAGAAATGATATGATTAAATTAATTAAAAATTATGGCTGTTAACAGTGACGTGGAAGCCAAGTCGCGAGTCGTCTCGATTAAGCTCTGCAGCTGGAATTATTTTCTTCAGTAGTAGGTTGAAAAAGTCGCACCATAGGGAGTAGCCTTGTCTGAAACCTCGTGGGATATTGAACGGCTGGGAGCGGTCCTGTCCGATCCTGTCTGAGCTTTTGGTATTGCTTAACGTCAGTTTACACAGCTGAATGAATAGCTCGGCCGGCAACCCATCGGACCCCGCCGCTTTTTTACTTCAGACGGGTAATTGCTATTCGAACTTCTTCATGGTCGAGCAATGGAACGTCTGCTCCATCGTCATACATTTGGGAATCGGGTTCGCCTTCTACTCGCATTATGCTTTCACTGTCATTCGGTAGGCTGGAGAAGTGTTCCCTCCATAATTTTAGTATGCTACTAGATTGGCTACTAGATCACCTCTGGGGGTTCTGGAAGAGTATGCTCGGCGAAGTCGATCAGCCTCATGCATCCTCGCGGAGACCAAGATTACCGACTGTTGTACCAAAAATACTTTCCTTTCCCACCCTGATTTTGACATCATGGCGGGGGCAGCTCTCATAGGTGCGCTCCAAATGCTCATAGAAGACATCAATGGTCACATCGTCCTTCTCTTCCATCGGAACGTGGGCGCAAATCATCGATATGTTGAAGAACTTCGCTTTGATGCGGATTGTTCATCAACCGGTGTGAATGACAGTACTCGGCGACGGAGTCTCTCTCCCACCTCGAAACCCACAACCACCCGAACTTGCGCTCCTTTATATTGTCACTGAAGTGAATGCCACAAGGATCTACTCGCCTCAGTCATTGTCCCGTCCATCGCGTTGCTGGGATGGCGGTAATGTCAGCCTTCACTCTAACGAGGACATCAACCAACTGGGCAGCGGCACCGTCCCAATCAAGGGACCGGACATTCCAGGTGCATACCCTTAAATCGTAATCCTTATTTCGTTTGCCATGGTCGTTATCAAAAGAGGGGTCTCTCATCCGAGGCCCGCCACGTAAAAAACGGGCCCAGGTTTTTTACGTGGCGGGTCCCAAACCCAGCGCACAACCCTGTGGAGGGGATGTTTCGCATTCTCACTTTGGCTCGAATGTTCATAGGTTACCCAGAGGATACTTGGTCAAAGACCGATACTCGAAAGCTTCTTGAGCCATATGTAAAATAATCATTTCTGGCCACTCCCAAGTTAATAGCGATCAGAGAACTTTCCTCACTTGCTTGAAATTCTACACATGACTACATACATCCTGCTATATGATTACTAGTCCCCCATTAGTAGGAATCGTTGATATCGGCTTACTATAGGATATTGCTGTCATACAAACAGATCATTTGTACTCAGGTCCCTATGTGGAAATCTTTTTTAATATATGAGGTATCTTCGTGAAATTTCCAAGCTACAATTTCCGAACATAATGTTTGGATAGGACCACTATACCCGTAGCGTATAGCTGTCATTGAAACTGTTCTATCAAAATCTATATCTTCTATGCTAAAAAATGCACCTGTGAAGAGTATTATAGCTTCGTTGCAGCCGTAGTCCAGGTTTCTACATGTTTAATTAAGGCCTTCAATTAAATCTGAAAGGAGATATGGATTTTTTAAAGCAACAACAAGCTATTTCAGAGCGCATTTAAGCGTCCTTATTAGCACAAAGCTTCATGTGTGGCACTAAAACAGCAACAGCTACTTAAGCCATCCACGTGCCCTAACGGCACATTGTAATACCGCCTTGTTAGCAAACGTTGTTTAAAAAAAATACATAAAATACTCTAAAGATCCCTGAAACAAAGTCTTTCTCGCTTGTTTCTGCTTTCGAGTGCCCAGTGTTGCAACACAAAGCGAAGCATGCTTGTGGCATAGAAGCTCAATGGAGTGCGGAAGGTAAAGAAAGGCAAAATAATAGCACATCAAGTGCTGCACATGCGCATGCCATAAACGCCAACAGTTGTGGAATTTTCACAACCCTTCAAATTCGGAGGGGAGATTCTGTGTTTTTTTTTTAGAAGTACAAAGTAATGCAAATATTACGCTTAAATAGCCGGCGCTACGCTGGTGGGCCGCCGTTGCTTTTACTTTTGTGGCATGTGCTTCTCTTTCAAAATTTTCTCCTACAGCTGCCCAGGAATGCTTTGAAGTACCAGCGTTTGTGCGGGTAAGTGCGTGTGTGGTGTAAGCTTGAATGCGAACAAAAGCGGCGGTGCTTAATGGCCTAAGCATTACTTGCCACAAAGGGTCATAACCTAAATTAATATGAGGTTTTAAGAGTTCGAGTGCACTTTCGCTTTGAAAACAAGGTGGTTGCATTTATTATATAAATATACTTAGCACAAAGCTGTGTAAAGGAAGGATTATGTAACAAATCCTTAAGATGATGCATTCCAGTAGGGAATTCTACTTATATTTTGGAATTTTATTGACAACAAATTTACTTTATATATGTATAAATGATTGATTTTTTTAAACTCCTAATTTGACAACCATAAAGTTTCCTATTTTGACCATTCGACCCAGCTCTAGTTCTATTTCTAGAGTTAGGTAAGTTATATCAGCAAAATGTCCACCAGGGTTTGTATTAAGCTCACTTGAATCCTTTAGTTCAATATGTCTTTAGTTTCTCCTCATTTTTTATATAATAATGCTCTGTGGCGCGTGATAAAGGACATGCCCTTATTTGGGTTTGAAACAATACAAAATTATGAAGTGGATTTGTGACACCCTCTAGCTAAATTGCAGGCATAATAGACGCCTCTGTTGTGGCACGTGCTGTGTCTCGAGTGCTTTTTATATGCGTCTAGCGAAATGCGGTTATTATGGTGAATTCAGCGATTAATAAATACTCATACATTTCGATGTTTCAAAGACTCTGAAAATGGCTTCGATTCGACACTTTTTTATGATTAAAGTGTTATACGCACGTTTATTTGTTTGAGAATAGAAAACTATAAAAAACTTTCTCTCAACACGAATGCGAGTCGGTTAAGAAAATTTTTCCGAAACGGCTGGCTCGATCAACTTGAAAACTACAAACGATTAATATTTAATATTTTTAATAATAATTTTGATTTTCTTAGATTCACTTATGGGAAGCCGTCATTTTGTCAAAAATCTTTTGCCCAAAAATGTTTCCACCAAATCAACACAAAGTTAGCCATAGAACCGGTTCTGCGACAGGGAGCCTGAAACCCCGGAGCACCTGCTGATCGACTGCACAGCAGTCTGCAGACGCAGGGCTAAGGCCCTTGGAATGCTGTTTCCGGATAGGGATCGCATTGCCTCGCTAGCACCCGCCAGTCTATTGGACTTCATTAATGCGCTGGGGCTAAGCGAGTCAATGTGAGTTAGGAGAGGGCACAATAGACCAAAGGTCGCGGTGCATTCCTCAACTTCATTCATTCATAGCCATAGAAGAAAAAATAGAGACTACTTGCCATTTTATATCCTTTCATTATAACAGTCCTTGGGCTGCTAATATTTGTTTGTTCGTTCCACCACTCTCCAAGTTTTGGCGAAATTATAGGGTTACAAGGGGGTTTGCTGATATAAAAAATTAAATATTTTCTTATAATTTTTCATTGTTACAAACATACACTTTTAACAAGGAAATTCTGAAATTTTTGGAAAAAAAATATTTTAAACTTGGTAATTTCCGGTGACCCCCATTGGCAGGAGTTATCCTTACAGTATCGTCTAAAGTGATAAAAATAAATGTTTTAGTTAAAACCTTAACTTAGAACTTTCACGAAGGAAAAAAAATGAAAATTGGATTTTTGGCGGTTTTTTACAAAAACATTATAATTGCAGTGAAAATTTCACATTTTTTTAAATAGTTGTAATCGAAAAAAATCCTTCATCCAAGTCCTTAAGAATTTCATCTCAAAGACCTGTGTAAATTTTCATGAGGATTGGTAGAGCAGCTCTCGAGAACTCTTGCGACCCGTCGTTTTCAAAATCACAGTTTCGTTCAAAGACGGCGCACTTAACCTAGCTGGTCTCGAGCACACAAGTTCTCAAAACTGTATCTCCGAAATTATTACATGGACCAACTTCAAATTTTAGGAGAATATTCTAGAAGTGTTGTAGAATTTAATAAAACAATAAAAAAATCGAGTTTTTTAAACCCTTCAACCCACGTAACCTCTTAATCGATCTACACGACTGCATATGCGTGGTTTGTCTATTATTGTTTCAATGATCTTGATAGGGTTTACTTTCAAAAAGAATCCAAAAATTGGACCACCGGAAAATATGAAAAAAAAACACTTACTCAATTAAGTATTTCAATATTTTTCTGCGAACCCTAGGGCCTTCGAAGAGAAAGTATTTCGGAGATATGAGCTTATTTGTAAGAATTTTTTAAACTCGTATAATCGAGGTCCAAAACTTTTTAAGTATTTTTCTCAAAAAACGATTTCAAATTTTCCCACGACCTTCTTAAATACGAGGTTTGACAATTAAGTAATGAGACTGATTTTAGTTCCGCGCTTGTGGTAAACCAGTGACCTTGAAAGTCCCTTTCTATTTTTCCGGCATCCCTCCCCTCTGCATTGATATATGTACCATCACTCTAGCTTGTTCAGTTCGCCTGCTGCGTCAAATTGAGTAGACGTGTGTTTGTAGTGCTCGTCACGAAAATGGAAAAAAAGGAGCAAAAGCAGCATCATTCGACCGTCGCAGAAGACTGTTTGGAACAAGTGGAAAACAATCCCACGCTGCTTGATCGAGTTATTACAGGCGATGAGAGCTGGTTTTTCCAATACGACCCGGAAACCAAACACCAAAGCTCACAATGGTTGTCTCCGCGCGCCCCCCGCCCGAAAAAAGCTCGCATGAGCAAGTCGAAGGTGAAAACGATGATTATTGCCTTTTTTGATAGCCGTGGAATCGTCCACAAAGAATTCGTTCCACCGGAGAAAACTGTGAAGTCTACTATTGCCAAGTACTGGAAAGATTGCGAAAACGAGTCAACAGGGTGCGCGCAGACATCGCTCGTAACTGGATCCTTCACCAGCGTGTCCCAGTATTTGGCCTCTAAAGGGATCGCGTGTTGCAACAGCCACCTTATTCGCCCAACATGTCACCCTGTGACTTTTTTGTTTCCTAAAACAAAATCGGTGGTCAAAGGGACCCATTTTGAGTCGATTACGGACATCCAGGCGGCCGTGACAAGAGTACTCGCGGACATCCCAGTGGAAGCGTTCTAAAAATGTTACGAAGCATGGAAAACGCGCTGGAATCACTGTATAGCTGCCCAAGGGGACTGCTTTGAAGGTGATAGCTTTTGGAAGGTAATTTTGATTTTTTTAAACTTTCTGCATTTTAAATAGAAAACTACTTTTAAGGGGAAGCCAAATCTTTTGCGGTTTTGTATTTGAGATAATCTAAGGGAGAAAATTGTTCTTTTTTTGCTAAGGTCCTCATCCTCTTAAGGGGTTATATACTGTTAGAAGGCCGAAAAAAGCGAATTTTCCAAATTTTTTTCTAAGAAAACTTTTAAATTTATTGATCCAAAAATATGCATACAAATGATATCTTATATCTTTAAAAAATCGATTTTGACCAAAATTTCAACCATAAAATGTTTATCGGTTCAGAAGCTCGTGTTAAAATTTGAGACAAATCGGCTCCGTTGTTTTTGAGTAATGTTGGTCACCGACTTTGAAAACACCATTTTGAGAAAAACGCGTTAAAATCTGAAACGCCTTTATAAATTTGCTTATAACTTCGAAAATATTCACCGACACGATATGAAATTTTGCTTGTGTATTCTTTAATATGTGTACATTAAGAAAATAAAATATTGAATATTCTAACTGTATATAAGACCTTAACTTATAGACCTTATAGTCTGCCGATGAGTTTCGCTCTGCCGTTGAACGTTTTGAAATCACGAGACAAAAATATCTATGATCTGCGTTGTTGTGTGTGGGAAAAATAGTTCCTTTAAGAATAATTGGTTGTGGATCTGCGTTTTTTATACCCTGCACAGCGTATTTTAAGATTCATACCAAATGTGTAATATCAGAATGCTACAAACAAAACGCGTGTAATCTATCACAGCACACCTCGAGGACCACATTTCCGCACAAATCATTCCATTATAGCAACACCTTCAAAAGTTGTATGCAATTAGCGCCTTCAACAAAATGATAATAAGAATACTTAAGTCGATGTCGATTTATTCGAGAATAATGCGTCAGATGGCTGATAGATATGAAATCGCGATATGAAAGCTAAAAAATTCACAAATAACTAAAAATATCTTTATTTTCGAGGAGTTTCACTGATTGCGCAAAAGGCTAGTGCTTGTGTCGAACAAATCTAAAAACACAAAAACAACAAATCAGTGCATTCGAAATAGGCGTGTTTGGCTGAAGGGCTTTCGGTGCTTATCGCATGGCCAAAATTATTGAAACAAAAAGTAGACATGTATGTATGTATGTGTGAAATAATAACAAGCCAAGTGTACGGTTTCAAGTGTTTAAAATTAATTGTGGAAGAAATCAAATCAGTTAAATACCGTCAGATATGACAACATGCAATTCAACTGATTAGATTTTTTTCGGCTACCAAAAAATAATTTCTAAATTACTTGATTAGATTCTGCAACGCAATCAGGCAACAACACACACACATACATACACTCATACTTACACAAAAAAGTTTCGAACACCTTCTGTCAGCAATTTGTGCAGACAACTGATAGTTCGGACAACAACAACACCAACAAGGCTATGTATTCATCTAGCATTTGACTGCTGATAGCCAGCGCTGATAAAAACTCTTATGTGGAATGTGCATGTGTGTGTGTAATTGCCAAACATACCGCCACAAAGTTTTCTTCTTCTTCTCCTTCTGGGTGGTGGTAAAAATTTCTAATCGAATACTGCCGCCACAGGAAATCAAAATTGAAATCGAATCACAGCTTACAGCAAAATAGTGGAAGGGGTGGCGGTCGAGGGGGTGATAAGGTGAAGAACAAATAATAATTGTTATCGTCAAGTCTCTTGTCGTTTTCGAGCGTTAAATTGTTATTGTATTCAATGCTGATGGCACTCGTTGTAGAAAATTGAGCAACAACAACAACACTGTACCTCTGAACTTATACCACCAAATGAGTGCGTCTGTGTGCGTCTATCAGTTTGTTGTTGATTTGTTGTTTGCTGATCGTTTCATCAATTTCGAGCATTTCAGTAGCTGCCTACATACCGACACGCTTGGCGATAGCGTGAAATCAATTATTAAACGCTATCACCGACATGCACGCTTGTTGATTGAAAATCGGTCGGAGATATAGCACTCGCATCGCTTGTGATAAATAATTAATTTTGGTAGCACTTTATGGGCGTAGATTGTGGGAAAAATAGCTGCACAGCAATCTAATAAGCACTGAAACTGTGTGTTAGTGTTAGAGTGTGCGTGTGAGCACCTAACGTCCTTGGTGTTCTATCATCATGAGTCTCGAGCATGAAACTGTATTTAAGAAATAATCATTTTAATGAAAAAAAAAATTAATTTTCAATAACTGTAAACTTACTACAAATCTGCTATAAAAGGTCTAGGAAATCGATCACCACCACCTCTTCGTCGATTTTAAACCCGCCTTTACAAGCACAAAAAGAAACTGCCTTTATAGTCCAGTCGTTATAGTAAGTTCACCTCGGAATTCGATATACCCATTTATATGTAGGTATACCCCACCATATGTAGATTTTGAGACAACTTTAGGGTGTCAATATACAAGTATTTACAGACATATAAATGGCTATATCGAATTCCGAGATTCTTACCTAATTTAAGATTAAATGACTGGACAAAGCCAATACGGCAGTATAAGCTGACGTTGAGCAACACCAAAAGCTCCGTCATGATCGGGAAGGACCTCTCCGAGCCGTCGATACCAAACAAGGTTTCAGACAAGGAAACTCCCTATTTTGTGACTTCTTCAACCTATTGCTGGAGAAAATATTACGAGTAGCAGAGTTAAATAGAGAATGCACAATCTTCTATAAGAGTGTAGAGGTGCTGGCGTAAGCCCGTCCTGCTATATGGTGCAGAGGCATGGACGATGAAAACAGCTGATGAGTCGAAATTACGAGTTTTCGAGAGAAATATTCTGCAGAATATTTATGGTTCTTTGTACATTGGCAACGGCGAATACCACAGTCTATGGAACAATGAGCTGTATGCAATATACAGTGGAGAAGGACCTAGCAGCACTTGGTATCATGAATTGGCGCCAAATAGCGGAAAAAATAAAAGACTTGCGCGCAGTTGTTAACTCGTCTATTACCGCGTAAGCGATGTTTACGTCAGTAAAGAAGAAAAACAAGTCGATTTCACACGCTTTTCTTGACGTAAAATCATTCGCCATAGACAGGAACAGTTGGTTAACAATTGTGCCAGTTGCGGATTATAAAATAAATGCATAAGAACCTGATAACTAAGCTCCCGGAGCGTCCTAGCGATTACTATCGCTTTGTGTGAACTAGCTATTTCCCGAGGGAACATAATTCCATTTCTATTGCCCAAAACTCTTCTGAGATTGATTCATTGATCAGATAAGTTCAATTGCGTCCCGAAGTAAGAGTGCCGTAGCGAAGCGTACTTCCTCGTTGATACACTCTGGAAAAGTTCCCTGACCTTCAATCTTGCTTTGGCCGCCGTTTGCGCCATCTTAACTTGTTTCATGAAGTTTTTTCTATTAACTCGTGTGGCATCCATACTTCGTGCTTCTCTTTATATTCAGCCTTTTTTGATTTTTTGCAATTTTCAGCTTTCTAGCAGGGCAATCGGAAGACTGCTTACTTCATAGACGGACTCTTTATTTTCCATTATTTTATCGGCATCTTTGACATTAAAAATATAAAACATAATGGTCAAAACCTCATTTGCGCATGCACCATAAACACTACTTATATTTTTTGGCGGTTTCTTTCAAGTCTTTCCTCAGCCGAATATACAAACTTTGGTGGTCAAGCGGTTTCAGTTATTGCTTCAATTTGATCTTATAAGGATATAGGACAGGATCTTTTCGCAAAATTCGCCACAACGACGTCACAGAGATGCCCAACGCTTGAGAACAACGTGTGAGAGACTGATTTGGGTCTTCCTCAATTGATGCGCTAGCGGCAATATTTTCGACACTATCGGCACTTTTTTGTCTCACTGGCACGGGAACATTTTGTAATGTGTCTGTATATTCTAATTATTCCACAAGACGCTCAATTGTTGATCTGACACGTTGACTAGGACGACCATAAATTGGACGTCTTAAAGTTGCGGCCACTGACTCCAAATTTCGATAGTAAATTTTAATGATTTCGACTCGTTGTTGGATCATATATCTTTCCATGATGAAATGGCAAAGCTGACTGAAGGTTAACGTCGTTTGCTGTCTCTATCGATCTATCTTGGCAGCATTCCTATTGAAAACCCCGTTAGAAGTGAAAGTAACTTCAATATTAATTAGCTCCGGAAAATAATCATTCTGTTAGTGATTATTTATTGCCAGGTGTGTCGAAACATTGCAAATATCCAATCAGAACACCATTTATTAAGTAAACGATTCGAAAATGTTTGGCAGTTCGTACTCTTTAGTAACAATTTGGAAATATTATACAATGCTAGATACGAGGGACAGCAAACGATGGCATATTTTGACATTTCTCCTGAGTTAGGTTTATCATTTCATCATGTCGTATTCGGGCAGAGTTTTCGCGTATTATGAAAGTTATAAATATTAAGAACACGAGCCAGATTTATGAGCTGTTTCAAATATTGTTGTAGAAGTAGTCCATGTATTCATAACTAATGACATTATTTTGACGACTACTATATTTTGCATCACTGTCATTGAAGAATATTTGGCCTAGAGCCAGACTCCAAATTGCGGTCAATTGAATATGTTTCTAGAAAAATCGAACACGTTACAATTATGGGAGGAACGGGAGGATGTAAAAGCGAACATGAATATAATTCCAGCTTAACCGATTCCTCAAAGACAGGTCCTAGTATACATAGGCATTCATGAGCCGAAGGAAAAAGGATCTGTGGGGAACAACAAAGGGATTACCTTAAAATCATTCATATTTTTATACCCTGAACAGGGTATATTAAGTTTGTCACGAAGTTTGTAACACCCAGAAGGAAGCGTAGGAGATCCTATAAAGTATATATAGAAGTGATCAGTATGTTGAGCTGAGTCGATTTAGCCATGTCCGTCTGTCTGTATATATACGAACTAGTCCCTCAATTTTAAAGATATCGTTTTGAAAATTTGCTAATGTCATTTTCTCTTCAAGGATCTGCTCATTTGTCGGAACTGCCGATATCGGACCACTATAACATATAGCTGCCATACAAACTGAACGATCGGTATCAAGTTCTTGTATGGAAAACTTTCACATTTGACAAGATATATTCACGAAATTTGGTATAGATTATTTTCTAAGGCAACAATGTAATATCCGAAGAAATTGTTCAGATCGGCTCACTATAGCATATAGCTGCCATACAAACCGAACGATCGGAATCAAGGGTTTGTATGGAAAACTTTCGCATTTGACGTGGTATCTTCACGAAATTTGACATAGATTACTGCTTAAGGTAATAACATAATCTCCGAAAAAATTGTTCAGATCGGATTACTATAGCATATAGCTTTCATACAAACTGGATACATGTTACTAAGAGAAAAAAAATCGGGATATTAAGATTTGTGTTTAATTTTTGAAGAAAATTTAACATATTAGAGCTAATATGACTTTGGTTATTCGTTTAGTCGGGTTATTTTACTTTCGAGATATCCAATATGGAAATGAAATGAAACTGTTTCATAAAAAACTTCAGCAACCGCAATGCTCAGTTAAACCATAGCCGCCATGGCAGTCGAATCTACGTTATCTGAACGAATTTGGATTTTTAACCGGCCGGCACCGTCAACTCTGCAATATTCTCAGTCTCTAATAATAACAAACCACGCTTAAATATTGATTTGCACAAGCCTCGGGCTCTTCCCATTCAGCAGTACCCTTCACATCATGTGATTTGCAGCAACTCAATCGATTTCTACTTACGATTTTCATCAAACAATTTCTTTTCCTTTTAATACTTTCTTCCGAAACATTTCATCAATCAATTCGGCACTCTACTTCTCACCTGAAAGATTTCGCTATACTCACTTGAATATATCCACAAATACTACAGATTACTGCCTGCCGTGAGCTTAATAACTCAATAGACAAATTCAATTGGCACAGTAAATAATGGGGCCACCCGCTTTGACTGCTCAACAACAGCCGGCAGTTTGTTAAATACACACATACATGCTTACACACACATTTGTCCTTCTGTCGTAGGCGTCACTCTGTTTGTACACCACAACGAAGGACACTTTTTTGCGGCACAAACCATATTAGTACTTACGAATACACGTGTGTGTGTGTGTGTGCGTTTGCGTACTGCCGCAATTAGGCGCACACGGTATTTTTACCCTGCAATCATGCGATGATCCTGTCAAACCTTTCGATTGTCCTTTTTCTCATTCTTTCCCATTCTTTCACCGCCCTTCGTATTGTTGTTGGTTGTGCCAATTGCCGTTTGATTCGATCAGCGGGTGGTTCGCCCACGGTTTTGCCCACAGGCGTCGGTGACGCCATAGCTCAGCACAGCACCGACAAATCCAGTGTCGGACGGGCAACGCTCGCACGCCTATCTCGCCAATGGGTTTGCGGTAGCCAAGACATGCTCGCCGCCGACACCAAACAACGAACAAGCAAATCACAATCAAATATACATATGTATGTGGAATATTTGAGTCTGCTTGCTTTTTTGTTGCTTTGTTGAATTTCCATCGAAATGTCATTGAGTTTATTGTGCGCTTCCTTGTCGCTGGCGGGCCGCGCCGTTCGTCCTTTGTGTTTATGGCAACATTGTGTAATTTGTTATTTGTTGTCAGTTGTCTGCGGACATTTTTATATGCATTTATTCATATTATGTAAGTATATGCTCTTGTTGTTGTTTGTAGGTGTGTGAATATTGCATGTGATCCGAACGACCGGGTGTTGCGTCACAACAAATAATGGCTCGGCCTTTTGTTTGATTTTGAATTTTTTCCAACGCAAATGTGATTATTTGTTGCTTTTGTTGTGGTTGCAATGACATGTGGTGTTATTCTCAGATATTGAAACATATTTGTTTTACCTTCATCACCTTCAATTTTTTCCTTAGATTGGTTATAGCGCTGTTGGTTTCGTTCCATTTTGATTCCTCAAAAAATTGTTGGAATTGTGATTTCGAAAATGAAATAAAATTTTAATTATTTATCAGATTTATTACTGTATTATACAGATACCTACTACAGTAAAACACATTTTTTTTTACAAAAAACATATTTCTTTATACAATATGGTTCCATACAAGGGTGATCACTGATTGTAGCGACGTTTCAACTCGTTATCATTTTTGTAGTACGATGTGTCCTCTGCCTCAAAATAGACCTCAGTTTCGGCGATCATCTCTTTGTTCGACGAAAATTTCTTCTCAACGAGCATTCTTTTGAGATTGGAGAACAGGAAATAGTCGCAGGGGGTGACATCTAGGAAGAGTACGCATAATGCGAAAGCAATTCGAAGCTTAATTCATGCATTTCCACCGACTTGTGACGAAGAATATCATCTTAGTGAAACAACACTTTCTTTTTCTTCAAATGCGGCCGGTTTTCGTCCTTCAAACGGACCAACGATGATACGTAATATCCGCTATTTACTGTCCTTTCTTTTTGAAGGTAAGATCAATAAAAATTATTCCATGCGCTTCTCAAAATACAAACACGATAGTCTTGGCAGCTGATGGCATTTTACGAAATAGTCTTGAGAGCCGTCGTGCATGCTCCTTGGATCCCCTCTGTCGTCTCAAAACTCCTACCTTTCATAGGCCTTTTCAGACAAGGAAACAACAAAGTCCGGGGGCCACATCTGAGCTGTAGGCGACTGCCGAAGTGTTGGGATGCCGGCCTTGGTTATGTTGCTGTTCACAAGAAAGGCGGTGTGAGCCAGGGCGTTGCCGTGGTGGAACTTCCAATCGGCTGCGATGTCTTGTCGGATCCGATTGATCTTTCGTTTGAGTCTCTTGCGGACTTTCACGTAAAACTTGGCGTTAGCGGTTCGTCCAGGAGTAACAAATTCATGGTGGACGATGCCTTTGATGTCAAAAAAGACAATGAGCGTCGTTTTCACTTTGGATTTGTAAATTCTTCTGGTCTTCATGAGTAACCTATTCTCGGCTCTCCAAAAAGGTCGAAACACACCACTTCTTACTAAAGCAACATCTGTGTTGCCTGCTTGATCATATCAAACGTCTCTATCGCAGATTTACAGAGTTTCACACAGAATTTAATCGCGTACCTCTGCTTTAACGCACGCTGCATTTTCGGCATACACCACTCACAGAAACAAAATGTTTGTCCTGACTCTCCAGGTGCTCGGAGACAAGTGACCAGCCGCTCGTTCGTTAACTAGGAACGCCCTCTACCGAATCCAAGCGGTGCGAAGTACAGTCGCGGCGAAAGAAAATCAGTCCTATTATTTTCCGACTGAAGAGTTTCTATAGGTAATCGGGTTAAGATTTTTAATCAAAATTATCCTTATACTCACAACATTTATATTGATTAATTTAGGAGGCTAGAATTCCGTTAGTTTGCATAACTTTTTAGTCTGTAGTACTAGAATCATGAAGCTAACAGTAGGTATAAAGTTCTTCTTGTGATCGAGTGGTATACTTTAAAGTCGCATAAAAAAGTTAAATATAGTTCCGATTTTGAAAATAAATATACTAAGAAGATGTCAAAGCACTGGTAACCACAAAATCTGGTTCCTATTCGCTAAATCTTTTTTTTTTTAGTTTCTACTCTAAGAACCATTGATTATTTCCTGAGCTCGCAATTCAAAACAATTCTATCAAGCGACATACAGCTAATTACATTAAGAGCGAGAGAGACAAGTAATTGGCTTTAAAATTAATGCCTTGAACATTAACTTTATTTTACGAAACAGAGGAGAGACGCGCTATATTGAGCGCTCCAAAACTATTCATACGTTTATGACGAAGTAACAAATTATGGTAATTTAAATTCATCATCTAAGATAATTCTAATTTCATACAATTGAAATGGCATCAAACAATAATAGCGGAATAATTATTGTGCGATAATTATTTTAAAAGTATGGCAAGTAAGTTACTTCACTAATAAATAAAACGGATAAACATTGTATTGTATGCACTACGCAAAGTAAAATTAGAAGTAAAGCATTGCAGTCCGCAACATCTCATAAAATGGAGACCGCTCGGCAAATAGTATTGATCTTGACAACTTTTGCGCTGTTTCATATAGGCTTGATTGAAATGTCAATTCTGGCAAAGAATACTCAAAATCGCAACCTACAAAGCTACAAGGACTTTCTGGCAGCAGTAAACGCCGAGGAATACTTTGAGAGTTGCTTGTTCTACGGTGAGCCAAGGAATAGTGAAGTACTGAATTTATTCTTACGCGCTGCTACTGAACACTTTAGGAAACCCGTTATAATGCAAACTGTCAATAAAACCAACCAAGAAATCTCAAGCAGGTTTAATAGGGATATGCTTATCGTCGCACAGCTCACAGATTTTAAGACGGTACTACCGACACTCGCCACGACACTCGAACGCATGCGACAGAAACGTATAATACTCAGCAGCGCTGAGCGTCTAACAGACGAAACAGTGGAAACGTATTTGCGGCAAGTTTTCCGCTATTGCGAGGCGGAAAAATTACTCAATGTAGTCCTAATCTTTGACGATTTTCCCGAAACAAAGTTATTCTACAGTTATAGCATATTTCCGAGTTTCGAATTGGAGGTGAAATTATTTGGTACTAACGGTATGGCGGTGTTTCCACGACGCATGTTAGACCTACAAGGTTACGGTATACGCACGGTACCCGATCAAATATTTCCATGGTCATTCACGTATGAGCTCGATGGTCAGGTGAAGATTGGTGGATATGTGCAACAGCTTATGGAGATGTATGCAAACTACCTCAATGCCACGCTCACTTATCCAATAGCGGTATTACTCAATGACGTCGCGTTTGCCGCCAATATAGACGAACTCATGGCCAGCAACCAGCTCGATATACCGACGAGTCGCAAGTTCATTGAACTTGCAAAAAATTTCGATGAGGCGTCAATACCTTTTGGTGTTAGCAGCTTGCACATTATGGCGCCGATTGTGAGACATCATTTCTTTTGGAGTTTTCTCATCATCTATGGCAACTGGCGACATCTGATATTTTGGCTACTCAGTTACTCGTCGTCCGTTATGCTGTTCTGTTTATGTAGACATTTGCAATACATGCTCGTCGGCCGGCGATCTCACAGAAACTTTTTCGCCGCACTGCTCGAACCCAATTATTTATCGGCGAATTTCGGCGTAGTGCATCACTTGGTCACGTTGCGTTTGATAATCTGTGTATCGGCCGTGTGCACCTTATGCCTTTACACAGACTTTACGGCCCATCTAAATACGTTTTTGACGAAGCCGGCAATGGTACGCAATCCGCGGAGTTGGCATGATTTGGACGTAGATGGCCACAAAGTTCTCTTTTCTAAACGGTACTACGCTTATGTCCGTATGTGGTGTGAGGAGGTATGTGCGCAAATAGAGCGATCTCTGGAGATTATCGACTCTCCCGAGAAGTTGCGCGAACTGCAACTAGGCTTTAACACCAGTTACGCTTACCCGATTGACGTATTTTCCTGGCATTTGTTCAAACTGCAAATGCGCAAGCTGATGCAACCGATTTTTCGTATGACAGGCATCTGTTTGAAGCCGAATTTATTCCACTGCTTCCATCTGCAGCGAAATTCGATCTTCAAAGAGTCTCTGGATCTGTTTCTTACACGCATTGTGGATCATGGTTTGCAAGAACATTTGATTTACATGACATATTTGGAGGCGGTGCGCTTTGGTGTGATTAAAAGTTTTTCACGCGGCGATCATGTACTCGAACAACCGCTTGATATGGCATATTTTTCTTTCATGTGGCCCTTCTTTGGCTTTGCTTGGACGCTGGCTTTTATCATATTTGCGATCGAATTGGTTAGTGTACGCTGGCGAAAGTGGATTCCAAGAGAGAAAAAACGTTGATTTGGAAGTTATAATTAATAGCCGCTTTAAGAGTTCCGCACTTCTAGTTTTAAGAGAAGTAAAGGTGATAATATAAATCAATTAAAATGGCTCGTAAGTCATCATCTGTAAAAAGTATAAGGGTCAAACCACATCAAGTCGTCCCCGTAGATTTCGCAAAATCACCGATTTTGAAAATTACCAGGGACCAGACGTATACCCCGTGATATAAATATTTCGTCAAAATTCATATTTTTGTTAATGTTATTGAAGGTTGAATTTTAGAGCACGATAAAATTGTAAAATTAGTATTTTATAAACTACCATTTTGCGAAATTTTCAGGGATCACTTGACGTGATTTGACCGATAATCATTCAGTTTGAATAACGTAAATAAATGACAAGCCTAAAATAAGGTACTTTGGTATTGTTCTTTTAATCATAGCAAACTCTGTCCGAAAACAGAGCTTAAATCATCATCAAACACTATCTGCTTGATATCCAAATGTTTGTGAGTTTTTGGCTCGGTCTGGGCCGAGAACACAAAACTCGGTCAGCTGCCTGTATCCCGTGCGAGATTACGCCAGTTGTCCATTCCCAGCACAAGACCAACCTTTTTCGCGACTTTGCCGTGTATCTTACATCATGGCCGCGTAATTCTCAGACGCTTCGTCCAAGCGTTCTTGCAATTTGGAGTAGACATCGCTTACAACTGCCCGCCAGTCGTTCTTCCTTTTCGCTGTTTGCAATTGAAGATTCCAAGTGTAGCCAGGTCCTTCTCCACGTGATCTTTCCAATGGTGGAGATCTTTCTCTTCCTCGGGTAATGCGTCAAATACTCTCAGAGCTGGAGTGCTTTCATCCATTCGAAGGACATGATCCAGCCAGCATAACCACTGTCTCTTAATTCGCTGAACTATGTCAATGGCGTCGTATATCTCATACAGCTCATCGTTCCACCGAATACAATATTTGCCATAGCCAATGCGCAAAGGACCATAAATCTTCCGCAGAACCTCTCTCTCGAAAACTCGTAACGTCGACTTATCAGTTGTTGTCATCGTCCATGCCCTGCACCATATAACAGGACGGATATGATGAGGAATTTATAGAATTTAGAATATACTCGTCGAGAGGGGACATTTTTTTCTCAATTGCCTACTCAGTTCGAAGTAGAACCTGTTGGCAAGAGCTATTGTGGGTAGCGTTTTAAAGCTTACGTTGCTGTTGGTGTTAATACTAGTTCCAAGATAGAAGAAATTATCTACAATTTCGAAGTTATGACTGCCAACAGTGACGTAGGAGCCTAGTCCCGAGTGCGTCGCTGTTTGTTTGATTACAGGAGACACATCGTCTGGTCCTCGCTCACCATCAGACCCATGTGCTTCGCTTCCTTATCTAGTTTGAAGAAAGCAGAACTAACGGTGCGGTTGTTGAGGCCAATGATATCAACATCAGCGGTGTACGCCATCAGTTGTACACGCTTGCAGAAGATTGTACCCTCTCTATTCAGATCTGCAGCTCGTATTATTTTCTCCAGGAGTAGATTGAAGAAGTCGCACGATAAGGAGTCGCCTTGTGTGGAACCTCGTTTGGTGTCGAACGGGTGGGAGGGATCCTTTCCAATCCTGACGGAGCTTTTGGTAGTGCTTAACGTCAGTATACACAGCCGTATTAGTTTTACAGAGATACCAAATTCAGACATCGCGGCATAAAGACAGCTTCTTTTCGTGCTGCAAATAGTAATCGACGAAGATGTGGTGTATGTTGATTATCTTTTCCCGGGCCTTTTCCAAGATTTGGCGCATGGTGAATATCTGGTCATAGCGCTGGTACACAAGACGATTAGGAAACACTGACTCGTTTCCAATCTAAAGAAAACTTTTTGTAATATATTTTCAGCAGCTTTTCCTTGAACACGTTCTTGTTGTTTCTTAGGCTCGTCTAATAGGCCTCTTCCTAGTGACGCTCAATTTCATTCATATACTTTGTCTTATCTCGGAGCCTTTTTATAGTCCGGCAACATGTTGCTACAGAGCATACGAGTAGTAACGGGTGATTTTTTTGAGGTTAGGATTTTCATGCATTAGTATTTGACAGATCACGTGGGATTTCAGACATGGTGTCAAAGAGAAAGATGCTCAGTATGCTTTGACATTTCATCATGAATAGACTTACTAACGAGCAACGCTTGCAAATCATTGAATTTTATTACCAAAATCAGTGTTCGGTTCGAAATGTGTTTCGCGCGCGTGTTTTGTTCAACGATGAGGCTCATTTCTGGTTGAATGGCTACGCAAATAAGCAAAATTGCCGCATTTGGGGTGAAGAGCAACCAGAAGCCGTTCAAGAACTGCCCATGCATCCCGAAAAATGCACTGTTTGGTGTGGTTTGTACGCTGGTGGAATCATTGGACCGTATTTTTTCAAAGATGCTGTTGGACGCAACGTTACGGTGAATGGCGATCGCTATCGTTCGATGCTAACAAACTTTTTGTTGCCAAAAATGGAAGAACTGAACTTGGTTGACATGTGGTTTCAACAAGATGGCGCTACATGCCACACAGCTCGCGATTCTATGGCCATTTTGAGGGAAAACTTCGGACAACAATTCATCTCAAGAAATGGACCCGTAAGTTGGCCACCAAGATCATGCGATTTAACGCCTTTAGACTATTTTTTGTGGGGCTACGTCAAGTCTAAAGTCTACAGAAATAAGCCAGCAACTATTCCAGCTTTGGAAGACAACATTTCCGAAGAAATTCGGGCTATTCCGGCCGAAATGCTCGAAAAAGTTGCCCAAAATTGGACTTTCCGAATGGACCACCTAAGACGCAGCCGCGGTCAACATTTAAATGAAATTATCTTCAAAAAGTAAATGTCATGAACCAATCTAACGTTTCAAATAAAGAACCGATGAGATTTTGCAAATTTTATGCGTTTTTTTTTTTAAAAAAGTTATCAAGCTCTTAAAAAATCACCCTATAGTAGCTTTCTTCACCTAATGCTTGTTTAGTCGAACTTTATCCAATAATGAATGATGGCTCTCAAGATGGGTGATGGTGCTGCGAATAGTACGCTCAGTAGGCCGATTATGTTGACCATAAGTTGAGTTAAGAATTGACTGAAGACTGAGCAGCTATTTTCCAAATAATTCTTTAAAGACAAATGAAGCGATGAACAGCACATTTGTTAAGGAAAAACTACATATGGCGCCAGCAACTAATAATCAACAATAAAAATATAAAAAACTAGGCAAATAAGTTCTGACAAGTTAATAGAGAATAATAGAAAATTGTGTTAACTAAAAAACCAAAATGACTGGCATTTCTTCCGAATAAAACAGTCAAAAGCAATTTAGCAATTAACGAAACACAAAGTATATTGCTAAGCCATCACAAGCAAGTGGCACAAAGGAGGCTTGTTTTTAGCTTAGAGGGAGAAAATGAGGGTGCACTTTAAGCCTAACAAGCTGGAAAACTTGCTAGGAAAATGAAACTACAAAATGCATGGAAAGGCTGTGGTTTCAACGCCAGCGCCTCGGAAGCGTTGTTTTTCTATAAAAATATTTTAGAGAGTTGGTCAGCAGCAGCTAGAAAACAATTTGTAATACATGAGCG
Organism: Bactrocera dorsalis; assembly: GCF_023373825.1. NCBI lineage: Eukaryota > Metazoa > Arthropoda > Insecta > Diptera > Tephritidae > Bactrocera > Bactrocera dorsalis. The sequence goes on along the minus strand of NC_064304.1, from coordinate 22,490,183 downwards.
CAAATATACTATACAATATATGTAACAACAACAGCCATAAATAACTTAAATGCTCAAACTGGAAAACGACAGCCATCAGTCTTGCGCTCCACTTAACTCCACCGTTGAAGGAGCAATAACGAAGTAAAAGGCGAAGAAATACCAAGTCAATTTCTAACTCTTGAAGCGCTGCCAACGGATCTTATCAGTTTTCAGATAATCTACGAGCACTGTTTGTTTATGTGCCTTTTTATATTTGAATTGGAAGCATTTATTTGTTGAGTTTCTCTGATTTTTTGTTTTATCACAGTAGCTTATCTGATATAAAAATTTAATTTAATTGGATGCAACTGTTTTTTTTTTTCAATTTACTGCTTATTTTTCTTTTTTTCTAGACTTTAAGTAGACCTTAGCGTGGAGTAACATAAGTGCAAGCATTTGAGGGCTAGGCAATGTGGCAAGGGAAAAGGCTGCTCGAATAGTTAGCTCAGAGGTATACTTAAAAAAGAACTTAAAAATAGATCCAACAACAACAAATGAGCGCACCCAAAAAACTATAAGAAATATTTGTTTTATATATGTACATACATACATACATACATATGTCAGTATCACACCAAAGAACAACAAACTACAAATTTGAATTATCAAACCACACAGATCTACGATCTCCGATCTCATAACTAAATACAGCACACATGTTTCTCGACTGTTTACAAATGTTGCGGTCGGTCACTCTGCCACTCTTCCACTCTGCTGCTCAACATTTCCTTTTATCTTTCGAATTCTGTTAATATGCACTCATATCTGGTCGAAAATCAGCTCGATTTCTATGCAGTTCCAGCGAAAAAAATGCATATGCCTGAGTTTGTGTGGCTTTGTGTGTATGTGTGCATAAAGTGTGCTGATTTCTTTTTCGGCTTGCTCGCTCTTTCGTTATTTTGCGATTTTTACATTTTGATAAGCGAAAATGACAACAATAAAAAACTCGTTTTTGCAGATTAGTCGCCTGAAAGTTAACACCTTTTGCATCTCCTTGGGGTTTCCAAAAAAAATTTATATAAATACACATGTTTAGAATTTTGTGTGTGTGTGTAAAGATAAAATATGATAAGAAAAGCCACAAATTCTTCATATGACGCGCCGCAAATTGTGCTACTTTGTGAATGCTGGAACACAAACGGAAAGTCCAGCTGAATTTGTCATCTAAGCGTGGAGTTTCAAATGTCAAGGATGTTGGTAAACACAATACACCCAATATACCGACGTCCTCTGATTATACTTAATCTATAAAAATAGTATAAAAGGTTGAACGAAAGTGGAGAGTAATTGATGTATGCTTGTCTATTAATCTGAAAATATATGTATGTAACTTTCAATGAAAAACACGACAATTTTGTTTTTCATTGAATTTTAACTAATAAATTTAACACTAGAATGAGACAAAAATATTAAGACTTTCTTCATAATTATAAATTCTTAATTTATTCTTCAAAATATATGTTATAGATCTATTGGGGTTTGAACCTCCTCGAATAGTAAAAGTGAGCTAAAATATGCAATACAAAAGTTGGGCACAAAGACGATAGAAGTTACAACACTTTAGTGAGGTATTCCCATACTCTCCTGCTTCAATTTAACTCCATCGCTTTGTAGTAAATTTTTCTTGACAAGAGAGCAGAGAAATTACCAATCTAAGACAGCTTATGTTAGGTTATCAAATGTTTCCCTTCCGCCTTTTTGCTCTTTATTCAATGCTTTATAAAAAGTGTTACAGTGATGGGATTTAGTTCAGATATGCGCCGTTTCGTTCGTTGATCTGTTTCCATCTAGACGGTAACATCAGAATACCTCCCTCGTAGAAGCCCTCATCCTTATTTGCGAAGAACTGCGACAGCCACTTTTCACAAGCCTCTTTTGAGTTCAACTTTACACCAGCAAGGGCGTTCGCCATGGACAAGAACAGGTGGTAATCCCTTGGTGCTATATCCGGGCTATATGGTGGATGCGATATAACCTCCCATCAGAGCTCCCGTAGCTTCTGATGAGTCATCAACGAAGTATGTGGTCTAGCGTTGTCTTGGTGGAACACTACACCCTTTCTGTTGGCCAGTTCTGGACGCTTCTGGTCGATCACCTGCTTCAAGCGGTCCAGTTGTTCGCAGTAGATGGTAGAATTAAGCGTCTGGCCATATGGGAGCAGCTCATAGTGGATGATTTCCTTCCAATCCCACCAAACACACAGCAAAACCTTCCTTGCCGCCCATCCCGGCTTAGCCAGTGTTTGGGACGATTCACCGGCTTTCGACCTCGCCCGTTTTCACTTGATATTGTCGTATGTGATCCATTTTTCGTCGCCAGTCACCATCCGCTTCAAAAATGGGTCGAGTTCATTCCGTTTCAGTAGCATATCGTAGGTGCTGATTTTTTCCAGTTTTTTTTGCTTCAAATCATGCGGCACCCAAACATCAACCTTTTTTGAGTATCCAGCCTTCTGCAGATGGTTTAAAATGGTCTGGTGACTAACTTCCATCTTCTGGGCGCTCCAACCGAATCAAGAGCAAACTTTATCCCAGTTTGGCACGACTTTTTTATGTTCGTGTGAAGTTTGATCTCCTTATGTAAATTAGTGATGGTTTTTTCACATGTTGGGTAACGACACGAACTGTCTGTCTGGCGACGGAAAAAAATGAATGATGAATTGAATTGAAATTGTATGTTTCCAATGGAATTACGGAACCGCTGAATACAAATACCTGAGTACCACAAAGCAGTCAAGAATTCCTTAAAAAGAAAAGTGCATCGAAAAAGGTAGAGAAGAAGTATTGGAGATTCCTTGTATTGGCATCAGAGAGATTGCAGAAGATCTCAACATCTTTTATAATCCATAATTAACTCGTTTTAGTTAACTTGTTGTGTATAAGCGAGCATGTCCAGTATACGTCGCAAAGTTTTGCTTGACAACGTGAATACCATGTCCTAATAAATTTTCGCCTTTTGAAACAAACCCATCAGACACCCAATTTTCAACTACTGCGTAGGAAGCAAAGTGCTGCTCAATGAGTATCCCATCGATGAAAATAAATGGTAATCGGAAGGGGCCAAGTCCGGTGAATACGGCAAGTGAGATAGCAGCTCCCAGCCGAACCGATTTTGCTTTGTGTGCAGATGCATTGTCGTCTAACAAAATTACTTTAACGTGTATTCTGGTCGTTTTTTGATCAAAGCAATTCAATTGATCATTTGTTTTCTGTAGGGATTAGTATTAACTGTTTTACCATGTTTTAAAAGCTCACGATGTACCACACACTCCTGATTCCACCAAACACAGAGCCCTCTTACCGAATCGATCTGCCTTCTTACCGAAATGAGCTGATTTTCTTTCGTGTTTTTGAACCAAAATTTCACATTAATCTTTTATTCAATTCACGTGGCTGCCATTTTCCACTGTTTTGTATCTTTCTCATAGCTTTCAAACGGGCTGAAATTGCTTGTTGTGCAAAATTTAACATGGCTGTCAATTGCTTTTGACTTAAAGTATCATGTTGCTACTGATAGAGCATGATCACTATACATATGCCTCTGCAAGCGATCGATACGACTCTGCGGCACTTTTCTTCAAATAGAAACAAAAAATTAATTAGGCATAAATCGGCCAAAACTGCTGCAATTTCATGTTCGATATTCGTACGAAGTTCATCAAACGTCGCTGGCTTGTTGGCATAGGCCATACGAGGTTTGACAATTAAGTAATGAGACTGATTTTATTGCTGCGCTTGTGGTAAACCTTTGACCTTGAAATTTTCTCTTTCCGGGATCCACCTCCTCTCCATTGATATATGTACCATCGCTCTAGCTTGTTTAGTTCGCCTGCTGCGTCAAGTTGAGTAGACATGTGTTTGAAGTGCTCGTCACGAAAATGGAAAAACGAAATCAAGAGCAACGCGTCGCGATGAAATTTTGCGCCAGATTGGACGAAACAGCTTCGGAAACGTACGCTAAAATTGTAAGAATGTATGGTGATAGTGCTCTTAGTCGTGGAAACCAAACGCCAAACCTCACAATGGTTGTCTCCGCGCGCCCTCCGCCCGAAAAAAGCTCGCATGAGCAAGTCGAAGGTGAAAACGATGATTATTGTATTTTTTGATAGCCGTGGAATCGTCCACAAAGAATTCGTTCCACTGGGGAAAACTGAGAATCAAGGCTACAAGGCCAGACATCGCTCGTAACTGGATCTTTCATCACGACAACGTGCCGTGCCACACCGCCCTCAGCATTTGGCCTCTAAAGAGATCGCCGTGTTGCAACAGCCGCCTTATTCGCCCGACATGTCACCGTGTGACTTTTTTTATTTCCTAAAACAAAATCGGTGGTCAAAGGGACCCTTTTTGAGTCGATTACGGACTTCCAGGCGGCCGTGACGAGGGTACTCGCGGCCATCCCAGTCGAGGCTTTCTAGAATTGTTACGAAGCATGGAAAACGCGCTGGAATCGCTGCCCAAGGGGACAACTTTGAAGGGGATGGCAGAGTTGTAGAATAATTTCCAAATATACGGTTTTTATGGAATCAGTCTCATTACCTAATTGTCATACCTCGTAGACTTGACGTAGCCCCGCAGAAAATAGTCGATTGGCGTCAAATTGCACAACAGAGGCGGCCGATTGACTGGGTCATTTCGCGAGATAACACCTTCACCAAACTTTGTTTTCAATAAATCGATTGTGACATTTGCTGTGTGTCTTGTGGTGCCATCTTGTTGGAACCACATATTGTCCAAGTCCATATCAACCAATTCGGACCAAAATTATTCGGTTATCATTGAGCGGTAGCGATTCCCATTCACAGTATCAATCCGTATTTTTAGCGGGATGAAATAGAGACTCAAGGACTACGTGTGGAGTGCTGCCTGATCAATAACGCGTATTTTGCTTATTGACGAAGCCTTTCAGCCAGAAATAAGCCTCATCGCTGAAGATGATTTTTCGTTGAAAATCCGGATCATTTTCAAGTTGTTGCTCAGCCCAATTCACGAAATTTTTACTCCATGCGATTTCATCAAATGAAAATTTCCAGGAACAAACGACACTTTCTGCAGAAAGCAGATGGGTATTTCGTATCGTAAGTATGTACATACATAGTATATATTATATATGTACATCAATGTGGAGTGTAAATATTCCTCGAAGACTAATTGAATTCACAAAAACACTCTCAAATATACATACATACATACATACATACATACATAATGGCACGCTTAGAATATATAATCGACAGACATTTGTTATTATTAGTGCTACGGACATAAACGGACAGCAAGGAAGGCATTCTTCCAGTCAGCTTAATTTTTCTATTCTTTAACGGCATATAAAGAGAGCAATAAATCACATTTTAATCAACAGCAAATCTCTGTGTAATCAACTCAAGGATGAAGAGTGTTGCAGGAATGCATGAAGCAAGACGACGATATCTCTGCAGATGTAAATATAAGTTTGTGTGTGCGTCTATGTAACGGGTGATTTTTTTGAGGTTAGGATTTTCATGCATTAGTATTTGACAGATCACGTGGGATTTCAGACATGGTGTCAAAGAGAAAGATGCTCAGTATGCTTTGACATTTCATCATGAATAGACTTACTAACGAGCAACGCTTGCAAATCATTGAATTTTATTACCAAAATCAGTGTTCGGTTCGAAATGTGTTTATCGACAAATTTTGTTCAGCGATGAGGCTCATTTCTGGTTGAATGGCTACGTAAATAAGCAAAATTGCCGCATTTGGGGTGAAGAGCAACCAGAAGCCGTTCAAGAACTGCCCATGCATCCCGAAAAATGCACTGTTTGGTGTGGTTTGTACGCTGGTGGAATCATTGGACCGTATTTTTTCAAAGATGCTGTTGGACGCAACGTTACGGTGAATGGCGATCGCTATCGTTCGATGCTAACAAACTTTTTGTTGCCAAAAATGGAAGAACTGAACTTGGTTGACATGTGGTTTCAACAAGATGGCGCTACATGCCACACAGCTCGCGATTCTATGGCCATTTTGAGGGAAAACTTCGGACAACAATTCATCTCAAGAAATGGACCCGTAAGTTGGCCACCAAGATCATGCTATTTAACGCCTTTAGACTATTTTTTGTGGGGCTACGTCAAGTCTAAAGTCTACAGAAATAAGCCAGCAACTATTCCAGCTTTGGAAGACAACATTTCCGAAGAAATTCGGGCTATTCCGGCCGAAATGCTCGAAAAAGTTGCCCAAAATTGGACTTTCCGAATGGACCACCTAAGACGCAGCCGCGGTCAACATTTAAATGAAATTATCTTCAAAAAGTAAATGTCATGAACCAATCTAACGTTTCAAATAAAGAACCGATGAGATTTTGCAAATTTTATGCGTTTTTTTTTTTAAAAAAGTTATCAAGCTCTTAAAAAATCACCCTTTATAAGTATTCCTATATGTTTGTTTAAATATGGGTTTGTTTGCCTGCTATTACTTGCCACACATGAGCAATAAAGCCAAGGAGGCAACTATGGTGGCAATGTGACATTAAAATTGGCAGCAGCCACAATGCACATCAGCAGAGCGACATAAGACATACAACAACAACAACAATAACAAACACACAGTGGCGCACTCAAACGTTCTGACAAATGGCCAGAGCGTCGCACAAACAATGCAAAAACAATCGCAGCGATAGACATATACAAATATAGAGACATGAGCAAATGGACGTAAATATCGGGAGGCTGCGTGCCACACAATTAAGATGACCGCCAAGTGATAATCGATTGATGACGCAGTCGTAAGCAGATTCATGCCAATGGAACAAATGAGAATAATGAAATAATTATGCCTCGCTGCGCTGCTCTGAGCTGTGCTGCTGCCTCGCTTGTCTAGCTATGGCTGCCAGCCGTCCAAGGAGGGGCATGCGGCGCGCTGCAACACTGGATGCATAGCGTTCGCTGCTGCAACAAATCATGTCACGTACCCTGTGATGGGTATATACAAATTTATGCAAGCAGATACATATGTATATATGTCTATGTATCTGTACGAATGACGATTTATCGATATCATGTTCGAGAAATATTGGACAACGCCGTTGTGCTTGTTGTTGTTGCTGCTGTTGCAGCTATCATGATGAACACCAAATGCAATGTTTGTTGCATTGCCGTGATTTGTACATCACACATACATACATACATATGTATATACAAGCGATCGAACGACAAAAGGTGCACATTCGATTCCAGTCCAACAAACGTCCGGATGCGTTTTACAGGAAGCAGCCGTTTTGGTTTGGTGTTCGAAAACAAAAACGTCACACAATAAACATATGTAGACGTGCCACATATACACACATCCACACGCGTGAATATACAAATCGTTGCTGCTACTGTCTGCTCCTGCACGTCTGGCAGCGCTGGCATCGCTTATCAACGCTTGTTGATCGCTCTTTGATTTTATTCATTTGCTTCATTGCGCCTCATCTTCTGGCCATATTTCATATGCGCATTTGGTTTTGTTCTTGTTCTGCTTTGCGGTTGTGCGATATTTATTTGTCATCTGACACAAATGTCAATTGTTAACGAAAATAGGCTCTCAAATGAGAAGAGAAGGCGCGAGACTTTACTGGCTTTTTTTTGTTTTTGACAAACTCACACTTTGCGGTTGCTTTTGGCTTGATTGTCCACAGTGGAAGGCGATTTTGTGTTTTCACTTTTAATCTGTTGACATTTCGATTTTTTTTTATAGCGGAAGTAAAACTACATCGAGATAATGGTATCAAATTTAGTAGAACATGAGAAGCTATCAATCTGAATGAGTTTATAAAAGATGACTCCAAAAAAACCAAAAACAGTGCTGGCCTTTTCTGATTATAAATCTTTGATACGGAACTGAAAGTCAATAGCAACCAACTCGATGATCCAAATGTTTCGAAGAACGAAGCTTAAGAGACAAACCGCCAAACAATTAAAAATGCCAAATATTCAAACACAAATTCTTTATTTTCACTTACTTCTTACAGGGTTTGTCCGGAAAGTAATAGGACTGAGTTGATTTAAAAAAATTCAGCGTTGCCAGCGCGATTTCCAAGCATTGAAGGCGTCACGGAAACCATTCACCGGAGTACCCTTGAGAGCCGCGGTGTATGCTGCTTGGATCCCCTCTGTCGTCTCAAAATTCTTGGCTTCACCGGCCTTTTCAGGCAAGGAAACAAAAAAATTCCGGGGGGCCACATCTGGGCTGTAAGGCGGCTGCGAAAGCGTTGGGATTTCGGCCTTGGTTTGAAAACTGTTCACAAGAAACGCGGTGTGAGCCGGGACGTTGTCGTGGTGCAACTTCCAATCGGCTGCGATGTCTTGTCGGACCCGATTGACCCTTCGTTTGTGTCTCTCGAGGACTTCCACTCAAAAGGAGGAAAAAACCCATGGTGGACGACGCCTTTGATGTCAAAAAAGACGATGAACATCGTTTTCCCTTTGCATTTGCTTATTCTTCCGGTCTTCATCAGTGACCTCTTCGCGGCCCTCCAAGAAGGTCTGGTGCCACCGAAACACACCACTTCTTACTAAAGCGACATCTGGGTAAGCCTGTCTAATCATATCAAAGGTCTCTGTCGCAGATTTACCGGGTTTCACACAGAATTTAATCGCGTAGCTCTGCTCTACGGAACGCTGTATTTTCGGCTTACACCACTCATAGAAACACGTCCCGCGAAAATCTTTATCCTGACTGTCCAGGTGCTCGGAGACAACTGTCCAGCCGCTCTGAAATACAGTCGCGGCGGAAAAAAATCAGTCCTATTTCTTTCCGGAGAAACCCTGTATTTATAAAACCGATGATTATTTTTATATATCGTATTTCCTGCTTCAAGATACTGAAGGGTGATCCATTTCGCGGCTCCTTACTTTTATAAAGAAAAAATACGCGATGACGACTACTTCTCTTTCTGTTATCTACTGTGGACGTTTTGGAAAAATGATCAACAATGCCACAAACAAAAACCGAAATATTGAATTTTGGGAATCTCTTAAAACAAATTGTCAAAATGAGTTCCTGCTTATGCCACATGCTTCAAAAATGCTAAATAAAGTCGTTTACAAGAGTTTTGAATGGAAAGATTCTATCAAACAAAAGTTGAGAGTCTCAAAAAATCTTATCAACCAGAGAACGCAACCAATCAAGTGGTCGCTAACGGAAAAAGTCAAGCGACGTTGAAAACTAAGCAAAGCTGCGCCAAAAAGCTGCAACTCAACCACAACTGACAAGGCAAGAGGAAATTTCCGCCTGCTGCTGCTGCTAAACTGCTTTGCGTGCACTTGAAGGCCAAAAACAACAACTTACATATCATTTATGGTGGTCGGAGTGCGCAGTTGCCGCTGACAATCGTATCAGCAAATCGCCACATCAACAGCCTTGCCACTTCAGTTCGCCACACGCTCGCATCGCGGCCCACTTGTCACAGCAACACAAGAGTAGTGAAGCGCAATCGTCCATCTGTGTCCAGCGTGTAGTTAAGTTAGTCAGCCAGCCAGCCAATGATGACTTGGATTATGCACGAGAGCGAGACGATAGATAATCTGTGTTAATTTCTTTTTGTTGCCTCAACAATTTAGTTTTGCCTTTCATTACATTTCGTTCAGCACACTCTGCTGCCGGCCGAAGCTTCGCACAATTGACGGGGTTCGTGCCGCTACTTTGATTATCGCAACGAAATCGCATCGTAAGCTAACTGCCATTCATACGCCCAGTCGACCAGCTGTCTGACCGAGAGACACAAATCGCATTGAAATTGAGATCATAATTATATGAATTACTCATTTCGGTTATCATTCATCGGTGCGGTTGGAAAAGTTAAATAAACAAAGCGCATAACTATAGATGATAATACAGATATGATGATAGATGTAGGAAAAAGCGAAAAGCTCGGGTGAACCATTGACATTTTTAGTCGGTAACCGAGCAACTCACTTTTGTACGAAGGCATTTTAAAAATGTCTGTTTGTCTTCGACTTAGTAATATGCGCACATACATACATATATATATAAAGAAGAAAAAACGTTTTGTTCGGTTGCACCAAGTTATAATACCCTTCACGAGTAAAAAGTTCTACCATACAAGAGCCCGATTTTGATCGATCAGTTTATATGACAGTTGTATACTATGGTAGTTCGATCTTAACAATTTCTTCGCAGATAACGCCATTGTCTGGGAAAATAATCTATGCCAAATTTCGTGGTGATATCTCGTTAAATACAAAAGTTTTTCATACAAAGACTTTCTTTGGTTCGATCAGTTTATATGACAGTTATATGCTATAGTGTTGAGATGAAGGCAGTTCCTACAAATGAACTATTTCTTGGACAGAAAACGTTGTGTGCAAAATTTCAAAACGTTATCTCACAAACTGAGGGATGGAATTGCATATATTTAGCTAATAGGCAGAACTACGGACATGGCTGAAACGACGGAGCTCGTTAAACTGATCATTTATACAAGTATGTACTTTCCAGTATCGCCGACATTTCCTTATGGTTGTTACAAACATCATGGTAAGCATAATATACCCTGTTGAGGGTATAAATACATACATATATGCATATCACCATAATTATATACACAAATTTCCGATTGTGTGGGGGACATCTGCTTCTGTCACTGCTTTCACTCCATATTCCCACAATGTCTCTTGCCCGCTCTTTTCATATTCATATCTGCTCTGTGCTCGCATAACTTTCGTGTCCTTTAAATAGCGTTTTTTTTCTGTGCGATCCCTTTTTGTGTGATTTTCTGCAGCGCTACTCTCGTTGTTGTGCTACAAAATCCATACGCGGCCCATATTTCTTTCGTTTTTGTCTGATTTATCTTCGATCTTGATAAACTCATTGAAATTATGATAATGTTTTTGTTGGAATACATACCATACACATATATATGTATGTATGTCTCATACACATATATACATACTCAGCTGAATGACAAAGCACACTTTTTCCACTCCTTTTTTTTGGTTGCGTTGTGTTTCTGTGTCAAACGCGCTGCATAGAAGTGAAGTGGCTTTCACTTTGGGGTGTCCTTGTCATATTAAAATGAGTTAGCAGAGGCCGCTTATCTCTGATCGCAAATAGTCGAAGGATATTTATGTTGCCGGTGGTGGTATTACGAGCGTAAAAGATGTTTAACGTCAGTTATCCTGATTCAGGATAAAATTATTAGAATTCAATAAAGATATCGAAGATCTGAAAGCAGATCTAGTCACTTCGTGAATCGGCTGGAGGTTTGATTCACTCTCTTAATATATAAGACATGCACAACATGTTCGATTGTCCTCTAATTTGTTTTATAACAGATGTAAAAATCCTATAACTTTCGCTGTAAATATCACCCCAGTAATATGCACCGAAGAAAGCAGGTTATGACCACTTTAACTTTAGACGATGCAGAAGTACTTGCAAAAACGTGCCGAAACTCTTGACTGCAGAAGATGACTGTTTCCACATTTTGGGATCACGGTTGAAAAGAGACATTTTTTTAAGTGAATACCCAACTGTCTTAAGCGATGAATTCACAGTTTAGCTGGACAATATTCTAGCTGAAGATCCCAGCATATACTATATGGTATGTTATTATGTGAGCCATAATCACTTTGAACAGCCAAACGGTCATCGGCGCTTCTTCAAAAACAACTTTTAATTCCAAGTCCATAGTTTTTTAGTTCTGTTGAACCGAGTAGGCAATAGTGAAGTAAAATTCTCTTTTTCTCTACGAACTACAGTAATACTTTATTATTAGGCTTCAGTTAGTGACCGCGTGCCGCCCTTCCGTCTGATCAAATAGGTCGTATCAGCTGATTCGGTTTACGGGTTTGCTTCCGTTACTAACTGAAGCATAAGTCTCTTTTCGTGATCGTTCGAATATGTGACGTATTAACTTAGGAACATTTAAATATTTGTCAATCTTTCAGCGGTTAACTCTTCATTATCGCTAAATTTCTTTCCTGTGAACATTCTATGAGAGGTTAGAGGATCGAACAAAGGGCTCGAGGACAGATCCGGAGAGTATGTTACGTTTAATACGCTATACATATGACCACTATATGCCAATTTGCTAGCGTTGAGTCTGCACTTAAGGTTTTCTAGTAGGCATAGTCAGCTGATTTGTCTTCGATTTTGGCAAAATTTTATGTTTCAATCTCTCGAAACTTTGGTGCAATGCTCAGATGGAATCGTATTTTGTTTAGTACAGTAAATTAAAATAATTTGACAGCTTGGCGCGCCACTTAAAAAATACACACTTGGTATTTAAAAAGGAAAAATCATGCATTTAAGGGTTAAGGTCTCTACTTATAATGTAACATAACAATTTTGGCTTTGAAAAGAACAGAATAATGGAACTTCCAGTTGAATTTCTTTGTCGTTACATGTTATGATCACGGATTCCGTAAAATTAAAATGTTTATTGAACTGTGAGGTGAGTTGACAAACGATCAGCATGACGACCTGAGTCTATTTTGATATGTCCGCCTGTCTCTCCAACCGTATATACGAGAACTAGTCCCTCAGTTTTTGAGATATCGATCTAAAACCAAAAATCGATCTTTCTAAACCAAAAAGGTGGCCATTTGTCGGAACTTTCAATATCGAACAACTATAGCATATAGCTGCCATACAAACTGGCCGATCTATACCAAGTCCTTGTATGGTAAGCATTTAATTTTAATGAATCTTTTCACGAAATTTGATACCAATTATTATTCAAGGCGTCCTTAAAATCTGCGAAGAATGTTTTCAGGTCGAACAACTATAGAAGTCGTAAAGCTGACCGATCAAAATCAGAATCTTTTTCTAAGCTTTTTGAAAACTGTGCATATACAGGGTTTGTCCTGAAAGTAATAGGACTGAGTCGATTTAAAAAAAAAAATTATTTTCTCCGGAATAGCCTTGAGAGCCGAGCTCTATGTCTGATTGCCACGTTGTCCCGGGATCATACTGAAAGATCCATAACTCAATGACCAATTAAACGAATACTTAGTCCACGGTCTGAGTTCAATACTTTGCTCACACGAGTCGCGTTGTCGGTGTTTGTCGAAACCTTGGTCTCCCAGCATGGTGTTCATCAGCGACCTCTTTCAGGCCCTCTAAAAAGAATTGGTGCCACCGAAACACATCACTTCTTGCTAAAGCAATATCTGGGTAAGCTTGCCTGACCATATCAAACGTCTCTGTCGCAGATTTAGCGAGTTTCACGCAAAATTTAATCGCGTACCTCTGCTCTACGGAACGCTGTATTTTCGGCTTGCTCCTCTCATAGAAACACGTTGTGGGAAAGGGTTTGTCCTTACTCTCCAGAAGCTCGGAGACAACTGAAGAGCCGCTCGTTCGTTAGCTAGTAAGGCCCTATACCGGACAGTCTTGAAGGAAGAAAATCAGTCCTATTACTTTCCGGGCAAACCCTGTATTTACGCACATACATACATACATATAGAGAAGCGAGCATGCGCACTGTGAGGGGCGTAGCATGTGCAAAGTGCCGAAATGCAGCCATCATAATTTAAGACATGAAGTGTTGACGTTTGTTGCCGTTGCCGCTGTCGATGTTGCTGCCACCGTGTTGAGCACCAGCAGAAGATGAGGAAGAGGAAGAAGAGGTAGGCGCTTGTGCCGATGATGGTGATGACGATGAAGATGGCGATGACGTTGCCAATTGCTTTAGTGCGTTTTTGCTGTTGTTGTCATAATGTTGTTGCTGTTGTTTTTGTGCGTGTTAGCAGTGATGTCAGCATGAGAACAAATGTACCTTCGCGCCACTCTAAACATAATCGAACACATGTACATTTGTATGTAAGTATTTGTGCACTTACACACATACATATGTATGCCATAAATACCTCGCCCTCAGCCGCTGCGCATTAGTGCTTAAGCAACTAGAGACCTATAGTGGTGTTGTTGTGCGTTTGCTGATCCTTGCTGCGCGGCATCGTCGCTTATCAGTAAATGCGATGCAGATTAATCGCCGCTGATAGTGCGCATGCGCAGCCGGCGATGAGCAACCAGAGTGGCAGTTTGCAGCACAAGCAGCAACAACAGCAGCAATGCTTGTCGTATAGGCGTTGTGTTGGCTGGCTGATCGGTTGGTTGGTTGGTCGGTTAGGCAGTTGCTTAGCTCGTTTGCAGACAATAACGACGCTGCTGCTTTGTGTGTGAAGAGTTCGCTGGCGTTGAAGTTGTCAGGAAGAAGTTTTGCTTTGCTTTTACTGTAATTTTTTTCCTCTTGCACTGTTGCGAGCAACGCATATTTGGCGGTTTTCAAATTTATTTTGTTTTAAAAATTTCAAAATCGCCTTATGCACCCTTACTATTAAGCGCCTTTAATGCGCTGAAACTACACACTTTTTGTTGTTGTGCTCGCGCATTTCGTCTCGCGTAGAGTCGTCGCTTTGAGCTGCGCAAAATTTCATTTTATCCATCATTTTTTAGCAACAGCGCGTTCATTGTCCGCTAGAGTGATGATTTGAGGTTTAAGTTGAGGCGGTTTTTGGCAAATATTTTTGGTCGCAAAACAACAACAACTTATGTCTAACATGTATTTAAAACAAATATGAAGGCGTTGCTGATAACCAGCGCTTTCGCTTCAGGTTGCCACGACTTGGACAGCCCCGAAAAATGCGCTGAGCAATGCAAATGATCGGTGCAACAACAATAGATCAAGTTTTAACCCATACACGAATACATATACATATATGTAGTATGTATGTACATATAGTATGTATTACCGTGCTCTGTGTAGTACGCACGCATATAAACGCCAAACAATCAAGAACTCAAAGTGCTCAACTTTTTCGAACATCTGTCGATCGTTTGTCGCTGATAAATAATTTCAATTGTGACCCTTAGTTTTGCGCCCTCCCTGCCCATTGTTGAGCATATTTAGTTGCGACCATCATCACATAATCATTGCCTTTGTTTTTTGCAGTGTCGTTGTTGCTCTTGTTGTTGTTTTTGTTATTTTTGTATTGTTGTTGTTGGTTTTTGTTATTGTTGTTGTCATTATTTTTATTGTTGTTTTTGTTGATTTTTAATATTGTTGTTGTTGTTTGATGTTGTTGTTGTTGCCCTCGTTCTGCATACTCTTCTCTAGCTGCTGCTGCTTGCATTTATGAATATGAAAATTGTCACGAGTTATTGCAATGGTCGCTTCGTACCACGCTCGGCAGCCCTCACCGTCCGCGCAGCTCCCTTGTGCATTAATGACAGACATTTGCATTGTGTCTTTGTGTTTAGCAGTTTGGTATCTGGGGGATACCAACGGATTATTATTGGCCAATGAGGTACTTTAATAACCATAATCAGGATATTATTGTCGATAATGCGATTGTGTGTATGTATGTATGTGTGTGTGTTTATTGCGAAATGCAAAAAAAAAATAGAAAAAGGGATTTGAAAAAGTTTTTATGCAAAATTCGCCAGCCTGTGAGTGAGCACGGAAGACAGAGTCACAAGTGCAGGAAATGTGCACAGCTGGATTTGGAGTGGCGAATGGCTTCCAAAGTGAATTGCGGAAGTCCACGCAGTCGGTATCGGTAGTTAATCGTAGATGTGCTGGTTAGCTCAACAACGCTGTTATAAAATTAAATGATGCCTGGTTTGCTTTTCGGAGAGGGATAATTTTTTGTATTTTAGCGATTACGAGCTGAAGTATAAGTGTCGCAAACCAAATTTTTTGGTCTGTTACATTTGTTTTATCTTTCTTCTTCTTTATTGGCGTAAACACCGAGCCGAGTTTACAACTGCGAGCCAGTTATTTTTCCTGTTCACTCTTTGGCGTCAATTGGAGATTCCAAGTGTAGGCAGATCCTCCTCCACCTGGTCTTTCCAACGGAGTGGAGATCTCTCTCTTCTTCTCTTTCGCCCGGCGGGTACTGCGCCGAATACTCTCAGTGCTAGAGTCCATTCGGACGACATGACCTAACCAGTTCCTTCCCTATTTAGTTCTGCAGCAAGAGCAGATTGAAGAAGGCTCACGATAGGGAATCGTCTTGTCTGAAACCTTCCCCATCCTGACGAAGCTTTTGGTATTGCTCAACGTCAGTTTACACAGTCGAATTTAAACGTAGCGTCATGAAGGCAGCTCGTTTTCATGCTGTCAAAACCTGCTATGAAATCGACGAAGAGATGGCGTTTGTCCAGTCTCTTTTCACTGACCTTTTGCAAGGCCTGAAGTCACACTAATATGGTTCAATCAGTTTATTGACGGTTCTTATTTGTGATGTTGGGGAGACTTATCTCACGGTAGTTGAAGCAAATTCTGGGGTCTCCCTTTTGGTGGATTGAGCAGGGAACCCGTAAATTCCAATCGTCGGTCATGTTTTCGTTCGACTAAATTCTAAAAAGAAGCTGATCCATGCACCTTGTCAGTTCTTCGCTGCTGCTTTGTTGTTCTTCAGACGGGTAATTGCTATTCGAAATTCTTCATGGTCGGACAATGGAACGTCTGGTCAATCGATTGTGGAATCGGGTTCACAATTTTCTAGGGTTATGC
This sequence comes from Bactrocera dorsalis, assembly GCF_023373825.1. Taxonomy (NCBI): domain Eukaryota; kingdom Metazoa; phylum Arthropoda; class Insecta; order Diptera; family Tephritidae; genus Bactrocera; species Bactrocera dorsalis. The sequence goes on along the minus strand of NC_064304.1, from coordinate 22,473,656 downwards.
TTTCACTGTTACTGATTTATACCACAGTAAAGTATATTTTATAGATTTTTTTTTAATTTCGAGGGCGAGGGAACCAATCTGCGACAACTTTCTGCAACAATTAGGGCCATATAGCGTGGAGTATATCTTCCTTCCTTCCTCTTCAATCCTGTCCGAATTATCTGTGTAGACAAACGACTTCTCGTAAATAGTCCAGCAATGTTATGTCGCACGATCTTGGAACCCATGCCACAGTCCCATGACACGAATTATTGCACTCACCAAAAGTTTACTTCAATAAATTGATTAACTCGTTGGCTCAATGGAATGTAGCACTGTCTTGTTGGTTTTAAAAATCGTCCACATCAACATCTTCTAATAAAGGCACGAAAAGGTCATTAATCATAGTTCTATAGCGTTCCTCTTTGACTGTACATTTTGGCCAGCTTCATTTCGAAGACATATGGACCAATGATTCCCTATGTCCATAGATCATACCAAAGTAAGTAAATCGAAATCCTCTTCCTCCTTCAAAATCCTGGTAATAGCCAGCATATAAAGGGTGATTTTTTAAGAGCTTGATAACTTTTTTAAAAAAAAAAACGCATAAAATTTGCAAAATCTCATCGGTTCTTTATTTGAAACGTTAGATTGGTTCATGACATTTACTTTTTGAAGATAATTTCATTTAAATGTTGACCGCGGCTGCGTCTTAGGTGGTTCATTCGGAAAGTCCAATTTTGGGCAACTTTTTCGAGCATTTCGGCCGGAATAGCCCGAATTTCTTCGGAAATGTTGTCTTCCAAAGCTGGAATAGTTGCTGGCTTATTTCTGTAGACTTTAGACTTGACGTAGCCCCACAAAAAATAGTCTAAAGGCGTTAAATCGCATGATCTTGGTGGCCAACTTACGGGTCCATTTCTTGAGATGAATTGTTGTCCGAAGTTTTCCCTCAAAATGGCCATAGAATCGCGAGCTGTGTGGCATGTAGCGCCATCTTGTTGAAACCACATGTCAACCAAGTTCAGTTCTTCCATTTTTGGCAACAAAAAGTTTGTTAGCATCGAACGATAGCGATCGCCATTCACCGCAACGTTGCGTCCAACAGCATCTTTGAAAAAATACGGTCCAATGATTCCACCAGCGTACAAACCACACCAAACAGTGCATTTTTCGGGATGCATGGGCAGTTCTTGAACGGCTTCTGGTTGCTCTTCACCCCAAATGCGGCAATTTTGCTTATTTACGTAGCCATTCAACCAGAAATGAGCCTCATCGCTGAACAAAATTTGTCCGAAAAAAAAAAAAAACCGAACACTGATTTTGGTAATAAAATTCAATGATTTGCAAGCGTTGCTCGTTAGTAAGTCTATTCATGATGAAATGTCAAAGCATACTGAGCATCTTTCTCTTTGACACCATGTCTGAAATCCCACGTGATCTGTCAAATACTAATGCATGAAAATCCTAACCTCAAAAAAATCACCCGTTATATATTTCATCTTGTCTTCATGAACCGTAAGACCTTTTTCGGCAGATTGCCTTTCGATAGCCACAAAAACTTCGAAGACATCGTACACTAAATTAAATTCTATATCGTCGACATAGGCAAACACCTGGAGACAATGGTAAAATATCCTATCCGGCTTAGAAACCTGAGTCAAACGCTTGATCTTCTAACTGGATTTTAGAGAGTTATTCGTCATTCTTTATACACATCAATCTCCCTCCTGTATTGTTTTTTTGTTTCCGATTTTGAGTCTAAAAAAGCGTATCTCTTCTGTCCTTATCTTCGAATAAGCAAGGTTCGTCACATTCCTCATTATACCGAAATGGTTAATCTTATTTCATTTGTTCTCTGAACAGGGGACCCTTGGTGCTAAAGGCATCAATTTATGAAATCGACAAGCCTCAGGCCTTTGCTCGAGATGGCCTTGTAGAAGGCCAACCGTAGGACCAAAGATACCTTCTAACCCGAACTTTTCGTGAAAATACCTCGGAGTAATATTAACATCGTTGGCGGAACTGCGATGGCAGATGTTATCGAGTTCGGCGTAGAAGACATCTTTGGACTCATCATCTCTTTCTTTCATCGAAGCGTCTGCATAAATTGTTCCTTGAGGCGAGTAATTGTCAGTCTTTTGTTCACTGTGATCTCAGTTGGAACATACCGATTTTAAACAAATTTATATACTTGATCTATTCCTTATGATCTTCTTAGCCAAGTATCAGTTCATTAAGAAAGCGTCAATTAAGCATTGGCGTCGCTATAAATTAAACATTTTCCACAAATAAATTACATTTTCCACACAACGAAATGCGCAGCTCCGACCAGCAGAGAGCCTCTTATAGTAATAATCTCTAATCTTCTCGTCGTGGCATGTTTTTGCATTAAACAAGTGAACTTGTTGCTTGTGGCACGTTGCCACTTTTAACTCAAAATCTCACTGATTAAAGCATAATTTCATGAATACCAACTCAAATACGCCAGCGACGAACAAGCATTACTCGTGTCGATGTTGATTTCAAGTAATTCCATGAATAATTCGCCATCAGACAACGAACGGAGCGACACTGCAATTGGACAGCAAAAACGCAAAACATACAAACCGCAAATGAAATTTACAAAAAACAAAAAAATAACAACAAAAATGGCACAAAACCTAAAAACACTTCATTATTGCGCGACACAATCTGAATATTTAATGATTTAATCAGTGGCAACACATCGCCCAGCATCTGAAACAAAAACAGAAAAAAAACGAAAAGAACGCGCACAGCAGCGTATGAGCTAAGGTATTGCAGGAGTGCAGTGTGTGGTTGTGGATATTTTATACTAGGGTGGTGCTTAACTACATAGTAAAATTGCTTTCCTAATTTTAGGTGCCATGGATTCGTAAAGCTTTAGAGAGTAGCGAAACGAAGAACATTTCAACAGCTGTTCGAACAAACCAGCGATGATGCCCCTATTTAATCAAGTCACTGTAAGTGAATTATGCTAGTTGTGTGTTCGTTTGATAATTTTCAAGGTATGGTAACCGATTTACCATACAACTAAGGTTCAAAAACCTTAAAATTAACGCAAATTTTATTTCGATAATAATCTTTGATCCCTTCTATCGTCTCAAAATGCTTGCCTTTCATCCAAGGGGCCACATCTGGGGTGTAGGGCGGATGTGAAAGCGTTGGGATGTCGGCCTTAGTTAGGTAGTTGTTCACAAGAAAGGCGGTGAGAGCCGTGCGTTGTCGTGGTGCAACTTCCAGTCGGCTGCGATGTCTTGTCGGATCCGATTGACCCTTCGTTTGGGTCTCTTGAAGGCTTCCACGTAAAACTTAGCGTTGACGGTTTGTACAGGAGCAACAAGTTCATAGTGGAGTTACGTTGTCGAAGTCGCTGCATTCATAAAAAGGTCGCGAGATTATCTTAACGTAATAGAAGGGTTGCATTTACGGAATTTTAGGTGCATATTTAAATCAAAGAGTATTCATTCTTAAATATGTATGAGTAATTCGATCCCATAACTGATCTCCAGGAGGACTGGCGAAATAATCGAGGCATATGGCTAAATATGTATATTGATACGGACTCCGACGTTTCCTTCTGCGGTCGTTACGGAGAAAATTTCCTCACTGACGGTGAAGCAGCATTTTGAGAATATGTAGATTACTAACCCATGAAGCCCTCAACCAAATTATAATTCCAGTCTTGATTTAAGGATCACCCTAGTCTGAATATATGCTCAAATACGGTGCACATAGAAACTGTTTAGTTGCGCTGATAACAACGCCAGACGACAAGTTCACAGATTCTTGCCACACTTTTTTCCACATTCGCTGGAGTTTTCGTTTTTATACGCACACACATACATACATACATATATAGAGACACCCCAAGTAATAAGTAGAAGTGCCCTTTTCGTTAAGCTTCGATTTCGCTTCGCTTTTTGTCAATTTCTTACGTTTGAAAATCTCACAGCTTGAGGGATCAGACGCAAGGCAAATTTAAGGATGCGGTTGCAACATGCGAAATAGTGGCGCGAGCCTCGTGTTTAACAGCAAAAGATTGTGCATTTGTATATCTATGTATATACAATGGTTAGTAAGAGTATGTGACCCAGCTGTTTGGGATACCAATGCACGAGCAAGAGACTAACGGACAGCTTACGAAAGCTTAACTGACCCTCCACTTGCGCCTGCGTCTGCTGGGTTTTCGCTCCCGGAGACACCGCCTGCCTTCTTTGCATTCTGTGTTATGCCATGCGGGCTGTGTCAGTGACTGTTGCATGCCACAAAAGTTCTAATTAAACAATTCGTAGAATTTCGCGTTAATTGTAAGCAAGTGAGGCAAGTGAAGCAAGCGGTCAGCGCTCAGCTCAGTTCAGCTCAGTTTGTGGCTGTGGGATGAGCGTCCAGTGAGCGAATTGAAAATGGAAAAAAAGGTTTTGAAAGTGAAATGTAGGAATGGTCGCCCAGTTACAACAACAAGTCAGCTAACAGCCATTCCATGCGGTGACATCGTACGTACTCGCCACTCATATAGGTATTGAAGGTGCACTTGCTACGTGCAACATTTTTTGGAATCACTAAGCCATGCTATGTAGCATTTAATGTTGTTGGAAAAATGGCTGAAACACCACTGTAAATTTTTAGGAATGAAAGCAAATGACATCACTGGCAACTGCGGCCATTTAAATATGTCGAGGTGATTGTGAGCGTACACACTTCTCCTTCGTGAGGTCCTATAGCTTAAGTCAGGGACTTATAAGTTTCCATCGTACTAATTTTGATTGTGACAATTTATCTGTTTTGTTGAGTAGTGGAATCGAGTTTCTACATGACTTGCGAATTCTTCGAATAAATGCCGCAGTAAATACACGAGGTGTCATCAACCATGGCCGAAATAGATGGACCTGCTATGCAGCTCCTTCAACCAAAATTTAGTTCTCCAGCAAAATAGTTTCAGGTAACAGCGTGGTGTGCTAAAGAACTCAACTGCAGAATTCGACTGCAGAGTTCGTTGTTGTCAATGCGCAAAGGAGCATAAATATTTTGCAGAACCTTTCTTTCGAAAACTCGTAACGTTGACTCATCAGACGTTGTCATCGTCCATGCCTCTACACCATATAGTAGGACGGGGATGATGAGTGACTTGTAGAGTTTGGTCTTTGTTTGTCGAGAGAGGATTTTACTTCTCAAGAAGTTTGCAAGAATGATGCTGCGTTTGATTTTGACGCTGATATTGTGGTTGACATGAGACGCATTATTAATGGCGATGAGCCTTGGATCTACGACGCGGAAACAGACGATCAATCGCCGAATACGGTGGCAAAGGTGAGCCGAAACCGAAACAACCTCGTCAAAGCAGTTTACGCAAACAATTTTCTTCGATTACCAAGATGTGGAACATTGAGAAATCCTTCCGGCCGGCAGAACTGCCAACAAAGAATAGTATTTGAGTGTTATGCGTCGTCTCTTGAACCTATACGGCCTAAAAGTTGGGCCGATAACTCTGAGTTTTTTCCCAACGATACTTCACCGTCGCACACTGCATTGATTATTCGTGAGTTTTTCGCCAAATTTTCAACCAATATTGTGCCGGAACCACCGTATTCGGCTGATTTAGCATTTAGCTTCGTGTAACTTCTGGGCAGTCAACAATCTCAATTGATCGTTCCGGGGCAACCATTTTAAGTCAATTGAGGACATTAAATGTAAATCGAAAAGATGTCTCGCTTACAGCAGTATAAGTGCAACTGACTCATAAAAGTTTACATCTTTAAAATACTTGTGACTTCAGTGCACCGTAAAAAGTGGCTTTATCAGCAATTGTGTTATCTCAATAATTACATTGTAAGCATAATGTATTCTTATACATATATAGACAATCATACCTACATATATACATAAAACGTATAATGACACATATGTTTACTTCATAAAAATAAGGAAAGTCTCGGTATTTGATTTGAGCTTTCGACAGAGTCTGCAGAAAAGCTCAAACCTTTCAATTGAATTATTCAAATATACCCCACACAAATTAAGAGAAAAGCAAGTTAAGTTGCTTGCACCGAAAATGTCATACCCTTCACATATGTATGTATAAAAAAGTTTCTTTACAAGAACTTGAGTTTGGTCCGCCAATTTGTATGGTAGCTATGTACCATAGTAGCCCGATATCGGCGGTTTCTACAAAGGAGCAGATTCGCGAAAGTGTTATATTTTTGAATACTCTTTGCAGGAAAGAATAGTTTTGAAGTATAATAGATCAATTGAAAAGTCCCCGGCCTGGCGCATAGATGGCGCTACTAGATTTAAATCCATAAAAGTTTCAGTTAGTTCGAAAGTAAGGCTTTCGGAACATTAGTTTGAGTGAAGCAACTTGGATATAAAAGATTTTGAATTTTGAACCATAATATAGCTTTTTGAAGGGCAAAAATACAGTTGCATGAAAAATTTGACATAGTAATTACTTTCCAGACACTGCCCCAAGAAAATCAACCATCATGATCTTAAAGTGAAGTTGTTCGAGACTCTAAAGATATCGACATTCACGAATATTTGGGAATGAGAGAGTTCCATGGAAAGTGGGTGGCGCCAAAAAAAAAACGACAAGTTGACTATTCGGAGTGGTATTTGGAGATGTTCAAGCGTAAAAAACTCGAGTTTTTGCGTTGAAATGTGATATAGGAGAAAATATGGGTTTATCATTTTACTTTGAAGTCCAATCGAGAGTCTTCCGGGTAGAAACGGTTGCATTTGAAGAAAGGGAAAGTGTTTGTTGGGCATCGAGTTGCTTCCGCATTCTGTGAATTCTCCAGAAATTGGCCCCAGAAACTATTTTCTGTCGTCAGATCTCTAAAGAATGCTCGTTGGAAAGACATTTTTGACGAATGAAGCGGTGATCGCTGGGCCATTTTTGAAGTAAAGGACAAATCGAACTACAAAAATTTTACCGAGTTGGAGAGTTATTCTAAACAGTGTATCACTCTTATAGGGAACTAGGTTGAATAAAAAAAGGAGTTTTGCTAAAAAATTTGTCTACTATGATAGGCGGGGGCTTTCCAATTGGCTTGTTATATTTCTTCTAAAATATTTCTTGACAAAGAGACTAAGAATACTTTGATAAGTCTATAAGAAATCATAAAAGCATATTTTTGGTACTTCCATGTGAGAACCTGGAATGGCTTTTAAAATAAGAATAAGAAATTTAAGAATTTTTCGAAGAAACTCGAACTATTTCGCACAATGATGATGGAAAAAAAATAACTCCGCCACAGCGCCACCTAGTGACAAAAAAATTACTGGAATTTGACTAAATCGCAAATTTTCCAAGGACTTACTGAGAAAATCGAATCAAAAAATATAGTATATTAGATCCAGTCGGCATATTTCTATGTACTTTTTCAGCATTTCGGTTCATAAGTAACTCTCTCTGCTTGAACACTGTTTTTGAAACACCGGCTTAACTTTAAACTTGTGAGAGAGCCACGGCTGATAAACGAAACGAAAGCTTCTGTGCACAAAGAACAGAATACTCGTATGCCTTATCGCTAAAGCTTCTGACACTCAGCGCGGCGCTGATAAGCGGCACGCAGCTGAGATCACGACTTAAATGTAAACAAATCGCTTTTGTATTTTCTAAAATGCTGACTTTGGCGAGAATCACACTCGAATACGCTGGGCACAGCGAACAAAGTGGTTGTTTAAAAATAAACTCTGACTTAGTTAGTTGATTATTCATACAATATTGAACGGTGAAGAGCATTGCAGGTAGAAATACTTACAAAATACAAACCAATAATCTAACAAAGTGATTTATCTAAAGCAGAACCAACACCTGAGGTGATATTCTCAAGAGGGTTCTTCAGAAATGTCGGCAAACACTTTCCACGCATACTTTTTTCTGCTAGCGCTTTGCAGCGTTTGCTCCACAACGAAGGCATTCACGCTGAACCTCACCGAAAGCTGTGACGCCAACCAAATCTACTTTTGCACTTTGACCAATCTGAGCAGCACACTGCGCGATCCATTGCTCGTGGCGAATTCTACTGCACCGCAGCTCAGCGAGCTGGTGCTGCGCGACTCGATAATACCACGCATACCGCGCTCACTACTCGATCAAGCGCCCACATTGCATGGCGTCATCATGCACAACTGTGAACTCCAGCGACTCACCGTCTTCGACTTTCCCACCGGACACCCGTTACAGACTTTAGTACTTCAAGCGAATCGTATTTCGGATGTGCCGGAAAGAGTCTTCGTGACGCTTTACGCGCTGCAAGAGCTCCAGCTCGGACGCAATATGATACATATGGTGCATAAGAACGCTTTCGCCGGTTTGCGGCGTCTACGTTATTTGGACTTGCAACAAAACGATATACGCGAGCTGCCCGCGTCACTGTTTGACGAGCTCGGCATGTTGGAGCATATCGATCTCAGTTCGAATAACATCCAACGGATCGATGTCAACACATTTGCACGCAATATGAATCTCCAAACGGTGCTGCTGGGCGATAACAGTTTCGCCACCTTTGAGTCAGATTCTTTGGCACACTTGGTACATCTGCATCTGCTCGACATTAGCAGCAGTAATGTAAAGTTGCTGCGATTACAGTCGGTCGATACGCTCTTGGTGCAGGGTGGTGCGCTGGAGGACATCGTTATTTCGGGAAGTGCCGTGAAAGTGCATGCCGCCAATAATTTACTGACCAGGTTGGAAATCGGAGATAAACGCAGTGTGCGTGAACTGGATCTACACGGCAATCGGCTGGAATCGCTAGACTCTGTAATGGGCATGATGAATCTACAACGTCTGGATGTGGCACGCAATCAGTTGCAAACATTACGCACTTCTGAGTCACCACTGTACCTGGCGCTACCGAATTTAGTGCACTTGAGCTTGTCAACCAATCAATTGAAGAACCTAACAATGGAGACATTCCTGCTACTACAAAAGCTAACACATCTCGACTTATCTTTCAATAATCTGTTAAATCTGGATCAGCGGCTCTTTGAACCGCTCGTCAATCTGGAGAAGTTCTACATTGAAGGCAATCGCTTGCACAGCTTCGATTATGAGAAATTCGTTGAGTCGCATGAGTACGTCAAGGAGTTCGGCATTTTCGATAATGAGTGGGAATACCGTTATATGCGCACAATGGTTGACTACCTAAAAGAGCACAATATTCAGCTACCAGTGCGCTTTACTTCGAACAGCAATGGCAACAGTGGGGGAAATCACATTGACACGACATTGAACTCGCTTTCGGCAACCGATAAGGCGGCTCATCATCGTTACGCGTCCACTGCTAGTTCGTTAAATGATTTCGACACGCCCGATGCTGATATGCCGGCAGCGTCGTCGGCAGCGGCAGCAATGACTGATATCAGTGATATTCACCCGTACCTCACCACCCGCGATGTGCTCACTTTGGTTATATTGTTGTTGGTGTTTTTGATTTTGCTGCTACAGCTTCTCAGCTTTCTGCGTGAGGAGGAGTGTTTGCCCACTTGTTGCAATAGACTCGCGCGAAATGCGCGCACCAACAATCGTCGACGCCTCGAGGAGGAAGAAGAGGACTCAGAGGTATAGACCTAACTCATGGGATTCTAATTGGTAAAATAGAGTGATAAAGTGTCAGTGTGATACTTGAGTCAATTTCTAGAAAATACCAAGTCAAGATTTGAAAAATAAATTGATGCATATGTATGTATATAAGTTGCAGTAGTTTTGAATTTTTTTGTTAATCGTTTGAACGGAAATCTCGAGAACCTTTAAGCATCTGTAGTCGAAAAACATTGAATAATTGATGCCCCTGAGTTGGGGTAGTTAAATATATTCTTGTTATACAGTTATTCATAAAACTGTCAACATAATTTTGATTTTTTACCTGCTTTAACATGGTTTTTTCAGTCTCAGCTCAGCTTTGCTCCGATATTCAGCCGATTGACCCTCTGTTTCCGGGTTGCAAGCATGCAAGTAGATCCAAGACTCATGGCCAGTAATAATCCGTTTCATGACATTCTGGTAGTCGCAAAGCATTGTTTCAACGTTAACTCGACGCTTTTTTTCGAAAAAATTTTGTGGTTATGGAATCAATCGTGCTAGGTTTTCACTGATCCTTCCGATATTCCAATGTTGTCAGTATGATCTTTGACTATCAATCAACGATTCCCAAGCACCAATTCAATTCTATTGAAGTGTTGATCATCAGTTTATCTTGATGGTCGCCCTGGATGGGGTTCGTTGTCAACGGGTTCTCGACCCTCTTTGAATAATTTGTACCAGTCAAAAACACTCGCTCGCGACAAACAATTAAACTGCAGATTCGTTACCACTTACCCGTGGTTCTGCCTCTATCTAATCATAAAATTTTAATTCATGGAGGAGATATAATAATTAGAAAATATTTCACTTCCAATTGAGATAATGTCAGAGGAGACTCTAAAGGCGCACACAAAATATTTTCGAAACGTCCTACAGCATCGCAGCCGGAAACTTTCTAGATCAACAAAGGAAAAGCTTTTGTACAGATTGTGGTTTTCTTCGGTGCAATATTCTCAACGAAATCCAATAAAATGTAATGTAAAATAGACGAAGACGATCAAATACAAAATGCTTGTTGTCATATAAGGTTTAGGACGAGTTTTCATCCGATTCTATTCTTTCTTAGTACAAATCTGCATCGTTACAAGTAAAACACAATCTATGAATTCTATTAAGATAACTAACATATTGGTCGATATATGCGATATAAAGTCAACCGGAAGTTCGAAAATCTTAAAATCTGTATTTTCACAGGCTTCTCTTGAATCCAACTTTACTCAGTTAACGGAGTTCTGCATTGAGCGAAACAAATGGTAGTCCGATGATGCAAGGTCAGGGCTATATGGTGAATGCATCAAAACTTCTCAGCCAAGCTCTCCCAGTTTTTGCCGAGTCATCAAAGATTTGTGTGATCTAGCCTTATCCTGATGGAACATGAAGCCATTTTTGTTGATCAGTTCCCTGCGTTTTTTTTCGATTGCTTGCTTGAAATCTCAACAGTTGTGGACAATAAAATGTAGAATAAATCGTTCGACCAGGCTGGAGCAGCTCAATTCAATCCCATCAAACCCTCAGCATAACCTTTGGAGGAGTCCATCTTGGCTTTCCGACCATTTTTTGAGTTTCAAGACGCTATTTATGTCGTATTTAATCCACTTTTCGTCTTCTGTTACCATTTGCTTCAGAAATGGTTCGATTTCAATTCGTTTCAGCAAAGAATCGCAGATGTTAATTCGGTTCATATAATTTTTCACAGACAATTCATGTGATACCCAAACATCGAGCTTCTTTTTGTAGCCAGCCTTTTTTAAATGGTTCAAATCATTTTATGATGAATGTTAAGTCCTTTAGCGATGTTATGGCTGCTTATGTGACGGTCCTGCTCAATATTTTACATAATTTCATCGACTTTCTCAACGATAGGTCGACCAGAGCGAGATGCATCTTTTACATCGACATTTCCTAAACGAAAGCGAGCGAACCATTGTTGTGCTTCACGAACTGATAGAGCATCGTCTTCGTAAACTTCACAAATTTCACCGGTGGCTTGCGTGGCATTCTTCTTCTTTTTTTTTAACCAAAAATTTCATAATACTCGTATAGCGAATTTTTTCATTATTTTCACACATTTTTGAACAGCTGTAAATTTTTTTCAACTTCCTCGAATTTAATTCTTTTGGTTAAATGAAGCTTAAAACTCATATTTCCAACTGTATAGTATGGTATGACACAATGTGATTGCTAGCACTGGAGATATATGACACCAACGACAGCAATGCCAACAACATCTATCGACAAAATACGAAAATACTTTTTCGACTACTCAATATTAATTCATTCTTAATTGGTATACTGGAAAGTGAAAGTTTAAAATGATGCTTGAGGTTGTGTTTCTTCATTATGTCAAGTTATAGCTTGCACGGACGGACAGTCAGTCACACGGATTTCAACTTTTCTCGTCATCGTCATCATTTATATACATATATGTACATAACTCTATATTTATCTCGCTTAGTTTTAGGTGATACATACAACCGTTAGGTGAACAAAAATATTATACTCTGTAGCAACAGGGTGCTTCAAGGCACTACATATATTTAATTGATGAAGTGGTATCGTATGCGATGAGTTTAAACTCCATAGACTGATGTACAAATGCAGTTTGGTGTATATGGATATAGTATGTATAGTATATACGAGTATGTATGTATATATATAGGCATACTATGCATTTGTACATAAATACATATATGCACGTTGCACTAGCGTGCTGCCAGTTAGTGCATGCCACTAACTACTTTATATGTCACATGGCAGTGTTGCAGTTGCTCCCATAACAGAAACAAACACCAGCAACAATAACAATAACATCAGCGAAAGCATGCAGCATGCAAACAAGCAACATTGTGCTTTGTGGCAGATACATTTGGCCGATTTGCAAAATACGAATTTCAGTTCAAAATAATTGCACAGGATACACGCTAGCTGCAGCGCATGATCACCTGCAATGACTTATATAAATATACATATACATATATATGTATATGTATAGAGTAGATATGTATGAGTGTATATTTGCGTTGTATGTACATATGTATGATATGTATATTTAGTGACTGCAACGGCAGTGTGTTCGAAGGTGGCTAGTCGCTTATATAAGTACTAATGCTTTTGTTGTTGCAGTTGTTGTTGTTAGTCGATTTTCGCTCTCTCTGCCAATGTATGATACGTATGTTGAATATATGTGCATATATGTAAGTGCTTCTATGCGCAGCTCGGTAGTCCCCACAGCAATGCCTCTACGCATTTGCCACATATGCGGCTGACAGTGGGCGCTAGGCGACGCTCCGAGACGCTTGCTGAACGACAACGACGCCGACGACGACGAGATGTTGGGATATGAAATCACAATTTCTGAGAAATTGTATTTTGATTTATTTATAATGTTGCAACAACATGCATGCAAGCAGTTAATGTCACTTGCAACATGCAGCAGCGGCAGGTACATTTGCCATTGCTGTGCATACACAAATACACACACACATATGCAAATATAGTATACTTGTACATACAAGTATGGATTAAGAGACATTGTGACCCGGCTGGTAGGCAGCAGCGCCGAGCGAGCAATTGGTTCCTGGACTTGACTGCAAATTGAATTGGAAATTTTGGAAATCAAAATTGTGATTAAATGAGAAATGAGAAATATGCAAATGTGTAGCTTGTGGAAATTAATTATGCATCGCTATGTATGCGTAGCTATGCCAGCCCGACTGTGTGTGAGTGTGTGCAGCACAAACAGTTGCGTGACATAACACGAGCAGCTTGCCATCTGATAAGCGAACGCGGAAACGTAAATACACAAAGCAGACATATGCACTTGTCAACTAACACAACACAATCACATACATATATACATACATATGTATATTCCCAAGCACATACACATAAACGCACAATCATTTAGGCGGCATTATCTGACCCCTGTGGGCGTTGGTGAGCGCTTTGCTGTCTGCCTTAGCGATGCAATTTATTTGATAACATTTGCTGAAATAATATATTAAAGACGAAATGGCATTTTTCACAATGCAAACACATGCTGTAATGATTCGCTTTGCAATTTCAGACATACTCGCATACATGCATGTGAGTACGAGTAATTTATGCAGAACAAGCGCAATCATTAATTAAATGCTCCGGTAAATATGTAAATAGTAGAAATAAATAATTCCAAGTTGCAAGGTGGACTGCGGTTTGTATGTTTGTTAATCTTAGTTTATATATTTGGCTATGAACATGCCTATTGTATGCCTCCGAAATCACTGACAGCTGTTTGACTGCTCTTAGTGTTATGATTTGACTTAAGACTTACGTCACGCCACGAATCTAGGTCATATAGTGTTAAGCCTTACGAGTTATTACAGTTTATGAGCAGCTTTATCTTTCAAAAAAATTGAAATATTACCTACCAACCAACTAAACTAGTAGTTCATACACAAGTGCGGTCCAAGCCACGACAGGATGTCCTCTGACGTACATATTTGTAATTTCTTGCGCTTCTTTCCTTAAAGCAAAAATACGTTTTTTGGCGCCGACAAACATTTTAGTAACCCCTAAGGTTCAAGCAGCGTTCATTCTTTACATTTTTCGTAAAAAAAACTATAATATTGGCTTAAGATTTCAAAGTCAATGAAAACGTGTAAGAGGGCTAAGCTCGTCTTGAAAATAAATTCAAAAATCATTATCCGCCAAAAGTCGAAAAGGGTTAGAATTATATTTGGAATCCTGTTAATATAAATTATAGGTCATATACCCAATTAACGCAAATTAAATATATATTATTGAAATTAATATATACCGAGATTTAAAGAGGGAAGCGACACGCATTTGCAGAAAAAAAGAGAGAGACTGAAATGCGTGAGCACAAAGAGCTTGACAAGCTGGCCGAAAGGGGTAATGCTCGAATATTCTGCGAAAAGATGCGGCGACTAAAAAAAAGTTTCAAGACCGGAGCACAGTCTTGTAGAACCCCCAGAAATGATATAGTAACTGATGTCCAGAGCATACCAAAATTATGGAGGGAACACTTCTCCAGCCTATTGAATGACAGTGAAAGTATAACGCCAGAAGAAGGCGAACCCGATTCCCCAATCGATGACGATAGAGCGGGCGTTTCATTGCCCGACCATGAAGAAGTTCGAATAGCAATTACCCGTCTGAAGAACAATAAAGCGGAGTGGTCGATGGATTGCCGGCCGAGCTATTCAAATACGACGACGAAGAACTGATATAAGCATGCATCAGCTTCTTTGTAGAATAAAGTCGGACGAAAGCATGCCTGACGATTGGAATTTAAGTGTGCTCTGCCCAATCTACAAACAGAGAGACCCCAGATTCTGCGCCAACTATCTTGGGATAAGCCTCCTCAACATTGCATATAAGGTTCTATCGAGCATATTGTGTGAAAGATTAAAGGCAACCGTCAATAAACTAATAAGACCTTATCAGTGTGGCTTTCCGCCTGGAAAATCTACAACTGACCAGATATTCAACATGCGCTTAATCTTAGAAAGGACAAGTGAAAAGAGGATCGACACAAACCATCGGCCTCAACACCCGCGCCGTTAGTTCTGCTTTCTCCAGACTGGATAAGGAAGCGAAGCAAATGAGTCTGCTAGTAAACGAGAGCAAGACGAATATCTCCTGTCATCAAACAAACAGTCATCGCAATCGTGACTAGACTCCCACGTCACTGTTGACAACGTCCGGTGTGTTTAACGTGGGTACCTGCTGACGACAGCCTTACTCCACGGCGCTCAAAAGCACAGCGGATCAAATCAATGCGTTGGTCAGCGCCCTGAGAATGCTAAGCATTTTGGCAGTGTGGAATGGACATACTAACCACCTTGGTCGAGTGCGAGGTCCGAGGCTGTTGACAGTTATAACTTCGAGCTCTGAAAGTATTCAACGCAGTACCCGCCGGGGAAAGCAGAAGAAGAAGAAGACCTCCACTCCATTGGAAGTACCAGGTGGAGAAGCACCCTTCGCTTGGAATCTCCAATTGGCGCCACCTTGCGAAAAGAAGAAACGACTGGCGCGCTGTTTCAATAATACATATATCTCGCAAATTCCCAATACAATCGGCAAAAAGTCATTCATGGGCCTTGAGGTTGGACCTCATTCCGACTCTAAGGGACACATATAAAATCACCACCTCTGGTTTTAACCATTTTTGTTAAAGCTCGCCACAAGCCCCACCGTTGCCTGATTATACATTTACCCGTAAATACAAATTTAAAGCCTGGATTAGTAACCTTGCCTGTTGCATTATACCGCCACCGCAATTGCGGTTCCCTTTAAAACGCCTGGTCTTTTTATTGTGTAACCATTGCCTGACTCTGAGAGTTACGACACTACATAGTAATTAAATAACTTCACACCTTTGGCACTTATCGAATCGTTGCGCGCAAAACTTATGCGCTCACGCACAACAAAACAACAATTTAATGGGGCGCATACATATTTACACGTACATACATAGGTAAGTTGTGAGAGGGCGGTTGCCGAATCACACGCCCGCCGCACTGCAGCGAAGTGCATAAGTGGCCGGCAATCGGCATCGATACGGGCCGGCGGGCGGACACCTTCGATGGATGTTGGTCGCTTGATCATACGATCGGCTGCATAACTCCTCGTCGAATGGTCGCGTATGGCCAATTGCGACTGGGCGGCAGCAGTTGCCTGCCAGCGGTTTAAACTAAAGCGTGTGATTTTATTATTGCACTTCACTTCATTTATTTCACGTTGTTGTTGTTTTGTATTTTTTTTGTGCCTGCATTCGGCATTCAAGTGCCGCTGCGAAATATTCGCGCGATTTGTAAAAGTGAGCGGACAATCAATGTCTGCCCGCCTGCCGGCCCGTATGCGGTACGTTCGTGCTTGGTTTTTTGTGTGCGCGAAATCATTTGCCATGTTCACTGCGAATTCTTCAAATACTTCCCAATAGAGTGTTCGATACGTATTGGATCGCGCAGCAGTCACAAAGCTGACACCGATTTGTAGCGATGAAGCGAAACTACACACGAAACGCGCAGCAACATTATTATGTGCGGCAACAACAACAACGGCAAGTACATTATCGGTGGGCAGTTCCACTTCACCAATCGTTCACATTTTTCACACTGATCGCTTCCATGGCTGTGTAATGGTGTCGGCGATCGCCTTCGGTCATTCGCACCCAAACAATTCCATTCGTTGTGTGATATCCATATCCACATGGACATTGGCATTCGCATATCGATTTTGCAGTCACTTGGTGAATAGCGCAAATTTGGCTTTGCTCTGCCACCTGCCGCCTTTGGTATCCTTGTGGCATGTTCCCAGTTCCATATGGTTTTTGAGCAAAGCAAAATAAATGCCTTGCAGTTGACCATTTGTACAATTCCATATGTGCCGTCGAAGGTTTTTCGGTTGCTTTTTTGCTCTCAAGAAAATCAAACAGTGTGTTAGTTTTGCGGAAGAACAGAAATTATGGTATATAACTAACTGTAAATTATTCAAACATGGTCAATGACAAACCAAGATGAGAAAGCACTTGGAGAATTCGAACGAAACTGTTCTCCGCAAGGCCTTTCGAGCCTTTTGCGTGTGCGCTGAATATCGAAGAAGATGTGACGAGCTGTATGAACTTTACGGCTACTTGTATATTGGTAAGCGCTTAAAAGTCCAGGGAATGCGCTGGTTATGTCCATTTTCAGCAAGGCGCAGGGACTATCATTCCCCTGATAAGACTGCTATATTATAAGATTATTTGCTGCAGCGTTCTATTAAACGAAGTAGAGATCTGCCGAAGTTAATACCCTAAACTTTACAGCTGCACTGTTGGACCTCAGACCAGCTAGCAAGTGTTGATCAACAAGAGCAACTATGCATTAGCAAGGTCCTTTTGGCTCAGGGTAAATTGCAAGAGGTTCAGGGAACTTTTCGCACTCGGCAGGCTCAACCTTTCAATGTTGGACATTGTCCAATCGCTATTCAGACAGTAAGATTGATAAGATTTTCCAGATGCCAACTGCATTAGCTGTTTGGAAGGATACGACATAAAATCAACTCAACACTGCCTCTTTCAATGTCGTGCTATTACCAGATCAAGGCAAACATACTTTGGATACCATACTTTTAAGTAGACATCCAATCGAAATAGTGGGAATAGAAATAAAACATCTAAGCAGATTTTGTCTATAGCTCATATCCACCCACAGATGGCTTCAACAAGGACTGTACATAAAATAGTCTAAGTGTATTCCTCCTGCCAACCAACCTAATTCAATTCTGAACTTTGAACTAGTACGGTAGAGTTTTATGAACTCATTGACAAAAAGCTTCAAAATTGTCTAACAGTAATGAAAACGCTAGACAATAACTCAAGCATTATACAAGTCATCAAGAAAACTCACTCTTCTCTGCAGCAAATCCGCCGACAATTTGTCCGTATGACCATATTTTACTAGTCAACTTCCTACTCGCCATTATTTATCGTTTTTTTTTTAACTCTACTTTGTACCCCTTTTTTATCCAACAGATTTCCAGCTTGTACTTTATGTCACTGCACGCATTGTTGCTGTTGTTTTTGTATAAGTTACAAGCCTTTAACTGTTGCCTGGACTTCGCCGAATGATTTGTGTGTGAGTTGCAGAACCGAAGCGTACGACAACAGCAATAACAAACCGAATCGATTCGAAATAGAAACAAATCGTATTGAACAACGCCGATTGAAGAGAACGCGCGATTCACATGCTCGCGGTGCGGGGTGACGGTGGCCTCGTGTGCTGTGCGCTTGGAAGGCGGTGCCGCAGAGGCTGTGCAAAGTGTAAATTTATGATTATGCGATGTTATCGAAAGTGAAAAAATGATATGTTTTTTGCACTTTATAAATGAGCAAAGCAGATTATTAAATCGCGCGCGAATTTTGTTGTAGAGCTTGCGCTTTTTTTCTTTTTACGATTTGTGCGAGCCAGCTGTTCGGACTTCTGCACGAAAGTAAGGTTCTCTTGTCCGCATTTGAGCAATTTTCGATGTTTCTATTAAGTACCCCAATCTGATACTTTTCGCTTTTGCTATATTAACCGCTAGTGAGAGTCAAATCCTTCATCCTTTCAATTATTTGGAAGTGTAATGTTGTTATTTTATTACATTTTTTTTTGTTCCATACACTGCTTGATGAAAAGCATCATTTACCGCTTAGTTTATTATCTGTGACTTGCACACTTCCTCGACAACACTCAACAGGAAGAAAGGAAGAAATATTAAATAATGACTTTACACGCTTGACAGGACATGCTCGATGCTCGCTCAAGCGCTGAAACAAAAGCCAACGCTCCATCACATTCACCGTAAGCAATTTCAACGAGTACATTATTGTCATAAATATAAATTTTCATTGTCAGTGAGTTGATTACTCTCTACTCTCACTAAATGGCGATTAGATTGCGAATAGAAGAGGTAAGCAGAATTTGCAACACAGAGAAAAAAATCGTAACACTGTTATTTTGATTCGTCAATGTTTAGGTGAAGACACCGCTTTACGGATAAAGCACTGGATCACGAAAAAGCTTCAAATAATAGCTAAAAAACGGAAAGGAGAAAAGAAACTATCCAGCAGTCGTTGAAATACCTATGATCGAATAACAGTGACTCTATCGAGAATGTTGGCTAATATTGGAGGACCAAGCCAGGGCCAAGCGAGCACTTTTGGTTAAAGTCGACAGACTGACTGGGGTCATTGCGGGTATCATGCCGCCGAACATAATGGCATTAGAACACAGAAGAGTGTATGAAAAACGCAGAGGCATTAGAAAACGCTTTACAACAGAAACGAAGAAAGGCGAAAAAACATAGACCAGAACAGTATCCATGAAGAGCCAATCTTTGCTGAGCTGTCTAGGACTGACGGTACCTATCAGGGACTCCCCTTCGAAACAAAGAACCAAAAATCTAAGGGACGTTAGTATTATACTTGTATATGGACGTAATTATACCGCCAAACACGATTATTTAAAACTACTGAAATCATGATAACTCACTGAATAAATAAACCACAAGCATTGAATCTCACATCCTGGATCATAGAGGTAGAGGAAAAACGACTGGCGCGCTTTTGTAAACTCTACTATAACCGCTTAAGCGGTGTCAACGCCAATAAGGAAGAAGGATGATAGGGAAGATATTTATAGAAGCCGGGGTAAAAATTGGACAATAGACATATCACCTGAAATCTTACAAGGGGAGTTCCAAAGTAAACAGAAATTTTTAAATTTAGCGCCCCCTGGTGGCGCCATCTATATGTCGACTGGTACGTTAGAATATGCTATCTTTATCGATTGTCCAGTGAGAATTTCATTGATTGGAAGTGAAGTTATTGCGTTTTAAGTGTCAGTATGTTTGTGTTATCGGTGCGAAAATGAGTTTCGAACAAAGAGCTAACATTAAATTTTGTTTTAAAATTCGTAAAACTTTTACCGAAACATTTCAATTGAAGAAACAAGTTTATGGTGATGATCCCATAGCAGAGCGCACGAGTGGTTTTAACGTTTTCGAAGCGGTCATGAGGACATAAATGACGATCACCATGTGGGCGAATCAAAAGCCGTGATTACCGGAAATTCGAAAACTGTGCGTGAATTCATCAAAAATCAGACGAAATCATCATTGAAGTTCATGGAAATGGAATTGAACATCTCCAAAACATCGATTTATCACATTTTGATTGAACATTTGGGCTTACGAAAGGTGTGTGCACGGTTTGTTCCGCACAAATTGACTAACGACCAAAAATTGCTCAGAATCCAACATCCGAAGGACGGTTATTTGACCAAAAATCACATTTTAACCATTAACCACTCCCTATATTCACCTAATATGGCACCATGGTAGTTCTTCCTTTTCGGAAAAATGCATTTGCCCATGAAAGGAAAGTGTTATGCAGACGTCGAGGCCATTCAAAAGGCTTGCAACGGCATACTCTCGGCCATACCGGCCAATGAGCTAAAACACTCGTTCAACATGCTTTTGTACCGTTCAAAAAGCTGTATTGAGACTATTTTGAATAAAATAAATCGATTTTGCCGAAAAAAAACATTTTTTCTGCTTATTTTTTTAAAGTCCTGTTTACTTTGGAATGCACCTTGTATGTATCAATGATTAGTGTTTGTACCGAATCGAAATACGAAGGTTAATTCGTATGAATCATTCAAAAGTAGTACTTTTTTATAACTTTTTTTTCAGTGTACCCAATTTGACAAAAAGTATTTTACCACACTAGCATCTAGCCATGATGAACCGACATTTTACTAAATCAGTCGACAATACTTGCAGATCTAAAGTGCAAGGGTATTTGCATGAGATAGCTAATTCCACAGGCTTAAAGCACAAAAAGTCATAGGAATTTGCCGGAAGAGTGTAAAAAATTTGCACAAAAACAATGCAACACCTCAACAGCACAATAAATTAAATGATGAAGTAAACGCAACCTTTGCACCCTATGTACCGTTAAATCATCAGGAATGCTTTACGATTTATGCAAGCGCTACGCCAGCGGCAAATCTTAAGATAGTCGCACTGAACGAAGACTGCCACATCTAATCATAACTCATGCAAGCAGTCACCGAGTCACTGGGTGTCAAACGAAAATGCGATTATATTGTGCACTTTTGGCAATTCATACCAAACAACAACAACAGCAAAAACAATGAGCAACGAATTTCACAAGCGCAACGCTTAACGGTAAAACCGAACGCTGGAAGCTGTGAAAGCCGAGCGTCGAGTATGTGTGTATATGTGTGTGTGTGTGTGTGGACGAGGCCATAAGTTAATAACATTATTTCCGAATCAGTGATTGGCATACGGCGTCGCCTAAAGACATTTTAATGTGCGACAGCCACACACACACACACAAACATACATGCATGCAAACCGGCATGAGCAACGAAAGCCAGCCGCATTTGCCACGCTCTCTGAGCAAAGAAGAACAACCGAACGATTGCACTTAGCTGCCGCCGCGACACGCGTGTAAAAAATATTGCCAATAACAAAAATAAATTACACCAAAAATAGTTCGAATGGAAAACCGCAAAAATTGCCAAAAGTTTGCGCAGCTTTTGACTTGCGACCAACTTTTATTGCAGCAAGCGTTGTAATCGAATGCCGAACAATAAGTTTTTGTTCGCCAAAGCGTCATTGAAGTCGTTTCGCAATAAAAGTGGCCCGTGGCCCGTGGCCGTGCGCCTAAAAATATGTTCGCACAAAGATTAGCGCGAATTTGTTGGAAATAATCTCGGGGAAAAAAATAAAAATCTTCAAAAAGCATTAGTTGCCTAACGCCTCCTTGAGGGCGTAAGCGCTTGACTGTATTTTCCATGATTTATGTGTTTGGTAAACAAAAGCGCAGCGGCATCGCCCAGCACACACGCCGCACTCCACCGCCTGCCCCGGCGCGCTCACTCGAATACTCTCTCACACCATCTTGCATTTAGCTCAATGAGCACTGCCGCTTTAGACAAATCTCATTAGATTCAAGGTGCAATCGTCGTGTGACTTTGTGACTTCGTTAACGTTAACGGTATGTTTGTCTGTCGCTTGATTTCAACGTGTTAATCATATTATTTACACCATCGAGGATTAACTTTCAATGACAGTGCACCCTCGCAGCAGCTTGTTGGTGTAATAAATGTGCGAAAGCGCTGGCGCCACGCACGAATATACTCGCTATGAGTGTGGCCGACTCATAATAAACTGCTGCTTTTGTATTCCAGTTCATAAATGTTTTTCTAATACCCAAAAGTATTTAATGTGCATATTCCTCGCATTGCCAGTAATTCTGGTGTTGGGAAAAGCATCCCTTATGAATAATTGATAATAGTTAGCGCATAACATATAGCGTACAGTGTGCTAAGCTGGATAATATGGTATTAAAATTTGAATAATAAGCGAATATTCACAAGTAGAAAATATTAATAGAGAGAATAACGTTCAAGAGGTCATTCAAAAAGATTCGACACATACGTGAGTTAAACGCTCCTGTCTTTCAATAAAACTATGGTCTATGTTAGAACTTAAATGAGACAGTCAAGAACCACATTTGACCCGGGCCATGAGTTGAACACGTGTCCATTTTTGTTTTTCGGTACGCGTAATACCTGTCGACGATGAAGCAGACTTTCCATTGCCCGACCATGAAGAAGTTCGAATCACAATTACCCGTCTAAGAGCAACAAAGCGGCGGAGACCGAATGATTGCCGGACGAGCTGATAAGAAGCATGCATCAGTTTTTTGTGAAATATGGTCGGACGAAAGCATGCCCGGCGATTGGAACTTAAGTGAGCTCTGCTCAATCCGCAAAAAGGCAGACCCCATAATCTGCTCCAACTACCGTGGCATAAGTCTCCCCAATATCGTATATAAAGTTCTATCTAGCGTATTGTGTGAAAGACTAAAACCCACCCTCATCAAACTGATTCGACCTTATCAGAGTAGCTTCAGGTCTGAAATATCATCAACTGACCAGATATTCACCTTCCGCCAAATCTGAGAAAAGACCCGTGAAAAAGGATGGGCACACAAGCTCTTCATTGACTTTAAAGCTGCTTTTGACAGCACGAAAAGGAACTGCCTTTACCTACCGCAAGGTCTCAATTTGGTACCCCCGCAAAACTAATACGGTTGTGTAAACTGACGTCGAGCAATACCAAAAGCTGCGTCAGGATCGGGAAGCATGTATCCGAACCGCTCGATACCAAACGAGGTTTCAGACAGGGCGACTCCTTATTGTGAGACTTCTTCATTGTACTACTGGAGATAATTTCGTCTGTCTTGGAACCAGCATTATCACCAACAACAACGTCAGCCTCGAAATCCATCGCAGAATACGAGTAACTCTTACCAACTGGTGCCACTTCGGACTGAGCAGTCAATTAAGAAATTAAATCCTCTCTCGACGAACAAAGACCAAACTCTCAAAGTCACTTATCATTCCCGTCTTGCTATAAGGTGCAGAGGCATGAACGATGATAACATCTGAGGAGTCCGCGTTACGAGTTTTTCGGAAGATTGACGGTTTTTTGCGTATTGGCAACGGCGAATACCGTAGCCAATGGAACGCTGAGCTGTACGAGATATACGACAACATTGGCATAGTTCAGCGAATTAAGAGGCAACAGCTACGCCGGTTAGGTTCTGAAAGTATTCAACGCAATACCCGCCGGAGAAGCAGAGGAAGAGGAACACCTCCACTCCGTTGGAAAGACCAGGTGTGGAGAAGGACCTGGCTTCGCTTAGCGAAAGGCAGAACGCCTGACCTATTTGCGCCAAACAGGAAAAAGGAAGAACGCTTGGCGCGCTGCTGTAACCTCGACTATAACTGCGTAAGCGGTGTCTACCGCAGTAAAGAAGAAGAATCAAACTTGGATATGAAGTCAACTTTGTTAGACCTACATACCAAGATTTTGTTAGAAAATCTAAAAACATTAGGTACGCATTGTGAAGAGGCTGCTTGCATGCCAACAAAGACTGGCGGAACCGGAACTAGGCAAAAGATCAGACGACATGTATCATATGTGAAAAACTTTTTGGTCCGGTCCTCAAATATAGTCAAAGAAGCCAAGTACAGCATTCAAGAAAAAGTGAATCATAAAATCCTTGTGCCCTATGTATTAAATACCCAAACCACGAACGATATTTTTTCGTATTTTGTTATGGTCTTCTTACAAACTCCTCCCAAGTGTACACTGTACGCTGATGAAATTTCTTCGAGATACCAGGGGGGGCTACAAAATGCGCTATTCGACCCACTGTACCAACTCTTCAATAGTAATACTCTCATGCAATAATATTAATACACAAATACTGCAAATCAACATTCACAAGCGATGCTTTTGGCCAAACAACACTCAACCACCGTGCGGCGTTGACATTTTCACCGAAAATATTTGAGACATTTCCCAATACAGACTCGGACAATTTAATAGGAACACTCCCACGGGGATATCAATGACATATGTAAAATGTAAGCCATAAAGCCGTGAGCAATGAAAATGCTCAAAATCAAAAGAGCAGTAGCAAACAAAGCACTAGCAACAACAAACAACAACAGTAGTGGCAACGGAAGCAAGAGGGTGCTAAAACTTTAAATAAGCGGCAACGCGTGCGCTGTCACCAAACGGACGAGCAAGCGGTTGACGGCGCGATGACCAAGCAACCGTGTGGCAGTGATTTTTGCATAAAGAATAGGAAAATTTTCGTAATAAACCAACAACGAGGGGGTAAGTTTTCCGTCGAAGCTGCGCAGGCAGTGGAGTGAGAGACCGTTTGGCTGGTGCGTGAGTCGCTGCGGTTGCTGTAATGAATATCCGCTTATGCGCGGCAAGTGGCATGCCACGCAATGCAGCCGCTCGAGAAGAAGGGTGCGCTGACATTTGCAGGGCGTCTAAGGCTGGGGCGATGTGCCGTTGAATAGACTCTAATTTATGATGCTGTTTGCCGCTAATCGGCCGCCGTGGTGCCGCGCATTTTCATGGCCATTGAATGTGTCAACCTGCTACCCTAAACTGTGGTGTGGCTCGGCATTTCAATTGATGCTGTCACTTTATTACTTTTTTATTCATTTATGATGAGAGAAAACTCTCTGCTTTATGCAATTTTTTTCCTGTTCGGCTGCTTGCCGAATAAGTGGGTTTAAGTGACTGTTGCAATATGGAAGAGTGACAGTGATTGAAAAGGTTGGTTGGCTTGAGTGGTGGGTGAAAAAGTCGAAAAGCTGCGATTTTGAAAATTTATGTGAAAGTGTGGAGGCAGCAAACCAAAGTATAAAACGCTGCCACCACGCATATCAAATTACAAACTTATGAAACAATTTGCGGGTGCTCGATATAAATCGAATTCCGCAATAAGTTAAGGTGGTTAACTGGTTAAAATTAAATTGGGTACTAACACATAAATCAATTATGGACTTAAGCATGAATTTATTGTGGAAAAGGTTTAAAAAGGTAAGTAAAAGCTTTTGTTTTCTACCACTTATATGATGCTCTATGGTTGGCAGTTGGCGATATCTGTTAATATCTATTAAAGGTCAGTTATTTTGAGTTATGAATGCTTTTCAGTAAAAGAGTGGACTAAACCATCTCGCTACAGTTCTTTAAATAAAACTCAATGATCTGCATGGCCGACAGTGCCAAGTGACTTTATTTCCATAAAGCTCGTAATCAATTACTTTTATCTTCTGAATATCAGGTTACTTGTATTTCGAATATCTTTGACGATTTTGAGAAGAAGTTTCTTTAATATAGAGTTATGACTGCGGTTTCAATGGCTGCGTTTCCGATGGCTAAAGTTTCGATGGCCATTTCCTGATTTATGAAGAGAGCTGTTAAAAAATTTTGTTTTAAATGGAAATACGACTAAAGTCTACAAACATTTGTGTTCTGCTGGGAAATGCGATCTTATTGCCAAACAGCATTTAAGAATACATTAACCGCTCTCGTATATTTATACCCTTGCAACATGTTGCTACACTTTAAGGTTGTACAGGGTTTGTCCGGAAAGTAATAGGACCATGTTTTACGGTTCGGTGAAGTTGACCAGGCTCGCGTGAGGCCAGAAACTTCCCAAAAAGAACATTCATCAGTAAAAATGACATTTTCAAAATCTCTATCAATATTCTCATGCGCCCAAGCGAGTCACTTTGTAACAAGTTTTTCAGCCAACAGAGGCTTCTTCTTGTTGCGCCATTTCAGATCATGAGTATGAAGAAAGGTTCGGATAGTTTCGTAGGATATATCTAAACCTTTTGCCATTAATTTTGCTTGTCCTTGCCGCAGTGTTAAAGCAGGATTCCGCGAAAATTCACTATTCTTTTTTCATCTGTTTTGTTCACTTTTCCTATCGAACCAAGTTCTGGTAAATCATCGACAATTTTAGCCACTATATATCGCTGCATCCACTTCTGTACAAATGCCATCGACTTTCTCATATATTTAGCAGCCGCTGATTGCGACCTTTTCGGACCTTTCGGGTGGATGCAAAGGAACACAGCTTCGTAGCGCGATGCGTACTTAGCACTCATGGCGTTTAATGTGATTCTCTTTCAAAAGATCAACGACAACTGAACCTTTGTTGACAATGCATCAAGGACAACGCTTTCCTCTATCGGCTCGCGAAGGAATTAAAGCGAAATCTTGCATTAACTGTCGGTAAAGTCAACCACTCTCTTACTTGACAGACTGTATTTTCCAAAAGTTTCCAAATCTGATTATTGTTACCATCATTAAAAATGTATCAAGTATTTTAATAGGGGAAGATACCATTTCATTTACCGACGGGTCCAAAATGGACTAGGCACGAGAGTATATTCCGATGATCTGGACATTTCTCTCTCTATCCGTCCGCCGAACTCGGCTAGCATCTTCCAAGCGGAAGTACTGGGCATAGAGAAGGCCTGTGAAACTATATCCAATAACTACGAGAGGATATATAAGGCAAGAATATACACGTATAGCCAGGCGGCTCTCCTGGCCTAGTCGTCGCCCATGACAAATTCTAGCATAGCCCTTAACTGCAAGAATGCGCTGAGGTCACTAGAAGACAAGCTCCACCTAGACTTGGTCTGGGTTCCCGGCGGCAGGAACATTTTCGGCAACGAAAAAGCAGACGAGTTGGCAAAGCCTGGAGCTTTCTTAACCGAATCCGAGCCAGAGTTAATACCACATCCGCTAGGATCGATCAGGAGACAGCTCAATTTACAATTTCAACTATTAGCATCCACTAGATAAAAAAAATATAACAAAATTCAATATCTAAACAGTTGTGGCCAACATATGACAAGAAAAGAACTAACGACTTATTAAATAGGAACAGGAAAGTATCTACTGACTAACTGCTACCATAACAGGGCATTGGACATTTGGAGAACATGCGTCTAATATGGGTATGCCCTACAACAACATCTGCCGAGGCTGCGAACTAGTACGGAATAAGGAAACAATTTTCCACTTTCTCTGTGAATGACCAGCCCTAACGCAGATACGACACAGAACACTTGGAATTCAGCAAGTACCAAACCTTGAATGGATGTCTACAAATAGCATATCGGACATTAGTAGCTTCATCAAAACCACAAAATAGTTTGAAAGAGAAGATGAAACGTGATAAAGGTCTACGACTAGTGCAACAAAATGGCAAAGCTAGTGCTAATTGAGCCCGATATACAACAGGGTTGCCCTCCTACCTACCTACCTACCATTTATTACAAGAATTAATCAAAGGAGTCTATCACACCGTTGAGTGAAGCGAATCAAACAAATAACTGGCATAAAGCAAATACAATGTTTTAAGTCAAATAGACGTGCTTTGTTATTGATGTACCGTATAAAGAACATTTTTCTAACAAGAGTGCAAATCTCAAGGCAAAGAAGTGACGAGTCAAGGGCCAAGATATGTTTACCACTTACTGTATTATAAGGGAACATGTAATCTACTGTAATAGAAGGGGTAAATATTTGTGAACTCTCGATACTAAGCTCATTCAAAACTCCTGTTTATATATGGTAGTCGATAGATGTTGATGCAGTCATATAGTGCTACCAATCACATTGTGTTAACCCATATAGTGTTGGAAAGGTGAGACTTTAAACCTCTTTTAACCAAAAAAAATTAATTCGGGGAAGTTGAAAAACAATTACAGCTGTTCAAAAATAAGTGAAAATAATGAAATTTGCTATATTGTGAAATTTTTGTATAAAAAGGGAAGAATGCCACACAAGCCACCAATGAAATTTGTTAAGACGGTATTCTAGTCTAGAAGCATGAATTTCAGGCAATTAATATTTTTACTATCCATTTCTTATTAGTTATTTGTTAATTTTAGAAGAGTAGAGAAAAAAATTAAAAACTAAAAAAATTCAAAAATTATGAGCTGACGAAGTGGGGGGTCTCTAAAAATTTCCACGTGACCATGCCCATGATTTCAACCCTCCTAGTTATCTGAAACCAAAAAGAAAAAAAAGATTATTAATCTAGAATAATATCGCAATGGTCGGAACAACGGAAAAGTGGGAAAAAAATGTTCACAAAATGGCGACTGCCTAAAAAAAAAGTGTTTTTGGATCACTTTTTCTGACTATTTCGAATTTTTTTTAAATAATAAAAATAAAAATTTGGTAATGAGGCTAGTTCAAACTACAGACAAGCGTACAAAGAAGACTCTATAAAATTTTCAAGTAAATCGGTCCAGTAGAACCTGAGAAATCGTGGGCATCGTTCCGAAAAAGTCAGTTTTGAGAAAAACGCGTTTAAAGTTTCGCGTTCCGGCCGAACCAGTTTGGATGCCGGGTCAGAAAAATGCCTATATCTCCGAAAATAATTTGAATTTTGAAAAATCCTCCTGTATACATATTCTTGAATAGTTAATTTTTGAAAATATAAAAAAAATCGATATTTTTAAATTTCTAGACTAGAATACCCCCTTAAGTTTATGGAGACGATGCTGTATCATTTCGTGTAAGACAACAATGATTCGCTCGCTTCCGTTCTGGAAATTTCGAAATTTCGATTTACACTAATGGAATAATGTCTAGCAAAAAAATGGCAAAAAGTGGTCGACCAAAATGGTACATATTTGTTTATTTATTTATTAGTTTGATTAGAAATACGAAAAGACTTTTTCGACTACTCAATATTATATAATATAACAATGGGTGTAATCAAACAATAACAATCAAATCCGAAATGTCAGAATATCGTGCTGAAAATTGTAAAAGCCACACGAATATTTCTTTCATGTCACTTATTATGTACACATTTAACTTTTATGATTTTATTTTATTATCTTCAATTTAATTCGACTTCATTTTATTCAAATTTAATGCTTTACAACAATCTTTTATCACTTCAACATTTTTGTGTGACATAAAATTGTTTTCTATAAAGTCGCAAGCGCGTCGAACACCTCATTAATGTGGTCACTTAGTATATTGTTAATAAAAAAGTTATTAAAAATTAACCCTCTCAGCAGGAGATTCACAAACATGCCAACGAACACGTCGACGCAGGTCCGCCATGAAGCCATGAAGTCATGAAGTAGTCGAATGGCTGTATTGCGGTTTTCCCTTGCTTTTCCAAGCAATTAAAAGCCAATGAAAATTGCTGTAAAGCGGCATACACACACATACACACAAATATGTGCATGTTGCTGCGGCCAACAGCCGATTCCTTTCAATGCACATACACTCATGCTAGAGCGCCAGTGAGCGCCCGGGGACCTCTGCACCGCACAGCACAGTAATTAGTTTTCCCGATAACGCGCTGATAACTGTCTCGCGTCGCGTTCATGCTTTTAAGCCTCCAACTCGTGGCGCTTCCAGTCGCGTTGGTTAAAACAATGTAAAAAGCCTTGTTTTCACTTGTTCATCGTAAGTTGTAAAATAAAATGTAAATAAATAAAATAAAATGGTCTGGCGCAAGTTGGTTAATTCCTGGAACTATGCTAGGAGTGCCTCATACATCTATATATACTCGAATACATATATGCCATATGTACGTTTGTGGTTAAAAGGGTAACGCCAAATGTACCCAGTGAGCAAAGTGAGCTAATACTTGTAATAAAATATGGTTACATAATGAGATAAAAATTTTATTGCAAGAGAAAAAGAAATGGAAACAATTAAGGAAGGTCAAAGTTTGGGTGTAACCAAACATTTTATACTCTCGAGATTTGAAAGCAGGAAAATATTTCAGAAGACTTTATATGACAAATTGTTGCGTAAAAATTCAGTCTAATTGCCTCAGATGAAAAAAATGGAAATCTCTTTTATTCTTGGATCGATATCACACATTTTTGGCATTAAACTATAGTAAATCCAATGTACTATTCGCAACACTATCACCCATCTTGAGACCCGGAATTCATTATTGCAAAACACTCGACCGAATAAACCACGTCCAGCACGCAGTAAAGAAAATATAGAAGCCGTGGCTGAGAGTGTACATGAAGACCGTGGAGAGTCGATTTAGCGCCGTGCTCAACTCGGTCTGTCGTATGGAACGGCTTGGCGCATTTTACGTCGAGATCTTAATTTAAAAGAGTACAAAATACGGATTGAACAAGAACTGAAACTGGTCGACCTTCCCATGCGACATTGTTTCGCTCTATAGGCTATTGAAAACTTTCAAGAAGATCCGACGTTCTCGATCCAAATTTTGTTCAACGATGAGGCCCATTTATGACACAATGGGTATGTAAACAAGCAAAATTGCCGCATTGGGACGAATAGCAACCTGGAGAGATTCAAGAGCTACCATTGCATCCAGAAAAAACAAGCGATTGGTGTGGTTTGTGGGCCGGTGGAATCATCGGTCTATATTTCTTCAAAAATGTTGTTAGTGAAAATGTAACCATCAATGTCGTCCTTTATCGCGCCATGATAACCGACTTTTTGATACCTGAAATTGAAGCTCATAATCTCGACGACATTCGGTTTCAACAAAACGGCGCCACTTCCCACACATCGTATCAGTCAATGGATTTATTGAGAGACAACTTCGGGGAGCAGATAATTTCACGTTTTTGTGCTGGTCCGTTGGTCACCAAGATCGTATGAAATCACACCGTCTAAGTCTACACCACAATTCTGCAGCGATTCAGGCTTTAAAGCAAACCATAACCATGTGTAATTCACCAATTACCAGTCAAAATGCTCGAACGAGTAATCGAAAGTTGGACTCACCGGAGGGACTATCTGAGATATAGACGCGGTCAACATTTGAAAGAGATAATCTTCAAAAAATAAATGCCAAGTAATATTCTTTTGAATGATAATAAACACTTCCCATTAAATTTGAAGATTCTGTGATATTTCTTTGTAGTATTGAACCTGGAAATGGATCACCCTTTATAATTTACATATTTTCCGATATAAATATATGATATGGTGGTATAGTAAAGCCAACCGGAAATTTTAAATTCTCTTCTCTTCTTTCTTATATCAGGTATGTATATGAAGGCTAGAGAATTTTTGGACCCGACTTCACCCATTTTTGGTACAAGAGTAAGCTGTTATCACAAAAATATTCTCTCCGGGTTCTTAAACTATATGTACTTGGGTTCACCTACAGGGTGTCCCAAAGTTATCGCAAGATTGAAATTTTCTGCCACTTCAATCAATCTTTACAGTTCATCAAGTTAAAACCCTATTATGATTATTTTCAATAAAATTTTCTAACTCTGGACGCCAAGCTTTCATCACTACTTTAGTGACTTATTCCTTCAAAAGATATTGTCCGACTTGGACCATTTCTTCTTTTCACCGGTTTGAGGTAACTTTAGCGGCTTGGAAAATATGTGCTTTAAATCATTTAGAGGGCGGGACCACGCCATCTTTTAAAAACGTTTTTTAAAGAGGGTACATTAAGTTTTCCATGAAGTTTGTGACACCCAAAAGGATCAGAGATCCTATAGAGTGTAACATATATACATATATATAAATTATCAACGTGACGAGCTGTGTATATGTACATAAATGCGAAGTAGTCCCTCAGTGTTTAAGATATCGCTCTGGTCTTTTTTTTTACCAAGAGGCTGCACATTTATCGAAACCCTTATAATATTTGTGCAAAGCATTAATATTTTTTCCGTTTCAAGAAAAGTGCTGCAGAGACCCATCGAATACTTGTCGAGGGATATGGTGGTCATGCTCTACCAGAAGCAACATGCAAAAGATGGTTTCAACGACCCAGTGATAATAATTTTTATGTGAGAAATGAAGAAAATGGAAGACCCCTAAAAAAACTGAAAACGCCGAACTGCAAGCAATATTGGATGAAGATGATATTTTGAGTCAAAAGCAAATGACAGTCGTGTTAAATATAGAAAGCTATGGGGAAATATCCAAAAATGTAGAAAATGGGTGAAACGTGAATTGAATGAAAGAATGGAAAACAAAAAAAAAAAAAAAAAAAAAAAAGCATGTGAAATTTAAAATATACGAAGGAAGATCAGTTTTAATCGAATTGTTACAAGCGATGAAAAATGGATTTATTTAAAGAATCCTAAGCATAGAAATTCATAAGTTAATCCGCGACAACTATTAATATGAACAGCAAGAACATATCGATTCGGTAAGAAGGCAATAGTCTTCGTTGTGATTCGCGTCTTGATCATAGAGTGCTTGTTTTGAACGTGTGGAACATAATATCGTTCTCTTCGCTTACGAGTATATAGACTGCCACTATTACCACTTTGAACTAAAAATATTCGAACAAAAAATTTAGTCATGAACCAAATTAGAATAACATTGATTGTCAAATATCTCCGTTCTGCTTTTTTGCTCTTTATTCAATGCTTTATAAAAAGTGTTACTGCGATCGGATTTAGTTCAAATATGCGTTGTTTCTTTCGATAATTTATTTCCATCTAGACGGCAACTTCATAATACCCCCTCGCAGAAACCGCCCTTGCGAAGAACGCTATATCTTTTGAGTTCAACTATATGGTGGATGCGATGGTAATCACTTGGCGCTATGTCCGGGCTAGCTGGATGCGATAAAACGTAGTTTTCTTCTGACGAGTCATCAACTAAGTGTGTGGTCTGGCGTTGTCTTGGTGGAACACTACACCCTTCCTGTTGGCCAGTTCTGGACGTTTCTGGTCTATCGCCAAGCTTCAAGCGGTCCAATTGTTCGCAGTAGATAGTAGAATTAAGCCTTTGACCATATGGGAGCAACTCATAGTGGATGATTCCCTTCCAATCCCACCAAACATATAGCAAAACCTTCCTGGGCGTCAATCTCGGCTTGGGCACTGTTTGGGACGATTCATCGGCCTTCGACCACGACTGTTTTCGCTTGATATTGTCGTATGTGATCCATTTTGCGTCGCCAGTCACTATCCGCTTCAAAAATGGATCGAGTTCGTTCCGTT
This sequence comes from Bactrocera dorsalis, assembly GCF_023373825.1. Classification (NCBI taxonomy): domain Eukaryota; kingdom Metazoa; phylum Arthropoda; class Insecta; order Diptera; family Tephritidae; genus Bactrocera; species Bactrocera dorsalis. The sequence continues at coordinate 22,440,167 of NC_064304.1, read as the reverse complement.
TCAGCAGTATATCGCAGGCGCTGATTTGGTCCAGAAGTTTTTTTGTGTCAAATCATGAGGCACCCAAACATCAAGCTTTTTTATTATAACTGTTGAACGCAATATCCAAACTAATATAACGTCGTTTTGTTGGTTATGTCAAGACCTTTCAATGATGTATAGTATTGCCAGATTACGAGCTCTGTAGCGCTTTATACATAGCCGCGGAATTCAAAAGACAAAAAGGTGGAAGGGATATATTTTACAACTTAATATATTAGGACAGGAAAACATTTTTTAACAATAAAAATATTTTTGTTTTGTTTTGTTTTTAACAATTTGGTTAATATAAATACTGGAAGTATGTAGGTCTACAGTTGTATATACAGTGGAGTATTAATGCTTGGTAACGTTATTTATTACTTTTTCTATGCAAAGAATTTCAGTGTACCACCCAGAGGGGTGGATTTCATATCTATTGGGCCAAAAAATAGGCGCTAACTGTAAATTCACACCCATGTACTGTTCTACAAGTAAAAAGTAATTCTACATACTGGATATATGCATACATATGTATATATTTTATTATTTTCAGTACATATGTTACAAGGTGTGTATTTATTGGTTGGTTATTTGGTAGTGCCTGGCTACCAACCAAAATAAAAATCACAAAAATATCATTGGTTTTTGAGTAAAACACGAGTGCTCACATAAGCCACAAACCACCCAACACTGGCTATATCCACACATACACATATGTCCGTGTGTTTGTGTGCGCCGGCATTGCTCTTATTTTTATTTTAGTACGCTATTAGCGCATAAAAATGTAATAATAAAAATTGTTATCTAAGTTTTAACGATGGGCGAGTTGGGAGCACTTTGGTTGCAAGGCTTTTTGGCCAAGCCAAACGAGTCAAGCGCGCCACCAAACGAACCGAACGCCATATTGGCGACAAGCAACGAGTTAAAATCCAACAAAAAACGCACACACAGAAAAAAAAATGCGGTACGAGAACCATTGGACTACAAATGAAATTTTTACGATTCGATAATGAACATTTAGATGCGATTTTAACGACTTTTCGTACTCAACGGTTATTGCGTTGAGGTGGCGGTTTGCTTTTTGTTGCTTTTCTTTATTTTCGGATAACTGGTTGAACAATTGATGATATTGCTCGTGTTTGTTTGCCCGTTTTGCGCTGGCTTTTTATTTCATTTCACTACTTTTTCATTTCTTTTTACGATAGCCGAGATTTTAATTACCTTTCTCTACATGAAGGAAAGTTAAAGTGATTAGTATAAACACGCAGTAAAAGCAAACTGAAACCGAAAAAGAGATAAATATGTATATTTTAGATATTTTAGATGAGCTTATCCACCGCTTGGACTCACAATCAAGCGGAAATGATCAAATCGAAGATTTCTCGAACTACCCTAGAAAGCAACTTCAAGCGTTTTAACAAATCCGTAATTTAAAATTTGTGAAATCGATCTGCCAATTAACTCTCTCTACCCCTTAGTCAGGCGAAAATGTTGGCACGTGATGCGCTAATTTTCTTTCACTTCTGCCGCGCACCAAGAATCCCCCTCACACACTGTCTCTTTTAGCACGGCTTGCTATTGTTAGCGCGCTCATTGCACTCACTTGTGCCAAGTGTCGGGCGCTGCGTGTGGTCCACGCGCCACACGCCGGATATGTCGATGTGTGTTGTCGCACGCATCCTCCCCCGAGCACGTGACCTGCTTTAAAGTGAAATGAACTCCTTACAAAGTGTACCGAGTGTGTGTTTTCAACTAAAACAAAGTGAAAAACGCACAAACAACAATAGTTTGCTCTATGCTCCGCATATTTTGATGCGATTGAGGGTGGCTGATTATGTAATTTGATATCTCAGTTTGGAAATCTGTGCCAACAAAGCGTCAGGATTTTCGTCTTAAGTGTATTTGCGAGAGATAAGAAAAAAATTATCCGCAATTTTGTTGTCATCTCAGCGGAGTTGTACGAGATCTTCAAGGTGTTGTTTGACTGACAGTAAATGAGGTAAATTGCTTGTTTGTTGTAATTTGAGCGAAATTATTTGAAATGCAATATTTTTGCACGCAAAAATTTAATATGCAATTGTTAGAATTGAATGATATCGGATCGATATCTCGAAAAGTGAGGGACTAGTTCGCTTAAATACAGATATACGGACAAAATTTGTTGTCAATGTGCTGATCAGCGCTCCAAATCATACAAGCTTTTTGTAAATATTATTTGGTTCCAATTGGTCAGATGGACGGGATACCTTTTCTGCCTTGGTCGAGTACGAGGTCAACCGGAAACCTCTGCTGTGGGTTCGGCACACGGTCGCAGTGCGACTCCACATTAAACTGAATTTTCATTTCTACCTATCTTTAGGTTCAAACGAATCTTCAAAAAGAGCCAGACCCAATAAGCAGATTGCAGCGAACTCCAAGAGCTAACTGCTTTCAGTGGTACTAGATTTAAGTCTCCGGTCCGACCTTGTAGCTCTTGCTACTACCAGTTAAGCACCCATCAAACCCAATGACTGTTGACATCTTGGACTTCAAACCACTAATTAAATTTATCATACGTTTGCACGAGTATAAGAACTGGGTAACTGTGAAAGCCGTCAGCGAATTTTGATTTTTTCGGTTTCGGTTCATTTTTATAGCGTCAATCCATAGATTGTTAGAGAGTTTAGAAATCATATTCGTAGACCTGTGTCTAGTCACCAGTAAAGATGCGTTTTATGAATGTACGTTTCTTCACTACAATCTTTTTTCGCTCTCATTTTTGTAAAAGATTCAAATTTTTTTACACTAGACTAGCATTCGCACACTTCGTACCCAAAATTTTGATCAAGATGTGTTAAGTCGTTGCATAAGAAATGTTGAGATCGTCTGCTAACTTTTCTACGAAAAATTCAGAAACCGTTTCGGGCATCCTCTTAAATTATAATATCTTAGATATATTCTCTGAAAATTGTAGGTAAATCCGAGAAATGCTTTTCGAGTTATTCGATAATTAGCAAAGGGTTCTCCCATTTCAAATGCATTTTTCTCAAAACTTTGTTATTTCTACTGGTCACCATGTAGCTGGAAAAAAATTCCGTAGATTTTAATGGCCCTGAAGGTATTCGACGCAGTACACGCCGGGGGAAGAAGAGGAAGAGGAAGACCTCCACTCCGTTGGAAGGACCAAGTGGACCAAGAGTGGAGTGGATGAGTTGAAATCTGAGTGACTGCCTGTCCGTCCGTCGTCCGTGTGTTCTGAGATATATCAATGAAACTTCTTACACATGCTGCTAGGCAGCCAAGAGGGGTTGGTATTGCAAATGGGCAAAATTGGACTAAGGCCACGCTTCTAAAATGAAAGTTTAGTAAAAAAAAATTATAAACAAAATTCAATGAATCACTTTAGGGAAGGAGGGGACGGTTGGGCATCTGTGGTTATAAAACTGTTGAAAAATTGGATGTGTCAACACTCTCAAATAGGTTTAATGTGCATTACTCCTAATGACTTAATGACTTCAAATAGCTCAAAACAGTTTCCCCGAAGCAGTCTTTTGAGTTTGCTGAATAGCCAGAAGTGACACACAGCTAAATCAGGCGAATAAGGTGGTTGCGGCACGATCTTGGTTGAAAATTTGGCGAAAACCTCTCAAAGAATCAATGCAGTATGAGGTGGTGCTTTTTGGTGGTGCAAAAACCAAAAGCTCTCGGCCCATTATTCCCACCTCTTTTAACGTATATCTTACCGCAAGTGACGCATAACAATTAAATAGTATTCGTTGTTGATAGTTTGGCCGGTCGCAAGCAATTCGGAGTGCAGCACACCTCCATAATCGTAGAAAACTGAAAACATAATTTCAAATTTTGACCTGCTTTGACATTTTTTTCAGCTTTGGTTCAATTTTGCACCGTTATTCGGTCGATTAATCGTCTTTTTTCGGGTTGCAAGCATAGATCCAAGACTCATCGTCATTAATAATGCGATTCTTGACATCCTGGTAGTCGGAAAACATTGTTACAAAGACGACACTGCTTTTCCAAAAAAAAATTTTTGATTTTGGAACCAATCGTGCCTTCACCTTTCTTAGGCCCAAATAGTTTCAACTGATTCCTCCGACATTCCAAAGATGCCAATAAGATCTCTGACGGTTAATGGTCGATTCGCAGGCACCAATTCCTTTATTTTAATGAATTGTTGATCATCAGTTCATGTTAATGACCGTCCTAGATGTATTATAGTTCGTCGTCAACGCGTTCTGGATCCTCTTTGAGTAATTTGTGGCAATCAAAAAAACTTGCTCGCCAGAAACAATTGTCTCCGAAGGTCTTTTCCAACATTCTGAACGTTTCGGCAGCAGAAATTCGATTCTGCACACAAAATCTATAAGTGTAACATAACCTCACTTTGGTAAAAATTTTTAACTTTAACACATACATTTTCGTTAATACATTCTTTACAGTAACAATATACAGTTAAATGCGGTTGACGTCGCTATACAAAAACCAGTACATGGATACCTCTTTGCTCTTCCTTTAATCTTTTAATAGACGAGAAATCCCAGTTGAGTATTGGTATGCGGTGAGTGGCAATGAACGCAATAAATTCTGCAGGAGTTTAAGCAACGAATTCCACTCTTTGCTAACGGGAATATCGTATTTCCCGAATAGAAAAAGCAAAGCCACCGAGCGACCACAAAATGGCGTAAAACGTTTTACTAATTCGATTCGAAATATATTTCGCCGCCGCCGAGCTAAGGACAAAACTTGCATGCTTTAACGGTAAGTTATGGTGAGTGGGAGAGGAAATACAAGGATTTAGTAGTAGATTGGAAGCGAAAAAGCGGATGAAGATGCGGCGGAGAAAAAATAAATTTCAGCTATGCAAGTAAAGGCCATCAACGCCATCTGCAAGTGTGAAATGTTGCCGCCGTCGCTGTTGCACCCCGGCCGAAGGATTTGCGCTGTGGCGCACAATTCAAAGCTGGCCAGGCCATGTGGCATGCGGTATGCGGCATGCGGTATGTGGCATGCGGCGTGAAACAAATGCCATTTCGGCGCTGAGAAATCGGCGGCGCTTCGCAGATTTGTTATTACTACACACAATTTAACTATTCCATGGCGGGATGTTATAGGCGCCCGGCCATGTGGGGTGGCAAATAGGGTGGCGTGGCAGCTTGGCAAAGCTTTGGTGCGCGCAACGTAAAAGTTAATAAATCTTATTTTTATCATGCAGCTATAAATACTGAATTTTTAGCCATTGCCAATTTATGACCATTATTTATGTGTGTTTGGTGGTACGTAGAAGACCACATAAATGCATATGTACGCGTGTGTGTATGTGTGTGAGTGAAAGAAATTTGTTGCATGCAACATATGAATGCGCATTTACAGCATTTTTCTCGGTTTCTCCGCAAATACCATAATTCGAGGAAACAGATTGCCTTTGACACCTTAACAATCGATTTACAGCAACCAAATGCCATGCATGCATTCGCCAACAATGCGGGTAATAATAAGACTTTCTTCAACCAAAATGTTGCATGCGTCGCGCTCTCTTTGCGGTTCGGCACCTTAATAAACACCTCAAAAGTCTAAAACGGCTCAAAAGTTCAGCGATCGGCAATATGACTCTCCTATTGCAGGCCATTCGGGCCACACTATCAATTGGTGTTGCTCTTGTTGTTGCTGTTGTTCATTTTGTGTGTGTGTGTGCTGTTGTCTATAGCAACTGCCAATTTAATATCTGCAACGATAAATCAGCCAATCTGTGCAGAAACATGCTCCCAACAACAACAACAACAGCTGTTGCTGCAACAACAAGCGCAACACAATGCCCTCGAGTGGCCGTAATGAAGATCGCTCATAGCTTAAGTGCCGTGGATCTGGTTAAGCCTCGTTGGTTTAATTTACCAATGTGTCGGTCGTCTGTCTGTCCACGCAAGCGCACATCTGTTGTTTGGCAGCCCAAACCGGCGAATGAATGCCAGCGAGTGTACAGTCAGTGAGTGCTTTGTATGTGAGCTGTTCGTGTGTGTGTGTGTGTGCGATCGCTGCAGTTATGGCAAAAAAAAAAAAACTGTTAGAAACGCCTACAAATCGTTTGGTAATAACGAATTTTCCATTAAGTTAATAAATTAATATGATCGTGCAGCTTGTAAAGAAAACTTGGCAATTTCTTGCAACACGGATCGACTTAGCTATCCATTGTTGGCACGGTGGGTGCGTTGTGAAATATTAAAAGGGGACCGAATTTACATAGAAATATATGGTTTGACCATGGGATCCAAGCATCTTAAGTTGTAAGCGAAATAATTATTTAAAATCAGAGGAGTTGACCTGGAATGATTTTTCGATAAGAAAAAAATTATATATTCATCTTTATATATATAAATCTTCTGACCGTGTGTTTGCATTTGAACTGCTCCTAAACGGATGGACCGATTTTGATGAAATTTTGTGTGTATATTCAAGGAGATTCGAGAATGGTTTAGATTTACAATTTGGTGCACTGGAAAATGTTTTTAAAATTATTTTTTCATTTTTAATCAATTTTTAATTTTGGAATGTTTGACCGATAGATGGCGCTACCATCGCAGTATCCAATATTCAAACCTTAAATTGGCGTAAACGTGCTTTAAACAAAACGATGCCAAAGTAAAAGGCGACATCTGTGTATCAAGTTTTTATATTGAGAACAGAGTTCGTTCTTAAGTAATAAATTGAGTGATTCAATACATCTAAGGGTAGCTATAACATTTTTTTCATACCTGCTAACTATTGGAGTGGGTATCTTGACAGGCAATTTAAAATTGCAAAAGGTCTGGCATAAAAAATAGCGGCATAACTGAAGTGTTGAAAAAAAATTTGAGATATACAGAAATCTTTTCGAAGCATTGCACAGAGCAATACAATATTTAAACGGAAACGATGAATACATACATATATGCGTACAATTTTAAACTGATCCTTCCTCAAAAATAATAAAATTGCTAAATATTGGGAATGGTAGAATAGAACTGCAATCAAATACACAATGCAATGAATTAAAACTGGCTCATTTATCATTTGATGAATAATATACCACGGGCATCCCAAAAGATACCATAAGCTTGCCAGCCGATTTTTTTGTCTTTCCACGCTTGAGAACCGTTTCTTAATATGCAGTCCACCAGGCTGACAATCTATTGGGCTCGATTGATTTCACTGATGCACAGCCCAAATTCAATAGTATTTTTACCCCAAAAACCAATTCTTTCTTAACGCACGAAATGCTTTTTGATTCATTTTTGTTGTTTCATCAAAAATGCGATTATTCCTTAACTAATACTTATAATCTAACTAATAGAAATCATATAGATGGTATTAGTAGTACTACCTATGTATCAGCCACAGTAAAACATAGGCGGGTCCTCTAGAATATTATATTTAAAGACATCAACCTATTTTCCAGCATAATACATGCAGTTAGATAATATTCGAACGAATAGACCACGTCCAGCATGCCTTGAAGGAAAGCCGTAGCTGAGAGTGTACACGAAGACCTCGGAGAGTCGATTCGCAGCAACTCGGACTATCAGACTGATGTATGAAACGACTTGACGCACTTTACGTCCAGATCTTAAATTGAAAGCGTACAAAATACAACTTGTGCAAGAACTAAAGCCGCTCAACCTTCCCAAGCAACATCGCTTCGCTCTATGGGCTCTTGAAAAGGCATGCAAAGAATCAAAATTGCTGCCTTTGGGACGAAGAGCAACCTGAAGAGATTCCAGAGCTACCATTTCATAAAAAAAGGCGGTTGGATTTGGTTTGTGAACCGGTGGATTTATCGGTCCATATTTCTTCGAAAATGTCGCTGTCAATGGTGATCGTTATCGCGCCATGATTACCAACTATTTGATGCCTGAAATTGAAGCTCGTGATCTCGGCGACATTTGGTTTCAACAAAACGGCGCCACTTCCCACACACCGTATCAATCAATGGATTTATTGAAAGAACACTTCAGTGTGCACATAATTTTACGTTTTGGGCCGGTCGATTGGCCACCAAAACCGTATGATATCACACCGTTAGACTTTTTTCTGTGGAGATATGTAAAGCCTAAAGTCTATGCCGACAATCCTGCTTCGATTCAAGGCTTGAAGCAAAATATCACGCCTGTCATTCACCAATTACCAGTAGAAAGGCTGGAACGACTCATCGAAAATTCGACTCAACGGTTGGACCATCTGAGACGTACCCGCGGCCAACGTTTCAAAGACATAATCTTCAAGAATTAAATCCCAAAGAATGTTCTTTCGAATGATAATAAACTTTCTCCATTAAATTTGAAGTTTCTGGGTTTTTGCTTTTAACAAGTAGGGAACCTTGAAATGGATCGCCAGTTATTAAATAGCACTTCATTACTTTCTGATGGAGTTCTTAGTATATTTTATATTTTATATTTGCAGTAATATTTCGACAAAATGCATCACTGTCTCCTTATTAAAAATTATATAAAGCTTTCAAAAAATATTCCCAGGACTGTTGTGGTTTGCAAATAATCGCTGCCCCAAGTGGAAACAACTTATCGAAAGACATGACTGTGCAGGCTTTAAGTTGACCATAATGCGCCATATTTACAAGTGTGAAGTAAATGAATGAGAACATATAAATAAATATGAAAACAAATACAAAAAAGACATGTGTAAAAGCATCTAAAGAACAATAAATGCAAAGATAGCAATAAAGGAGCAAGTAAGTGCTTAAAGCGCGTTATTGATAAAGGCCATATTGCACCGACCGCAACACGATCAAGTGCGCAGGCGCACAAGCGCACTTAGTTTTTGCTAAGGTGCAAAACGAATTTAAGGCAGAACACGAGCACAAAAGCAAAAACGAAAAAAGTGGGTGTTGCTCACTTACAAAGTGCAGACGAAATGGCTGCAAATGTTTGCATGAATGAGTGTGTGTGTGTGTGGGTATGGTAAGCACCATTTTAAGCAAGTCGTCGCGGCAACGCTTAGCCATTGCCGCCCCAGCCGCCGCCACCACCTGCTCTGTGTGCAAATAATTGCACTGCGCATATTTGTTGTTTTTGCCACTTTTTGCATTTTTGTTTTTTCACTTTGCAGCGCGCTGCCATTGCTGCTTGTTTTAGTTGTTGGCCGCGTGGCATCGTTAAAATTTTACAGCCTATACACCATACCAAACAAAAGCCACACACACAAACACGTACATATTTTTATATTTTTTCGCGCGCTTTACAACATGTTGCCTGCTGACTCCTTGGCCGCTCGTTCGCTGCCATTAAAATTGGTCGCTTAAGTGCTGGTGTGGTTGACTTTAACTGCTGCTGTTGTTGTTGTTTTTCTTGTTTTTGTTGTTATAGCTGCTGATATTGCTAAACGGTTGTGAGTGGATTCGTTTAAGCACCAATTTTATTGCACCAATGTTGCGGAGGCAACAACAGCAGCGAACCGCGGCCGCCATCGATAGTTGCTTGTTGTTGGTATGTTGCACAAGTGCAGCAAGCCACACCATTGCAGGAGTGTAAATGTGTAATAAAAAACTGGATGATTGTAATATACATATGTATATCAGGTAAAAAGAAGAAAACCCAAATTACTCACGGCAACTCAGCGCAGATCCAATCGGATCGTTGCAACGTAGATTTAGGAATTGCCTGCAATATTACAACAACAGTGAGTTGTTGCCAGCTTATATCACTTGTTGTTGTGCGAGCGAACAGCAGAAGGTGGAGCATGCGTGTACTTTATATTTGCAGTGCGAGTGAGTGTGTACTATATTCCAGCGAGGATAGGATATATCAAGCGCTTCGATTGGATTTCTTGAAAATCAAGCCTTTTTACTTAAAGTCTTATTCTAGAATAGTTAAAGAACTAAAGTCTTAAGGTTACAGTGTAATAAGGTAGTAACTAAGAGAAAAGTTCAGTTTAAGCCAATTTCCAAGAAAAAGCTGGACAACCGAGAAAAAAGTTCGGAAAGAGTACCATTCATCCTTCTTCCATCCAGGAATTTTTTAGTCTTACCGCAGATCCACCTGGGGGAAAGTGCGGAGAGTAACAAACCATCAAAATGCGACTCGTTCCTTCTGCTTCTTCTTAATTATCGTAGACAACGCTTCGGTTGTAGCCAAATTTACATCTCCTCATAACTTGTTCTTTCTTTTGCTGTTTGCTCTGCTTACCCCAGTGGGTCGAATACTTTCAGAGCTGAAGTGTTTTCATCCATACCGACGACATGACCTAGTCAGCATAACCGCTGTCTCTTTATTCGCTGGTGTCGTCGTATATCTTGTACAGCCCAACGTTCCATCGACTAAGGTATTCGCCGATACGAGTAAGACCTCTGCACAATATTGCAGGACGAGAATAATGAGTGACTTATAGAGGACTTAAGAGTTATTCCGCGTTGGATTTCAAAGCTGACATTGTTGTTGGTGTTAATACTGGTTCCATGATAGACCAAGTTATCTACGACTTTGAAGTTATGACTGTTAACAGTAACATTGGGAGTCAAGCCACGATTGCGACGACTGTTTGTTTGATGACAAGTGATATTTCGTCCTGCCCTCGTTCACTATAATAATTTTCTCCAACGGAAATTGAAGAAGTCGCACGAAAGGGAATCGCCTTGTCTGAAACCTCGTTCGGTATCGAACGGCTCTTTACCGATCTTGACCGAGTTTTTGGTATTGCTCAACGTCAGTTTACACAGACGTGTGAGTTTTGCGGGAATATCAAATTCAGCCATAGCAGCATAAAGCCTATTCGGACTTCTTCATGGTAGGGCAATGGAACGTCGGCTCCATCGTCATCGATTAAGAAATCAGGTTTGCTATCTCCGGATGTTATTCCTTAACTGCTATTCAGCAGGCTGGAGAACACAATTTTCATAATTTTAGTATGCTTTGGACTTTGGTTACTAGATCATCTCTGGGGGTTCTACAAGCGTATGCTCCGATCTTGAAACTTTCTGTTAGTCCCACATCTTTTCGTAGAATTTCCGAGTATTACCCCTGTTGGTCAGCTTGTCAAGCTTTTCATACTCACGCATTTCAGCCTCTCTCTTTTGTTGTCTCCAAATGCGTCTCGTTTCCCTCTTCAACTCTCGTTATCTATTCCATTCCGCGCGTGTGGTCGATCGTAACTTTGCGAGGTTTTCTCTCCGCTGCGACGCGGCACTCCTTGTCGTACCAGCTGTTCATTTGAATTTTCCGTAAACCAAAGGTTTCGGTTGCAGCTGTACATACGTAAGGAGTTTGAAATGCTGTCCCACACTTCCCTTATACCAAGTTGTTGATGAGAGCAGTGCAAGCCGAGTATAAAAACGTTCGGCTGTCTGTTGTGATTGCAGCTTCTCGACGTCGAACCTTCCTTGTGTTTGTTGACGTGCGTTTTTTGCTGCACAGAGGCGGGTGCGTACCTTGGCTGCAAGAAGGTTGTAATCTGAGTCGATATTAAGACCTCGGAGCATACGTACATCTCAGACACTGGAGACCTGTCTTCGTCTATCACAACATAATCGATCAGTTTTCTGGTTTTCGATCCGGTGGCGGGTATCTTGATGACGTTTCTTGTGTAGAAATCTAGTACTACAGATAACCATATTTCGGGCCCCGCCGAAGTCGATCAGCGTCAACCCATTTGGGGATGTTTCATCGTGGAGGCTTAATTTACCGACCGGTATGCCAAAAATACCTTCTTTGTCTACCCTGGCGTTAAAGCCAAGCATGATTTTGAAATCGTGGCGGGGCAGCACTCATAAGTACGCTCCAAGTGCTCATAGAAGGCATCCTTGGTCACATCGTCTTCTCTTTCGTCTGGGAAGAGAAGTTGCATCTTCTCACATTAGCTCGCCATCAAACAGATGTTTGGGGCTATCAAGAGGATACTTTGTCTAAGACGGAAGTCGTGAGCTGCTTGATTCATATATAAAAGAATCGTTCTTGGCCACTCCCAAATGAATGGCGCTCAGAGAACTTTCCTCATTTGCGTGAACACATGACTCCTTCAGCGGCTCGGTTCCTAGTCTTATTAAATTTGAACGCGTATCTTTACAAGATTACTAGCTTTGAAATTTCTAGCAATTCTGCTAGGCAGCCAATTCAATTCTCATCTGATTCCTATCTTATCTGGCAACTACTTCCAACTATGCACTTATATGCAATTTATCCAAAACTTGGCTCAAATATAGAGTATAATAATTTCCATTGTCATTCTTTATAACAGGGGAGCCTTACTCAAAGGTATTAGAATTTCTTTTCTTAGAGTCTACTGCCGTTTTGTCCAATCTTACTTATTGGTTATAGACATATGTATGTATAATAAAATAGGCTTTATCAAATAAATATATATTTTGTATTCAAATAATTATTCTTTCTTCTCAAACCTATGTCTAGCACGTTCAATTACGGTTGAATTTGTGCGCATAATCAAGGACTTCCAAAGTGCTGGCTTATCTTCCCCCTCAGAAGAACGCATCAAATGATCTAAATTGTGCAAATCGAAGCGTTGATTTTACACATAACCGCGAGTATGTAACCATATATCTGGCCGGAGGTGTGCAGTGTGTGAGGATCCTTCGAAGCACCGACCGCAGCTCACATTATTACGCTCGTGACACGACCGCTTGCTCCAATTTATTTCCAGAAGTCTGTGGGGTATATATGTGTGTGGTGCAACGTGGGACTTACGTGATGACAACAGATGCAGATATGCGCTAATTAGTTTTTGGGCTGTTGAAAATTCACGTGAATTGCGGTCTGTGCGGTCCTCATTAGCGACGCGTTGCAACTTCAACGTTCTGGCCGTAAGCACTTCTGCATATACATATATCCGTATGGTTTTGCATGTAGGAGCGAAGTCAAATGGAGCACCCTCGTGGTTGTAGCATGTACTTAGCTGTTGTCGCCACTTGCCACTTGCAACTTGCCATTTGCCACACATCAATGTGCCACTGCCGTAGCAAGTGCACGCGACAACCGTTGTTTGTTGTTGGTAGATGAAAACTGAAAAATCTGAATATTGTTGTTGTACAAGCGATTTGTGGAAGTTATATTTGCATTTCCGTCCTTCGGCTTTTCGTGGCATCCTCTTACATTATTTTCCACCTCTGCTTTCACAACTAAATAGTATACGGTATTACATATTTCGGTTACTTGGCGTGAGTGGATTTTCGATTCGTGAAATTAATTCACAACTCGCGCCATCGCATTAAATCGTGAAAATGCAATTTTCCGCTCGCATTTAATTCACTTTGTAATTACGTAGATTTCCATTATAAGAATGAAATTACGAGTGTAATACGCGACCGAAGGCACTACACCGGCGTACAGGTATGTGTGTCGATATATTATAGATTCTAAGAAATAATTGAAAAAACGTCATATCAAAAATATATTTATACGTAATTGAGGTTAGATTTTTAAGTCTTTATAAGATAGACAAAACCTAGCATTAGATGTTAGTGTAATCCTTCTCTAGACCAACCGTAAAGAACATATGCTAACAAATGATGATCGGGTGGCGACGTCTACTAAGGGATATCATGGAATAAGCAAAGCATACCGACACATGAATTGTACAAGGTGCGTTCCAAAGTAAACAGGACTTTTTGAATCTAGCGCCCCCTGGTGGCGCCATCTATATGTCAACTGGTGCGTTAGAATCTGCTATCTTTATCGATTGTCCAGTGAGAATTTCATGACATTTCATTGATTGGAAGTGAAGTTATTGCGTTTTAAGTGTCAGTATGTTTGTGTTATCGGTGCGAAAATGAGCTTCGAACAAAGAGCCAACATTAAATTTTATTTTAAAATTGGTAAAACTTTTACGTTTAACGTTTTAATTGATAAAACAAGTTTATGGCGATGATCACCTATCCCGTTTTCAACGTTTTCACAGTAGTCGTGAATAAATGACGATCAACATGTGGGCCAATCAAAATCCGTGATCACCGAAAAATCCATCGAAACTGTACGTGAATTCATCAAAAATTAGCCGAAATAATCATGGAAATGCAATTGAATATCTCCAAAACGTCGATTTATCGCACTTTGACCGAACATTTGGGCTTACGAAAGGTATGTATATGCACTGTTTGTTCCGCACAAATCAAAATTGACGACCAAAAATTGCTCAGAATCCAACATTCGAAGGACGATTATTTGACCAAAAATCCCATTTTAACCATTAGCCACTCCCCGTATTCACCTGATATGGCATCGTGCGACTTCTTCCTTTTCGGAAAAATGCATTTGCCCACGAAAGGAAAGCGTAATGCAGACGTAGAGGCCATTCCCAAAGCTTGCACCGGTATACTGGCGACCATACCCGCCAACGAGCTAAAACACTCGTTCGAAATGCTTTTGAACCATGCAAAAGCTGTATTGAAGCAGAAGGAGACTAGTTTGAATGAAATAAATTGATTTTGCCGAAAAACCATTTATTCTGTTTTTTTTTTTAAGTTTACTGTTTACTTTGGAACACAGCTTGTATAGCAGGAAGATTTCTTTATCGCGCAATTAGGTTCTCTCTGTTTGTCAATAGAAGACTCTAGCAGTTAGTGATGAACGGTTTTAATATATCCGAAATGTGACAAACTAGCCTAGGTATTTGAAAAGGCACGATTTCTTGCCAAATAATCATCGTTTGCTGGAAGTGTTGGTTTTATTCTTTCAGTCTAAGAAATCTGCGGCTGAAGCATATCGGAATATCCAAAAAGTTTACGGTGGTGCTGCCTAAAGTAAAACAACGTACCGTGATAGATTTCATCGCTTCAAAGATGGCGATTTCGATATTAAGGGCCGTCCGCATGAAAGAAGGCCAAAAACCTTCGAAGAAGGTGAATAGAAGACATTGTTCAATGAGCATCAGTGTCAAATGATTCAAAAACAATGAACTTGGATTCCTTATGATCTGAAACCAAGGAATGCCGAGCGTCGCCTTTTCAACAATTGGGCGATGAAAAGTGGGTTTTCACAGAAAAAGAAAATAAAGTCATGGCGACTGCCCGGTCATGCGTTAGCATCATCGCCTCGGCCGAATATTTGCGCTACGAAAGTTATGCCGCCGTTATTTATTATGAGCTACTGAAAACAGCAATACCATCCATAGCTTCGCTTATATAGCCTGGAAAGAAGTAAACGGGATAGATTTACCCTTACAGTAGTCAGAAGCGAACCCAATTAAAAACCTTTGGACACTTATGACGATGAAACTTCGCAGAAAAACGAAGCGTTCTATTAAAACGAAATATTAGGGAAATGTAGCGAAATCGGTACAATCGGAGTATTATAGCATATAGCTGCCACATACCACACAAACCAACGGGTTAAAATCAGAATAAAATTATTATATCTGTTGTTTGTATCACATACATATAATCGAGATAAATAAAGTGTATACTCGTATATGTAGACCAGGATGATGAGGCGAGTTGAAATTCGTCAATTCGTCCATCCGTGCAAGTTGTAACTTGAGTAAAAATTTAAATATTTTGGTGAAACTTGGTAGACGTGTTTCTTGGCAAAAAAAGGCTGAGTTCGTAGATGGACATAATCGGATCATCGCCATTAACCGACAACTAAACACTAAATTAATTATAAAACTCTAATTTGGCACAGGGCAGATCTCAAAAGTCGGACATAATATGGAAAATGTGTAGTTTAAGAATATATATATACTATATATGTATATATATTGTGACAAAAAAGTACCAAGAAATTGTAAAACAACGCAAAATATTAAATTATTCATCAGCATTTATTTTGTCGCCTTCAAAGTAGTCCCGTCCAGATATAACACACTTATGCTAACGATTTTTCCAGTCCATGAAACACTTTTCACCACCACTTCTTGGGATTGCCTTCAGCGAGTTTGGTTTTATCTCTTCGATCGACTGAAAAACGGGTTCCACGAAGCGACAATTTCAGTTAATGAGCAAGAAGAAATCACACGGAGCCAAATATGGTAAATACGGTGCTTAACCGATGGTACTAATTACGTTTTTGGCTTTATATTCCGTCACAATCGTACTATTTTTGACAAAAAAAAAACGGCTTTACTTAGACGAGTCGAGTAAGAACGCGTTTCACACCCGAAATATGCATCCGAACGCACTCGCGAGAGTTGTCGAACTCTCTAGCCATCTCTCTAACACTTGCCTGCGGATTTTCAAGCACCATATTCTTCACTTTTTTAATTTTTCCATCAGTTGAAGAGGTCGAAGGTAAGCCAGAACGAGGCATGTCTTCAATGATCTTTCGACCGTCTTTAAAGTCTTTGTACAACTCGTAATCTTGTGTTTTTGATAAGCCTTTTCTATTATTCGCAACGATTCTCCATACGAAATTTGATTTAGCTTAAAAATACAAAATTTGAGAAAAATCCTTTCTTCGATATTTAATTGTAGAAAACACCTCAAATAATTTTGAGAAATGTTCGCGAATTTACAGGAAATGGTCAGATATAAATCTGCTACAGTTCCGGTAACCGTGAGAACGGTACTTGTTTCTAGGAACTACACTTATATAAAATCAAAATTTCTTTCACAATCGTCCATTTATTGCTGGCACTAATTATATTTTTGGAGAATAACAGTTTTAGGGTGTGACTATGTTTTAATTGCATCGTGACCGCAAGTAATAAAGGGTGATTTTTTAAGAGCTTGATAACTTTTTTAAAAAAAAAAACGCATAAAATTTGCAAAATCTCATCGGTTCTTTATTTGAAACGTTAGATTGGTTCATGACATTTACTTTTTGAAGATAATTTCATTTAAATGTTGACCGCGGCTGCGTCTTAGGTGGTCCATTCGGAAAGTCCAATTTTGGGCAACTTTTTCGAGCATTTCGGCCGGAATAGCCCGAATTTCTTCGGAAATGTTGTCTTCCAAAGCTGGAATAGTTGCTGGCTTATTTCTGTAGACTTTAGACTTGACGTAGCCCCACAAAAAAATAGTCTAAAGGCGTTAAATCGCATGATCTTGGTGGCCAACTTACGGGTCCATTTCTTGAGATGAATTGTTGTCCGAAGTTTTCCCTCAAAATGGCCATAGAATCGCGAGCTGTGTGGCATGTAGCGCCATCTTGTTGAAACCACATGTCAACCAAGTTCAGTTCTTCCATTTTTGGCAACAAAAAGTTTGTTAGCATCGAACGATAGCGATCGCCATTCACCGTAACGTTGCGTCCAACAGCATCTTTGAAAAAATACGGTCCAATGATTCCACCAGCGTACAAACCACACCAAACAGTGCATTTTTCGGGATGCATGGGCAGTTCTTGAACGGCTTCTGGTTGCTCTTCACCCCAAATGCGGCAATTTTGCTTATTTACGTAGCCATTCAACCAGAAATGAGCCTCATCGCTGAACAAAATTTGTCGATAATAACACATTTCGAACCGAACACTGATTTTGGTAATAAAATTCAATGATTTGCAAGCGTTGCTCGTTAGTAAGTCTATTCATGATGAAATGTCAAAGCATACTGAGCATCTTTCTCTTTGACACCATGTCTGAAATCCCACGTGATCTGTCAAATACTAATGCATGAAAATCCTAACCTCAAAAAAATCACCCGTTACATGCAGCGTACATGTTTATCATCAAATATTTATAAACATGTATGTATATATGAAAATATATGTTTATATTTACTTAAGTCAAACAAAAAAATGCATGCAACTCGTCGCGCACACACACACCATAACGCTGCAAATGGTTTTGAATGTGGCAAAAACGGCCATTATCTACGGTCGTTAGAACACACGACCAACACACACACACATTGTATTTGTGTCCACGAGTACTCGACTAAAGGACCCAACCGAGACGGCGTTTCACAATTAGTGCGCGCAATCACCTGAGGCACAACAAACAAGATTTCAATAAGCCACACCAAATCAACGCGAATGCAACAGCGCCGAGTGCAACAATAAGCGGCACAACAACAAGCCGCAGGCCGGGTATGTTGCATTCGCCATAATATGTGCCCATAATATTTAGAGTCTTGACCAATACTTGCCAATTTCTCGTTGACATACTTACATACATATGTACATACAGACGCACGCATGCATTTATGCTTATGAACACATTTTAACCGCCAACAACTACAACAACAACAGTCCACTTCGACATGAGGCGCTGTGGCGGCAATTGTGAAGCAATCTCGTTTGAGATTTTACTGCCAAGGCACTTATATTATGGTGAAGTGTTGTTGTTGTCGTTGCTGTTGCTGTTGCCATTGCCGTTGCAGTGCGGCACGCAGTTGATTTTAATCAAATTCACAGCATTGTTTACCTGTCAGGCAGCGGCAAAACGCGCGAGCAACGATTATCGCCGGACTTGTACACGCTTATTGCTGTTGACGTCGTTGTTATATTGTTATATACTGTATTACTACGCTTTATGCACGGCGTTGTTGTTGTTGCAATTTTACGTGTCGTTAATGTTATGACTGCTGCTATTATTGTTGAGCCATATTTGCTACGGTCAGTTGTTGCAGCGTGCGTTTGAGAATGTTGTTGTTGTTGTAAATATTATTATTACTGTTGTTGTTATTGCAATGATTTTTGGTGCTTATTTGAGCTTTGAAGGGGTTTATTGTTGTTGTTATTTTTATTATTGTTTTTGTTGCTATTGTTGCATTTACTACAAATTCCATTCGCATTTCACAGCAAACACAGCCATCATGAAGTATTCAGCATTTTAAAATACCCCAAAACAACAACAACAACAACAACATGCACGTAGCGTTTAAGAAGTACCTTCCAACAAGGAGGCTGGCTAACTGGCTGACCGTCCAGCAAGCAGACGCTGCTAAAGGCAAAAGCCAAATGTTTTTGCTGTCCTCCTTGGCACATTCTTAACAGGGAAATCCTCCTCCCTCATTTTTATAGCTTTTTATACATTATCTGCACACTTTTTTCGTAGCAACAACTGGCCGTTGCTCGACGCAGGAGCCCCGGACTTTGCTTCCAATTCTCATATGTTCACTGGCTTACGCGCGCGGATGTGCGTGTGTGTGTAGCCAAAATCTCATGAATCTCATTAAAAAGGGCAGCCATAAAGTTCTTGTAATAACAGCAAATTGAGTTCATCCCATTTTTGGTAGTGCTACAACAATACAATAATAACAGCAACAATGTGTATTGTTACTAAATATCCAGGCTATCCAGCGGCGCAAAGATTCATCCTCGCGGCGTCACGTTGTGGTTGTTAGTCTGTTCAGCGAAGCTTTCGTTTATGGTGCGGCGTCTTGTGGCGAGAGATAGACTTACGCAATATTATTTGTAAGTAGCATGTCAAAGCGATTGCGCCAGTCGGCGAGCATTATTGGCAATGGTTAGGTTTGAGTTTCTTTTTAATCTGGCGATTTGTACTAGTTGTCGCCTAATTGAAGATGATTAAGTAAACAATTTATAGACGCTTACATCCACATATATGCCTAGGTAAATATAGTGAATATTTTGGTAAATCGAGGGAACGGGCCAAGGTTAAAGACTAACTTCGTAACTCATATGTCGGAAACGTCGATATCGGACCACTATAGGATATAGCTGTCATACAAACAGCACGATTAAACTCAAGTCCCTGTAGGGAAAACTAAGTGAATTAAAATGTTGATCTAGCTTATGATCAAATTTCACCCGGATTACTCAAAAAACAACACTTTCAACACATTACTTTATTATCGCCTTCAAACTTAGATCCTGAGCCAATAACAGCAAGCCAACATTTAATCCAAGTTTCCATATACCTGTTATACAATACAGGGATGTCCGGAAAGTAATAGGCCGCGCCTGTATTTCGGAGCGTGCACGCCCCGGCTGGATTCGGTAGAGAGCGTTCCTAACTAACGACCGAGCGGATGATCAGTTGTCTCCGAGCACCTGGAGAGTCAGGACAAACAATTCGGCGTGACGTGTTTCTGTGAGTGGTGCAAGCCGAAAACACAACACTCAGAGCAGAGGTACGCGACTAAATTCTGTGTGAAACTCGGTAAATCTGCGACAGAGGCTTGATATGATCAAGTAAGCTTACCCAGATGTGGTTTTAGTAAGTGTGTAGTGTGTTTCGGTAGCACCAGGCCTGGTGGCGGGCCGGGAAGAGGTCGCCAAAAAAAGGAAAGAATGAGCAAATTCAAAGTGAAAACTACTCATTGTCTTTTTTGACATCAAAGGCATTGTCTGCCATGAATTTATTCCTCCTGGACAATCCGTCAATGCCAAGTTTTACGTGGAAGTCTTCAAAAGACTCAAACGAAGGGTCAATCGGGTCCGACAAGACATCGCAGCCGATTGGAAGTTGCAACACGGCAACGCTCCCGCTCACACCTAACCAAGGCCGCCATCTCAATGCTTTCGCAGTTGCCCTACAACCCAGATGTGGCCCGGACTTTTTTTGTTTCCTTGCCTGAAAAGACCGATGAAAGGCAAGCATTTTGAGACGACAGAGGGGATCCAAACAACATGCACCAGGGCTCTCAAGGCTGTTTCAGAGAATGCCTCCCGTGACGCTTTCAATGCTTGGAAATTGCGTTGGCAGCGCTGCATTGACGCTAAAGAAGCCTATGTTGAATGCTTTTAAAGAATTGTAACGATTAGTTCAATAATTTTTTTTAAATCGAATTAATCCTATTACTTTCCGGACAAACCCTGTATGCTAGCCTCGGGAGGGATGGCCTTCAATGCTGTCTGCAAATTTTAGCCTTTTCTTTATCATATTCATTCATGTCTCGTCACAAGTAATAATTCGTTTGATAAATATAGGGTATAGGTATATTCAATTAATGTCGTTTTTGCAAATGATTCAGGCCCTTTGGTACAAGTCTAGCAATGACACTTCATATCCACCACTAACTATCATCAGATTTTAGATCATCCATAAAAGATGGTGACATACATATATGATACATCTCTCACGAAGAATATACTATTTCTTTGGCTTCTTCGATATTACCGTCATAAAACAAGATGGATGGACGACTCGCATGAGGCATGTTTTCGAAGACTTCGTGAACTTTACTGAATACTTTGTAACACTCAAATATTTACTTGTTGTCGTGATAGCGTATACTCACCAAAATTTTCAACGATTCCGTGAGCGTAATTCCAAACATCTGAATTTGCTCCTAATATTATATATCAGCGAAGAAATTCTGCAGTCGTTGGATACCACACACGAACCAAACTTGATAAAGGACTTTTGTGCTTTTGGGGAAAGTTCATTTTTATTACTACATGGATCTGCGCATATAAGCTCAAAGCAACCTTCCACTGCCTTTAAATAAGTTGAATGCAATTAAAGGAGTTAGCTCTTGGGACATTCTAAAACTTATCACTGATTTCGCAAAACTAAGTTAATTGCGTCAATGACTTTTGGTTAGAACGGGTGATCCAAATAAAGGTACGCGTGAGTCGTGTGAAGCTGTCATGCCATTTTTTTCTTCATGAAAGACTTACGCCTAAACAACGTTTAGAAATCGTTCAACTTTATTACGAAAATTCACGTTCTGTAAAGAATGTGTTTCGCACGCTTCGTTCAACTTATTTTCAACTTAATCGGCCTACCGATTGAAACCCAGCGTTCATTATTGGATAATATTCGACCAAATAGACCACATAAAGCACGCAGTGAAGAAAATACAGTAACCGTAGATGAGGGTGTACACGAAGACCATGAAGAGTCGATTCGGCGCCGTTCGCAGCAACTCGGACTGACGTATGTAAGGACTTGACGCATTTTGCGTAGATCTTAAATTGGAAGCGTACAAAATACAGCTTGTGCAAGAACTAAAGCCGCTCGACCTTCCCAAGTTGCAAGAAGAAACAACGTTCTCGACCCAAATTTTGTTCAGCGATGGGGCCCATTTCTGGTTCAACATGTATATATGTATGTATGTAAACATGCTTAATTGCCGCATTTGCGGCGAGGAGCAATCTGAAGAATTTCAGGAGCTGCCATTTCATCCAGAGAAAAAAACAACGGTTTGGTGTAGTTTGTGGGCCTGTGGAATCATCGGTCCATGTTTCTTAAAAAAATCATGCCAGTGAGAATGTAACCGTCAATAGCGACCGTTATCGCGCCGTAATAACCGGGTATTTGATGCCTGAGATTGAGCTTTAGTTTTAACAAAACCGTTATATGCGAGAGGGCAGGGTTAAAATTTGATTTCATCTATTTTCGCACCGTAAGGGTGGATTTTTAAAGAACAGCTGTTCAAACACATGTGTAAACAAAATTTAGGTTAACACCACTACGAAGATGATCATCGCGCTAAAGTATTCGTGTCCATACTACATACATATGTGTTTAGTTATTTGGCATTATTAATAATTTTTGATATTTTGATTATTTTAAGGGATTCAATATCATTACTATTATATGAATCATAACATATTAGCTCTAAGCAAGTTAAAAATGTTCATAAAAAGCCACCAAGAGTGCATAATAATCAACTTAAATTATTCATTCGCTATTTAAGCGAAGTTAAGATGCCTCCATGTGGTTATACTTCAAAAATTAAAAATTTTACTATAGCATAACAGTTTATTATATGTTTCAAAATATTAAACAACAATTTCTGCAACTTGCTGAATTCAATAACACTCAATTAATTGTTGCAACTACGTACATAACCTAATTTTGATACAGAAGTGTACGTCAGGCATTTAAATGTTCAACAGTGCTCTTATAGAAGCTATGGAAATAAAGGAGATTTATGTATGTTATAGTCCTCATTTAACCGATAAAAACCCCAAACTTGCACCCCGAAGAATTAATTTACAAAAATAAAGGCACTTACCATTTTGTGAAGCACTCCACAGAATATTGCATCACCCATTCCATACACGAAGAAAATACCAAAATTCGCAGCTGATACATTAAAACTATGAACACGCACTATTGTTATTTAATATACCGGGAGTTATTTGCTTGCACTTTTTCAATAAATAACAAAAAAATTACAGAATTGACTAAAAATTACTACACGAATAGCGCACAAAATGAATTAGCAAATTTTATTAAATGTCAAATACGCGAAAGTTTACCGCTACAAACGGTGCATACACACACAAATTCGTATGGCTAGCAGGATATAGCTAGGGATAAAAGTAGTGTTTTCAAAATTCAAATGGCCCTTGCAGGCGTATGAGTGTAAAAGGAAAAGGAAGCGAATGCGAAAACAGTGTTTTCAAACACTGTTCACCGGAAAAGTTTGTGTCTTGGCTAATATTTCTCATATTTTTAATAAGTACGCCATACTGCTGACGAAATTTTTACAGTGACAAGCACCGAATATTAGTTAAAATTATCGAAATTACACAAAACAATAATAATACTAAGACTTAGTAAAAGGACAGATATATGTAATTTAGACGGACAAAGAAGTTTTATCTACAGATTCACTAGCTGAATTGTGTTGGAGGTTCCAATCACCACTAACAGTAGTGGCAATATTTAGTGTATATAAGTGTGAGAAGTTATATTAATTGCACAGTTTGTTTAAATGTTTAACGAGTATTTTCGAATTTTTAGTTTATTTTTAATAAAGACTTTTCAAGATTTTGAAAACTTGCAAATTTAAAAAGGATGAGTTTAAGACACTTAATTTACAGGTGAGGTGGCAGCACTGCCGTACAAGAATTTGTCACAATTGGAATTTTCGCTCTCTGTTGTTTTCTTGCACTTGACATTTCGCGATAAAAGGAGCAAACCATTTTCATAGTGCAAATCGGAGGTTGACATTAAAAAATAGGTGCAGTTGGAGAGTAAATTTGCAGTAAATTATTTTAGAATTGTAGCAAATATCTGTTTTTTTTCCTTTTATAAATAAAGTGTAAATGAAAGATATCATCGTTAAAATGTGATTTGAATGCGAGGAGTAGCATATAAATCAGCAATAACGGCAGAAAAGAAAGCACCAACACCAGCAGCGCTATATCAGCAGACAACGGAAAGAAAGGTGTCAGTAGAAAGAATAGCTAGTGAAAAGGGCGGAAAGGTGTTGGTGCACGCGAAAATTTTTTTTTGGCGAGAAACGGGTAGCAGAAAATATTTCGGCTTGCCATATATTCTAATATAATCGGGTACTGTAATAGCAACGTTGTGTGCAAAAAAAAAACAAAAACCAAGGCATAAAAAGAAAATTCTTGGTAAGAGAAGTGTCAGCACAGATTAACTGAGATTATTTTCTCTTTCACACGGAACACCCACTCCTCCTAAGCTGTTAGCCCACCGTAATCGTAGTAATTTATCGGGATGGCTGCGTTACTACAAGAGTTAGATATTTTCGAACTGTGTCCGCTTATTACCAATTTAAATTGCAAATTATCTACGGTCAGTGAGTATGATGCACGCAAACAATTGTTATGTCTCGTCTCGGAGGAAAATGACATAGTGCTGCGCTACACCAGCGAAGGTGGGCAGGAAGTGTTGAAATTAGTTTCCTGGTTTCGTCGCACTAATCGTGTAATTCATGACGTTTGCTTTGATCCATCCGGTACTTGGTTATTAGTGTTATGTGAGTATATAAATATTTAAATTAAAAAAAAATAATGAAATAATAAACCAAACCATAAGTGTGTTGTCGTTTGGTTGCCAATGAGCACGGTTAAATCGATTTGTCATGTCCAATTAAATATATATGTATATACATATCATATTCAACAAAATACAGCTAAAAACTTGTAGTATATGACCAATGGGCGCAAAATGTGCATGACGTCAACAAGGAATCTTCTGTTCCCTAGCATGTAAATGTAGGTCTATTAGTTGCTGCAAGGTATCATGCACCATGGCTTACACTACCCATTACATATTGTACATTAAATCAAGAAAGCCCACGGGATATATGCACTCAGTTTTTTAATACACTTTTTTTCTCCACTTTTATGCTATTGATTTTTGTATTTTAGTTTGTTTTTGTTATATGTTTGTTTATCAATTGATTTTTGCGGCAAGCGAGTGTGCTATCTACGCATAGGTGTTTGGGTACATTGAACTGTGAAAGTAACGGGGTAGCAAGAAAAAGTGGGGTGAGAAATGTGTAAAAAAAAACTTTGATAAATGCAAAAGACCTACGGCCTCGTCTTTGCAATCGCATATGCTGTCAATGTCTTTGTGCGCTAATAACGTCACAGACACTCTAGACAGCATGTCGCTGTAAATTGAGCTTGCACAAGTTACATATCAATGAAATAATGATAGCACAAGTATTAATAGCTGCTTATGAGGAAGAGTATTTAGCCCCATAAAATGCATGCAAATAATAGCTCATTGTTATTTGCATTTTAATATTATTATAAATATACGTATATGATACGTAAATACCCGTTAATATCTAGAAACCATAAATAAGGTGCTCTACTTCAAGTAATAAATTCTAATCTTAGCCTGCTAGAAAATTCTCAAGCAGATCGTGCTATGAAGGTTTAATATTTATTATAACATGAGCAGTTAGTATACACGAAGTTTGTGGCACCCAGGAGCCATAGTTGGAGATCCTACAAAATATATGTATATGATAAAGATTAGCGTGACGAACTGAGTCGATTTAGCTATGTCCGTCCGACCGATCAAAAGCAAGTCATTGTATGGAAAACCTTTTTAGTTTTAGGATATCTTTACATAATTCGGCATTTATTATTGTCCCAGACAATGGTACAATCTCTGAAAAATTATTCAGAATGGACCACTATTGCTTATAGCGGTTATACAAACTGACTGTTAAAATCTCGTTCTTTCGTGGATTTTTTTTTTAGTAAAGAGTACTACAACTTCGGTGCAACCGAACTTAACGGATTAAATAATTTAATTTTTATTGTTGCTTTTAAAATACGTGCCACTTTACATATCCATATTTATATTTTTAAAAACCTAAATATTAATACAAATTTCTACTGCTCAGGTTTCGACAATACGCTGCACATTGTACCCGCCCTCGCTGTGGTCGACAAAACTTTCATGGAGCCTTCGAACTCGACTCACCCGCCGCAACAGCCATACAGCACAACACAAATTACCTCATACATCATACCGTTTGTGGGACCACATGAGTGCCCCAACTCAAAAAGGTGCCCCAATCAAGCCACCTTCAGTGAAACTATCGCAAAGCAACCGCCGCCTGTCATACCAAATGCCGCTGCTGCAGAGGACAAAGCAGATAGCGTATGCGATGAGCAGGAAAAGCATGAAGCTGGAGCTGAAAGTGAGCAGCTAGCCGACACTGAAAAGATCTCCTCATCACGGGAAAGTATCGCTCAAGCGTCACAACTGCTCGTAGAAGTTGAGGTGAATATAGAGCCAAAACTGCCAGTCAACATAAATCTTGATGCGTATAGCCATGATGTGCCCGCCAGTATGTTGGCGTCTACAGCACCACCAAATGTTGTCGAAGATAAAACGGGCAATAGTCAGGTTATGGCTACATCGTTTATGGCCTCGGTTACTTGCCCCTACCCGTTAGCTGTTGTGTGGTGGCAAACTATAGATGGTGTCAATCGCGCTGTTATCGGCTATTCCGACGGTTCCATTTGTTTTGTGGGTTTGAGTCCAAATTGCCCGTTCGTTGCGAGCACGGCAATTGATACCGGCTCTGTGGTGAAGTTGCTCATCTGCAAGGACAGCACTTTTGAAAGCGTCATGTTGCTGGTAAGTATAAATAAATACATATACATTAAAAATAAAAATAAAAATATTCATAACATTTTATTTTCGTAGATCACCTCATCGTTAAAACAGCAGTTCAAATTACTACTTGAACAGAAAGCCATCAAATACATATACCCAGGCGAGATCTCACCCAGCGCGGTACACGGGCGCGATAGTGACTGGCAGATTGTTATGCCGCTGAAGACACAAAGCAATTGCTCTGATCCAGCATCGGACAACAGCGCATTGGATGAGGACGTTTTCTTAAGAAACGATGAAATTCCCAGCACTTCAGCAGCGGCAGCGACGTGTGGTGGTCCAGCGCAGCCTTGTCATTCACTGCGCCGTTCTGTCATAATACCCGGCACGCACACACCTATGTCGAAAACAGCAATGCCACCACCACCCCCACCCTATTCGGTAGCGATCAATCGCCACTTGGACACCGCGCCCACAACGAGCACCAACGTCCTAAGTGGCAACACAGCTCCCGCAACAAATACTAGCGCAAGCAGCAGTGGCAGCGGCAGCGTGCCCACTACCATGAGCATTGGCAATGGCAGCTCAGCGACAGGTATACGTTTCACACAACAACAGCTGCCCGAATTGGACGATGTGAATGCACGTGCTGGCATTTTGCCAGCGGCGCGCGCAAGGCTCGCCTCATTGAAGAGCCTGGGCACAAAGAAGCTGAATGCCATCAAAATGCGTCTCTCCGATAATCGGCATAAACTCGAAGATTGTAAGTAAACAATTTGTCTGCATCTATAACAAAAAAAAGAAACAAAAATAAATTTAGCACTTTGTTTCTACTTATTTAATCCAGTAACTATTGTAATTTCTAAAACGACTATTATTTGCTTTTTAAAACCGTTTCCTTTCTTAATTTCTCAGTTATAAAATGTATTGTAATTTTATTAAATAGATTGCGTGCGAAACGCGGTGAGTTTAGCCAACGTTTATGCTACGACACACGTGTTGTTGTCATGCTTACAATCATTCTCGCCGAACAGTTAGTCAAATCAGACATACAAATATACAACAGTTTCAATACTCGCTTAGCGTGAACGCTCACATCATCTGCGTTTTGGCGTTCTCTGTACAAATACAATTCCCAAACATACATTTATTTCATAATATCCCCCCTCAAATATTACGTTTCTTTACAAGCTTAATTGTTGTTGTTGTTAAAGAAAATGATTTTTCCTTATTTACAAATCAAACTAATGCATCATGTTTTTCCTTGCAGATGTGTCTGAAAATACTCTTGGCAACTTCGCCATCATGGACTCACCATCGCTGACGCCCGAAGTGTTGAACAACTCCAGCGGTTCCTTCTATACCATACAGAATTTGCGCAACACCTATTTGCTAAGCGCACTACACAGTCACACAAACAATCTTACCGTGCATAATATTGATATTAATTTGAAACCGTTATTTCTCTATAAAATCCCGAAGAATTGCTATGATATTTTAATCAGCTCAAATTTGCTTTACACCATACAATATGTCGATATAAATGCTGGCGATAATGCGAAAGAATGCGCTGACCTAACGAATGCCGAACGCAATACGGAGAAGGAGAATCGCGACACCGATACGGAGAAGGAAGAAGTCATCGATCTATGTGAAGGCAATGACACGCTGCTCGCGGATATCAATTCGGCTGGTTCGTTTAGTGCGGACACGAGTGCAACCACCAGCGGCCCGTCCACCAGCGACAGCTTATCGCACTGTAATGCGATAAATGCGGTGGGCGTGATAAGCAGCGCAATGGCCACTTTGCGTGCAGGCGATGATGATGTTAGTATACACAATTATATTTGTTTGACTCTCATTTTATCCTGAAGAGGGTATATTTAAGTGTGGTCACCAGTCAACAACATCGGTTACTCTACCAAATACAATATATGTATATATAAAGCCGTCTAGCTGTCCGACATTTCGTCTGTTTTTATAAACGCGGACTAGTTCGTGGACTAGTTCTGCTTTTCAGATATCGGTCTTAAATTTTGCACTTGCTTGTCTTGTTCTCCCCAAAAAGCTCCTCATTTGTATAAACCTCTAATATCGGGCACAAACTGCACCATCAACATCAAGTCCTTATGTGGAGCATTGGCTCCAGTTATTGTTTAAAGCAACGATACAATCTCCAAAGAAATTGATTGGATCGGACCGCTATAGTATATAGCTGCCATACAAAATTATCGAATCAAGTTTTTGTATGGAATCTTTTATATTTGAGAACGCGGTTATAGTTTTGGTGCAGCCGAAGTTACCATTTTTTCTTGTTTTGACTCGCTATATTTACTAAATAACCGTTTTTTATTGTTTTGACTTTGTATTTTCTTTTAGTGCTTCAACGGCGCTTCACAGCTGACTATATTTCGCTTTGAGAATGAGACTGTGCTGAATCTCTATCAAATGGCAACCTATCGCTCGAGTGAGCCCAGCGAAATCATAACGAAAGAAGAAAAAGCCAAAGCGTTCGATTTCAAGGATATACGCTCACCCATGGATTATGTGCAGTTCTATGAGCATGCCGATGTGAAGGAGGAGTACTCGCTGCGTCAAATGGAAATTATGAAGCATGAGTTTCCAAAAATTAATTACGATCCCTGCTATGTGGTTACCAACAAGAATGTATACTACATACAATTAAAGTGAAGTCAAAATTTAATTTCTCTATTTCAATACATACATTTTCACCATAACCTCTTTTCTATTTCATTTTTGCAGGAAGGAACCCTTCGCCATCTTCCTAGATTCTGCACTGGCGGGTGAATGGAAACAATGTCGTGAATTCTGCAACACCTTTGATCTCACCTACGAGGCGTGCATAGAGTTTGCCGGCGATTATCTGCTGCGTCGCAAGCGCGTCACACAGGCCCTGGTCACGTACAACTCGGCGCGCATCAAACCCATACGCACCGCGCTCAAATTGGCCATGTTCGGACAGACATGTGCGCTTATGCATCTCTGTGCCATGGCGCTGAAGACGACCTACTTGCTGAGGTCGAAATATTTCAGCAGTCCCATAATAAAAACGTTACTTAAAGATATTACATATCGTCATTCGGAAGATGTGCGCATAATACTTCCGCTGACGGCCGCTAAAAATTCAGATGTAGTGATAAATGAAGGCGTATCGGCCAGTGACTATAACTATGGCGTGGATGACTCGCTTAGCAATCTACAAATGTCGCCATCGTCTCAGTTTCATTTGGCCAATTTGTTGTTGATATCTTTGGCGGAGCGTGCGGTGAATGATAAGAACTATTTGCCGCTGTGGTGAGTTTGCTTTGCACCGTGGTGAAATGCTTAAAATTGATTGCCTCTTATTTTTTAGGAATTTCCTTGTGACCAATACGAAATATCACACCAATATGACAAGCATTGTGCTGTGCCAGAGCGGTCTCTTCTCGTCGGCGTTGGTTTTGGCGAAGACGCGTGGTGTTTGTATTGACACATTTTTGGCGTTGACCAGCGTTGTGGGACAGGAATTCGGTAAATATCGTAAAGACTCTTTGCAAGAAAGGAACAATAACTGTTTTGCGTTAGGCTGGTACACAGAGATGAATGTGTGTTTGTATAATTTGAGTGAGCCAATTTTCGCCGAGACGATCACCTATTTGCCGCAAACCGCTATAGACTATTTTGGTTTCATACAGGACAAACTACCTAATATAAGGCCCTGCGTACTTGAGGTGAGTAGAAATTGAACTGATGATTTAGACATTTTTTGATGTGAAAAATTCCTAAAAGTCCCTAGGGGTTTCTTATAACATGCATACGTGGATCTACGCATCCGAAGTGTCCACGGATTTATGTATATCCGACCAATGACTGCCACCTCCGTAGTATTCCTCAAAATTATTTATTAAGGGATGTTTTGTGTCGCTACCACAACAACAACAGATTGAAGTCTATAATTATTTTCCCTTTTCGCATATATCCAAAAAATTTGTTTTTCCGTCTGAAAAACTGGTAATTGCAATAATAGCATGGGGTTTCGTATGGCATTTCAAAATTAGTCAGGAAATGTTTTCTGTCGCTATAACACCATGGCTGGTTTCCGCAAATTTATAACCGTGTCAATTCCGATAACTTAGAACCAGCTGTCGTGGGTATTGACACATGACTCTAACCACCTTTTTGCATGTCCAGCTAAGCCTACACATCTGACACCCCACTCCCTATGGTCCGACCTCGTTGAAATAGCACATTTCCTGGGCCTACCGTTGGATTAACTCGATGACAACTTATCTGAAACGAGAACTACATTTCCATTACTAAAACAACAACAACAACAAAATATGGTAACCTAACATATCTATCTTTATAGTCCGACCTCGCCGAAAAACCCCGTTTCGTGATCCTACGGCTAAGTGGCTTCAAGAACTGTTAGTTTTGCGCTTTCCCCAGAACAAGATTTAGGTATTCTCTACAACAACAACACAAATTTAGGCAAAAATAAGCATCCCATCGGTCCATAATTTTGTCTAACAACATTTGCTAATTTTTAATATGGATCTTCGTAGACTTCTGGGTACATTTAACACTAATAAATTTGGTATCTTCTTTACAGCGCTTGGAACGCCAATTGAATCCCTTCGCCGCCGTACTACGTCCAATGGTATCGCACACTTCCTCCGGCCACATGGAGCACAATATAAACGACAATAAAACGTTTTTATATGATTTTTGTAAAACTGTCATCGAAACATATTTAGCTGTACTCATACACATGGAATCTCAACGCTCCAAGAGCGAACACATAACGAACGCATTGTCAACGTTCCGCATCACTTACGAAGACAATCAGGTTGCGAAGCATATGCCGACATTTTTGTTTGAGTTAATTTAATTATTTGCACTCCCTACAGTTTGCAATCGAAACATCACGCTTTAAACCCATCTCAGCTGGTTGTGCGCACTGTGCTTGTGTTGTGGACGGTGTGGCCTACTTTTGGGGTTCTAATGGAGTGCCTTGCTGTTATAGCGTTAACAAGTCTTCCTCCGGTACGTAATGAATTACAACAATTGAAATTAATAGTAAATATTATTTACGCGTCCACCACTTAGATCCACCAGAGCCGCCACACGCCGTTAAGAGCTTGGACCTACTATCACTATTGAATCTGGAGGTGCATACCGTGAAGTGCGGCCGCCAGCATACGCTAGTGCTAACGAACAACGGGGTGCGCTAGAAATTATTTGAAGATGCAATAATTAGAAATTAATAACTCACCTATTTACAGTTGTATGCGTTTGGCAACAATAATCTGCTTCAGTTGGGCATTGGGCGCGACATGCAAGTCGCACTGCAGCCAATGATGTTGCATGCTTTCGATGGCAAGAACATAACGATCATCGAAGCGGGTCAATATCACAACGCTGCAGTTGCGGATGGACTCTTGTACACCTGGGGGTGAGTGCGCCGCAAATATGTATATGCAGAATATTTGAAATTTATTTGTTTACCTGTACAGTTGGGGCATTTACGGACAACTTGGGCATGGCAATTGCGAAAATGTGGCCGAACCGAAAATAGTTGCATTCTTCAAAACGAAAGTAAGCATGTAAGATGGTTTTCTGTAAACTCCAAATTACATTTTCATGTTCGCAGAAAGTACTTCAAGTATCCTTGGGGCATGCGCACAGCGTGGTGCTCTGTCAGACGCCCAACAATCCGAACGCCACCGAATTATATGTGTTTGGTTCCAATCATTTTGGTCAGTTGGGTATTGGCTCTGGTCCTAGCGGTGTGGAAGGACAAAGCAACACCTCTACTGACGACGAAATGCATTGCGCTAGTCAAGTGAAGAGTTTAGTGCCCATTAAACTGTTCGTGTGCGACGAAAGAATAAGACTGATACATACCAAATTTTTTTCTAACGTAAGTTCGTTGACTTTACCACTTTTCCCCCACTTTTCACGCATTAATTGCAGTTAGCTGTCGATGAGAATGGACGCATGTACACGTGGGGCTCCTCACCGCAAGCGCTGCGCTTAGCCAATCAGATCAAGCGTCGTGCAAATGCGAAACAGAAAATGGAGGAACATCAACGTCGTGAAATGAGCAAGCAGTTCGAGGCTACATTGCCCAGTGAGAATGCAAGCGTACCTTGCGCAGCACCGTCCACGTCCAAAAGTGCATATGCCGAGGCGCCAAAATCTATGGTCGCTGAGGTCGCCAGCAGCATACTTACG
Source organism: Bactrocera dorsalis (assembly GCF_023373825.1). NCBI lineage: Eukaryota > Metazoa > Arthropoda > Insecta > Diptera > Tephritidae > Bactrocera > Bactrocera dorsalis. The sequence goes on along the minus strand of NC_064304.1, from coordinate 22,407,290 downwards.
GATATAGTGAACGAAAACGTAACGTCAATCGCCACCAACACTGATAATACTCGGGAGACTGCTGCGACAACAGAATCGACTACAGACAGCGCCTTTAAAGAACCTGAACTCATTGAAGTTTTAGCCACCACAGTGACGGCCGAGCAGGAGGAGGTTGACGAACTGAAAGATGAAGACGTGAAGGAAATAATTGTAGAAGGCATTGCCAACGCCGAAACCGAGATAACCATACAGTTGGTGAACGAAGTGGTGGAAGAGTTTGTCGAGGAAGTTAAGCCAATGGTCGCACAACCGCTCAAATCATTAAACCCATTGAAACCAGCGACCGAAGAGTTAGCGGCAAAGCACACGGACACACCAGCGCCAACAATAGCTGTCACCGCGCCGCCTCCAACGTCAACGTCAACAGCAACAAATGTCACGACCGAGGGCGATCCATGTGAGCACATGACTCCGCATTTGGTGGACACCACCGAGGTAGCCGGTCAAATTTTGCAGGTAAATGAGTAATAACCATTTTTTCTAAACTGCATTTCTATGGTTGCTGCAATATTTTCTTACAGATCTCAAGCGGACTCTTCCATTTTGCCTTGATCTCGTCTACTTGCACCCTGTACACTTGGGGCAAAAATTTGGAGCACCAACTGGGTACTGGCGATAAGGAGCGACGTGCCGTCAGCAAACCCTCACCCGTCGATTGTGTCGACCGTCCCATGTATGTGGATTGTGGCGCAGATTTCACGCTCGTCATGACCACAGAGTTTATGGTCAAAGCGTTTGGCGGCAACTCGAATGGACAGGTATGACAGCTATAAATCTTGCAAACTGCTATAGAATTAAGTTTTGGGTTTCGCCAAAATCTATGCGTTTCTTGTATTTCCTTTTATAACCTATAAAACTACTTTTCGCTCCACAGTGCGGTCGCGATCTCGGACCATCCATCGACAAGATGAAACAACGTGTGGTCTGTTTGCCCACCACCAAGCGACTTATGCGCTTTGAAAGTCAATGCGTTGATGTGCCGGTGGAAATCAATTTGCCACGCCCACGTATACGTTTGGAATCCGAACCGGTGCGCTATTTGAAGAACATACCAAAATACCAACCACAATTCATGCTAGAGGCCGGCATAAATTTCGACAATGCGCTCAACTTTGAACGTCCCTCACCATCGAATCAGTACAAGTCGACAACGCAAGCGGACAGTAGCGAAAATGTGGTCACCGGCCAAGACTCGGACGATATGATCTCAAGTTTAGAGAATTTAAGTAACAATGAAGCGAACGATGGTTGTTCACTGAACTTCTCATTGCTGCCCTCCTCAGGTGCAGCGGGCGCGCTACCACTTGCCGCGGCTACAGCGGATGATGCGCAACACAGCGCTGCTGTGGATGATTTAACACCCGATGAGCAGAGTTACGCGCGCCTGCCCGTCACCGAAAATTCCGATGCCAGCGGTGTTTGTGTGGCCGGTCAGCCGAGTGCCGAGCAATGTCCGCTAGTAGCAACGGCAAAGCATGATGCGAACGACGACGTACAGACACCAACACAAGCGGCCGGCTCACAAAGTACGCTCACTTCGAATGCGCCCGTGGAAGCTGAGGAGACTGTAGAGGATGATGCGAATCTGCAAGAGTTGCGACAGTACATACACTATTGCCTCTATGTATTTCACGGTCTCTACAACCCAAACAGGGTGTGCGACTTCGCTAAGGAACGTCTGGAGTATCGTATACGCACGCTTATGTTGAATTTCAAATTCGTCGATGCTTTCGTATTGTGTTTGCAGAATTGCAATAGCGCCGGCAAAGCATTGAAAATATTCGCATACTTCTCCAAAGACACCGGCTCCGTGCCACTGCGTCGCCAGGACGTGAAATACTTAATTTACTATTTGTTGAAACACTTCATGGCGCAGAAGTTCGATATGCTCGAGTGTGAGCGTTTCTTTTTGGGCGATCTCGATTATTATTTGCTTGAGTTGTCGTATGTACTGTTCTTCAACAATAACAACACCATGCTGGAGCGTAACTTAAATGAGAAATTCAAGAGCTACTTTGCGCAGGAGGAGTCGCAACTAAATCAAAATCAAAACGACGCTGAGCAAGTGCACCGCAAGCTGGACGACACGGATGTGATATTCGATAGCCTAAGTGTTAAGTTCAAAACAATCGTTTGCCAGAGGCTGATGCAGCACTGCAACAATTAGTTGCTGGTGCTTAGCACCATTAGTTTAACTTGTTTTTAATTTATTGATTCGTGATATGAGTTGTTTATTTTATTTTATTATTCTTATTTTCTTTAGTTCTTTTGTCGTTTTTTATTGTATTCAAATTTACATCTTACTTATGTATATATATATATATTTGTGTTAACGAGAAAATGTAATATAACTTTATATATATATATATTCGCTTATACCTCATAAATTATATGCATTATTGCTGTGTTTGCGTTGAGTTTGTTTTTGTCTCATTTGCCCTTCAAACACGTCGTACTGCCCATGAAAGTTCCTTTCAAAGATCAAAAGTAAGCGAGTTTGAATTTAACTAATTTTAGTTTGGATGGAAAGCACTTTTTATTTTACATATATTAATTTAATAGTTTTGTAATTCATTTTTGTTGCAATTGAATGCCAATTTTAGTTTTAACCCTTAAATGCATGATTTTTCCTTTTTAAATACCAAGTGTGTATTTTTTAAGTGGCGCGCCAAGCTGTCAAATTATTAAAATTAAAAAGTGAAATGTCATATCATGAAAGTTTGCATTCAAAAGTCAACACAGATATTTTTAGCACCTAATAAAAGTAAAAAATACTGTGTTTGAGTTACCGTTTAGAAATTATGTAAGGAAGAAAACACTGATGTATATATACATCATCATGCATTTAAGGGTTAAGAGGCCAGTTCGTGGCATATTTAGGTCCGGTTAAATCAACTGTCGGAAATTAGTCAACTTTAAGTACTTTACTGCATTATTTTTATTTTTTTCCATATAAATTTTTTCATTAAAAATAATAATAATTCAATTTTTTTATAGGGTTGCAAATGATGCATTAAAAATTTTTCACGTTCGCATACTTCGTATTCTAAAATTGAAAATCAAATTTTTAATCCAAGATGTTTATGGAAAATTTAATGTTTGATTCAAAATGGTATAAGTACGACTTCTTAGATTAAAAAAAAGTTTCAATTCCAAATCTAATTATTAATCCAAATTTTTTTTATTTCAAAATCCGCAACCCTTAATTCTCAAGTTTAGTATGTTTTTATATTTTGAAATATTTTTTATTAGTAAACTAAAATTTTTAGTAACAAATCTCTCAATTGTCGAACGCTTAATATCTAGAGGTCCTCTGTCATTAACTTTTTAGCTTAACTCAAAGCTGTATTTCCGTAAAATTTTATTTCTTGGTTTATTTTCCAAATTTTTCATAAGAAATTTTCCTTCCGCGTTTATGTATATTCCATTTTATTATATGTAAAAATCTCCTTTTTCACCTATTTTTACTTCCGCTATTTTAAATAATACATATACATACAACTACATAGACATGTATAAGGCACCCACTAAATATTATCAACATACACAATTTCAAAAACTCAAATCTGAGGTATTTCAAAGAAAAATACCAAGTAGATAAATAACCAATTACTTTCTGAAGCACATAGTTAAATATATACCGTTAGTGAAAAGTAAATAAAAATTGGTAAATGCAACTTTAAATTGAAAATTTAAGTTAGTTTCTAAGTTCGCTTTGTCTAGCGACTTGTGCTTTACGCTTAACGCGCCTAGCAAATAATAAATTAAAATATAATACAAAAGAGAAAAAGTAAAAAACTTGTAGTAACTATATAGTCAAACTTGCATTGCTTTAGTGAACGTTTTTCAACGTATAAATTTCACATTTTTTTGCCTAAAATATTTTGCAAAAATAAAACTGCTTTACATTTTTTACACAAATGATCATTTAGTTAATAATTTGCATATAAAATAATGTATAAAAATTCAAATTGAAACAATAATACAGTCATAAGTACAGTAACTAAAAAAAAAGACAAAACAAAACATAACCAAATCTGTACACATCCATAAACACAACGGTTTTGTACGTTGACAGCTTGTGATCTTGGAAATTTCCAGTTACAAAAAATAGAAAAACATGCGATTAAAACTGTAGGAGTTCAGCAAAGAATTTGCGAATAAACAAGTACAGACATAAAACATACCATAAACATCATAAAATATAGTAATATCAAGAAATTTAAATAAAAAATAAACGTTTTTTCCTAAATAATAAAATGAATTTCGTAAAAAATAGTTGTGCATACCTTTTCAAATATTTTTTTTTTCAACTTAATTGCATTGAACAAAAATATATATTTACGCTTATTAATATATCGCTGGTAATAATTTTTTAAAAACCATGTGCAGTTGTCCGAGATTCAAATCATACACAAATAAATATTACTCCGCACTATAATTTCAACTTAATATTATCCGTGGTCCAACGCTTTGTTTGCAGCGTTTTCAACGCTTTTTCACAATAGAATTGCTCCTCTGAACGCTCCGGCAAACTGTCTTTTAGTTGCGTCAATTGATTTGCATCCTTCATGCCAGCTAAAGCATCGACAACCGCACGCACGCACTTAACACGCTTAGCTAGCTCCAATTTTTCCGTCGTATTACTCATCTTCGATAGGAACATGTACAGCACGCTCGTGGGCGCTTGCAACGCATATAGACGAAGCACTGCCAATTCTAATGAGAAACTTATGTGAAATTGTTTCTGTTTCAGCGGTAGCCAAGCAGGCACACGTTCGAAAACACTCTCCAAATCAGCGTAGGCCTGCGCATTTGCGCGTTCATTCAAAGCAGTCCATTCGAATTGCGCTGGTGAAATATGGAGATCGGCACTCAGACGAAAAGGTGATGTAGCTCGTGTCAAATCCTGTTCCTTCCAGTTGCTGTGCTTACGGCAGCATTGATATAGCACCTCAATGGGGGTTGAGTTTATATCCACCAGATTGTCCAATGTATTTCGCTCTTTCTCGATCAGCTCAAGCAGCTTTAATGCTGCTTCAAAGTGTGGTAAATAGACGCTCACCACACCCATGTCACCGCTATATTGATCGAGTAGTTGTAACAATTTTTGTTTGCGTTGTTGCAGATTATTACAGGTCATAGCAGATTTAAATTGTATTAATGATGCTTCTTGATGTTTGCCAAAGTGTTGTAGCACTTCGACAGCTTCTTGGCTCTGTCGCTGCTGCAGATAGCCAATATAGCTTTGCAAGGCTTGTGGTCTTTGTTCGAGAATTTTGAGAAAATTTTTGTGATTTAATGTCTTTTTTAAGAAAAGTAGCACACCTATAACGGCATCACCGCCGCCACACTTCAGCACTGCATCTAACAATTGCTCTTTTTCGTGCATAGATTTAAATACTTCCAAAGACGCACATTTGCCAAGCAATAGTTTATACGCGGTGGCTTCTGGTGAGGGATTGTAAAAAGTGGTTTGTATTTGCCTGCGTAGCAAACGCAACTCCTCTTCCGGCGCAACACCCTTCGACATTATACGGTCATCAAGTGTTTGTTCTTGGATTAGCATTTTTAATGCTTCCTCAGAGATTACAGATTTTATTGACAGATTAAGTGCACTGCCTGCAGCGCTATTGTCGAAGCTCGCCTCTGAGATCGTATCGTAGTCATTAAGTATATTGTTCACATTCACATTACTGCCAGCAGCAGTTACACCTTGAACATCCTCATCATCGTCGAAACTGAACCCTCTGCTCGACGAACGATTCCAGTAGCTTTCACTATCAAATTGATCCATTATGTACGCTGCAACCAGAGATCTGCAACAGTTTTTTTTTTTGTTTTTAATCAAGGAATTCTCAATTGCAGTTGAACAGCTGTTACTGACAAAACAAAGTGAAACGGAAAAATACGTTGACAGCAGGGTTGCAATCTGCGTAAAAAATATGTTTGTAAAAATAATTTAATGAAAACAAAACAATAAATTAAAATTTTAGATTATTTGATTAAAATTTAAGGTTTTCTGATAGTTACAAGTGAAGATTTCTCTCTATTTTGCAATATTTATAAACTTTCATGCCTACCTAAACTATGAATTTATTCATTCTGAAAATGAATACGCACATCAGAGAAGATAGTTCTAGCTGCAACAACAATAACAGGAAACCGTAAGAAAACCGTTGAATTGAATGTCAAAGTTAAGTTATCTGTTTTTGCCCTTATGTTACAATCGTCCATTTGCCTTTTGACCACCAAAGTCGTTGTACGTTTGTGTTCTCGTCTTTTTTCAAAGTCTTGTGTTCTTTTTGTAATAATTTAAGAAAATGTTTCCCGCAGTACCTGCAGTTCGAGAAGACCATGTGCCAGTTAAGCGGTTCGTTTATAGTATGTACCCGAATAAATTTGCTCTCAAATACATATATTTAATATATTTATGCATATACATATTTAGATGAGTCAAGCAGAACATATAACCTATTTGTTGGGGCGCCTTCTTCAATAGTCGATATAAGTCTTTTGAACACAGTTACTGATCCTTGCTTAGATCCTGGTATGTTAAAGTTTTTATTATTACACAATGTACAATTATAATTTCAAATATTTTATTTTTCAAGTCCGAAGTTATCCATTGGGTCCTGTAGTTGTATCTTACGGTGAGTATACAATATATAACAGTAATATTGAAAAATACCAATGATCCATTCGGTGCAACCGAAATTAACAAATTTTCTTTTTTTAACATCTGATTGCATATAATTATTAATCCGGTAACTCTACAGGTCCTGTACATCAATTGAGGGTACGGGTTCCTAAGCTCTTGCAATCTATTGAGGAAGATGATGAAGAAAGTTGTTCATCTAATTCCGATGATGACATAAGTTCAGAGGCTTCAGGTGCTATTTAACTTACTTGCATTCCTTTTCATTTATAACAGCATTTTTTTTATTTATAGGCAGTGAAGAAACAGCTGAGGAAAAGCGTAGGATAAATAAACGAGTACTAAAGAGAGTCAAGATTATAAAGGAAAAAATTAAATATTTCACTAGAACTACAACAAAACAAGCGGAATGTCTCAATCAGTCGAACAATCGTACAAGAGAATGGAATGATCACGTACTCGAAGTGTTGGAAAACGTGGTCATTGACATGGGAACCGAATAATTTCTACCACACATGATCTACGATTATAAAAAAAAAACACAAATAGTTTATATGTGTAAAAAGTTGCTGGAATTCCTGTAACTGGGTGTGTTATCTGTATCTGACTTCATTGACCCTATTTAACACCTTGAATAAAAAATAACACACCCAAATTTTTGAATTTTGTTTTTAAAATTAGTTATTACATATTACAATACGCAATCAATTACGGTGCCCACTGAGTGTAAATGTGCGTATTGCGTAAATATGAAAATACTCACCCTACGGGCAAACTTAGCGTTGATCGCTAGATTGGAAACTATTTGCTTCTACCGCGCTTGTTCAATTTGAATTTAAGCTTGAACTCAGTTCTTTGTTGGCATTCTTAGTTTTTGAGATATCGATCTGAAAATTTGCATGCGGTCGTTTTCCCCCTACAAACTTATTTATTTGACATATCTGCACGAAATTTTACATGGATTATTATCCAAGGCAAAGATACAATCTCTGAAGAAATTGTTCATATCGGACCACTATATCATAAAGCTGCTGTACAAACTTACCGATCAGAAGCTATTTCTTGTATGAATTATTTTGTATAATCCAGGGTATTTTACCTTCGAGGCAGCCAAAGTTTACGTTTTTTTCTGTTTTAAGAATACTTGCCGACAGTTAACTTGGAAATACAAATTTTGAGCCTTCAATGCAAATTAATTACCTAAAGGATAAGTTATTAATGGAGACAACTTCCAGTTCGAAGCAAACATACCCTAAACGAATAGAGGCAATAAGATGAGAATATAACCGCTACATGTCATTCGGCCAACAAATACAATAGATAAACCGCAAGCAATTCGTTGGAAAAAAGCTGTTGTCAAACCAACTGCTCGTCATTTCATTTCTAGACAACACAAGTCCAGTATCTTTGTCGTTTTGTCCATTTTTAATTTTGTTCCACATTTAATTCGCAAGCATGTTTCCCTCCACGGTCAAGATAAATGGTGAAGTTAGGAATGTCAGGTGTTTTATAACAGGTTGGTACATATGTACACATGTAAGCATATAAAATAATATACATCTATGTAAATTGCCAATTTATACTACTTATATACATAATTTAGATCCGGTAAACCACCAACACTTCATCGACGTAGAAAGTGTTATAATGGATCCCCCCAAGGAACCAGTACGCAGAGAATTAAATGACGCAATTTTTGCACGAGGTAGTTTACTGGCACTGTACTCCTTAATTGTTGTACTATATTGCAATAATTTTTCTTTTATATTAAAGTGAGGCAATTTCCAGACAACATCGTTGGTGCCACATTAGGTAAGTACGAGTGCCTAGTAAGATCGAACATTTTCACACGCATTTACATATATATTTTCTCTTTCAGAAGTTACTACCGGTCAATACAGTTATATTTGGAAACCTGATATTGGGTGTTCTTCCGACTCTGAATCCATAAACACATCATGTAGTGAAGAATCAAGTATTTAGAAATGAACTTTACATTGCTTAGCACTTTAATGGACATTGATTTTATTTTCAGTATTCGAAGAAGGAAATCCAGCTAGAAAACGTTCGTTTAATAACCGAATATTGTCGATTGTGCAGAAAATCGACGAGAGAGTAAGTGAATTCCGTGCTGAATTGGACAATCAGCTAAGGGCTCTTCTTGACGATAATGAGAGGGGAAGGGCTTGGCAAGATCGTTTAAATACGGTTTTAACACTGCTTACCGAAGAAATGGACCTACATTGAGTTGCACATGCAGACTACAAATTAGCTTCACAATTACTAAATTTTTAATTCACCTCACACAAGTGAACGGCACATATTCGCACTTATTTTATATATATTTTTTTTTTATTAAGCATTCTTTAATTACAACTTTTAAGTTTTATTGTTTTCTGTATAGCAAACAATGTAATTTTCAAAATATTACTTTTTCCCCATTTTCATTATTTTGATTTATTTGCACTTTTTTGTTTGTATTTTTTCTCCATATTATTTGTAATTGTTTATACAGTATGTGTGTATTTAACTTGAACGACTTATGATCTATCAATATAATAAACCCGCTTGGGCAAATCAGCAATTTGTTTTAATTTTAGCGAATTTGTTCTGAAACGATCTCCGTGAAGTGGTTATATCCACTTGTAAATTAAAAAAAAAACTCATGTTTTTGCGTATATATCAAATGAACAAATATTTTAGAATGTTCTCTGAAAACTTGAGCTTTTTGCATCTAAAGGATGATCCATTTCGAGGTTCCCTGCTTGCTTAAGGAAAAAATACAGAAACTTCAAATTTAATGGGGAAAGCTTATTAGCATTCGAAAGAACATTCTTTGGTATTTATTTTTTGAGGGTTATATCTTTCAAATCTACTGGCAACTGGCAAATGACCTAACCAGCGTAGCCGCTGTCTATTAATTGGCTGAATTACGTCAATGTCGTCGTATATCTCATATAACTAATCATTCCAAATCTTCCGCAGAACTTCTCGAAAACTCGTAGCGTCGACTCATCAAATGACTTTTCAAAGTCAGTTTTGTCTAACAACTTTTTTAATTATTCTATACATCTGCTTGACCCTTTCACAGTGTGCAAATGGTGTATAATTGATACACCTACATACAACATTACCAAAATAAAGGCAGGTACTTGAAGTGCGCCTAAAAAGCTGCTAAAAAGCTAGCTATAGACACCCAAAGCGACTGACCAGCCATGTCGAACGTGGTGCTATTTTCTGGTTTCCACAAGAAATATATAATATAATAACAAACTTTTGCTACTGATATGTGGCTAAATGCGTACTGACCTACTGCCTTAAATTGACAGCTTCGCTTATACGGATAACAACTAGAAGTTCGGCTAGTATAATTTGGCCTTTTGGTTTTTCAGCAGTTACTCACTTATATCTTGATTGTTACTCTGCTTTACAATACTATGCTTTATCCATCTTGGTTTAGAATTAAATATTTATTTAGAACATAATTCTGTTCACTTGGTATTTTCGACCGTATTTAATCAATTGTTTTGAACCGTGTTATATTTTGTTTACATTATTTAGCGTCCACTTTTTATGAAAGCATTCAGTGAGCTCAGAGCAGTGTGAATATCAGCTGTTGTGGACACTAACTACATTTTTAGTATGCACTTTAAAGTTTTGAATACACAGTACTAAATAATTTAAAATATATGTATATACATATATTCCCAAAGCATAAGAAAGTGAGTAAAACTTAAAAAATAAAATATCATAAAATATTTTATAGCAATATATACGTTTAGTACTGATTAAGTAACCACTAAAAATGGTCCACAAGTAATCGGTTCTTCAACATCCGTCTTCTAAAATATTAAACAACACTAATCTGCACCGTCGGCACTTTATAAGAATTTCGGCAATTAAATTTTTCATACGGTGTAGATTTTTCTTAGATTAGTTTATAATAAAAGTTTAAATTATGAAGATTTTTATGCACGTTGTGCTGGTATTTTTGCTCTTGCAAATGCATTTGGCAATTGGAGATAAAAAACAAAGTAAGAAATATTCTCGTGAAGCTAATGAACAACAATACAACACACAACAAAAACAACACAAATCGAAAGAAAAATCGTATGAAGGCGAGTTTAAACTTACAACTGAGCGATATGACCCCGACTTCCGTAATCTACAACGACCCTTCCGAATGGCCAAACTAAATTTGGTCTGGGCTAAAGCACAAAGTGTAAGTGATAACAATACTATACACAGACCTAAATAGGTTAAATAATTAAGACTAATATTAATTTTTATATGATTAGAGACTGACTGAGCTAAAACTGAAGTCTTTGTATATGGAACTTAAAATACAAGATAAGGAAGAGATCGCATGGAAACAATTGAGCTCACAGCATAAAGATAAGGAAGGCATTAAAGAAGCTGAACTACGCCAAAAATTGGTTGGTATAATGAGCACGTACGATCTGTTGGAACATTTCGAAGATACGCAAGATAAAGACAAGGTTAAACCATATAAGGTAGGTAGTATGGATTTTAAATAGACAATAACACAATTTAATAAAAATCGTAACCTTCGTTAGAAATTTTATGACCCAGAAGACAGTCATCTGAATAAAAGTGCATTTAAGGACAAAAAACTAAATCGCCTTTGGGCTAAGGCGGAAGTAGCGGGATTCACTAAGGAAGAACTGGATTCACTTAAAGAAGAATTTCAACATCATCAAGATAAAGTCGATGTATACTATAGTTTATTGGAAGACATAGGTTCCACGAACGGCCCAAAGCATGAAAGTATGTAATAAATAATATACTCGTATAGCTGATAATACATGATTAATTTTATACATTTGTAGATGCCGTAAATGAAGATGAGCTTGATATATTTAACATGGTGGCAAATGATCCAAATGAAAATGAAATTAATACTCCTGAAATGAATTTGAAAAAATATGAAAGCGACATAAACAAATTGCGCGATCACCATCATGGTATTAAAGATCATTATGAACGTTTGGAACGTTTGGTTTCTTCCGGACCACATAGTCAGGAATTTGTTGAACCAAAAGTACAAGGCCTATGGCGCGTTGCACAAGCCAGCAATTTTACGGAAAAGGAATTGAGTTCGATTAAATATGAATTGCACCATTTTGAGAGCAGGCTACTCAAACTTCGCAATCTACATGCTGAGCATGCAATGCAAAAAGAGAAATACAAAGTAGGTATTCGCATTTAATACTTACAGATCGTTTTTTAATAAAATATATTTTTTTAGAATGAGAAGCAAAAAGACAAAAGCGGTCGCTTCGAAGATATGGAAGACCATATTAAGAAACAAACACGTAAAGTGGAAAAAATACAGGATACTATTGAAAAAACTATATTCAGACATTCGGAGCTGTAGTGTCTTCCTAAATTGCCAACTGGCGAACTTTTCAACTTTTTGCAACAAATTCGAATAAACTAATTTATTATTTAAGTAAAGGGATGCCAAAATTGAATACATATAATGTTTCATGTAAGATAGTATATACAGAAAACCTTATGTACATATATACATTAACTTTTTCATATGCTATTTTGATACTGTTGAATTTATCTCTGCCAAAAGATCTTTAATAATAAACATATTATTTTTCGTGTTAAAAAGTATTAAGTAAAGAGTTAAACATTCACTTACCTCAAAAAGTTTTGCTTTCTCGGTGGTAATATTTTACATGCATTGATAAAGGATATCGCTTGGTTATTCTGACTAATTTTATCAAATATAAAGGTATGATTTTTTAAGAGCTTGATAACTTTTTTTAAAAAAAAACGCATAAAATTTGCAAAATCTCATCGGTTCTTTATTTGAAACGTTAGATTGGTTCATGACATTTAATTTTTGAAGATAATTTCATTTAAATGTTGACCGCGGCTGCGTCTTAGGTGGTCCATTCGGAAAGTCCAATTTTGGGCAACTTTTTCGAGCATTTCGGCCGGAATAGCCCGAATTTCTTCGGAAATGTTGTCTTCCAAAGCTGGAATAGTTGCTGGCTTATTTCTGTAGACTTTAGACTTGACGTAGCCCCACAAAAAATAGTCTAAAGGCGTTAAATCGCATGATCTTGGTGGCCAACTTACGGGTCCATTTCTTGAGATGAATTGTTCTCCGAAGTTTTCCCTCAAAATGGCCATAGAATCGCGAGCTGTGTGGCATGTAGCGCCATCTTGTTGAAACCACATGTCAACCAAGTTCAGTTCTTCCATTTTTGGCAACAAAAAGTTTGTTAGCATCGAACGATAGCGATCGCCATTCACCGTAACGTTGCGTCCAACAGCATCTTTGAAAAAATACGGTCCAATGATTCCACCAGCGTACAAACCACACCAAACAGTGCATTTTTCGGGATGCATGGGCAGTTCTTGAACGGCTTCTGGTTGCTCTTCACCCCAAATGCGGCAATTTTGCTTATTTACGTAGCCATTCAACCAGAAATCAGCCTCATCGCTGAACAAAATTTGTCGATAAAAAAGCGGATTTTCTGCCAACTTTTCTAGGGCCCATTCACTGAAAATTCGACGTTGTGGCAGATCGTTCGGCTTCAGTTCTTGCACGAGCTGTATTTTATACGGTTGCTGCGAACGGCGACGAATCGACATTTCACGGTCTTCAGCCACACTCTCAGAAACAGACGCAATATTCTCTTCTGTACGCACTGTACGCATTCGTCTGGTTGGTTTAATGTCCAATAAAGTAAACTGAGTGCGAAACTTGGTCACAATCGCATTAATTGTTTGCTCACTTGGTCGATTATGTAGACCATAAATCGGACGTAAAGCGCGAAACACATTTCGAACCGAACACTGATTTTGGTAATAAAATTCAATGATTTGCAAGCGTTGCTCGTTAGTAAGTCTATTCATGATGAAATGTCAAAGCATACTGAGCATCTTTCTCTTTGACACCATGTCTGAAATCCCACGTGATCTGTCAAATACTAATGCATGAAAATCCTAACCTCAAAAAAATCACCCGTTACATACATGGCGAAGAGGAAGCGACAATTTTTCGACAGAATGCAGTAAATGTTCATTACTTTTATTAGTGTATAACATCTCTTCTTGCTCAACCCTTTTTAGCACTTCAGTAACGCCCTAGGGAACTTTCCTTAAAGAAACAGTGTCCATAATTAGTTCTTTGACACATTTTTAATTTAGTAATATTTATTTTTCAAAATACACTATGAGAATTATGAAAGATAAAATTTTACATTCAAATAGCGTTTTTGGCTAGATACAGTTTGAGGGCCATTGTAAAGTCTTTTATACTAAGACTATATATTTTCATAAAACGTACCATTTAGTTTTAATGTAAATTTATATTTAGAGAAACATTAAATTTAAAAAAAATATATAAAATAAAATAATTACTCCAATTAAAAAATTTCATTACAAAAAATAATAAGAAATGCAACACTTAATATTATTTGACATTTTCTTTTGTTCCTGTTATCCGTTATATAGTTCGTCATCGTCGTATTTTTTGCAGTTGAAAAATGTGAGCTCATATTTATTGCAAATATTTTCATTATATTGGCACAATAAATATATTTTAAATTGTCAGAAAGTGAACAAAACATTCAGGTAAATTTATAAGAAGTGAATGTAGACAGTAAATGTGTTTTTATTACCGTAAATTAATCAAGAGGAAATCACACGTCAGGGCGCTCCCAATTATGTTGTAGATTGCGTTGAAGTCGCTGCCGGCGTCGGCGCTGACGTCTATTGACATATCTGCAGTAATACGTTTTGAGCGACAACACCCGCAAAGATATTTTGCACTTGCCCACCGACAAACAAACCAATATAAATAATGTGAAATATTATAATAATTATTTATTTTAGCGGAATCAATTTATTTTTGAACTGTTGCCGTATGGTCGGTCATGGCCAGTGAAAACATAATGGACGAATTAGCATCATTAATACGTACGGAAATTCCGGATGGCAGACAAAGCTTGCGTGATAGTTACACAAATTTGGAACGTGTTGCAGATTACTGTGAGGACACGTATTATCGGTGAGTATTAGAGTCTTAGAAATAACTACAATACATATTAATGTAATAATAATTTGATTTAGTGAGGAGAATAAAAAAGCAGCACTAGAGGCTACCAAAAACTATACAACGCAGTCATTGGCCAGTGTGGCATATCAGATAAATACCCTCGCTTATAGTTATATGCAACTTTTAGAGTTGCAAGCACAACAATTATGCGAAATGGAATCACAAATGAATCATATTGCTCAAACTGTGCAAATACACAAAGAAAAAGTGGCACGACGGTAAGATTAACATATTATTTTGTGTGCATATAATATATAAGTATATTCATTGCAGTGAAATTGGTGTCCTTACCGCTAACAAAGTAAGCTCACGTCAATTCAAAATAGTCGCGCCTATTAATCCAGAAAAACCAATCAAATATGTACGCAAGCCAATTGACTACTCGATATTAGATGAAATAGGTCACGGTGTTAATTCTACGCAAACACGCCAACAAAAACATCGTGGATCCAGTCACGGGTCTATACAATCATTGGCAACATCTTCGCTGGCACCTTCCGTAGGTCCGCCACCAACTACAAAACCACCAACACCACCGCAAATGACACGCGGAAATACTGGTACGCTGGGTAAATCGTCAATGAGTAATACCGGTACGCTTGGCAAAAGTTCGCGTGAATATCGGACGCCACCGGTTGTTAATCCACCCCAAGTGCCTTCGCACTATGCACCCAACTATCCGATTGGGCATCCAAAACGTATGTCATCGGCTTCCTCAAGCACCACGGTCACTGGTATCAGCAGTATGGGTATTGGTGGTCCGGGCAGCACTAGCGGTGCGCCAAGTGTAGTTAGTGAACGTGAACGTGGTGGTGGTTATAGTGCACTGCCTATGCCGCCTAGTCAGCAAATAGCAACACATGTCAATTTACCATCAGCGGGTATGATGCAATCTTTGCCACCACCACCGCCAACAACATACGACGATCGAAGCAGCATGCCGCGTAAGTGTAAATTTACTATAAAGAAGTAAATAAATGCACAATTAGACTATATTAATTAATTATTAATTGCATTTTAGCGCCACCATCGCCACTCACTGTTTCACAACATGAAATTAGCGAGCAAAGTCACATTGGCATGCATACACTGGGCAGAAATCACAACAGGTATGTTATGCAGCGATGCTTGCTGTTTATTCAAAACTCGATAACTGTCAAAAATGCAAATACTTCGTTACAATTTGCATATTCAACGCAAAGTTGAATGCACTGACTGTCAGATATTTTAGTGAGTTAACTTAGTAATAAACAAGAAATAAGTTATCTATCTTGGTATATAATATACCTCTTTAGGGAGTTAAGTTATCGAGTTTCGTTATTAAATTGTATGTTGCAAAATATAAGAAGAATTGTTATTCATTTATAATATTTCATATTTGCTCACATTAAGGAATGGTAACAGGTAAAATAAAAGAAAAAATATTTCTATATAAATTAAAAATACACACATTTCTTGGTTATGGACCATAATACGTTAGTTCACAAAAAAATAATTGCGATTACAGTCAGTTGTTTTCCTTTTAATCTCGAATAACTACTTCTTATCTTATAAAGCATTGTTTGTCCACCCTTTTAAAGAAATAATTTCAGTGTGAACTTTGCAAGACCTGGCTCACAGTCGCCACCACTACCACCTCCACCACCACCGGAGGAGGAACATCAGGACTTTGGACGGCCAAGGACATCAGCAGGGCAAGGTCAATTGGCGCCTATCGTGCCCGAGGATCAGAATTTACCCGGTTGGGTGCCAAAGAACTACATCGAAAAGGGTATGTACATAAAAAATTCCAAAACAAATATAAGTGTGTACAAATGTCTTGCGGTAATTACAGTTGTCGCAATTTACGATTATTATGCCGATAAAGATGACGAATTGAGTTTTCAAGAAAGCTCCGTATTGTATGTGCTAAAGAAAAACGATGATGGTTGGTGGGAAGGCGTTATGGACGGTGTGACCGGCCTCTTTCCGGGCAATTACGTGGAACCATGTGTGTAAACGTGTGTGAGCATGTAGCGTGTCAATGACACTTAGTGTTTTTTAAGTGGATCTAAAGTCAAATAGCTGAAATCACGCTCGTGCACATATGTCTGTACGTATGTACACTGCCTAATTCGTCATTCGACTATGTCGCCAATTGGTATTGCAAGTATTTACATAGAATTATCACAATTACCAGCAAGTTATATTAAAAGGTATATTATTAGGCAAAGCTGAGTGTAAAACAATTCCAATATCTAACATGAATAGCATTAAAAAGTCTGCATTTAAGTGCGCAGTTATTCCACGTAGTTTAAAATTAAAAGCAAAAATTAAAAAAAAGATAATTATAATAACAATTAAGCATAATATTGGTGAATGTAATGTGAATAATGTATGTCCTTTCGACAAGAAATCCTGCGCGAAAACTAAAACACAATATTAACGTTATACCACGCATTCTGTGTGTGTCAGAAGTCTGCAGCAAAGGTCATAAGGTCATACATTCAACATAAAACATTTTTATAACATTTTTTTTACAAAAACAAAAAGAAAAAAAAAAACAAAACGAAAAAGAAACAATAATAATAATAATAACAATGAAGTGAACACGTTGTTAACCTTATTCAGGCGTATGAAACACAGATAACGAAAGTAAAGTTACGTAGAGAACAATAATATACTAGCTGCAATTAACTGAATTAATTCAATTATGTATTCTAACTAACTTATAAGTATTTGTGTATGAGGCGCAAAAATGCTCGCAACGATTCCTTTTTATACGCCATCTCCCCCCATTTGTATGTATGTAAATCTTTTAATAATAATATTATATAAATGTCTTCGATTTATACAATACCCACTACCATATGCTATACTATATACCTTGCATCAACGATATTCAACGTTTGTTTGTGTGCTGCCACAAAACCAGCAAGCAACACAGTGTTGTGTTGGTATGAATTAATGGTTGGTATGCCAAGCATTGTGCACACAAACGCAGACATGTACAAGCATTTACCACAAAACAACTGGTTTCTTTGAAAAATTGGCACATAGTGTCAAACTATTTTGTATGTGTTGCATTTTTCTTTTATAAATTTATAGAAAGTTGGCATTTTTGTACACAAATTTTTGCATAAATGTAATACTTTATTACCTCCTGGTATAGTTTATGCTCAATTATCTATTATTATTATTATTATTATTATTACTTTTTATTTTAATTATTATTATGTAGAGCTTGAAATAATAATTATAATAATAATAATGAAACCATTATTTTTATTGTAATTATATGTTCACAAATCTAGCTGCACAGGTGGTAAGTGTAAATACCAATACTCCTGTATAAGCCTTTGCTATGCTATAATTTCATTTATATTAGTTAAACGTGAATTTATTAAAAATACAAATATATATATATATATATACATATACTTACCTATATGAAAGTAAAATAAATGAAATGATAATTACGCATACATACGTATTAACTTAGATAATATAAATAATCACAATGGAAATAAATGCTAAAGATGGATTAAAAAAAATGTGCAGTTTTTCATAAAAAGTCGTACTTCACTACAACTTTTTGAGACATAACGTGTGATCCAAGTAGAGGTTCTTTTTCCAATAGCCTTTTTTGACAGATCACGCGTCATGTCAAGCTGTCAGTTTATTTCTCTTTAGTATTGTTTGGCATTCCATCATGGAAAGACTTACGCCTGAACAACGTTTATAAATCGTTCAATTATATTACGAAAGTTTATGTTCTGTAAACTGTTCGCGAGCTTCGCTCAACTTATTGTCAACATAATCGGCCTGCCGAGCGTACTATTCGCAACATCAATTTGAGACCCACTAATCATTATTGGAGAATATTCAACCGAATAGACCACGACCATCCGGCAGTGAGGAAAACACAGCAGCCGCAGGGTGTACACGAAGACCGTGGAGAGACGATGCGGCGTCGTTCGCAGCAACTCGTACTGTTGTATGAAACACTCTTGGCGCATTTTACGTATAATAGAGCTTGTGCAAGAACTGAAGCCGATCGAACTTTTCAAATGGCATCGCTTCGCTCTATGGGCTCTAGGACAGTTCCAAGAATATCCAACTTTCTCGAGCCAAATTTTGTTCAATGTTGAGGCCCATTTTGGGCTTAATGGTTATGTAAACGAGCAAAATTGCCGCATTTGAGAAGAAGAACAAACTGAACAGATTCAAGAATGCCAAGGTTTGGTGTGGTATGTGCGAAAGTGAAATCATCGGTCCATATTTTTTCAAAAATATTTGATGCTTGAAGTTAAAGCTCGTGATCGATATCATAATAATTTCACGTTTTGAGCCCGTCCATTGGCCACCAAAATCGTGTGATATCACACAGCTAGACTTTTTGTTCTTGGGATATGTAAAGTCTAAAGTCTATGCGGACAATCCCGCTTCGATTCAGGCCTTAGAACAAAACATCATGCGTGCCATGTGCCAGTTCCCAGTCGAAATACTCGAACAAGTCATCGAAAATTTGACTCAACGGATGGACCATCTGAGATAATAAATAAATGCCAAAGAATGTTCTTTTGAACGATAATTAACATTCCCCATTAAATGTGAAGTTTCTGTGCTTTTTCTTTAAAGTAGGGAACCTCGAAATGGATCACCTTTTAGATATGTATGAAATTTTGCAGACGTTCCTTTCTCCCCAAGAACCAGCTCATTTGCCGGAATCGCCTCTATCATGAGTCTGCAAAAAATGAAGAGCTGTTTTGATTTTTTTGCGTAGTTCCTATGGGTTTAAATTCCGAAAATTACTTTAATTTTGTTGTTGCTTTTGTAGCGGCAAAAAATAAACACACCTGAAGTAATTTAGCGGAATGGTGCCGAATTGACAGTCCTTGGCCGAATAATAATCCGGGTCCATACCGGTTACTCACTCCAACTGTCGTGGGAACAGCTTTTTGTCATAGAACATCATTACTAAGTACATGCATTTCTTTTTCCCAGTGAAACTACTTGTGGTACAAACATTAGGAAGGTCTCTATGAAGCGTCCAAAAGTATCTTTTTTGTATCTTCTTAATATCTTGATGAAATCGTTCACCGTATTCTCCCCTCGCATCAACTTTTTTTGGTAAGTAGTCGAGGTGGGAATGAAAAAAATGTAATTTTAGACGCATAGACCTAAAGCTTGAAGAACTTTTAACATTCCTTTGATGATTTTTCTGTAGTTAGCGTCTTTGTTATCGATTTTGAACAATATTTAGTTCTATGACCTACTTAAAGGATTGACTTGCTTTCTGAAGATCCGTTTTGAAGATCTGTTGTAATGAGCTCTGGATCAGCCATAAGTCGTCGAATATCTGGTCCAAAGTAAACACCTTTCAACCTTACCTCTGAGAGACCTGAAAACTTTGATAGTTAAAGCAATTTCCAACTCTAGGAACTAACTTTACAAATGGAAATCAGCTTTATGTCGAGCGGTGTTCCCCTTTAATGCCAACATATTTTGATCTCTACCGATAAACAAACCGATAGCAAACTGATATAAATGAAAGCATAGAAACCGCCATTGTAAAGCAAAGCTACTTTAAAACAAGTTCCTGCTTTTGAGCCTTAATCCTAGCGTTTTTGGGTCTCACCAAAACGAAGGTTAAAGACGTTTGCAGACTTTACGAGGCACCCAAATTTTATACCGATCTCCGAACAATGGGTGGTGGTTTCACTTCAAGTACGCCATATACTGGAAGGAAGTCGATCAAGATGATAGTGGCTCCGCTGTGCATGGTGTATTATATTGTTCCATGTCGTCGACGTAATCAAGTAAAGTCCTCTTGATACTCCTAGGAGGAGGCTTCGCTTAAAGCAGTTGGATAGAAGGGTAAATTGTGTTCCTTAATCGGAAACATGTCGGCGTTCATTAAGGGACAGTATTATTGATCCTGGTATCGTACGGAGTGCTGTGTTCTAAGCTTCTTCGGCTGCGTTACACTACATCTATATAGGTGACCATATCGGAGGCGCAAAGTTAACGATTGGTAGGAAGATGTCAACAAGATTCCCTCGTCTTTTTCCAGGTACAGTCAGGTGGCGGTAGTATGCGGAGTGAAAGGGTACCAGTGCAGTACCAGTTGTTAACAGTCGATATTTAATGCCATCGACTACAATATTAAGATCCAATCTATACTCCTTCGTCCAGTTCGTGAATATTGTGTTTGTGGATTTAGTGATGGAGAGTGTTAAGCTCCTTGCTGAGAAGGAGCGAGAAAGATCGGTGATGCAGCTGTTTACTTTTGAGCTAAGTTATTGGTAGACAGCTTTGGTCGTTCTAATTGGACTAGTAGTACTCAAAAAATAAAACCCATAAGAAACCCAATTTCAGCACACAGATACTGCTTTTCTCTGACTAAATCTTTTTAAGAGATGCTATGACCCTAATTTAATCCAGCGTTCGATTTATATACCTGTAGATACAAACTAAGCATAGTGAGATTTCGCTTTGCTCTGGCTCAAAGATAGACAATATATTGCATATTGCCGAAGACAGCTTTGCGGTTAGACCATATTCCTTTCTGAACTCGTCTATTTAGTTTAGTTGATGTTTCTGTGCCTGTTTATGACGTCGTCTGTACCACTTTCTCTTCTTTATGAAGGAATTAAGTTACCTCTTCCGTTCGTTTAGCTTATTTTTGCGTTTTAGTCCAAGGTTAGTTCGACTTTGAACGTATTACATACAGTCTTATGCCTGAAAAGACTCATTCCAGGTTTACACTGAACACAAATATTATTTTTTAGGTTGATATGCTTTTGTGCGCTTTATTTTGGATTCTATATTCATTATTTTATATTTAATTGCAAATTTCATCTTAAAAGTAATACCTAACCAAGAGTTTCCCACTCTACTTTTTGAACTTGCCTTGTTTTTGAGAAAGAAAAATAAATAAATAAATTTTATCATATTTCCCTGAGCAAAAACTTTTCCATTCGCCTAGGCCTAATTTTCTATAAATAAATGAAATGCTTGTGCTTTTGAAGGCTGTGTTTTTCGGTTGCTCATTGTCGGGTCTTAAGTGTTGTTGGGCGCATGCTTAGCCATTCGTATTGAGGTGCCACGTCGCGTAGACGGTGTAGTTGTCGCGGATAATTTCGGTAAACGTGGATTAACAAGCGGGCCCATGTGTCGATCTGGTCCATCTTGAAAAGCGCTAAGTATTTGACTGTCGATCGGTGGCAATGGTGAACCAGGCGACCATTCAGAGCTGGAACTAGAGCCGGGTGATTCGGAACTGCATAAAGATACACAAATATTGTAATATAAGTGACAGAAGGAGAGAATTTCTCAGGTAAAAACTTCAAAATATTCAAAAACTTACCCAGCTGTATAGATTGGCGGCAATTTGCGCTCATAAGATGTAGACGGCGTAACAACGCCAGCGTGTATTTCTTGCTGGTATAAACCGTAAAGTTCGCGTAGCTCGTCGGGTAATTCGACATTGCCTTCCTCAATCAAACGACGTTGTGAACTTATGATATCCTCACATAAACGCCGCTGACGTTCGGCGCGCAAGAGTTGCAGGTCGCGTCTCCTCAGTTCAGCCTGTCTTGCTAGGCGCTCAGCTTGTAGCGACACTTTGTCGGCTTCCAGTTCATGCACGCGACAAAGTAGTGCCAACAATTCGCGCTCTTCATCGCTGGTAATACGTTCCGGTAGTTCCTATTAAATTATCAACATATTTCGGTTGGTGTTTTAGAATTTGTAAAAATACTTTTCAAAGTGCTGCTGGTACTTACATCTTCCAACTGAACACCCTTTTGTCGACACATTTCTAGTTCCTGTTCAGTACGCTCACGTATCTCTTTGTAGCGTCTTGTCTCTTTCTCGATTGCCGAGAGTTCACCCCAAGCATTTTTCAAGGCAATCGCGCCTTCGGATTCAATATCTTTAGTTAGAGGAAATATAGAAAAATTATTAAAAAAAAAACATTTATTCTACAGGCATTTTAGTTCCCTTACCGTCGTCAGCTGGTGAATCGTAAAGTTTACCCATGCGTCCCTGCCAATGCGATATGATCATGTGTTGACGCTCTGCATCGAGCTCTAAACCGAGCAAATGGCTCTCCGCTTCGAGCAGTTTGCGACGCAGCTTCATTTGTTGCTTGAAGGTGAGCACGATCTGCTCGCGCAAGTAGCGTAATTCCGTTTTACGTTTCTCATCCTCTTCGGTGGAGCGCGTCGGTTGAGCCGCAGCCGCCGCCGCTGCACCACTACGCGGTCGTTCGGTAAGCATTTTACTACGCAGACGTGTTACCTCCTCGCGCAATTCGGTTACCAGATTTTGGTAATGTTTTGTGGGAAAGTTTTTGACCTCATCAATATACACGGAATTCTGCAAGCGTGTGGAAATGCTATTTGCGCGATCCGCATATACAAGTGTATTTTTAGTTTCGTCGCGATGCTTAGCTTCGGGTGCGACATGCGCAATCATAACGGTCTTGCATTTGCCACTTAACGCCTCTTTTAGTAAACGCGTAAGCTTCGAATCACGATAGTTGACGTAACGCGCACCACCCGACAGCGCATTGATGCAATTGCCAAGCGCCAGTAGACTGCGATTGATGTGTGCACCTTCTTGTAAGCGCTTACCACGATTCTTGGTCTTCTTAGCACGTTCTGAGCCAGCAAGATCGGTGAGAAAGAGACGACCTTGTTTTGTGCCCAACGGAGTTTTCGTCTGTACGGTAATACTGAGCAAGGCATGGCTGCGCGACGATGTTTGGTTGGCTGCTGTCGGCTCCATGGTACGTGCTTTGTTGCCCCTGAGCAACAACGAAACGACCTCTTGCCGACTAGTCGTGGTGATCTCCGAGAGGCCGGCGACAGTTATGCGTTGACCGCGATTATCTTCACGCAGTTCTAGCGGCCCGCCTGGATTCAACAGATCACGTATCAGCTCATTGTATATTTCCAAATAGGAAATGGATACCTGCAGTAATTGAGTAATAATATAAAGAGTGTATGCAAACAATTTGTCACCCAACTAACCTTGCTGCCATTATTCGACGTATTGTCGATATTTTGAAATATTTCCTCGATGGCTCGCACCATCAATCCACTTTCATTGTTATTGGCATCGACATCGTAAGCCGCCGTAGCGGCTCGTTCGGTGGCTGTTGAAGTACCTTTCTTACGACAGGGACCCAACATGGTGTGTGTTTTGCCCGAACCGGTGGCACCATAAGCGAAAACCGCAGCGTTGAGACCATTGAGCACATCCTTAACCAAAGGAGCAGTCGTTTTCTTATAGACCCTCTCCTATTTTTTTAATAATTAATTATAATAAAGAAAAGCTTTAGTTTCCACTTACTTTTTCAAGTTTTGTAATATAAAATTATTTTTAATATACAATTTTTGGTCATTTAGTTGAGCAACCTGTTGGACCTCTTGTGCTCAATAAAATTAAGTCCAGATAACTTCTTACCTGCGTGTCTGATTCTTTGAAAACATGATCGTATGAGTATTGTCTCGGTCGACTTTTACCACCATCATCAAATAATAGTGATTTGTCCGAAATCACGTCAATGCAATGATCGGAGCTTTCATCGCTGGGTCGCACGCGAACCACAACCTAGCAAGCGGATAGACAAAACCATAAAAGTTATGTATGTCTAATAATAAAATAAAAATATAATAAATCATTTGAACCAACCACTAAACGCTCCTCTTGCGGACCGTTTGCTGTCGCTAGTCCGCGACTTTGCGCGGCCGACGAGGATGAGCTGCCACCGCTGCTGCTTGACCAACTACCGTTTTGTGCCATTTTACGCGCCGCAAACCGCGGTGGCTCACTGCGGGAGCGAAGCGTGATTAAAGCTCGTCAATTAGTTGCTGTAATTTGGAGAAAATCACTGTTAACCTTAAGGGAATACATACTACTATATATATGCTTACATCGGTTCAAAACAACACTGTAGGAAATTTTACAAATATCCTTGGAAAGGTTAAACCTATAACCATAACTACAACTTAGTTGATAAATCGAAGTGAAGTTTTGATTAAAATGTTTATATATGATAAGTTTAGGTTGTCGAACAGATTGGCCTTGATTGAAAAATACAAGATCTAACACAATAATCTAAGAAATACATTCACTTAAACGAAATTATCGCCTTGCCTCCAATTACACTTTACTTTTAGCGATCGATAGAGCTCTTATCGACTCCGCCCATATTACCACAAGTATTGGTTTGCTGACCTTTTTGGATTTCTTTTCATTGATCAGCTGCCAGATATCTACACCAGGTACGGGCTGATTTTGCAGCGTTATGCACTTCAGGGGCTTTTCGACGTAGTTCAAGGGGCGCCAGGTCTCCTTGGGAAATCCTTGGCGTATTACCATCAATTTAAGGCGAAACTACTCATCAGAAAATTCAAGGAGGCCTGGTTCGCTCACTTGATGACCCGCTGGATTATTGAGTACATAGCTTAAAACTAGACTCGACAATCCGACGTCCATCTCCACCCATTCTTCCTAGGTGAGGGGGAATTTCCTTCTATGACACCCACCTGTTGGCTGACTCGACCCTCATTGCTGAAGTGCCTGGCTGCTGCTCCATTATTCTGCTCTGTTCATTGTCTGAGGTTTTTGGGCAGAGTTCCTGTAGTTTCATGTTGTGAGCAATTCCTTTTCAGTCAACTGCTTTGGCTGCTGGTTTTAACAGGTCAACTAAGGAAGTCTGTCCTTTGAGACTCTTACCCAGTAAAAAGACTACACTCTGGTACAGCTTTTCCTCACTTTATTTAGGGCTATAGGCCTTTTCTTGCACCGATTATCCCCATTAGCAGTCAGTGCTCATTGGTTGGTACTCATAGATGTTTTGAGGGTGGAAACTGTCCGTATCCTGTCGTATAGTATGAAACCCTCACTAAATTTTGCTAACCTTGACACCTCAAAATTTATACATATGTGAAGTAGGATGAATACTGTAGCGATTTGTAAAAGCATCACCTCTTGCTAGATAGATAGCTGTTGCTTTGGCTCCAACTTTTT
The DNA here is from genome assembly GCF_023373825.1 of Bactrocera dorsalis. NCBI lineage: Eukaryota > Metazoa > Arthropoda > Insecta > Diptera > Tephritidae > Bactrocera > Bactrocera dorsalis. Next base: position 22,381,461 of record NC_064304.1, on the reverse strand, counting down.
TTGGTCGCAATTAGAAGACGTTGATCTTGACAACAGCTCGCTCCAAGATGTGGAAACCAAGAGAGGCTAAGTGCCGCCCAACACGTGCAACAACCGAATTATCGCGAGAAAAGATTCGATTATTTCAAGAAATAGTGATATTGAATGCCCACCAAGATGTTGTGAGCTAACACCATTAGACTACTTCGTGTGGTGCTATTTGAAGACATTGGTTTTCAGCAATAAACCAGCCTATCTTCAAGCTGTAGAAGTCAACATTGAACGTGCTATTCATGGCATACGACTTGATTTAGTGGAAAAAAGACTCAAAACTGGTATTCGTTGCTGCAAAAGAAGTCTTGGAGGCCATTTGAATAATGTTAAATAATTTTACCGATTTTACTTCTCACTTAATGAAATCATATCACTCTTATTGTAAAACCCTGTCAATTGTTCAACATGAGTTGCAAATACTTACACCCTTTTCTGCATTTTGATTGAAAATTAAATACTCGTTAATGTCATGATTGATTGCTCCAAAGGTGTCAAAGGATGCACCTGCTCATAAACAAGTGAAACGAACACACACCACACAGTTATACAATCACAAAAACCTAAAAGTCCATTGCGGACATTAAGTGTCATTAAGGATTCCGTGAGTTGGCAGTTGTGGGCGTTGAAAAGCGGAAAACTTTTGTTGATGCGCCACAACAATGTTAATAGTTTATAACAGAAATCACATTACGGTGGAAATGCATCAGCATTGATGAATAATTAAAAATAGTTATATAAGAAATCGTTTTAACGTTTTAGGTGAATGTGTTGGCAAAGTAGATGCGGTACGTTATTTATTTGAAGGTGAAGTAATAATGATCTAGTGTTAAGACTATGAAGAAAGGCTGGTAGATACTTCGTACTGAGTTGGCTTGGGTCAGTGTCCAAGTGAGAAATCCAAGGAAAAATTGATTGAAAATAAGCTTCAAGTTATAGCGACATACTCGTGGAAGAAGTTTTCAACTCCGCCCAGATACGTATTAGTAAGTTTTTCAAAACTGTTGATCTAACAGTCGTGTTAACATTTTGTAGTACATTTATTGGAAACAAGCAATTAAAGTTGACAGTTTTCCAGTGTCAGGATACCATTAGTCTCAGTTAAAATAAGATCTCTTTATCACTATATATTAAGGCTTCAATGTCCGAATTTAGTTCATCGAACAGGACCATCGAACAGGCTCAAAACTTAGTAGTCAGACCCACTCATTTACTCTCAGTTATCAGGACCATTTTCGGTACCCGGAAGCGTCAATTTGAGACCAAACGTGGTTTCAGACAAGGCTCCCTTTCATGGATGTACGATGATAACATCTGATGAGTCGACGTTATAAGTTTTCGAGTGAAGGTTCTGCGGAAAATTTATAGTCCTTTGCGCGTTGGCCACGGCGAATATCGCATTCGATCCAACGATTAGCTGTATGAGATATACGACGACATTGACAAAGTTCAGCAAATTAAAAGACAGCGGCTACGCTGGCTAGGTCATGTCCTCTGAATGGACGAAAGCACTCCAGCTCTGAAAGTATTCGACGCAGTACCCGCCGGGGGAAGTAGAGGATGAGGAAGACCTTCACTCCATTGGAGGGACCAGGTGAAAAATTACCTGGCTTCGCTTGGAATCGGTACTCGCCGAGGGAAGTAGAGGAATAGGAAAACCTCGAATCCGTTGGAGGGACCAGGTGAAAAAGGACCAAGCTTCGCTTGGAATCTCCAATTGGCGCTACATTGCAAATAGAGGAAACGACAGGCGCGCTGTTGTTAACTCGGCTATAACCGCGTAAACGCTTTCTACGCCAGTAAAGAAAAAGGAAGCGTTAGTTCTCTAATTGCAGAGGGGAGTTAATTTTGAAGGGTCTTAGATGTAATTCCTTCGAAAAGAGTCAAGTCATATGCTATACAGCTTTTGTAAGTCTTTCTATGGTGCAGTAATATGGTGGATAGGCGTACGGAAATCTATATAATCTCCAAAAACCACTTTAACGGCGGGCCTTCTATCTGCCAACTATAGATCACTTCGTTGAAAGCTGCGTGGCAAAATCGGCGGGACATTTACTGGCTGCAGAAGAATTTACATACAGAACCTTCGGCCATAACTCGGTGTTTATTGGCGGTTTAGCAAATACCGACTACTTGACACCGCGTTTAAATTGGAAAGAGAAGGAAGATCCAAAACTAACGCAGAAAAGGGGTCCCCACGGTATGCGACACTGGCAGATGTATCGATAGTGACACTGCAGAATCTATTGAAATTCAAGTATAGTGCTGGCATCCTGAAGGATAACTAATTCTCATGAACAACGTAACGCCAATCCATCTGACATTGATAAGAAACAAAACTAGGATAAAAACTGGTCTACTCATGGCTCACGAGCTTACTACTGACTAACCTATAATATAATAAAAATAATGCAGATTAATTCACAAACTCCGTTACAAGAACGTCGTTAACTTTGTCCATATGTCTATGTACAATTTTAACACGAGTATCAACAATATTTAACCTTCGTGAGTCCAAAATACTCGCAGCGCCTTGGTGCAACGCCTTAAAGTATGCATAAATAAACAGCAAGAATTTGAAATAACTGTTTCACGTGTCGTGGAGTTGAGGTAGGATCAGTTGTTGTTATTGTTAAAATATTGTGCACGCATTTGTGATTACCGTTATGTGGCGTTCGCTAGTCAAGGCAAGACCTCAACCTTAAAGAGCGATTAACTTAATCACTGCATTTACAACACTAATAGTTAGACACACGAAAATCATAAAAATAAATAAAATAATAATAAAAATAAATATAAGTATAACATTTTGAAAGTATATGTGCTTAATTGTTTGGGGAATTGATTTTCGTGAATTTATGCCCAAGTCTTGACGACTACATTTTCGTTAATGTTTATGTTAATTGGCTGATTTGGCTACGGGTGTTCCTACCCGGCGTCGCATTTGACTTAACCTTCTACGGATCGATCAGTTGAGACAGCACAAATGAGATTTCTTTATTTACATATTTATACATAAATATATGTATTTAAGCGATTTCCATTAATGTACCGTTAAATATTTACACCATTAGCATTTCTTTTTGTTGTCTTTGCTTTTTACCTAATATTTTTATTTTTTGTGTGTAATTTCTTAGGGACAAATGAAGGACACACTTGTGAGAGTGAGTGAGACTGAGATTTTCTTATTTATTTACATTAGCTTCACAGGCGTGTAGAAGTTTGGTCATTTTGTGAGGCGCCATATTGATTGAAAATTTGGCGGAAACTTCTCGAAGAATCAATGCAGTATGCGGCGGTGCATTATCGTGGTGTAAAAACCGATGAAAACCGGTCTCTTTTTAAGATCAGCTTTGCGCAAACGACGCCTAATACTCAAATAGTATTCCCTGAACTCCGATCATTTTCACAACTTTCGACGTGGATTATCACGACAAGACTGCATCGACGAACTAAAATCTTTGTATGGCTAAGAAGCACCATCCTATAGCACTGTGAAAAACTGTTACAACGAATTCAATCGTGGCCGACGCTCGCTCAAAGACGAATTCCGTGAAGGTCGTCCAAAAACAGACGTTGTGCCAGAAAACATCGATGCCGTACGTGAACTGATAATGCAAGTCCCTCATGAAACATACCTTCAGATAGATGCCTATGCATTTCTCCCACCAGCATACATTCGATATTGCATGACCACCTGGCCGTAAAAAAGGTTTGTTCTCGTTGGATCCCGCACAATTTGACAATCGCTCAAAAAAAGGCTCGTGTGGATTGCTGTAAAGAAATGCTGAAAAAATACGATCGCGGTGCTTCAAAAGGCGTTTATAAGACCGTCACAGGTGACGAATCATGGATCTATGCGTATGAGCCCGAAACAAAACAGCTATCGAAACGAAAAAAAAAAACATTTTCGTTGATAAATATGCCTATTTTCATTATTAGGCCAGAAATATATATAGCAGCCCTCGTATTATCTAGATACTAGTAACAGTTCACTAGTAGAATCACAATAAAATAAAATGTTGTTAAGTTTCGCTCCCACTCAGTATATTTTCAAAATTTGCACTCTTCGTGGCTATTTTCTACTTCAAATCGGGAGATAGCAGATTTTTTTTCTCATTTCTGGAAGGAATTCAGTAAAATAGAAATACAGTACTATAACGAAAAGTAAAAAATTTTTTACAGTCCAGAAATATGCTTTTAGTAAAAAGTGCAGATTTATTCAACTCAGCATTCGTATGGAAAGAGAGAGAAAGGAAAAGATACTTTAGCATAGAGAGCAAGCAAGCAAGTCCATTAGGCCAACACACATCCGTTACTTGTTTCAAAATAATAGATTTTAATTGAAATGCATTAGAAAAAATTACTACATTCAAAAGCAATTATACGTTGAATTAAGTCACGTGTGCCCTCTTTACTCTTTAGACTCCGATACAAAGGTATCTACCGAATTAAATGGCACCATAGCTTTTAAATTCAGCACTTCAATGGCTTAATTACGCATTTAGTAGTGAATTTTATTGATTACCCACTGATGCTTGTCTAATGAAGAGCCTTGGGAGTAGTAAATATGTGTGTATGATTGAAATTTTCTTACTTTGTAACCACAATGAACTAAATGTGTCCATATTTTCACTGTCCATATTTCAGTTAATCAAATTAATTAAATTAATGGGAAAAATACTTTCGAGTTTATTTTTAGAACATAAACTATATCTAGATTTTGATCAAAAACAAATTTTTATACCCTCAATAATGTACACATATATACATATTAGGGTGATTCAAAAAAAAAAAATTTTTGTTTTTTTTATTGGTACTCGGAAAAATGGGTTCCTAGACACCTCTAAGAAATCATCTCCAAATATGAGTTTTTAATTGTAACGGGAAGGTCCTCCGCCTAACGGTTTTCTATTTTTTCTTATTATCAGATAGAAAAATTTATATCTCGCTTCCAACTACTTAAAAAAATATCTTGTTAATTAGGTTTTGTAGGAAATTGAATGCTCTAAAATATGGTCTCTTATGATTTTTTCGTAAACCCAACCGTTTAAAAGATATTAACGGTTGAAATTTGACTATTTTTGGAAAAATTCTTTATTTCTTATTAATTTTATAACTCAATGAAAAAAAAATTATTATGAATAATGAAACACATAGTTTTGTAGGAAATTTACTGCTCTATAAAAATGGTCTACTATGATTTTTCGATTAAGTTAAGCGTTTACGAGATATTCATCGTCAAACATCAATGCATATTAGGGTGGATCAAAAAAAAAAAATTTTTTTTTTCGTTTGGTTCTGTGAAAAATAGGTTCCTAGACACCTCTAAGAAATCCTCTCCAAAAACCTATTCATAATAATTTTTTTTCATTGAGTTATAAAATTAATAAGAAATAAAAAATTTTACCAAAAATAATCAAAGTTCAACTGTTAATATCTTTTAAACGGTTGGGTTTACGAAAAAATCATAAGAGACCATATTTTAGAGCATTCAATTTCCTACAAAACCTAATTAACAAGATATTTTTTTAAGTAGTTGGAAGCGAGATATAAATTTTTCTATCTGATAATAAGAAAAAATAGAAAACCGTTAGGCGGAGGACCTTCCCGTTACAATTAAAAACTCATATTTGGAGGGGATTTCTTAGAGGTGTCTAGGAACCCATTTTTCCGAGTACCAATAAAAAAAAACAAAAATTTTTTTTTTGAATCACCCTAATACATATATATAAATGATCAGCCTGACCAGCTGCGTAATTTTTGCTATGAATGCCTGTCCATCTGTATATTTGTTATCTAGTTCCTTAGGTCTACCTAACCTAGCCAGGTTAAGATGCCGATCATAACAGATATCTCACTTGGACAGCTCAGAACGGTGGTCCGTTCTGTTACCTGAAACCCCTATATAATTGATAATAAGACTCTTACAAAACGAGCTCAGCTTGTTCAGATGTCCAATATTAATTTCGGCTAAGTCTCGTGGTTCGGTGAAGGTAAGACTGACGAAATGTTTCATCTTCAATTTGGCAAATACTGGACAATGACGGAGAAAGTGCCTGGATGTCTCATCCTTCTCCATACAATTTGACCGCTACTATTGCGGCCAGAAGAGCTTTGCTAGGGACCTAGTTCTACAATTTTTGAGAAATCTGTCTGAAATTTCGCGCACGCTTTTTCTCCAAAAGAAGATGCTCATTTATTGGAATCGCCGCTATCGGACTACTACAGCATATTTGTGCTTTAGAACGGGTTGACTTACAGGGAGCAAGAAAAAAGAAAAAATCGCGTATGCGGGAAATGTTCTACGGATCATTCTCAACAACCTTTTCTAAGAAACTATGTTTTTAGGGTTCATAAAAATGTCTTCGTTAGCTTTTGAGATATATATTATACATATATATATACATATATGTGCGTTATATACATAAGTTTTCGTCGTAATTCATTTCGACATTAAAATCTTCATATTAATTTCTTTGTGGTACATACATACATACATTAGATATTTATGGAATGATTTTCTTGCCAAGCTTTACAACTAAATTTTTTATATATGGGTATGTCTATATGTAGGTATATACTATTTCACGTACATATAAAGATAGTAATTAAAAGGCAGTAGTTTAATGTTGACTGCTTTTTAGGTTTCAATTTGTCACCAAAGCGATTAGGAAAGTTTCGTGTTAACCTATGTACATATGTACATAAATATGTATGTAGACATGCATTGTCATTAATTACGATTGCTTGTGCATAGAAATACGCGCCCATTGTGTATAAAAACGCTTTTGTTTTTGACTTGTAGACATTAAATTCCCAATATTTCAATATACTATGAGGTGTGTTCGAAAAGATAGCTTTTCCTTTTTCCTTGTCTATTCCTTGATAGACTATGGTCGATAATGTTTGGAATAAAAAAATCATTGGTAATGGAATTATTACAAAGTTATAGATCTTTTCTTAACCTGAAAGGGGTATTTCAAATTTTTCACTAATTTTGCAACATCCAGAAAAAAACATCGGAGACCCTATAAAATGTGTCTACTCGTATACGTGATCAACATTCTGAGCGAAATCGATTTGGCCAGTTCCGTCTGTCTCTATATATGTGAACTAGTTCTTCTATTTTTAAGATATCGATCTGAAATTTTGCACACGTCCGTCTCTTCCCAAGAAGCTGCTCATTTAAAATCGCCGATATCGGACTCCTATAGCATATAGCTGCCAATTGATCAATCGATATCAAGTGCTTGCATGAACAAGTTTTTCATTTGACGATATCTTCATGAAATTTTGCACGGATTATTGCCGAAAGCAATTACGTAATCTTCGAAGCTATTATTTAAATCGGATTGATAAAGCCCTTACTTACTTGTTTTTCATTTCATCTCAGTTATTTTATCTTCCTTTTTCAATGGGTTTTATTCTGCTTTGAAATGTTTCACTTTTTTCTATTTACAAAGGCATTATTGTTGGTCTAAAAGGATTTATGTGTCAATAAGAAAATTTCGATTAAATGAGTGATACAAGTGTTGAAAAATTGAAAGGAATAACGTTGGAGAAACGTCGAATCATTATTAAAGACCGACCCAGAAGTCTCAATATTTTTATATTAATATTTTAATTATTTTTCAGCATTTGTTCTCCTATGCGTGCGGTTAGACAGTGGAGTTGCTTGACGAAATCGTCCGTTTCGATAAGAATAAGGAATGCTCCTGGTAGAGGAACTGTTCGAAAGTTTTCTGCATTGTTTGAAACAACATTTTTTGTCAATTTCCTATAGTTTGAACACACCTCGTATTTATTTACAAACATAAATTCAGTGACATGTGTACAGAACAACTTTTAACGGTTATACATATATAACGGGTGATTTTTTTGAGGTTAGGATTTTCATGCATTAGTATTTGACAGATCACGTGGGATTTCAGACATGGTGTCAAAGAGAAAAAATGCTCAGTATGCTTTGACATTTCATCATGAATAGACTTACTAACGAGCAACGCTTGCAAATCATTGAATTTTATTACCAAAATCAGTGTTCGGTTCGAAATGTGTTTCGCGCTTTACGTCCGATTTATGGTCTACATAATCGACCAAGTGAGCAAACAATTAATGCGATTGTGACCAAGTTTCGCACTCAGTTTACTTTATTGGACATTAAACCAACCACACGAATGCGTACAGTGCGTACAGAAGAGAATATTGCGTCTGTTTCTGAGAGTGTGGCTGAAGACCGTGAAATGTCGATTCGTCGCCGTTCGCAGCTCGTGCAAGAACTGAAGCCGAACGATCTGCCACAACGTCGAATTTTCAGTGAATGGGCCCTAGAAAAGTTGGCAGAAAATCCGCTTTTTTATCGACAAATTTTGTTCAGCGATGAGGCTCATTTCTGGTTGAATGGCTACGTAAATAAGCAAAATTGCCGCATTTGGGGTGAAGAGCAACCAGAAGCTTATTATGCGCAGTTGGAGGCATACATGTCACATACTATTGAATTGTTGGCTACTTGTTTGTTATTGCCTCCTACCATAAATAATTATAAATGCTTAAGTATGTATGTATATTTATTATATTTTTTTTTTTTGATTTCAGATACATTGAACTGCCTATTTCACGCCATTATTGTTAGCATACCCATACTATATACATTTTTGCCCACTTTGGTAAACATAGAATTAACTAATTATGATGATATTGATCATTACTATTATTTGTACTTAGAACGTATGCTATCCAAAGCTGAACCTTAACTACATATCGCTCATTTGCGGCAAGACCGGCATAAGTCAAAAAAATCGATTTTCCAGAAAACGCGTTAAAAGTTTTCAACTGACTCCAACCTTACACCTCTTCTCATGCGGAGCATATAAGAGGTATTCATATGAATTTTTCACTCAACATGAAGTATGATATAACGAACAATTCTGCAGCATTAATTCAAAAATCACGTTTTTTGATTTATGCCGGTCTTGCAGCAAATGAGCGATATATTTTTCGGAAAAGTATTATTGCTTTCATAGTCCAAATATCGAATTTAAATAATTTTTTCAGCGAACATTGAAATTTGTCTCAATAATTTCGTACACTTTTTTAAAGAAAAAACACAGAAATTTCAAATTAAAAAAAATTAATTATAGTTCAGTTCGCATAGCGATTAAATTTTACTTAAAGCGTTTAAGATCTTTATAATTATCGGCATTCATGTAATTATGCACAAGATAGGCCACAGAAACTAAATAGTATTCTAGAAAATACACAATTATGAAAAATATATATTGAACAGTCATGGCGAAAGTGAGCTTTTAAAAATGTCAACTTTACTGTTAGTTAAATCTGCACTATGCTAATATTTTTGCTAGCATGCAGTTGATAGTGTTCAAACAGCGCCACGGCGTATACGCAACCCATTCATGCGGTTTGGCGTCGTTGAAAACGAATGACAGTTTCTGTCTGTATGTGCATACATATAAACAGAGTAGCATTTGAACTAAAAAATTACTCCATAACACGAAGGCCTTTTTCCTATTCTCGCTCTTCTCGCCCACATTTTCAGCGTGCATATATCTGTATGTATGTATGCAGGTGTGAGTCATTGGAGCAATAGACTTTAACACCATTTTATATGCATGTGTAAGTGCCGTTGTGTGAAATTTTAGCTTGCGAATTCCCACCTGCCGTCCACTTCATCTCCTCCCTGCGCATTTTCTATGTCCACTACTATCTTGATAAGCGTTGTTTTTGCATTATACTCGTACTTAATTCAGGTTTTTGCTTTGTTTAACTGTTTTCGTTGTTGGCATTTGATTATTGTCATTGCAAGTGTTTATTACAAGGCACTATCTCCCATTGTTGTTGTTATACTAATGTCCGCGTTTGTTTATTTTCTGTGGCGGCTACTCCCGTTCAGTTCGTTTCTCGTATTGACGGTTCGGTCATGTGACCGCTCAGTCGTTCGTGTGACTCGAAATTGCGGCGCTTGTCATGTCATATTGTGTATTATGCTGTGCACAAACAACTACATATTACTCTATGCCTGTCAGTCTACAACTATAATGGCTTATTGTTTTTGTTATCTCATTGGTTAGATGTGTAAGTACCGTTATGTTGATTTTATAGCGGTCAGTAGTTGCCGATTGGCGGTGCAGCTTATGCATTGGGATTTGCGGTGGCGTGTGTTGTTGTAACTACATTTTTTTTGGTGTATGAATGGCAGTAATCTCTTTAGTTTTTGTTGGCTTTCCGCTATGTAGCTGTTATTGATTTAATAATGTGCTGAATTAAGCCTGACTATTATTTAGGTGAAAAATGTTGACCATAATTTGCGAGTTTATTAATTTTTATATGCTACATGTTGCATAGAGTATAATAATTTGGCTCACTCAACGGTTGTTTGTAACATTTAAAACTATTCGAGAGAAATATAGACTTATATAAATAAAAATATATAAAATATCTTATAAAAATATAAAACATCTTGAGGAAATTAGGTGAATATCTTCTCCGACTTCCTAAGAAAGCGAATACATCAGTTGGACAGAATTGGATAACTAACATAGACTTCATATACAGAATGTGAGGGTCTCTGTTTCTACGATTATCGAATGTATAGTTCATGATTTGATATGATGATATTATGATTCAAAATGATGCCGGTGATAAGGAAGCCGTCAATGGCGACCGTTATTGCGTCATGATAACCGACCTTTCGATGCCTGAAATTGAAGCTCGTGATCTCGGCTCTTGTTTCAACAAGACGCCGCCACTACCCACACATGACTTGAATCAATAGATTTATTGAGAGAACACTGCAAGACATCACGCATGTCATTCGTATGTTATCACTCGAAATGCTCGAACGAGTCATCGAAAGTTGAACTTAACGCATGGACCATCTCAAACATAACTTCGGTCAACATTTAAAAGAGATAATCTTCAGAAAATAAATGCCAAAGAATATTCTTTCGAATGAGAATAAACATTCCAATTGAAATTTGATTTGATTTATTGGGTATGAAACGCGTTCTTGCTCGACTAGTCCCGATAAAGCTTTACCGTAAACTGGTCTCTTTGGACATGCTTTATAGTATGAATTCCGATCCCACATTCATGAAGAGCTTACGATCTGCCGATCATATATGGGTTTATGAGTTTGGCATGCAACCAACAGAAATGAGGCTTCCATGAAATAGGGAATTTATCCAGAGCAAGTGTGTGTGTGTGGTGAGAAATACAAGGAGCATTCCAAAGTAAACAAGACTTAAAAAAAAACAGAAAAATGGGTGTTTTCGGCAAAATCAATTTATTTTATTCAAAATAGTCTCCTTCTGCTTCAACACAGCTTTTTGCACGGTCAAAAAGCTTGTCGAACGAGTGTTTTAGCTCGTTGGCCGGTATGGCCGCCAGTATGCCGGTGCAGGTGCCATATCAGGTGAATACGGGAAGTGGCTAATGGCTAAAATGTGATTTTTGGTCAAATAATCGGTCACAAGCATCGATCGATGAGAGCAATTTTTGGTCATCAGTCAATTTGTGCGGAGCAAACCGTGCTCACACCTTTCGTAAACCCAAATGTTTGGTCAAAATGCGATAAATCGATGTTTTGGAGATGTTCAATTCCATTTCCATGAATTTCAATGATGATCTCGGCTGATTTTTGATGAATTCACGCACAGTTTCGATGGATTTTGATTGGCCTACATGTTGATCCTCATTTATGTATATCCTCACGACCACTTTGAAAACGTTGAAGCCACTCGTGCATTCTGCTAGGGGTAGACAATCATCCCCATAAACCTGTTTCCTCAATTGAAACGTTTCGGTCAAAGTTTTACCAATTTTAAAAACAAAATTTAATGTTGGCTCTTTCTTCGAAGTTCATTTTCGCACCGATAACACAAACATACTGACACTTAAAACGCAATAAATCATGAAATGGACAATCGATAAAGATAGCAGATTCTAACGCACCAGTCGACATATAGATGACGCCACCAGGGGGCGATAGATTCAAAAAGACCTGTTTACTTCGGAAAGCACTTTGTACATAGGTCTATGGGGTAAAAGCAACACAGGTGAATGTGGTAATTAGTTAAAAGTCTAAGAACAAGGAAGTTAGAGTAACAACATATCAGCAAAAGAACGCCTATTGACTAATATTTTCGCACAAAGTTTGTCACTATGAATTGGTCAGATGGCTGTTGAACAGAACTTGAGTGTAATCTGTCCAAGTCACAGGAAAGAGTCGTGATATTAGTCTATGGAACCATACCGTGAAATAACTGGCTGGATCATATTAATGTGAGTACGGTAGTAGAACAACAAATGAGATGTTAGGGATCTGTGAAAATGTCACTGAGTAATATTATGAGGGCAGTGATTCAATTTACTGCTGGAACAGCTGTACTATCAATAGATATGGGACAGTCTATAATAAGAGCTTGGCTTTGGTTTTATGAAATGTATAAGAATTATATAGTACATAAGAATAAATCTAGAACCTGTCGATTTAGCTCGACATCTTTCAAAACGAAGAAAAGATTACAGGATACAATGACACTCCTTCCAACTCGTTCAGGTTTTAAAGCCAAGTACTGAAGTCTTATAAAGCACACAGACTAGATGAGTTTAAATCAAAGCTATTACCACACTTTTACATCAATATATACAACATTTATAGTATAAAACCACATATGTGAGCATTTAACCTCCGACTTAGCCATCTAAGCAACGGAAATAGTTCTTGTTAGTATACATTTTATATTCTTAAACGGTACTTAGTCTTCCGGCCGCCTTTGTATTATTAAATAATTAATTTAATAACCATTTGCAGTCGGAACATAATGCCCTCGCTTAGGCAATACTTTATAGACTGCCAAGCGGCGCGTCTACAATTGTAATGGTTGCATTTGAGTGCTAAGTAGTGCGCGTGTATGTATGTGTGCGTTGCGAGACCGCCTCCATAAATTTAAAATTAAGCAACAAAAGTTGCAAAGTAAATATTTGCGTTCAATTAAAACGAAAAAAGGATCGGAAAAAAGTTCAAGTTCAATCGATGTTTAGTGGAGCAATGCCTCGGTTTAGTGGCGTACGCTTTTATGACACTGCGCCCACCACTTCAATACGTGTGTGTGTGCATTGGCAGCTATAAATGGATGCATTTTCCCACTGACGTAATGGCGGAAAATTAGGTGAAATGAAATTGACGTGAAATAAACTTTGACCACCAAAGAGACCAGGGGCGAATTGAAAAATGCCAAAGCATTAAAAATTCACGCCATAAAAGTGGCAACACAACTGTATACATACATATGTGCCTATAGTCATATACAAGTATGTATGCGTATGTGCGCCTAAGTACATATGTTTTTTGCCTGTTAGTCGCTGCCAGGTTTATTGCCACTCGTATATCAAGGCCCTTGTAGAGCAATTAATATGACCCTAAGAATTACAAATGACCAGCGGCAAGTGGGCAGGCATTAATTTGGATTAAGGAATGGCACTTCTAATGAGTTGATGGCCAGTCACAGATGGCATAATTATTTTTTATTGGACGCGCAAAAACGCAAAGCCGCAAAAATGTGAAAATGTAAGCGAGAAAATTTGAATATTCGTGTGGAACGAGAATGGCACACCGACTGGGAGCGGGTGGGGTGTGCGCTGAAATAAAATTCAAACGCAATGCGAACAACAATTAAGACGAAAAATCAAACTAAAAATGCCATGACATGCGAATAAATTATTTCATAACGCAAGTTTCGTTGAACTTCTTATCGCTTTCGCCTCGACCGACTTCATGTGCGGGGCTGCCAACGGTGAGCGGTAAGCTAGCAAGGATTGAAGTGTAGTTTTACGAAAGCGCCTAGGGAGTGAGCCACAAAAAAAGGGGGAAAAATAGAAAAAGAAAGTTGTGAAAGGCCTTGTTTTGTTATTGCCAAGTAGGTCAATTAAATGCGCGAAGCGCCAAAAAATAATGTTCGAGTGTAAGGGCCGCAAGTTATTGGTCCTTGAGGCCAGCGGCATGTTAGCGACGTCTTTCTGTGCGGCGGGTGAGGACTTGTGAGTGGATGGGTGATGTAAGTAACAACTTGAAAAGCAACTTCTATGCAAATTAGTTTGTAAAATGTATGCTAACACATACTTGAAATGTTGCACGTTGGCCTAAGCTGGCAGGAGCCACTACAACAACAAAGTCTACGTCACTACTACATCATTTGATAATTTGCATAAACGTTATTACATGTTTGCCGGAGGAAAAAGAGCGTTTAAATAAAAACTGACTCACTTTAAGTTGAGTAGACAGCAAAAATAAAGTAAAACATTGAAAAGAAAAAGGAATAAGGAACGTTTGAGCAATTTTTTATTTAAAATTTCGCCTGTTTGGGATTTTCAAAAAAAAAAAAATGTATCGAACAGGAAGAAAAGTAAATAAAAAAGCCGCCTGCCGAGATCTGCCTAAAATTTTAACTTCAGATTTAAATTATATATTAAATTTCGTTATTTTATACCCTGAACAGGTAAATTCCGTTTACTACAATGTTTGTAACAACAAAAAGGAAGCATTAGAGACCCTATATAGTATACATGTATCTAAATGACTAACGGGATAACCTGAGTCGATTAAGCCATGTCCGAGTGCCTATCTGTATATACATATGCCAACTAGCATTTCGACTGGTAACTGGCGAATGAAAATCATGATGTTTTGCTCCAAGGCGTCAATTGAAGTGGGTTTGTCCGCTAAGACTTTAGATTTTATATATCCCCACAGAAAAAGGTCTAACAGTGTGATATCGCACGTGGCCAATCGACCGGTCCAAAACGTGAAATTATCTGCTCGCCGAAGTATGTTCACAATGAAGCCATTCATTGATGCAATGTGTGAGAAGTGGCACCGCCTTGTTGAAACCAAATGTCGTCTAGACCACGAGCTTCAATTTCAGGCATCAAATGGTCGGTTATCATGGCGCGATAATGGTCCCCATTGACGGTTACGTTCTCACCGCTATCATTTTTGAACAAATATGGACCGATGATTCCACCGGCTCACAAACCACACCAAACCGCCTGGATGAAACGGCAGGTCTTGAATCTCTTCAGGTTGCTCTTCTTCCAAAAGCGGCAGTACATTCCCATAGAGCCAGAAATTGGCCTCATGACAGAAAAAAAATTGGCTCGAAAACGTCAGATCTTGATTAAAACTTTCAAGAGCCCATACAGCGAAGGGCTGTCGCTTGGGAAAGTCAGTTCTCGACGTAAAATGTGTCAAGTTGAACCATACGTCAGTCCGAGTTGCTGCGAACGGCGCCGAGCCGGCTCTCAACGGTCCTCGTTAACACTCTTAGCTACGGCTGCTATATTTTATAGCTTCCGTGTAGCCGAAGTTATCGTCTTTACTCGTTCTGCTCAGTTTTCGTTTAAAAAAATGTTTAAGTTTTTCTACTAGCACAAAAATTCCAGGAAAAACTAAAGCATATGTAAGAGTACATTCCTAGTTTGAGATATGGATTAATAGCTTGTTTCAGACAGCAGGAAAATCTGAAATTTCACTCGCCCGTCGAGGCTTTTTTGAAAAAATAGATTTCAAAAATTTATTCAATAGCCACCATTGTCATCAAAATATTAATATATAAATTGTTATATAATCAAATATATATCTAATAAAGCCTGCAAGAAAGCATTTCCATTTCCTTTACTTTATTTCGCGAAAAAAATTTTCAAAGTTACGTTTTTTAAGACTTTAAACTGGCTTAACCCTATAAAATGTTATAATGCCCCTTTCTTTACTTACCAGAGAAGATAAAAAATCCTTATTTATTTGCAACTTTTTTATTTTTCAAACAGTAAACCTTCTCACTAGTGCATTCAAAGGCAACACTATGCACTTAAAATATCTTTTTAAAATCTTGCGTTTTCAAAAGGAA
Source organism: Bactrocera dorsalis (assembly GCF_023373825.1). NCBI lineage: Eukaryota > Metazoa > Arthropoda > Insecta > Diptera > Tephritidae > Bactrocera > Bactrocera dorsalis. The sequence continues at coordinate 22,365,505 of NC_064304.1, read as the reverse complement.
ATTTTTCAATTTTTATACAAGCATATTTAATCGAAATTAATACAACAACAAAATTATTCACACACCTTGAACAATAACCGTTATATATCAAGAAATTGAATAAATTTTACCGAATTTTAACACCGCAACGTCCGTTCGCTTTAAGTTGTAAGGCTCGACTAACTCTTAGTAAGGTCGACTAGCAGCGACTAACTCTGGTCAAAACAGTGCTTTCCCATGAGGCCGCACATTCAAATATACTGGTGCTATATAACTGGGTGAATGGGTTTATAAGCGTGTATGTATGTGTTTATAGGTGTGCTTGTATGTGTTTATAGGTGTGCTGGTATGTGCTTATAGATGTGCATGGCTGTGTGCACTCGCTTGTCCATGCTTAAGTGTGGCTCTTATACAATAGTTGGCCGCCTTTGGAGCGCTGACTAACTGACATAGCACGGGAAATTGCTGAAAACAGTAAAATGTGGGCTGCAGGATATGTGCGCCAGAAAGTAGGCTTACAGCAAATTTATCAGCTAACAGTTAGCGCAGTTAGTAAGCTTAAATGCACATTTACATATACACATACATATGTTCCTATAATGATACATATGTATATGTATGTATATATGTATTATGTTCCTGTGCATTTACAGTTAGTGTAATACATGCATATGTATGTGCTCAAAAATAAGTAAATGTATGGTTATTCAATTTGTGTATTTATTTTTTGTTTTTGTATATTTTTTCTACTAGTTCCCGCCGTATCGCTTGCCATTTTGCTTTTCATTCTGAGTGAAATTCTTTAGTAGGCGCACCAAGCTGTTGGAAATCAAATCCTTTGTGCATGCTTCTTCTTCAACACATAAGCTTATGTGGCTAAATAATGGCTAGTCATATAGCCCTTACCCCACTTCTTTTGTCAATTGTTGGCTGCATTTTTGTCCAGTGTTATATTTGTGTCGTAAGAATAAATTAAGTGTCCGCTGTACAGCAGCTGATGTGTTTGTTGGTATATTTGCGTTCAAGTGCTCAAACATATACCATTTTCATGCCAAAAACAGGTTATTTGAAAATAGTTTAAGTATATATTTGTTAGAGAGTTTAACTGGCAACGCGTTTAATTTAGCGCTTTCTAATTTCGATTGTTTGCGCAATAAGTGAACGACAGTCTCATATCTTAATGAGCTCCTTTAATCATTATTTAAGTAAATAATTGAAAATTCAGTGAAGCTCATCTGTAATACTTTTTTATGCTTTATTATGAAATTTGAAGCAATTTGCACCGCCATCTTCTCACTTCGGAAAGTAATGGGACTGAGTCGATTTAAAAAAATTTATTGAACCAATCCTTACAATTCTTTAAAAACTTAAAAAATAGGCCCCTTCTGCGTCGATGCAGCGCTGCCAGTGCGATTTACAGCATTGAAGGCGTCACGGAAGGCATTCGGAATAGCCTTGAGAGCCCTGGTCCATGTTGTTTGGATACCCTTTGTCGTCTCAAAATGCTTACCTTTCATCGGCCTTCTCAGGCAAGGAAACAAAAAAGTCCGTGGAGGCCACATCTGGGCTGTAAGGCGGCTGCGAAAGCGTTGGGATGCCGGCCTTGGTTAGGTAGCTGTTCACAAGAAAGGCGGTGGGAGCCAGGGCAACTTCCAATCGACTGCGATGTCTTGTTGGACCCGATTGACCTTACGTTTGAGTCTCTTGACGACTTCCGCGTAAAACTTGGCGTTGACGGTTTCTCCAGGAGGAACAAATTCATGCTGGGCGATGCCTTCGATGACAAAAAAGACAATGAACATCGTTTTCTTCCCAGCACGGTATTCATCAGCGACTTCTTCCCGGCTCTCCAAAAATGCCTAATGCCACCGAAACACACCACTTCTAGCTAAAGCAACATCTGGGTAAGCCTGCTTGATCATATTAAACGTCTCTGTCGCAGATTTACCGAGTTTCATACAGAATTTAATCGCGTACCTCTACTCTAACGAACGCTAGATTTTCGGCTTGCACCATTCACAGAAACACCTCGCGCGAGAATGTTTGGCCTGATTCTCCACGTGCTCGGAGACAACTGACCAGCCGCTCGTTAGTTAGCTAAGAATGCCTCTGCCGAATCCAATCGGTGCGCGCACGCTACGCGGCAGAAGAAATCAGTCCTATTATTTCCGGACAAACCCTGTATATTTTGAGATTAAATAAAAAAAATATTTTTATAAAAGTTAGAGATCTTTTCATTACCTAGAATTTTTTCATACAACATTTTTCTATAGAACTCGTTGTTTATGCAGGAAATCGTGATAAACAATTTTTTTTCACGCAAGTGAGGAAATTTTCCTGATTCCCATTCACTTGGCAGTGGCCATTTCCTCGTGGAAAGACTAACACCTGAGCAACGTTTACAAATCGTTCAACTTTGGTCAATATAATCGGCTTACTGAGAGTACAATTCGCAACACCATCACCCATCTTGAGACTCAGCATTCAATAGTGGATAATATTCAATCGAATTAACCACGTACAGCGCGCAGTGAAGAAAATATAGCAGCCGTAGCAAACTAAGACTGTGGAGAGCCGATTCGGCGCCGTTCACAGCAACTCGGACTGACGTATGGAACGACATTTTATGTCGAGATCTTAAATTGAAAGCCTACAAATACAGCTTGTGCAAGAAATGAAGCTGCTCGACCTTCCCAAGCAGCCTCGCTTCGTTCTATGGGCTCTTGAAAGTTTCAAGTAGATCCGACGTTTTCGAGCTAAATTTTGTTCAGCGCTGAGGTCCATTTAATAGGTTTGTAAACAAGCAACTTTGTTCCTGCTAACACTCTTTTCTCTTATTGGCGGAAGCCTGATTTTTGTAGTTGAATTCACGCAGTTGGAACTGGATATAGTTTAGTAACTACTGCTGCAATCGCTAAATGAAATATATACCCTTTAAAGCCATATGAATTAGGCATTTAGCATATTTTGTTGTAGTTTCCTTCCAGTTTCATGTTTATTCTAATTCACAGGTCAAAATAATTTCCCTTTGACATTGAACTGCCGTTCAACGACTTCAAAGCAATTACTTAATCACTTTCCATTTCGAGGTAATCAATTAATCGTCTTCAATCCTTCACTCAATCAATTTTCAAATCACATTTAAATTGCTTGCGGTTTTAAAAGACATGTCAGCAATGTTCGAACGGTTATGGCTGTAAATATGTAGGTATATAAAATAGGAGGGTTAAAGTTTTCAACACATTCCATTCTTATTTCTGATATCATCAATATGCAATATAAAATTTAAATCTTGAGAAAACATCTGTTTACCTTTAAGGAGATTTGCTATGTGTGTAAGCGGTGTCTACGCCAGTAAAGAAGAGAAGCTATGTGATCAATCAAGCAGTTATAAGAAGAAAATATATTGAGTGGTTAACGAAGCTCAAAGTTTAGCTTAAGTTCCTTCTAGTCAAAGTGAAAATGTAACTAGGACTACCTGCGAATTTGCTGAAATATGACCAGTTTCCACCCACCATAGTCTACAAAACCGCATATTAATATTTAAATTTTATATACCTACCAAATATATATAATATATGGTACCTACATGTTTGTGTGACTGTCGTATCTAAGTAATTTTTCGCAGAATAATTTAAGAAATCACGCCTTCCCTCAGACTTATGAATTTTTTATGAGCATTCAAAGGTTTCCCTGCACACTTCCGCCTCCAGTCGGCGGCGCTGAAATTTGTGGCAAATTTGTAAGGTTGCCTGGCGAAATAATGGATACTTAACGACAGCGATGATGACTTCAACTTAAGGAATTGCCAATGCAAAAAAAAATATATATGTGTATGTGCGTACATAAAATATAATATATAAGCGAAAATAAAGTATGTAAATATTCAGTTCAAGTTCAAGGCACCCGTAATTGCATAATAAGGCACATACTAGCGAAATTAGCCTAAAATTAGGAGCTTTGTTTTGTAATTATATGAAATGTATTTTTAGAAATTTAGCTTGTTTTAGAAGTTACCGATTAGTTATAAAAATATGTTTTTCTTTATAATGTTTGTTCTTTTTAATTTGTACAAATTTGCTAACTTTGCAAATATTTTTACAGCGGGAGAAGTTATTATGAATAAACATGAGTACTTTGCATTGACCGGACACGAACACTATTTTGGTAAAATTATCTGTGATAAACGAACAAGATTCCATAAAATTCATCAGATTTGGCTCCATGTGATTCTTTCTTATTTTCCCACACTAATATGCCTTAAAAAGTTTTTTGTGGGGAGTTCTTCTTATCATTTTAATACGAATAAAACCTCTGCCGATAGTCTTTGTATTTTGAACTGAGGCCATTACCCGATGAAGATTGTTGCTAAACATGAGAAGAGCTTGCAAAATTTTCGGAGGTCACTTAATCAGACATTTCAAAACATTTAAAAGTAGCCGGTTAGACTGTAAAAGAAGGAAATCGGGTGACATATGAAGTGAAGCTTAGGAACGTTGTAATAGGATTTTGCTTGTCAGAAATACTGCGTGAATGCTGCAAAGAGAAGTGAAAATGGATCCATAACGGCAATATCAAAGTTGAATAACAGTGACGCGATGGAAATGCTTTGTAATTAACGGGATCAGTAGGAAGTGCTGTATTATAGGCTTTTAAAACTATTTTGAAGCCATTAATGGGTCACGCTACTAAAAACAATTCAACAAATTGAAGCGAACGATTGCCGAAAATCCAGAAGTTGCGACTATGCACGAGGCAATAATTTTCATCATCATAACGCTCGGTCTCATATTGTAAGATCAGTTAAAACTTAAAAAAAAATTGGGAATCAGCTGCTTGGAAGTTTTGCCTCATCCGCCTGTTGGCTAAACCCTTTCTCCTTCTGGCTGCCAATTGTTTCGGTCAATGCAAAAGACCGCACTCGAAAACAGTTCTCTTCAGAACAGGGCATAAAAAATTTGTTTGATTAATTAATTCTTTATAGCCAAGCCGATCTCTCAAGTTCTTTTGTGATATAATTTACAAATTTCTAGAAAAGATGGGGCATGTTTATTCTTCCTAAATAAATGTTTAAATTAAAAAAAAAACGCACAAATATTGTTAAATATCCAGTGTGAGTATAATCAACTTTTATAACGTCTAATGAATAATGTAATTTTCCTATTTATACGCGTTGCCAACCGTTGTCATAACATATTAACTGAACTGGATTATTAAACATTTTGAAAGCTTTATGCTGAACGTAAAGAGTGTGTCGGTTTAAGAGAAAAGCTTGCAAGCTTGCATATTTGAAAAAAGAAACTCTTTTGCCTTATTCTCGGGCTACCGTGTGACAGAAAGTATATTTTTGCAGTGAAAATAGCCTGAAAGGGGGAGACTGGTTTAGTGGCTCCAAAAAATCGATTTTTTGAAGGATTTTTTGCGGAAGGAAAGAAATAAATTTCTAGGGTTTATAATTATATATTTAAGCATCATTCACAAATTTTTTTGGATACGAAATCTTTGATATTCCGCTTTTGGGAAGCAATTGGCCGATGCATCTCGCATGTGCATTTGTCGGACGGCGGGCAGGATGCAGGTCGCAATTTCTATCGGAAACGAAAAATTTAAAAAGATTAATATTTTTTAATAATTTATCTTCTAGTTAAGCTAAATAAATTCTAGAAAAAAAGTAAAATTTTAGAAATTTAAAAAAAAAGTGTTTTTTCATCAAAAAAATTTTACTTTATTTTGTTAAAAATTATGTTCAAACTTGACATTTCTTAGTTTTTTTAAGTTTAACTAGAAGATAATTTAATGCCAAATATAATCAACTTTGCCCCAATTCCATACAACGTAGTTTTCGCGTCAAAGTTTTCGCTTTCTGCCCAATCGCTCATATATCTGCTAGACGCTCGGTCACTATTTTCCTTCTAGCTTCGAAAATGTTTCAAATTCAAATTCATCTAAACCTTTGAGGACATATTCTTAGATTATTTTTAAAGAGATTTAAGCAAAAAAAATTGATTTTTTGAAGCTTCTAAATCAGGCTCCCCCCTTAATAATCGTGTTTTTTTTATTGACATTCAGTAAATTGTAATAAAATAAAGTGAACAAAACACAAAAAAAAGAAAACAAATAAATAAATAGAGGAGAAATATTTTTATTTTATTAATAATATACATGTTAATTAAATAAAATGACTTTAATGTTGAAAATTTGCCTTCGGAAAAGCTTGTCATAATCGATTGTTTTTTCTGACAGAGACGAGGGTTTCTAAGAGATTTCATAACATTCATCAAGCAATAAGTTATCGAACAAAACGATGCATATTTGTTATATAAATCGGATCATTACAACAAGTTTCCATCGTCAATCAGTCAAAAAAACTATAATACATATTTAAATGTCTAATTTTATAATAATTATAATAAAAATTTAATAAGGAAGGTAAAATTTTTTGCCAAAATGGCGGTTTCTCAAAAAAATATCGATTTTGTACCAAAATTTCGGTCTGAAATTGTTTAAGAACTAAAACATATATTTAAGAAGCTTATATAGTAGATGTAAAATGGCGATTGGTTTAACACTGAAATTTCCGAAAAAGAGATTACTTCTCTGTACTTCTGTGGATCAAAATCAGTTATTATTTTATATTAATTCCAAAGTTCACTGATTATGAGACAATAAAAATATTTTTATTAAGGGTTCAATAACAACAATTCTTCTCTCTTTCTACGAGTATATACAAAAATATATAATTACACTTTTCTGTAGCGAAATTAGAATATTACTTATATATTTATAATTTATTATACGTAAACTAAAATTATGTAAATATATTTTGAAAATAAATAAAACAGTCCACTGTTGCAATGTTGAGGAAAACTAGTTCTATTGTGTGCCAAACACAAACGCTTGTGCGTTACAACGAAAAGAGCGCAACGTAGTGCCCACACAATTTTGAAGAGAACAAGTGGATGCTTTTGAGCGTGCGAGTATGCGAATTGGTGGTGTTTTTGTTTTCATGTGTATTACTTCGCTTGCAGACGCAGTCGGTGTGTGAACCAATTTCCACGTAGTGCGTTGAAAATTGAAAACAATCAATGAAAGTGCAAAACAATAACAAAGATATTAAGTGCTTTTGGAAAATGAAGTAAAATTTGAAAAGTTTCCATTGAAGAAATACAAATGTATGTGAATCGAAAAGGGTTTACATTCATTCAAAGAAATCAAATATAATTCAACTTAATAAGCCCATGCGATATTTCGAAATATTTGTTTAATTTTTTTGTTGTTATTGAAGGTTATTGCGTTTACCTTGGCAACGCGACGCGTAGTGATAAGCAGTAAATTTGTTTACTCAAGGTAAATATTTACTTCTGTAAATGATTGTGAACATGTGTAATTCGGAGTTGATTATTTCTTAGTTTTATTGGTGACTTGCTGCTAACACATTTATTTATCTACACGAATGCGCTCAGTCGGCAATATAATTATGTCAGATGTTTGTAAATAGAATTGCGTACAACGCAAACTTTCACATTGACACACATACTTAGATATTCGATGGGACTGACATACAAACACAGAAAATATCTCATATTTTTGGGCGCTCATTGAAAGCCCTATGAGCGAGACCCCCCAATGTACACATCCAATTTCACAAGCGGATTTGTTTGTGTGAAAAGCACTTACAAACAGCCACCTGGTAGAGCCAGTTCAAGCGTTTTACTAAGAGCTTTGCGCTCTCTTCTTTTATCTTGCTCAGTAGCGAATGTTCTATGGAAGAGAAAAAATGTTGATTGAAGAGAATAAATGAAAAACATATGATTGCAATTAAAAGTAAATAAATGAAAAGTAGTGTGAGCTTAAACAAGTTGGGCCATAGTGTTTGAAATTACACGAAGTACAGTTATTTACTTTCGTAAAAAATAATAAATACTCGTTTGTTTAGTGTAAGAGTTAAGGGACTACTTTGAAGGGGATGGCAGAATTGTAGAATAATTTTCAAATATACGGTTTTTATGGAATCAGTCTCATTACTTAATTGTCATACCTCGTATACCATCCGTACCGGCTGTCTTAAAAAAGAACTATTAAATCCTGCCTGGCTACCATGACAGGTTTAAAATGGAAAATTAGTATCTAATAATATATTTACAGAATCCTCCATGTTAAATGCCCTGCACCCTTGCCTCTTAATCATTAGTACGGTATGCGCGTGGTCTTTCGATAATTTTTTTTTAATTTTTGCCGTACCTCTTCTTACGTTGTCTACTTGACCAAAGAATAAATCCTATGAATGTGTTATGCTATTCTGAACCAGTTTTGTCTCATATTTGTTCCAGTTTGTTTAGGATTTATTTCTGTACATGGGTTGCTCTAGGCCTCCGATATTTACTTTGAAGTCGATGTTTTAATGGTCGGAAAAGGACTGCTCTATAGATACTTGCCAATCCGATACTATCCCTACCGCAATTCTATTACATAAGGTTGGAAGTCAAAGATTGCATTTCTACGCCTATTTATGAAGGTAGGTGTGTTTCCTATATTTGAGGTTACTAGGTCCTTAGAGCTACTCCAGGCTGTATGATGGGAATGAGTAGTTAATCGGAGTTATTAGCAGATATAAGACGCTGAGACACCTTAGAAAGAGTCAGCCCTGAACCAGCAACCATTTCCGCACCAGTCTCATTTTCCTGTCCCGTTTGCGCGACTTGTTGGGGGAAATCCTCATCCCCGTCCCTCTACAATCTTAACGACATGGGTTCCGGGTATACTCCAGTGGACGTTCTGACGGCCATCTATTTAAGTCAATTTCGTATTCTCTTTGGTCAGCATCTTCAATTTTGACTTCTTGGACATTACAGCCACCCTTCCCCTAAAAAAGATGTGAGTCTGTAGGAGTGTAAGGACCTCTTAATTACTCACAAGGTTTAGTTTGGAATTGTCTCAAAGCTCCGGAAGACTCTCGACCATAGAGCGTAACTGCACGAAGTTGATGGCCAACCGGAAGACTGCGCTTTGGAAGCCGGTCATGTCGATCTTAAACAACGACCTGTTTGAAGTCAGCGACAGGATTAGATCCATAGACCAACGCTGACTGCCAACAGGGGCTTTTGCTCAGCCGACAAGCTCCCAGCTGGTCTGCCAGTTCCGATAACGGCGTAGTTAAATGGACGGGTTACCTACGCGTTGGACCTCTTTTTCCTTTCTACCTCATCACTGGTAACTTTCTTTTTACTGTCCCGCACAGTCGGTATCTTGCAAGAGGCTTGATATTTCACTCTTTATGAGCATTTTGTAAATTCAAGAGTTCCGAGTCGTTACCTGGCTCCGGCGGAGGGCCCCACAGTTCTTCGGACAAGGTCTAGCAGCCAGTATCCGCTATTTGTGCGTCTAGCGTGTGCTGGTCTTTCGGACAGGATTTCCTTCTTCTATCGAAATGATATTTGACGAACTCTTTTGTACGTCTGTGAGCGGGGTTGTAGCCCCCAAAATCCATGCCGCTGCCACACCCGAAACTGTGTGTGGATTACCACTTGCGTGGGTACCACATGGAGTAATAGTCCATTTGTCAAATTAAGATCTTATACATGGCGAGACTTTCGTAGAGGTGTCTAAGAACTTTTTTTTTTCAGAGTATCAAGCGAGAAAATATTATTTTTTTCGACTGCCTCTAATATTACACTTTCAATAATATTGGCTTAACCAATTTCTTCGTTATATTATTTAATTTCAGAAAGTGTCGCAAGCCAAACATGATAGATAATAACGTCGTGGAACGAGACACAACAACCGATAGCTTAGAAGAGACGGAGGACTGCAATAATGGTAGAAAATGTTAAATTTCAAAGGAAATGTTCAAAGCGAAGTATTTTTGTATTGTCATTTTTTGTAGAAACACCGCAGTGCAGTGAGAGCCCCCTACCCCCACTACATAATGAAATACTGATAAACATCTTCTCCTATTTGCCATATACCGACCTGACGCAAGCGCGCTTAGTTTGCCGGCTTTGGATGGAGGCTGTCGCCTACACGAGATTTGCAAAGAAATTCTGTTTAAAAATCAAAGAAGATAATGTACAGGATATTTGGCGGCAATTACAAGATAAAAATAACACCTTCGCAAGCGGCATGATATATAACCATATGGTATACATGGGCATTGATGCCGAACAGCGGGAGGAATTATCATTTATATTGCAGAAAATTGGTAGACACGTGCGTAGCTTAAAACTGAAAACCCTGCATGGCCTTGACGACTTGTATGAGTGCTTTCCGAAATTGGAACGTTTAACGTTAGAGGATTTGTATGTATTTCCAACGCCTTTGCCATTCGAATTGAATGCATTCGACGGCTTAAAAAGCATACACTTTGTGGACGATTCGGTGCGACAAAGCTCATCGGAAGCCTTACTCGCCATTTGTTTGCGAGCGAAAACTACAGTTAAGCTCGAGGAGTTGAGCATACGTGTCTACGCTGAGCACGCGGAACTCTTTCTGGCTGTGCTACAGGATCATGCGGACACTTTGAAGAGTCTGCATGTGGTTTATTTCGAATCAATAAACGAACCAAATTTGCTGGTACAAAAATGGATGACAACCTTCTGTCGACTTAAGAAGTTGGAGAAAATTAAAATTTACGCCTGTAATACGCAGATTTTTGAGGGTACACTGAAGTGTTTGGAAGAATTGCCTTTGCGTTATTTGGAGGTGGATTGCTTGAGGCCAGTAAATCCAAATATTTGCAAACTACTGGAATCGTGTTCCAAAAGACTCGAGCACCTCGCATTCTTCAACTTCTATCTGCCGAAAAGCATAGCGGGCATGCGTATAATAAGCAATTGTTGTCGGCACTTGAAAAAGCTCATACTGAGTTATACGCGCCTAGTCGAGGAGGATGAGCTCTGTAATATAGCAAGTAATCTAGTGAATTTGGAGGTGTTGGTACTGCAATATTGTAAGAATGCGGTGACGAATCGTTCGTTGGCAGCCATTTTCAAACATATAACGGGTTTGCGCGAACTAGATTTGAGTGGCAACAATGATTTCGATGTTAATGCATTAAGAGGCAGCGGCGTTAATCCGTTTCCGATTCAACGCCTGCAAAGTTTGGAGAAACTGAATTTGAAATCATGCCAACAACTATCGAATGACGAATATTTAGCAACACTAAAATTTCCATTTTTGCGTAGTTTAAGTTTTGGGCATGGCATGTATACCGACAGTGGCATACAGACTTTGGTGACACAGTGTCCACTGTTGGAGGAACTAATCATTACCTATTGCCCAACATTGGGTCGTAGCACTTTGTTTTGTATAGCGAAAGCATTGCCACGCCTACGCGTGCTGCATCTGCTGCATTGCGCCCAAGTGGACAAGTCTGTGCGCCTGATACTCTATAGTGCGTGTCCGCTTCTGGCGGACTTAGAAATCTCCGAAAAGCGCACACTAACGAAGACATATTTTCATCAGTAGTGTGAATTGTTTGAAGATAGACGAAACCAGTGATGTTTATGTTTTGTTTTGTTTCTTGAAGTACTCTTTTCTAGCTTAGACAAGTATTTCTATATTAGTTTCTTGAGAACGGCAATCTTTATATGCAAAATAGCGTTAATGAAAAAAAAATGTAATTAAGTACTTATCAGTAAACATATGTTAGATTTTGTATACTAATTTTCGTATAATAATCTATGTAATTATAATGTGTAGACATACATATATACATATGTATATTAATATAATATATGTTCAGATCCATAAAAGACGATTGTTTACGTGATGAAAGCCTCAGCAAATAATTTTACATATAATTAATAGTAATGCATTTATTCTCAACACTATAAAAATAGAATATAGTTTTAATAAAAAAAATGACACTAATCAAATTTGAAATAAATGAGTTTTTTAATAAAATAAACTATTCAATTCGAATATAATTAAGAAATGCGTTTTACAATTACAAAAAACAATAAGTTAGAAACTGGAAAATTCGGGTGTGCCGAACATTTTATACTGTCACAATTCGCCAGGATCAAAACCGGGGAAATATTGTCATATTAAACAAGTAAGGAAGGGCTAAGTTGCGGGTGCAACCGAACATTTTACATATACCCTTGTAACTTGCAAGAATCAAAGCCAGGGAAATATATACTTTAAGGTATGAAACCAATCATGTAAAGTAAAGTCAGCCGGATGATCGAAAATCCTGACATAGGGACTAGACCAAGTCTTCGCTCAAATTCAGCTATTTTAGGCACAAAGATCACTGTTATGAATAAAACACTTGCTCTTACTTTTATTGGAATAACTTACATATTGGTCCATATATGCGGTACAAAGTCGCCCAGAAGTTCGAAAATCTTTATATTAAGTATATGGGGGCTATGGGAAGTATTGGTCCGATTAACCCGACTTTTAGGACAGGACTTTTACCGACAATTGCTTCTTGATTTATGTACTGAACACTGAACGAATGATGTGGAATTTAAAGTTGTGTTATATGGGAAGTAGGTGTGGTTGTTGTGGGATTTTCATTTCGATCCATTTTCTCAACATGACATAGAAATATGAAAAAAATACCATATACCAAATTTTGTCGAAATCGGTAAGTCGGATCCCGAGATATGGAATTTCACGAAAAAGTGGACGGTGCCACGGCCATAGTCCAATTTTCACACTGGCTCTCATAAAGCTCTTTAATACCATATTGGTGGTAAAATATAATGTCTCTCGCGTATTTAGTTATTTATTTATCGCGCTTTTAGTAGTTTTTAACAATACTGTTATATGGGGAGTGAGCGAGGTTATACTCCGATTTCATTCATTTTCACACTCGGTAGAAATTCTTATAAGATTTGTACTCAATAATTCGGTTGTTGTAGCTTAAGTGGTTTAGGAGATATAGTATACATTAGAGGTGGGGCAATTGCTGTTTAAAATCTGCCCAAAATCTCCAAACCATTTTCATTTATCCGATCAACTGATGCTTTTAAGTAAACTGATAGCTCATCGGAACCGCTCTCATTGCTTCTATTGGATTTCCAATTTTTATGCACTAATTTGTGCTGGTCACTCCAAGGGCTAAAATCTTCTAAAGACTCGTCTGATTTATTTTAATCGTATTCGATATGGCTTTCGCCAAGACTAATATTTATCAGATCCTTAATTTTTTGGATGGCATTTGCACAAGCTAGCGGATCGTGTAAATGGATTATTTTGAAGCGTGGATTCAATAGCGTGGAAATAGCTAAAACTGAAACATTTTCAATGTCACCTATTCGTTTGTTAATTTCTTTTTGAGTTTTTGTACCTCCAATAAAATCGGTTCATAAAACACAAGAGCTTTAAATAGATTCCGAGATATGGGTTTACAAATAAATGTAGGCGATGCCACGCCCATTTACCACCAATAATGTCAGCCTGGAAATCCAACGAAGGATTACTCTTGCCAACAGGTACTACTTCGGACTGAGTAGGTAATTGAAAACAAAAGCCAAAACTCGTATAAGTCACTCATTATTCCCGTCCTCCTATATGGTGCAGAGGCTTGGACGATGACCACAACTGATGAGTCGACGTTGCGAGTTTTCGAGCGAAAGGTTCTGCGAAAGATTTATGGTCCTTTGCGCATTGGCCACGGCGAATATCGCATTCAATGGATCGATGAGCTGTACGAGATATACGACGACATTGTCATAGGTCAGCGAATTAAAAGACAGCTGGCTAGATAAGGTTGTCCGAATGGACAAAAACACTCCAGCTCAGAAAGTATTCGACGAAGTACCCGCCGAGGGAAGCAGAGGAAGAGGAAGACCTTCACTCCATTGGCAGTCTCGTGGCAGATTAAAAAATTAAAAAGTTATATATTCTCCATTTTAAGATAATGATTGCACGCTCATAAAATTTCTGATCCTTGCAGGCGACAAATTGGTCCAAATGGTTTGCCCCGATTTGAGTAGACAATCTACTTCAAAATTAATCGTGGTATTGTCATGCCAAAGTTCAAAATAAACGATCCCTTTGAAATCCTACCAAACCGACAACATACCCTGGTTTTGACTATTAGCCTTTGCAAGTGGGGGTGAGCTGGTTCATTACTTTTAGACCATATTCTCTTGCGCTTAACATTCTTGTAAGCAACCCATATTTCGTAGTCAGTAATAATGGGCTTCAAAAACTTATAACTTTGACATTTGTTAAGCAAATCGCAGTCGTTAATGCGACGAAGCAAATTTCGTTCTGTAACTTTAAAATTAATCTGAGACGTTTTATGTGCTTGAGAACGGTCGCGTTAGACATAGGTAATCTTTCAATAATCTCTCGAGTTGTTATTCGATGATTTGTATCGAGCAATGACTTCATTTTGTCCTCATCGCTTTCAAAAGTCCTTTTAGCACGTGATGCATTCTCAAGATTGAAATTGATGGAACGAAAACCAACCAATTTTGGCATTCTCGTCCGGTTACACCATCTTTTCCTTAGGCATCACATAATTTTCGCCTTGTTTCAATTACATTTTTACCCTTTTATAGTAAAACAGTGAATATGCCGAAAATGCTGTTTTCGATCTTCCATCTTCGACTGGGCATCAAACAAGAATTATTTAAAAAAAATTAAGAAATTTTTTTATAAATTCAACTATATTAGCTGGTCAAAAATATAACGGTAAAGCGGCTAGGTTTGAAGTTGGATGCAAAAAAATTCAAGAAGATCAGTGCCAAATTTAATATAACCTGTTCAAGTTAAAAAATATTCGAACTTCCGAAGTAAGCATTTTTATTATTATAAACCACCGTTACAATAAAGGCACGACGCACTACCGTACAATCCATAAGTACATTAGGTAATCACTACTAAATCAAATCACAATTTTAGAATTTCTTTTATTTTAAAATGAGCATATAATTGCTACAACTTATACCGTATAGGTATACATTGTGGCAAAAAAGTACCTGAAAATTGTAAATAAAACGCAAAATTCTTAATTATTCATTAATATTTATTTTGTGGCCTTCAAAGTAATTTTCACCCAATGTAATACACTTATGCTAACTATTTTTCCAATCCTCGAAACACTTTTTGTAAGTACTTTTTGGAATGACCTTCAGCTTCTTCAGCGAATTTTGTTTTATCTCTTCGACCGACTGAAAACGGGTTCCACGGAGCGGCAATTTCAGTTTGGTGAATACGATGGTTGATCGATGGTATTCATTGCGTTTTTGGCTTTATCGGAAATTCGGTCACAACCGTAGCTCGATGCGATGGTGCTATAATAAAAGCTATGTTCCATTGTTGTTCCAAAATTTCGGCTGTTCTTGACGGATGTTCTCAGGCAAACGCTTTAATACAGGCAAATAGAACTCCTTATTGGCGTCTCTTCCTTCGAACCAATTCATGATGTACCGAACCACGAATATCGAAAAAAACACTCATCACCTTGATTTTGGAGCGGCTTTGGCGCGGGTTTTTTAGTTTCGGCTCGCTTTTTTCCCCCCACTTCGATGATTGTTGACTTGTTTGCTTGTCAAACTCATAAGCCCATGTCAGCAGATATAATGCTCTCCATGAATGTGGAATCGGAATTCGCACAATCAAGCATGTCCAAAAAGACCTGTTTACGGTACTCTTTTTTGAAAAAAAATTCAATTTTATCGGTACTAGTCGAGCAAGAACACGTTTCATACCCAAAATATCCATCAAAATCATTCGAACGAACTCGAGAGAGATGTCGAGCTATCTTGCCACCTCTCTAACACTTACCTGACGATCTTCAAGCACCATATTCTTCACTTTTTTAAATTTTTTTCATCAGTTGAAGGGGTCGAAGGTCGTCCAGAACGAAGCATGTTTTCATTGATCTCACGACCATTTTTGAAGGCTTTGTATCACTTATAGGCTTGTGTTTTTGGTAAACTGACTTTTGAAATACAGAATTCGAGACAAATTCTTTGTTCGATTCTTTTATCCATTGTAAAAATCGCAACGCACTACTGGGGTGTACCGACCTAAGCAGCGCCTGTAAACAAACTGGTTCATAGATCACGCTTATATTTGGCTTAGTAATAGTAGGACTTATAAAACAAGGATTGTCCTAACAAATTAGCAAATTACAATTTTTTTTGAAATATCATTTAGTCGAATACTTGTTTGTCACAATGTATATGAACACACAAATATTTGTGCGCTTATTCTCACTACATTTCATTTCATTATTAAAAGCTCAGCCATATGCAAATTGATGTCCCTAAAAGCTCTCGCCGAGGGGCGCTTAATGCGAAAACTAACCTTAATTCAAATGCAATCGAAATGTAACCTGAAATGAAAATGAAAACGAAAACAAATAGTTCGTACACGTATGTACGTTTGTATATGAATACAATTAAATCAACGCCGGCAGCGGCAATTGGTTCAGCAGGTTAGCAGCGAAATATAGTATGTATGTATGTACATACCGCAGAGTGCATTGTTCGCATGTGAACTACCACACACACGTATACAATACTTATGTGCAATTATATACCATACACGAGTTTGAAACGCCATATTACGAGCCATGGGATCGCTTATCGGCGTTGGCGCTGGCGCTCGCCACTGTCGCCGCAGTAATCGGCGTCGTCCTCGTCGCTGTTGTTATTGTTGCTGTTGGCGTGTACTTTGCAATAAATACGCGCGCGTGCAACGTCGCAAACTCTTTGCATTCATGACAGCCGAAAGCGCGACAACAACGGTACCACACATGCCGCGACGGCAGCGCATCTAAACTGAATTTAGCTGGAGGCAGGTCCAATCAAACGAAAACAATCAATGGCGCTGGCCAGACATTCAAACACTGCTGAAACGCGAACTTGAACGGGCGCGCACCTAAAAGTTCTTCCGCCAAACGAATCTTCGATTCTTAACTGTATACCGTTACGTATGCCATGTGTTCGCGGGTACAAAGTTTTTCGTTTTGCATAATGTGTTGAGAGATCTGTGCTTATTCGTGAGAAAATATACGGTGCGTTGTCACAGACTTGCGTGCCGAGTGTGAGGCGGCTTGATTGCCATTGAGACGCGCGCCTGCTTGCCCGCCTGTCAGCATTCAAACTCAGGTGCCGATACTCGCAATTACTTTGAATGCGCACAGTCGCACGGGTCGTCGGGCAACCAAGCGCTTTTATTCATTGAATATTATTGTGATTTGCATGTTGTCGTAAGAGAATAATAATAAAAGCGCGAAGAAAATCGCGAGGAAAATGCAGTGCACACACACTTGTGGCTAAACTAAAAATAAAACAATTAATAAACAAATAAACAGTGGAAATTTTATTAGTGCTTAAGACAAAAAAAAGTGTAGAATAAACAATTGAAATAAACGCATAAGTAAGAAATATACGGATTTCCGGAAAGCGCGCGCTTCAAAGGCTAAAGAAAATCATGGCGCCTGCAAATGCTTTAAACGAAGCAAGCAGCTGGACAACCATGGCGCCGGCCTATGCGAATACGCGTCCACTCAATGTTGAGAGCCAGTTCAGTGCGCCCCTCAATAGTTCTACTTATCTGCTTAATAACACCTTTTCCACCGCCAACGCCATCTCCTCTAATTATAGTTATGAACAAGCGCAAAACGCTTCGCTTCAACACTTTTTCGATCTCGGTCCGACGCGCGACTCACTAGAAATCGTCATACCCGTGACGATCATTTACAGTTTGATATTCGTCAGCGGTGTCATTGGCAATATCAGCACTTGTATAGTGATCAAGAAGAACCGTTCCATGCACACCGCCACCAATTACTACCTCTTCAGCTTGGCCGTATCGGATTTCCTGCTGTTGCTCTCCGGCGTGCCACAGGAAATGTACTTCATCTGGTCCAAATATCCGTATGTATTTGGTGAATATTTTTGCATTGGTCGCGGCGTATTGGCGGAGACTTCTGCAAATGCGACAGTGCTAACCATTACCGCTTTCACCGTGGAACGTTACATGGCCATATGTCACCCGTTTCTGGGGCAGGCTATGTCGAAATTGAGTCGCGCCATACGTATTATTGTGCTCATTTGGTTAGTATCCATTCTGACGGCCATACCGCAGGCGGCGCAATTCGGTATCATCGCGCTGAACGGCATTGAGAAATGCACCGTTGTGCGGAACATCATTCAACACTCGTTTCAATTGTCCACCTTTATTTTCTTTATTGCTCCAATGTCTATAATCTTGGTATTGTATCTATTGATTGGTTTACGTTTGCATCGCTCGAATTTGATGGGCGACACCGGTGAGGTTGGTGGTGGTGGTGGCGGTCGACGTGCTTTTGGCTGTATTAGCACTAGCGTGAACGCTGCCAACGGTAGATCGGGTGGTGGCACAGAGGGCGGCGTTGTTAGTAATGGCACTGGGAAGGGGAGTGGTCGTCTGGCGTACGGTGGCGGTGGCGGTGGCGGTAGCGTAGTGCGTGTAAGCGGCACACGCAAAGGGAGCGATCGCATGAGCATGAAGGGTACACAGAGCGACACGATGCTATATCGTTATATGGGTGGTAGCCAGTTGAGCGCCGTGCGCGGCCGCATGAATCACTATGGAACGCGACGTGTGATAAAGATGCTGGGTAAGTGTTTAGCGGTGGTAGGTGTGTCAGAGGGGGCAAATCAAAATGTTAAGTACATAGTAGTGAAGTGTGCTACTTGTCAAAACGGTGTGTAGTTGATTGACAGCTTCTCAACTCCTTAAATCTCATAATTTTAATACTGATTGGAGACGGATCATTGTTATTCATGATCTTTCTGAACTTACTGTCTGTACGAATAACATTCAGAAAATACAGGATCAGATCAAATTCCCATAATATACATAAGTGTCATTTCAGCTCTGCTTTCCGGGTATTTGTTTGTAAAATGTAA
The DNA here is from genome assembly GCF_023373825.1 of Bactrocera dorsalis. Lineage (NCBI taxonomy): Eukaryota > Metazoa > Arthropoda > Insecta > Diptera > Tephritidae > Bactrocera > Bactrocera dorsalis. The sequence goes on along the minus strand of NC_064304.1, from coordinate 22,346,660 downwards.
ATAAAATGAGACCCTAAAACGAACGATGGATCACACTTCATTTTTAAGTTGTATGAAACATGTAGCACATACTTTTTGAGACCTTCACGGCACTTGTCTTTGTCATCTTATCATCTCTTATAGCTTTAAAATCCGATTTTTTTATGTTTCATCGTAATCGAGTGAATTTGGTGCCAAAAACAAAAACATTAAAAGCCATACGTTGGTTGCCTTTTATATTTCTGGTTTTGGCAATACTATTGTTGCAATCTGGAAACTCACAATCTCGTCGTAAAACTTGACATTTTTGATGTTATGCATACTCAGAACGTTTTTTGTGCTATGTGTTGTTTACAGTAACTTAAAATATTCTTCGCGACCAAAAATTTGAATACACAGATTAATTTGATTAAATTTTTGATCATATAGTTCCATCAAGGACCAGTGGAGATCGTAGATCACTCCAAGTCGTATTTCGGGACGGTCGTCCAAAATCAGTCGTTATCACGAAAACTATTGATGCTGAGCGCAAACCGACTTGAAAGATCGTCATGTAACGTACAAGATGCGTTCCAAAGTAAACAGGACTTAAAAAAAACAGAACAAATGTTTTTTCGGCAAATCAATTTATTTTATTCAAAATAGTATCCTTCTGTTTCAATACAACTTTTTGCATGGTCCAAAAGCATTTCGAACGAGTGTTTTAGCTCGTTGGCCGGTATGGCTGTCAGTATTCTGATGCAAGCCTTTTGAATGGCCTCTACGTCTGCATAACGCTTTCCTTTCATGGGCAAATGCATTTTTCCGAAAAGGAAGAAGTCGCACGGTGCCATATCAGGTGAATATGGGGAGTGGTTAATGGTTAAAATGCGATTTTTGGTCAAATAATCGGTCACAAGCATCGAGCGATGAGAGCAATTTTTGTTCGTCAGCCAATTTGTGCGGAACAAACTGTGCACACACCTTTCGTAAGCCCAAATGTTCGGTCAAAATGCGATAAATCGATGTCTTTGAGATTTTCAATTCCATTTTCATGAATTTCAATGATAATTTCGCCTGATTTTTGATGAATTCACACACAGTTTCAATGCAATTTCCGGTGATCACGGATTTTTGCAATGGGGCGCTAGATTCAAAGAGTTCTGTATACTTTAGAACACACCTTGTATTGTGAATTTGAAAGAACTATGGGCATTGGTTGGACTAGCATACTTTCAATAATGGATGAACGTTTGATTCTGTAAAGAAAATTATTTCGTTGAACCCCACGCAATTTACACGTACGAACCCGAAAGCAAACCGTAGTCGACTGACTTCGACAATTCATTCAAACGCATGTAAAGGTATATAGATCTTAATGTAGATTATTTTGAAAAACAATAAAGCGATTTTCATGGATTAAAATTTGTTTTTGTTCGCGAACACAAAAAGAAAATGAAGCTTGAGGCGATGCGCGTCTCATTAGTAGTGTGAAAATGCTGTCATTGTTAGTACACATAATTAAAAAAGTTCATCCGAAGAAGAATTCGCCAGAAGCCATAAGAAATAATCCCATTTTTTCGTTCAAGGGTTCCAAAAATTCTAAGAAGCATTTCTCTTAATTTAAAGTGAGTGCTAAAGATATGTATGTATGTAAGTGATATATATGATTACTGTTCATATAGTATGCATAATTACACTCCGTGTATATATGAGTGTAAGTACAATTTGTCCGTTCTATAATATTTGCATTCTCCTTTGTAATAACCCTCATTAGCCGGGTTCGTAGTTCAATCACAAATGCAATTAATTTATACCATAAGTGTGTGGGAAAAATACCAATTCGAAAATGATGTACTTCTCATACATATAGTACCGTGAGTAGTCCGCTCAACACTTCAACATAAGTAGTAGTTACTACGCTGAAGATTGGAATTATCAACAAAAATGTACTTCTATGAATAAAAAATAGTATGACTTTCTTCATAATTTTAAAATTTTTAATATATTTTTCAAAAACTATGACGTTCCACTCAAAGCAATCGCACTTGGCCACAATTATCCTTGTGCCAACGTTTTTTTTTTAATCCTCGGAATAGTTGTTAAAGTCAATTTCCGGAATACCCCTCAATGGCCGTAACGATTTACGTTCAATAACTTCAATTGACTCAAAGCGATTTCTCTAGAACGATGGCCAGAAGTCACACGCAGAGAAATCATTCGAAAACGATGGTTGCGGCACGATATTGGTTGAAAATTTGGCGAAATACTCACAAAGAATCAATGCAGTATGCGATGTTGCATTATCGGGGTACAAAAACCAAGGCTTGACGGCCCTTAATTCCGGCCGTTTTTTACGAATAGCCTCGCGCTAACGGAAGGAATTTGGATTGCACAACTCCTCGATATTCGAAGAACACTGTCAACGTAACCATGACTTCTGACCTGCTTTGGCGTGGTTTTTTCGGCTTCGACTCACCTTTTACGATTTTCAACCCTTTGATCCTCTATTTCCGGGTCGTAAGCATAGATCCAAGAGTCATCCAGCCAGTAATAATACGTTTCATGACATCCTGGTAGTCGGAAAGCATTGTTCCAAAGACGTTAAGGCGATGCTGTTTTTCGAAAAATTTGAGTGATTTTGGAACCAATCGTGCTTCCACTTTTCTTAGACCGAAATGATCTTTCAAAATGGTTTTCACTGATCCTTTCTATATTCCAACCATGCTTCCATTCCTGATCTCTGACTGTTGATCGTCGGTTCTAAAGCATCAATTTCTTTATTTTATTGACGTGTTGATCATCAGTTGATGTTGATGGCCGTCCTGGATGTGATTCGTTGTCAACGCGTTCTCGATTTTCTAATCTCGGTGTCTATGATCACTACTTTGCAAGATTTTGTCATAAAATGTAGTTGTCTGGAGTCTGTTTAACAATTTTTGCTTAGGTTAGTTTCACCCATTGCCAACTTTAAAAAAAAAAAACAATTTATGTAGACCCCGATGTTCTCTTTAATATAACAATTAGTTAAAAATTATAAATAATAAAGGAGTCTCTGTCGAATATTTAGACATTTAGGTATGCAAAGAAATCCATGTGGTTCAATTTCAGAGATGATGGGTTAGAGAAAGATCATATGGATGATTTAAAACTTTCAATTGATTTGTATGACAGCTATATGATATAGTGGTCCGTTCGGAAAATTAAGTTCGGAGATTCTACAGTTGCCTGTGATAGCAATTCATGCCGAATTTTCATGCAAGAGTTCGATTTTGAACGTTCAGTTTGTATGACAGTTTTATGCTACGGTGGTCTGATATCGGGGTTCCGACAAATGAACAGCTTCTTGGGACTTATGCAAAATTTCAAATCGATATCCCAATAACTGATAAGTCTACATAGAGTATCCGACGCTTGCTTCTGTGTGTGACAAACTTCCTGGCAAATTTAATATAGTATACCCTGTTCAGAGTATAATGAGAGTGTATCCGCCAGCTTGACTTCGCACATTGCAGCCTATAGAAAATGCGTTATAGTGCTTCTATAAATATTAACTAAAATGTAAAGTTTAACCATGTAACACAATAATTAATTCAGCTGACTAGTTCACATTCAACACTAATTACACCCATTCCGAACCAGCAATATGCGCTAATAACAAAAAAAAAAAAAAATTGGCCACCCTCATTTACAACATTGTTGGACAATTTCACTTTCTAACATATGCTTTTATTGTAGTGAATGAGTTACGAGTAATATTTTATTATTCGCCTTATCTCACATTTTGGTTTATGAGCGACTATTTTCGTTTGCATCATATGTTATTCGCCAAATGTTGTCGTTGTCGCATATTCTCGCCCATTTGTGTACGGGAAATTGTCGTATTATTACCAACAAACATTGCACCAACTGTTTGCCAGAATCTATTAATACTGCGCGGCAATCAAATATTCGGCTATGATGACGACTGCATACTGTGTCACAATTAGAATTCAATTTGTTCCGAAAAATTCGATATTTGATAAGTGGCGTGACGATACAATACAAATGTATATGTATATGTTTGTATATATGCGTGTATGTGTTGATTACTAGTACAACATATTAACATTGTCATTAATATGCGCAATTACACATCAGTATCGAAGTATGTTCGGTGTCTAATTTACATAGAAAGCACTGTGGGAAAAGTACAAAATCCTTGAGTTAGTTTTATTAAGTTTTGCTCACATAAAGATATATAATTAATTGCTTTTGAGATGATTTTTTTATGTATCACATTTGTTTTTAAAAAGGCACGTTAAGATACTTCGAACGAATTAATAAGCTCTTAAATTTTTATAATAATAGTCTTTCAACAATTATACATACATACAGTCGCTACAATGTATAACAGCATAACTCGATTTTGGTAAAATTCATTTATCAAAATCCACTTTCTAAAAGCTAAATTACAATATATTAATTTCATAAGACAATCAGTAAAATACGTCATCAGTGTGATAAGATTCTCGTATAATTTTTTCACTTTGGCAACATGTTGCTACAGAGCATAATAGTTTTGTTCACCTAACGGTTATTCGTATCACCTAATCGAGTTAGGTAGGGTACCAATATACATATTGTAAATGGTATAAATTATCAGGATGACGAGCAGAGTTGAATTTCGAGTGGCTGTCTTTGTCTCCGTCCAACTGTTTTTCCGTGCAACCGCTATATCTCTGAAATCAATATGCCAATTTCGATAGTTGACATTATTCCGTCAAGCTTATTTTATAGTGTTAAAATGGGCGAAATCGGACTACGCTATCATGCCAACTTCCCATATAACACAATGACATCCAGGGTGACGAACACGAGCGGGTATACAAGTTATCAGAGCCGTTTATAGAAGTCGAAAGTGAAAAGAGAGTCAAAAGCTTAACAATATCTCAGCAGCGGTGGCAAACCAGACTAAAAGGACGGTAGACTGATACCGGACATCCATTGGCGGATAGACAGACGGCATGGGTACCTGGATTTCCATCTAACTCAAATACTAAGTGGACATGGGTGCTCTCGAAGCTATCTGTACAGATTCCAGATTCCAGCACGACATTAATCCGATTTGTTTAATGTGTTCAGGGTGCTTTGATTATTCTTAGCATGTATTCTTTATTATGGTTCCGTGGGAGAGTTTTTTGTTGGGAGTAGGTTTAGCGAATTGAAGTTTGTGTGGATCGAACCATAATGAAAGGATAAAATTGGGTGAAAACTTACCCTTGCTTCCATATAACTTATATTCAGGATTTACAAGCAACATGCTGACTTTGCTCCTTAAATATTGGTCATGGCATGTTATGTAACTTAATGAAACTCAGAGAGTATATGTTCCCAGAACACACGAGTACATATGTCTAGGATAAAGCAATGACAATTTTTTTTAAATGCAAATGAATAATCAAAATAACCTTTGAAATGGGTATCATTGCTAACGTAAATAATTGTTGTTATACCATATTTACACACTTAGTACATATTTGTTGAATATATTTGTTTAAGTAGTACGTGTTAAGGATCATCAGCATCAGCTATAACAACAACGTGATTGTTTTACTCTTATAAGGGGTTTTTAAGGAGGTAGTACAATATCGCTATATTAGTCGATATTATTCGAAACATATTTTAGAAATCTGTATTCGACAATAAGCGTGGAACTGTCCAACTTTATAACCATAACTTTTCAATCATAACATTGTTCTGACTTTTTATGTTACGGTGTGAAAATGGACGAACCAAATTGTCTTCACATAAATCACACTTTTCTATCCATTCATCTCACTCTTTCACGTTATAGTATACAACTTAACCCTTTCAGCCCCGAAGTTGCTTATAAGCAACTTCTATATATGTTTGACGTCGTTTAAAAAGTCCTTTGGGGCTGAAAGGGTTAAACTCTAATGACGATATCGGAAATAAAACTTCGCAGAAATAATGTTTCCAGGGTAATCTATCTTTTACTCGAAAAGCAGTAAATGTTTGCCTTTTGCTGACTTCATACCTAAAACATAAGTCAATCTGATAGACATATCTTTAATATTCATTATAATAATACAGTGCAATTGTGTCAAAAATGGATAAAATACTACCACTAGCCCTCATATAACTACCTAATAAAGAATTTTAAAATGTTCAGTTTGACTTTAGACTATTTATTAGTCAAACTGTGAGGCATGTTGCTGAAACTTTCTTCAAAAAATTCTTCTAATAGCTATTTATCTAACAGCTTTTCCAAGAGCTACTATTTCTTTGGCTGATTATTTCAAGGCGACATATGCTAGTTTAAATATGTAAGTACCATTTGTTTCAGAGATAATAGACTACGTCCGTCAGACCACTATCAGGCTCACAAACAGTCATTAAAGAACACGAAATTGTATAAGAGAGCTTTATATGAACCGGTGTAAAAATTGGACGATGGGCGTAGCACTGCCGATTTTTAAGTAAAATTACATATTGGATAGTCGGAAAAGTCTTTTCGTATTTCTAATCAAACTTCATTTTTTTTTTTATATTTATAATGAACTTTAATGAACGAAATATGTACCATTTTGGTCGACCGCTTTTTCACATTTTTCCGCTAGAGACATTATTCCATCGGTTTAAAACTTTTCTGGTTTCTCGGCGAAAAATTGCAACAAGTAATTTTCATAGGCTTCTCTTAAAGCCAAATTTAGTCCTACAAAAGAGTTCTGCATTGACCGAAACAAATGGTAGTCCAATGGTACAAAGTTTCCAACCAAGCTCTTTTGTTGAGTCATCAAAGATGAATGTATGTTATCTAGCGTTGTCCTGATGGAAGACGAAGTCCTTTCTGTTGATGAGTTCTGGCCGTTTTCCTCGATTGCTTGTTCAATCTTATCAGTTGTTGACAGTAAAATGTAGAATCTATCATTCGACCAGGCTTGAGCAGCTCATAGTAGATGATTCCTTTCCAATCCCACCAAACGCTCAGTATAACCTTTGCGACCATTTGTTGAACTTCACCACACTTGGATCATGGTCTTTTTCGCGCATTATTGTCATATTTGATCCACTTTTCGTCTCCTGTTACCATTCGCTTCAGAAATGGTTCGATTTCATTTCGTTTCAGCAAAGAATCGTAGATGTTAGTTGATTCGGTCCCTTAAATTTTTCACAGACAATACCTATGGTACCCAAATATAGAGCTTCTTTTTGTAGTCAGCCTTTTTTAAATGGCTTAAAAGCGCTTGATGATGACTGCCAACACTATATGGTATGACGCAATGTGATTGGTAACACTGGAGATAGACGAGTCCAACGACATCTATTGATAAAATACGAAAATACTTTTTCGACTACCCAATGTATCAGGATCTTCTCGACCGATTTTAAAAATTCGATATGTGACATTCTTCTAGCATTCTTGCCCACTTCCCATGTAACACAAATTCCATCATTCAATCTGACTCTCCTTTTCAGTGTACAAATCAAGAAGTAATAAATGATAGTATTTCTGTGTACCAGAAATGTGTTGAATCGGGTCAATACTTCCCTGAGCTCCCATTTACCTAAAATTTATAGATTTTTGAACTTCCGGGTGACTTTTTACTGCATATTGTATATCAACCAACAAGCTAGTTATCTCAATGAAACTGAATGAGGGTGTTTTACTCATAACAGTGTATCTTTGTGCCTAAAATGGATAAAATTGCACGAAAACTTGACCCAAACCTTATATACCAAACATATAACATCACGGTGATTTTCTTTAATATGATTGGTAATGGTATGTGAGGTACTTTGATGAATCCCAAGGAATATTTCTATATATATTTACATATGTATATGCTCTAGTCTCTCAGTTTTTGTTATTGCGATCTGATATTCTTTCAAATGTTCTTTTTTCTCTAAGAAACTGTTCATTTGTCGGAATCGCCGCACTATAGAATACAACTATCATACAAACTAACCATTCAAAACAAAATAGCGATTTTTATAACCTTTAATTTTATTATAAAGGAACCCGTGGAAGGTATTAAAGCCGATGGTAAGAATTTATTTAGAACCTCATAATATCTAATGTTTGTAAACTGACTAAGCTGCGCTCTTGTCTAATCCTAACTCCATATATGAATATCAATTAAGACGCACTTGTTGTTGACGATTATGCCCACTTAATTATTATGTACATACTTATAATGATTCCGCTCGTATACAAAAAAACTCACATTTATTTGCTTTAATTACAGCAACTAAGCGCTCGTGTATGAAAATATATAAATATTATAAATATGTACATAAGACTCAGTCATACGTACAGAACGCATGATTAACAATTTCAATGGCAGCAATTTTCTCTTTCATTTACAGTCGCGGTTGTCATATGTTTCTTATTGTGTTGGGCCCCCTTTCACGCGCAGCGGCTAATCGCTGTTTATGGTCCGAATGTTTGGGGTGGCGGCAGTGAGAGTGCTGATGGTGTTGCTGGCGGTGGGGAGCACGATGACGCTGCTGCCGCTGATAAGAATCATCATGTGGTGATATACACCGTTATGACCTATGTGTCGGGAGTGCTTTATTACCTGTCGACATGCATCAATCCGTTGCTGTACAACCTGATGAGCAACAAGTTTCGGCAGGCATTCAAGGTGTGTGCAATGCATTTACATATAGGCATACCGTAACTAAAATGGCGTAAATTTGCCGCTAATTGTTATTAATTGTAATTTTCAGTCGATTTTGCTACGCAAGAAAACGAATGGCTCTCTCAATTATCGACGCACTCAACAGTCGCAGAATTTACGTCGTAATCCGACACTCACCTCGAGTACTCACCGTGAATCGAGTGATTCGGACCCGCTTTCGAAGCATTCAATGTTGCAGGTTGGTGTACCGTTGTGTATAATTATAGTTATAAAAGTAACCGTCTTCGATTCGTTAAAAATTAGAGAGTGGCAAATCGAAATTACAACTAGCATAACTCAAATTGTAGCATAATTAAAATATGAGTGAGTGGGAGGTTACATCATACAGTACTATATTTTAATGAGTATAACCCCCTACTCTTTTGAAATTTTTTAAGAAGAACGCTCAGCTTAATCAGAAGTGAATCGGAGATGGTTTGTATTCAAGAAAATATTTACATTAATTTCTTTCGATTTTGCAGGCCGCGCTAAATGAGCGAAACGTGAACAGTAAACTAATGCCATAAACCGGAGAGTAGTGTACATTTATGTATATTTAAAATCACATATATAATTATATGTATGTATATGTAATATATATATACTATATATGCAACGGTTATCATGATATATTCAAATTGTTAGAAGATAACCTAGAGTACAATGGTTCGAAACCCAGCAAAGACGTAGGCTATGTGGAAGCTATTCAGGTTTGGAGCAATCAACTTCATATGAAAATGTATAAATTATTGTATCACGATCTAACCAATACAATTTATAATTACTCGTATTATACAAATTCATTATGTTTTTCGTGTGGCTACATACATCTATTCAGTACCTCCTTGATCCAATAAGCAAAGTCAAATACTTACTATTCATACGACTTTTGAGTTTGGGTGATAATGCTACATTGGATTTTAGATTATTTGATAAGCACTATCTCCTATAGGCGATACATTTTACTAAACAGTTCTAAAGTCTATAAAGTGATATACTGTCTTTCTCCTTAAGTAATTGACATTATTGTCCAGACTTGTTTTGAAGTTGGAACAACCTAAAAAGTGTTCTGACTTCGTCTTGTTGAGGATGAATATTAAAGATCTCAAGTAGTATCGAATTTATCTACAACACACGGATAAAATGTTGTTTAATCTATACCTGTATCTTACTAAAAAGTCTCAAATATTAGGATGACTGCTCTCACAGTGGACAAAAGCATATTACAATGATTTCTAATCGATTCTGGAAACAAAAAGGTCTTGTGTTGAATATTCTACCAAATCCGACATAATACGTAACAAAAATTTCTCAAGTGAAGTATGTTTAAAAATAGAATTTAACCAGGTTACCGACCTTTAGGCGTTTACCTATTGGAAACATGAGGTTTACAATTCCAGTGGTGGTTCTGTGTCTATAGAATCTTAAGCTTCTTTAGAAGTAAATTCTCTAAGAAAGTATTTCCCAGTACCAAGCATAAACGTCTAATCTTTATAAAATCACCAATTGTGCTTAAAATAACCGTGTCGTCGCTGTTTTAAGTATTCTTCCGTATACATACATAGTAATGAAAATTCACAAGATTTCCTCTAGAAGTTAAAACTTTTTGCTTTAATAACATCAATTTATTTAATAAATTGAGCTTTCAAGCTCGTGTATTATTCATAAAAAAGCCAACAATTATAGAAATGGAAAGCATAAAAAGAATAAATATATTGCTTTGTTCCCTAATTCGGTACTCTACGTTCTACCCGAAATTTATTTCAGTTCTTCAGATAGTTGAGATAAATAGACTCAAAATATATATATCACTGCTATAAAATCTTGAATGATCATTCATTTAAAGTTTTTTCATTATTTTGGGATCACCAATTTTCGAAAAAAATTATCAACTGTGATTTATCGATAAAACATTCCATTTCTCTAACATATTTGCCATCATTTTAAGTGATAGTTTTTTTCTAAAACACTGAACGTAAATATTTGAATGCTTCATCGAAATATTGGTGTACAGAAAATTATTTTAAATAATTAAAAATTAATCGAATATTTTTATAATGTGTAAACCAATATTTTATGATAGAATTGAAAACTTTGATAATATTGTAAAGTAACGAAATTGTATGTGAAATGCATATGTATGGATATTTTGCTATAGAATCAGGTTTGAAACTAGCTTCCGCTTTAAGATTTTAATTTGATTTTAATTAATTTATAAACTATCGATTAAATTATCGATTAAATCACATATAATAGTGAATGTATCGATATTTGTAAGAGAAAAACTTGCATACAGAGAATAAAACTAGATAACTAAAAATAAAATTTACTTTGCTTTTTTATCAACTGCATAAATATCGATTAATTATGGAAAAAATTATCGGAAAATATCGAAAGTAATTAAACTATATTTAATTGATTTAATTTATTAAATATCAATAATATCAATTTAATTTTTCGATGAAAAAAAACGTATAAACTATCGATTAATGTATCGAAAAAATAGTATATCTGAATGTATCGATGTGTGTTAGAGAAAAATTCACATACAGAAAATCAAAGTAGATGATTAAAAATAAAATCGAATAACTATGACAAAAAAATTATCGAAAAATATCGACATTTATATATTAAACTATAATTAATTAATTTTATTAAATATCAATAATAACTATTGTCTTTTTTTTTTATTAAAAAAAGGCATTGAGATATATGGCCAATTGCTTTAATTAAATTTGACGGAGATTTATTGTATTACATTCCGATAATTCATACGCACTCGGGTTCAGACCAGACTGCATGTATGTAACTATCGGCATTGCCGACAGTATGTAAATCACCATTTTATTCACACTGTGGCTATTAAATTAATTTCAATTACTTATAATTACAGGCTATTGACTTTGAACGCTCATGGGCAAACACGTGTGGATACATCGCAAAAAATATAATTTAGAATAGTTTCATACAAATGAGATACTTAAAAGTGGCTACTTATTTAATTGCTGAATTCAGCAAGCGAACAGCATCTTAGTAATTTAATTCACTTATAACATACAGTACTTATTCACAGCTATTTATATGTAATTGTTAATATATACCTTTGTTTGTACATATTGTATATTTGTATGTAATAAGAGAGCTACTGACAAATTATACCCTTTACCGTTAAGCATTTAAAAGCACGCTGTATAATTACAACCATTACTTGGTAATGCTAAAATTATCTTATTTATTCTTTTGCAAAACCTGTTAGATAAAAAATAAATCAAAATTTATAACTGTTTGTTTTTTTCTATATACGAGTATATAATATACCATAGCCGCGCTGTAATAAAAGGTGCTAAAAAAAATTATTAAGTCAAAATGAATTGCCTATCCAACAGAAAAGAAATGTAGTAATATAACGTTCATATTTGCATAAATTATTAAGATATTATAAATAATTATTATTATATATTAATAACAGGAAAAGTAAATCGTTTTTTATTCTTAGAAAGTTGTTGATCGAGTGAAAGTGCTATGAAATATAATAAACATCAATTCAAATTAACCTCAAAACTCGTTCGTGCCCAACGAATATCAGAGTATCTTTTGCTTTGTAGACGTCGCATAAGCTTAAGTTTGACGTTTGAGTTATGTGACTTTTTATCAAATATTTTGTATTCAGCATTTCTTTGTAAATGAGTATACTTAATTACTATAAAGATTGATCCATTTAAAGGTTCCCTACTTTTTAATGGAAAAAACACAGAAACTTCAAATTTAATGGTGAACTTTTATTATCATTCGAAAGAACATTTATTTTTTGAAGATTATCTCTTCCAAATGTTGGCAGTGGCTACGTCTCAGATGGTCCATCCGTTGTGTTAAATTTTCGATTACTCTTTCGAGCATGAAACGCGTGATGTTTTGCTCCAAGGCCTAAATCGAAGTGGGATTGTCGGCATAAAGTTTACATATCACCACAGGAAAAAGTCTAACTGTGTAATATCACACGATCTTGATGGCCAAACGAGCGGTCCAAAACGTAAAATTATCTACTAACTCAAGTGTTCTCTCAATAAATCCATTGATTGATGCGATGTGTGGGAAGTGGCACCGTCTCGTTGTAACCAAATGTCGCCAAGATCGCAAGCTTCAATTCGAACTCCGAAATGATGTTTGAAAATCGTTCAAATATATTACCAAAATAATGATTCGGTTCGGACGACGCATCACACATTACGTCCAATATTCGATCGACATAATCGAACAAGCATGGATCGGTTTCGCACCAAATTTATTCTAGTCGATAATGCGCATTCTCAGAGACGCCGTACAGGGCACATCGAAGACCCTATTGCTGCTGTAGCGCAGAATATCGAAGAAGACCTAAATGAACTCATCCACCAACGCGCGCGAGAATTGGAGCTGTGTTCAACCACTTTAAGGTATATTTTGCGGAAGATTCTTTGTTTGCGAGCATCAAAAGCGTCACATATTTCGGGAATGGGTCCAAAACGATATGGGCAGCGATCGCGCCAAGATCGTACGATTAAATAACGCTGTTTATTATATATTCTGTTTAGTTATGTGAAGTTGCTTGTGTTCGCAGATAAGCTCGAGACAACTGACATACGGTTTGGCATACAGTTGAACTTTGAGTAGTTATATATATTACGTAGGTTGCTATATATATATATTTCTGGACTAGGCAAAACTAAGTGTTGCCAGGTGCAATCTGACATTTCCATTGGAAAGTTTGACTTTTTTTAGCATAACATCACTCAGAACGTTTTGTCATTTAATCGTGAATTGTTTTATTTACAGGGAATTAAACAATTCATCTCGGCCAAAAAATGGAATTAACTCGTGATCATTTTCGTGCGATCATTTTTCACAACTTTCGACGTGGATTATCACGACAAGAGTGCATCGATGAACTAAAATCTTTGTATGGCTATGAAGAACCATTCTATAGCACTGTGAAAAACTGGTACAACGAATTCAATCGTGGCCGACGCTCGCTGAAAGACGAATTCCGTGAAGGTCGTCCAAACACAGCCGTTGCGTCAGAAAACATCGATGCCGTACGTGAACTGATAACGCAAGACCGTCATGTAACATACCTTCAGATAGAGGCATGCCTATGCATTTCTCCCACCAGCATACATTCGATATTGCATGAACACCTGGCCGTAAAAAAGGTTTGTTCTCGTTGGATCCCGCACAATTTGACAATCGCTCAAAAAAAGACTCGTGTGGATTGGTGTAAAGAAATGCTGAAAAAATACGATCGCGGTGCTTCAAAAGACGTTTATAAGATCGTCACAGGTGACGAATCATGGATCTATGCGTATGAGCCCGAAACAAAACAGCAATCGACCGTGTGGGTCTTCCAAGACGAGCCAAATCCAACGAAAAAAAAACCATTTTCGTTGATAAATATTCCTATTTTCATTATTAGGCCAGAAATATATATAGCTGCCTTCGTACACCTGTTACTTATAATAATTTATACTCATTTAATTTCGTCTTTTCATAATAAAGAAACTTACTCCGAAATGATGTTTGCAAAACGTGCAAACATACGGATCTCGAGTTACGGAACGTTGCTTGGAATACAGTTGAACTTTGAGTAGTTGTATGTAATATATGCATATATATTGAGGACTTAAGCCTTCTAAGTCAAAAGTTCACTAATATTTGGCGTGCAAATATTAGGTTAAATTATTATGTAATAAAGATTATGTGCATTAGAGGGGTTGATTTATAGGGAGTCAAGAAAATGGAAAACTTGTGTATGCGGGAAATGTTCAACGAATCATTTTGAACCACTTTGTCTAATGAAATGTGTGCCTAAGCCCGGTTTCGAGCGATCTGAACGATTCCGACAAATGATCAATAGAATATCAAAATACACCTGTGTATTAAATTCCATGCAAGTATCTCAAAAACTGATAAAAAAAAATCACAAGAAATTAAACTTCATCTAAAAAATCTAAAGCTCAAAACCGATTTCATAGGCAAAGTGGTTCAGAATGATGTGTAGAACATTTCCCGCATACGCGATTTTAAAGAATAAAAATCGACCCGGTCTAATGTTCATATATATTAGGTAAAGTAAACAGCAATTGAAAATAAATAATATTATTTGCGTGATTTTACACGAAATTTGTTTAACATATTTATTTATATTTATTGAGTTATAGTGTTTGTTTTTTTTTTATTCACTTATCTACATGCATAAACATATATATGTCGTACGCTATAAATAAAACAAACATAACAGTAATCATTAGCGTATAGTTCTGTGAGATAATCACTATTATTATCATGTAATTCTAGGGTTTCAGTAATTTTCGCCACAATTTATTACCGAATTTGCATATGCCATAGTAAAGTATAAATATATATGTATATACTAGATTGACATACAAACGTACACATTTCAGACACTCTATTGATTTACTCACGATGCGCCGGGTAAATGCAGTTTTGCGATTGTCCTTTGTCAGGATATTTGTGAATCATTTTTATGTATACATATATATATACATATGTATTAAAGCCATGGATGGTTAGAAAAATCAGAAAAAAAACTATAAACAGAAAAATGCAATCAGCGAAATTGAAATTTGTTTTGTATTTCAGTTGAGTTAAATGAGTTTGAGGTTATGTACGAGTAAGTAAATTTTAAATATATGTACCATATAAGGGTGGAAGGCTAAAGGACTGCTATATTTTGGTCTGATGATTTATTTTGCTATTTTGCAGAATAATCGCTATTAAAATATGTTCCAATGAGAAAATGAAAATGGCATTGATTCGGGAGTAGATAGATAGGTACGTATGTATATACTAACATCATCTGGTGACACAATACTGAGCTCAGAAAAAAATTAGCAAGCGAGTTTTAGAACAATGCTTAAAGGTCAGTAATATCGGCCGGTGAAACGGCTCTCGTTTTTGGTAGAAAAATCTAGCAGTCATATTTAAGGACGTTTGGATGATTTACGAGTAACTGGTCATTCTTTTTCTTCGATGGCAACGACCTAAAATCGGTTTAACCAGTTTCAACGTGACCTCACGACCGTTTATGTTGTACCACGGCCGGGCGGCCCGAAAGTTGATAGCTTGAAGGTTAGCGTGACGAAATTTTTTTTTCATTGGCAGACTACAGATTGAGCATACGTAAATAATTGAGGCATATAAAAGCACTGCGTGTGGTCATAAGTGCAACCGTTAGATCACTAGTTTTGGCATCGTTTAGTGACCGTCGAAGAAACATGGGTTCATCAGAGACCAAAGTACAGTCGAAACGTTGGGCTTTATTCTGGAAGTTCCTTTAGAAGAAGACCAATACTGCTGTATTGGTCGAAAAGATGATGACAAAGCTTAATGGGATTCACAAGGTGTGATCTTCATGGGTTAAATGGAGAATAAATTCTATGCCGACTTCCAGAAAATAGATCCAATTGGGAAGAAGAAAGTGATTTAACGTCATGAAAATGCACCGGTTCACATTTCCGCCATCAAAATGGCTAAATTGACCGAATTAGGCTCTGAACATATCCACCATATTTTCGAGACTTGGCCCAATACGACTCTTTTTGGTAACCAAACTTGTCAAATCACTCGCTTGACAGAAATTTGAGTGCAATGAGGAAGTTATCGCCGCTGTGATGTCTCAAGTATAGTGCATTAAGAGAAGACTATGTTGAGAAATAAACCAGCATTTTTGTTTATCTCTGCTAGGCTATAACGTTATCGAGCTTTCGGCCTCATTTGAGAATACAGTGTTCTGCGAGAAGAGCTACATTAACCACCGGAGAGTGTGAATTTGCGTAACTGTCTTGGATGATGTCTAAACGTTGAAGAAAAGTGAAATGTGATATGTTGAAATGGTAAACCTTGCGGAACACACTGACAAAAGTTGACAGAATTAAACATGGCCGCCACGAGCTGTCAAAATTAAGTCATCCTGTAATTAAGTGCTCTCATATTTTATTTGCAAGGCTACTTATTTCAGGCATAGCTATAAAGGGCAGATTTTTAACATTAAATAGATCTCCATTATTTTTCTCTGGCGCTCGCTTCTGTATTTTAAAGGCTTAGTTGCTAGGCGATTGGTACCTAAAAGTATAGACACTTTCTGTAGCCGATTTGTTGTGGTGCGAACTTTGTGATTAAACTGACATTTGTGATGAAAGAACTTTTTGAAAGCTATAAATGACTTAAAAGCTGTGTTCAGCTAACTGTAATAATTCCAACAGGGCTCGTAAATATATTCATGTCAATACAAAAGTGTATATTAGCATATGAATACGTAATTGGAATATTGGCTCAATCGCATAATGCCCATAGGACGACCTTAGGGTAATTGCTTCAGACTAATTTGCTCATTCTCTTGACTTATTTGTTAACTGTTGTATCTTATATTTAAAAATACATTAGCGTGTGAGTTTAAAGAGAAAACGTAATACGATTCGCAGGAATACATTTTATTGAGTATACGTTTGCGAAGGTGATTGCTTTGCAAGGTAATTAGCAACAAACGATTTTATTTCTAGAGTTTGATTGTTATTACTCAAATTTCAATGATAAGAAGAGGAACCACCATCAGATTGTGAAATCTAAACCATAGTATCGAAAAAAATAGTCTTGGAGATTTGATTTGATATTGTCCTATACAAAATTTTTTTTCTGAAAGCTCTACTCAGACCTACAGACGAATAAAGAGTCTATACTATAATAATAATTTTATATAATTGTAAACTAAATGCATATACAACATTGAAAATGTTACAGTAATGACCAAACAATTAGGACGTTATTCCTTAAAACGATAAAACAAACCGCCATATCGGCAACAGCACGGCATCTAATGAACGTCAGCATTTCGACTTGGCAACGTAGGCCAGTACGTGCATGACGTATACATGACGTATAGAATCACACTTGATTTACGAGCGCAACAACAATGCGGGTATTCATTTACAACTTTTTATGTTATATTTGTACAATTTCGTAATTTTTAAACTCTTGCAACATGTTGCTACAGAGTAGAATAATTTTGTTCACCTAACGGTTGTATGTGACACCTAAAACTAAAGGAGTTAGATATAGGATTATATAGATATATGGAAATAATCAGAATGATGCGACGAGTTGAAATCCTAGTGACTGTTTGTGCTTGAGCAAGAATTGAGATTTCGTAATGAAACCCGCTATACTTGTATATGTTCCTCGGCAAAAAATAGACGACGTTTTATTTGATGGATGTAATCGGACCATTACCTTGCCCACAAAACACCATTGGGCTAAAATTTTAAAAAAAGTAGGCGGAGCTTAATCGCCTAATAGGTTTAATGTACATATCTCTGAAACTGTTCAAGCCTCTAGGTGCCGAGGATGCAGACCCTAGTATAGTTGAGTTTTAAACAGAAAATATCGGTCAATGTGTGAATTGAGAGTGTGTTTTTCTAAACCGGTGCATATTTGTGCCCTCTAACTAAGAAGCCTTACGTACTTGTACCTCAAAATATTACCTTGGTATGACATGTTTGGTTATACCCAACCTTAACCCTTCCTTACTTGTTTCCATATAATTTTGCTACAAGTTTTGCTTTGAGTGTAAGCATGTGTGCAATGTTTATTTGGCGCGCAGAAAAGTATGCAAAATGTGGGGAAATCCGAAACGTTGTCGTCATTATTTGCTGTCGTATTTTTATTTGTGTACTTCCGGTATTTTACTCGTATTACAAATGTGTTAGTCACTAGGGAATATTAAAAATTCGAATAAAGTTACATGTATTTATAAATTTATTAAGAAAAGTGTTTTCTCTGTGTTAAATTAATGAACTTATTCTTGGAAGTTAAAAAAGAAAAAAAAAAGAAAGAGTGAAACTGTTAATACTAAACGCTACAGACAACAAATAATCAATTTGAACCATGCATTGATCGAAAAACGACCAGAATGGACCAGAAGACACGGAAAAATAGTTTTTTCTACGTACCAATATACAAAACAAAATTGGTGTCGGATACAACCAAAGTACTCGGCTGGGAGCTGCTACCTCACCCGCCGTATTCACCAGGGCACCACTTTCCCATTACCATTTGTATTCATCGATGGGACATTCATTGCCTGAGCCAGAAAAGTGGACAGAATGTGTAAAAAGCAATGGTCAATACTTTGAATAATTTTTTTTAGTTTCCCATTCAAAATTGGTATTTAATTTTCACAAAAAAATTTCCTTTTGGGTGTGTACCGGCTGAAAAATGTAAACTTCAAGATTATTTTTACTTCAAACATCAATAGTTTTCAATTACAGTGGTACTCCAATATAACGAATGATATAATGTTGGGACCGTTCGTTAAACTGAAATATTCGATATATCGGAAACGAAAACTGCATTAATATTGGTACATATGTATATGTTTAAAAATAACTATTTATTCATGAATTCATAAGCATTGGTTGAAATAAATACATATACAATGGAAAATGCATTCAATAAAATTAATAAAAGTTTAATTTTATAACAAAAATATGAGCATTATTCAACTGAAAAGAAATTTGTTATGCTCATTTGCTTTTGTGGGCGAGAAATTTTGAGATTTTGTGCCTTTAGATGTAGGCTTTTCAATAAAAATATTTTTTCCTGTTCCACCTTGTTTTCTTCAGACCATTTGATACACTTCTCAAAGCAGTCGATGGCATAGGATGCTTTATTGGCGGCACAGCTACAACTGCAGCGGTATCACCTTCCTCCTCTTCCGAAATTTCTATAGCTAGTTCATTTTCAGCACTCGGGTTCTCTTCTATAAGTACATTGTCTGAACTGTTCCATGCTTCCAAATCATCTGTGTTGAAGTTTGATATTCGCTTTTCTTTAACGATTGTCATCTCAATGTGCCAGCATGTACCTTTAACACTTCTTATCACTTTCCGGCAATTTTTAAAAAAAAATTGTGCAAACACTCGATTTTGGAATACCATATTTCAAAGAAATTTTTTCAGGGTTTTCCCCTTTTTATTTTCGTCAATTATTTTTAATTTGTCACCCAAGCAAAGCCGTTTCCGAATTGAAGGCATTTTTAAATAATTTATGCGATATCCTCACTTTATCACTTTGAACTCACAACTGAATCCTTAGAAAAAAATAGCTCAATAATAACAAGAACTAACGGGTATTTAACTGCCTGCATTGTTTGTTGTTGTAATACAACCAAAACCAAATACAAACGCCATACATTCGTAATATCGAGTTCATCCAATTTCCAGCTTTCGTTATATAGAGTCATCAATGTATTGAAAAACAGCGTTCGTTATATTGAACATTCGTTATATCGGCGTTTGTTATACTGGAGCACCACTGTATTAGAAGATGATCTTACAAAACCTTATGGACCAATGGACCTATGTATAATCCTTAAACTAATACACCACTTCGGAAAGCAAATTTTATTTAATATCATAGTGAGCTGGATCGTTTAAGCTTTGCAGTATTATTCTTCTTTGTTCTCAGGTTAAGCATTATTTTTAAAAATTTCAAAGTCAAAGTTTCTGTGAGTATATATACACCCTTTGGATACTTTGTAGCTCTAGAGAGAGGCTTTCTACGTTTTCTCCATTCATCATATTTTGTTTAAAAATGTGGTTATAAATACAATACTAATTAGTTGCGATTAATTGGTAACATGCATAAAAGCAATTTGATATAAAAAATGTCCTTAAATTTGCATTAATGTTCCTAAACAATAAAAGGAATATATCATTTTAAAATATTAATTTTCTTTATGCTCAAAATATATTTTAAGCGTATCTCCTTTAATTTCTATAATAAAGAAATTGTTAATATTTATGAACATTCGATATTTTTCCCCGCGGCTAATACATACATATATTCTCAAAGAAAAATTTAATTCGTTTCTTGTCTTCATAAGCGTTCAGCTAAGCTTGTAGTGGTCAGCCTACATGTGCGCTGTCTGCAAAAATACACACCACAACAGTATTCACACGCTTAACAAGCAGCAATGGAAGACCTTAACGGCAGCGAATTTCATCGGTGATAATAACACCAGTGATAAGACCCACGCTGAAAGCAAAAACTTCGTGCTCTAATTCGCAGCTTCATTGGTTGATGGTATGCTCGCATACATATTTACATATTCAACTAACACATACACATGTACAAACAAATTTGCGAAATATTCGCTGTTCGTTCGTTCGCCAACGCTCGCAATATTGCTTCGTTACGTATACGCATGGTGCGCCTGCATTCGGCATCGCTGTTAACGTCGCTGTTAGCAGCACTATTGTTTCAGCAGCACACTGTTGCGTCGGATTTTCACCTGTTGCTTGTGCTGTTACTCATTCTTGTTATTTAACATCATTCTTAACACTGTTGATGCCGCGCTCGGCTTTGCCGCTTTTTTTTCGCTGGCGGCTGCGCTGCTTCCACGCTGTTAATAATGCTGTCGTTACTGTCGCAGCGCTGTAGCTGCTGCTGTTCTTGTCACTTTTCATATGCGCCTTTTAGCCTTTGACGGCTGCGAATTGGTTTCTACAACATTGCAGATTTTTGTATAAAAGCCAATGTTGCTTCCTATTTGCGCACAACGTTTGCAAAAGTCTATTTCAAAAGTTTAACGGTCGCTTTAGCAGCGAGTCGAAGGTGTGAAAAAATTGTGTGCGGAAAATTTCTCGTGTTCTTCATATTTGGTTGACAAAGAAAGTGCATTTTAGTTGTGAGCAAATCGTAAATAAAATGTTTAACTGAAAGTGAATTCCCACATTCAATAGTTCGAAATTGAAAATTGCTTTGGAAATATGTGGCGCTCAACGGTTTTTATAATTATTTTAATTTGTTCAGTATTCTCGTCGAATGTTCAAGGTAAATAAAATTTTAGATTTCTTTTTTTTAGAACAAATGAAAATTTAGTGAAACGTTAAAATGCGATCTGTCGATGCAAATATAATATAAATTTACAAGTAAAAACCGATGTTCTCTAAAACAAAAATATGTTGCCTAATTTATTCTGGATTTTTTCAAAACAAAAGCTTTTCTTAAGAACAACATTGTCATACTCAAAATAGCCTATGTTTAGTAAACACAGTAATATTTCTAATGAAATAAATTGGTTCGTAGGCAAGACGCACCCAAATTCAAACGGTGTTTATTTAAAACTCACTAGCAAGCAATATTTTCCTTTTTCGACCTCCTCTATTAATAAACCAATGAAATTATTATAATGTCGAATTCACTAAGCACGAGCTTGGAAGCCAAATTCGAAAAACGAAGAAAGTATTCACAAGTAGATTATTTGATCTCATCAAAAATATATTATATGTAAAGGTGACCAAAAACTTAAAACTGACAATAGTTTTATATGAGTTTCCTTTTTTGACAACGTAGGTACGAATCTCTAAATGTTTTGACCCGAAAATTTTCTCATCAAAATAGCAGATTCGCAATCATTATATTAATGCACAAGTCTACGAGTTGGGCTCAGTTGGATTAAAAATACTCCATTCGGAAGAGAACTGCAAGGCTTCTTTAATAATTTTAGAATTCATCATTTGGATTTCCTGCCAAATATGTTTTCGATTTCTTGTTGAGATATTCAAGTCTGTTGTGTCTTTGACATAACTATGCCCCAAAGTGACAGGAGATGATATATCTGGTCTCAAAATCTTCGGAAAATGCAACTTAAACAAATTACTGAATTTTCTCAAATCTACAACAAAGTCGTCTATCTATTACAAATCCAAGCAAATGTTGTTTTGAATATTAGCCAATATAGTTAGGTATGTATATATATTCAAGATACGTCTTCTTTTTTATGTAATTTCGTAGACACCGCTTACGCGGTTATAGCCAAGTTTACTACAACGCGCCAGACGTTCTTCTTTTTCACTGTTTGGTGCTTCTCCATCTGGTCTTTCTAACAAAGTGAAGGTCTTCCTCTTCCTCTGTTTCCTCCGGCGGGTACTGCATCGAATACTCTCTGAGCTGGAGTGTTTTCATTCATCCGTACAACATGACCTAGCCAGCGTTTTTTAATTCTCTGAACTATGTCAATGTCGTCGTATTACTCGTACAGCTTATCGGTCCATCGAATGCGATTTTCGCAGTTGCCAATGTGTAAAGGACCATAAATCTTCAAATCAAAACCTTTTTCTTGAAAACTTGTAACGTCGGCTCATCAGATGTTGTGTTCGAAATTATCTACGACTTCGAAGTTATGTGATGATCGAAAAATTTTCACCATGGTAACAATCGTCAGAAATTCTGTCGTGAATTATGTTTAGTTAATTGTAATGCCCTTAAAAACAATTAAACCTTCGTACCGCATATTTATTAATATCTCAATTAAAGAAAATAAAGTTCACACCTAATTGAAATGACATCTAGAGCAATAATAACAAATCTAAAATTTTTAAGCTGTATTTTTAAAGCATTTTACAATTATTTTCTAACTACATTCTGAAAAGAAAAAAAATTAAAATTATATCCTGGACAGAATTCCACTTGTAAATTAAAAAATTTTTTTTATTTGCTTACAATTTTGTGTATAAGTGTAGTAAGTTCCCAAAATGCGTTTTTTTTTTTCTTGGAACAGTATTCTACGGGAAATGCCATATGACCTTCTTAAACATATTTGTTAGTATCTCCCTTAAAAATTTTTAAGGCACTTTGAAGTGGAAATTTTTCACAAAAATCGAACTTTTTTGTAACAATTAAAATTTCGACTAATCCTTCGAAAGAACCTTTTTTTCGAAGGTCCTGTTGTTCTAGCGGCAGAATTCTGCGAGATGACAGTCTTTGAACGGATAAAACAATCCGGGTCCGTTCCGTTTACTTAGACCCGACTGTCGTTAGAACGGAGGGTTCTCCTAGAGTTCTGCTACGGGGTCAAGGAAAATCAAAATTTTACTAAATCGCCGATTATTAAATTACATTCAATTCTGAACTCAACTCTACTCTTATATATATTTATTTATGAAATACGAGTAAAATGGTTTTTCAAAAAAAAAATGAAAAGACGATTTTTTGCGGCTTGCAAATGGCTTTAACCCCATAAGTTTAATATGAAGTTTGTAACACATAAACGGAAACTTAGGAGTTCTATAAAGTATATACATACATATAGAAATAATCAGGATGGTGAGTTTAGTCGATTAAGCGAACTAAACATATCTGAAATTTCGCACAAATCCCTTTCACATGAAGCCGCTCACAATTCGGATCACTATAAAATACTGGCACCATACAAACTGACCGATCAAAATGAAGTTAAAGCTCATTTAACATTCTTGTATACTATAAAAAATGAATCTGTAAAGGGTATTACAGCTTTTGTGCAAGTTAACTTTTTTTCGTTTTTATAAGTGTATTACATATGTACATATGTATGTGTGTAGGCATGAGTAGGAAATATTCCATTTATTTAGCCATAAACTTGCAGAACATTCTTCGACGGGCGACATAATTCATGCAAATAAATATTATTAAATATGATCATGCATTATTATTTAACTAACGGTAGTTGTATATTCAACACCTATTTACATACATACATACACATACTTTACCGCCATAAAACGAATTGTTTTTCACTTTGCTGGCATTTAATTTACAAGCGGGATAAAGTCCATGTATTTAACAACCTGCTATTGGTATGTAGTGACGGTTATTGGCGTAATTCCCAAAACGCTGATAAGATGTAACTATGAGCGGTGTATAAATGTGCAAGGAATATGCACAGGCAGTAAACAAAAACAACATGGAAACTATAAAAATTAGAAAGAGTAAGGTTATGGTTGGTGTACGTTGTATAAAAGTATACCTTATACTATATAAAAACCCACAAGATATACATATGTATGTACTGTACATATATGCATATAGTCCTATACGCATAACCTCAAATTAAACTGGACTCACGTCCGTTGTATGACACATTTTTGTTTCATGATTATTTTCCCTCTATCGACAGCAATGTTTTGCCTAGAACTTCTATGTACCTCTATCATCACATAACTGTAATAAAAATAACAACCGGCACAATAATTGCCATACATCTCACACACAAAGCGTGGGGCTGTATGTGCGTACATAGTTTTAATTGCGGTCGTAAATTAATCCCTTCTGGAAAACAACCACTACCATTGTATTAAAATTGATAAAAAAGAAAGAAGAAGAAAAATAACCGCTTTCGTCGAAAAAAACCATGCTTGCGATATGTAGTATGTGAACTAGTCAAGGTGTCACGCTGAATGGTAACACCAACCACCGTTATGCCACAGCAACATCAGCAACTGTTGGAATTCGCGGCTGGTTGCTCGCTGACGCCAACGCCGGGACGGAAATGTTGGAAAAAATGTGAAACAAATAGCCACAAACATGTTATATCTCTGCCGCCTGATAGGCATGCCTTATTTTGCTTATTCTCCACGCTTGTTATTACTGTTGTTGCGCTCGTTTTTGGTCGTCAAAAAAACAAAAAGACAAAAAAAACGTTAAGTTCGTTTGCACCGAAGCTGAAATACCCTTCGCAAATAAAAAAAACTTTTCCACACAATGGCATCATTTTGATTGCATAGTTTGTATGGAAGCTATATGATGTAGTAGTCCGATCTAAACAACTTCTCTGGAAATTGTACTGTTAGCTCCGTTTCAAATTTCCTGAAGATATTTGTCGAATAAAAAAGTTTTCTATATAAAGATATGACTTTTATCATTCAGTTTGCATGACAGCTATTTGTTATAGTCTACCGATATCGGACGTTCCGACAAATGAGCATATATACATATATACAAGTATGTACATGAATAGCGTGACCAGTTAAGTCCATGTAGCAAACATATGTACACAAACAAGTCTCTCAGTTTTTGAGATATCGGCCTGAAATTTTGCACCAGTCTTTTTCTTCTCCCAAAGAAACTGTTCATTTGTCGGAACTTCCGATATCGGAACACTATAGATAATAAGTTTGGCACGAAGTTTGTAACAGCATCAAGGAAACGTCGGAGATCTACAAAAAAATATGTATACTTGTATATATTGTAACACCATTTATTCAGACATAACTTATTATACCCTGTTCTGGGTATAAAAATAGTTTTCATTTACCAAACAACAGTGGTTTAGTTGCGATTTCCCGCCCTTTTGCTATTGTTCGCTTTTTGTGGAATAATCAGCCGTCAATATTAGTTAATCCGTGAAACTATCTATATCCCCAGCGTCGATTATCTTTGTGAATTTAATATCGCATAGTAATAAACATGGTCATGGGTTCCAAACTAATACGGTTCGTTAACCAATTTCCAAAACACATCTGCTTAGTTTCGTAATGGAGAGAAGTGTTTGTTATAGATTCCAGTAAAGCAGATTTAGAAATATATTAAAGTTCCATTTTTGGACAAATTCAGATTTTGAGTATACATACTTCATCTCATCATAGAACATGAAGTTATTCCTTTTTATGTTGAAGAGATGATTAGTTTTGCTCTTTGGAACGCAGTTACGTTAGATATATCGCTTAAAGCCTCAGAAAACTTGAATGTTTCACCGCGAAATAAAAGTCATATTTCGTAAACAAATCTACTATATCTAATCTAATGATGCTCCAAATTCTAAAATAATTGAATATTCTATTCAAACTTGAGTAGTGGACTCGCCCGCCATTCTGATTTTGACGTGTGGCAAAATGTTCGGGCAAAATATTAAGATATTCGACCTCTGTCGTCAAAATAGACTATTCAACTTTTGCCAGGGCTTATAGTTTCGATATCATAGATTGCTGGTGTTTTGAGAATAGAGGGTAGAGTAGTATATGGGATGTCATAAAGGATCACAAGGACTATATCAATAACCAAGAAGTTTGGTAAATTGAAGAAGAGTCATCTTTTATATGCGGTTAAAAGGAATTACGGAGATAGTAAAAGGTATCTTATTAATCTGGAAAAATACGTAATTAATATTGTCATTGCATTTGATACTTTAAGAACAGAGAAGCATTTGACTCCTATATATCAAGCCCACAATGAATTTGTATATGCTTTATTAAGTATTTGCTTTGGGTTCAAACTTTCTTTAATCACAATTTCTGCCCAACTTTATATTCAACTACAAAGAACTTCTAAAACTAACGTACTTCAAATTCTATATATGATACTCTTGCCAAGAACTGAATATTAGTTGAGAGCTAGCTTCATAGAGCATTGCTCAATCATACAAACGATTAAACATTTTTACATAGTGTAAAGCATAAAAATATCATTAAAATTAAAATCATTTCAATATAATATCCCATGAGATACTTCACTTCACTCTTTCACTTCAAATAAACCTGAAAATCCTAATTACCTTTTAGAGTATATGTAGTCCAACAAGAGTCAACTAATGCTAGTAGGCTATGAAAAGCCAATTTGGGATTAATGAGTCAGGTTAATGGCGCAATTATATACTTACACATGCGGTTATGATCCTTTAACACAAATACATGTGTGTGTGGTTGTGTATGGGTGAAGCACATAAGCATATCGGCAACAAGTTGAGCACATCCTTCAAAGTGCTTGTTATGTTAAGTCGTGGTATTAACTGTTGATACATATGTATGTACGAGTAAAATCGTTAATGACACCGTTAAGTAGGCGTTTAACACGCTAGATAACCGTTTTTTCTATCGCTAATTGTGGGTCAGTAACCGGTTGGTTTTTATTTTCTTTTTATTATATATAAACGCAGTTGGAAAGAAGTTAGGGTGGGTTTGTTGCTAAGCATCGCTGGTTATTAAGGTAGGCTAGATAAATTTAAATATATGAGCATTTGAGTTGTACCACATCGTTGAAAACTCATTTTGCAAATTTGAGTGAACCTTAAAGATACAATATTTAAAATTTAATAGAGAGGAAAATGTTGAGATGAGTTATCCAATAGCAAATATTTTTCCATTTCGGTTATTTGGTTAGGTTCAGGTAGCGTAAACACTTACTTTTCTAGAAAATATTTGTGTAATAGAATCCAAAACTGCAGAGTTCTCCAATTCTAAGTTACCTCTCATTTGCTGATGGAATTTTTGATGAAAATAAACTTCTAGGTATTTAAGAGCGCAAACAGCGAGTTCCGCAAAATCGTGGCCCGAATCAACAGATACGACCTATCTTATGGAAACGCAATGCAAATGATCGCTTCTACCTTCCGCTTTATCGTAGGATACCGTAAATTTCCATGGCATTCGGATTTTTGCCGTAGAAACGTGTCAGCGGATTGCGGTCTAAAAAGACGATTTTTGGGTATTAAAAAAAGACTGTATCAATTATTGGAAAAATAAATATATAGCAAGCAAGAAAAAATCACACGGAGGCAAATCTGGTGAATACGGTGATTGATCGATGATATTCGTTTCGTTTTTGGCCTTAAATTCGGTCACAATCGTAGCTCCATGCGATGGTGGATTATCATCCTGTAAAATCAATGAATTGGTCTTCCACAATTCCGCCTGTTTCCGACGGATGCTCTCATGCAAACGCCTCAATACAGCCAAATAGAACTCCTTATTGACCGTCTGTTCCCCCTGAACAAATTCATGATGCACCAAACCACGAATATCGAATAAAATGAGTATCGCCTTGATTTTTGAGCGGCTTTGGTGGGATTTTGTTTTGATTTCGGTTTTTTTCCCTGCATTCCGATGTTTGTTGACTTGTTTGAATGTCAAATTCATAAACCTATGACTCATTGGCAGTTAGAATGCTCACCATTAATGTGGAATCGGAATTTGCACGATCAAGCAAGTTCAAAGAGAACTGTTTATGGTACTATTTTTTAAAAAAATGTTGCTTTATTGGAACGAGTCGAGCAAGAACGCGTTTCGTACCAAAATTATTCACCAAAATCATCCGAACGGACTCACGAGAGATCTGGAGCTCTTTTGCCACCTCTCTAACACTGGTCTGACGATTTTTAAGCGCCCTTCACTTTGTTAATATTTTTTTCTGAATCTGAACCGTCTTTGAAGACGTTGTGCCACTCGTAGGCTTGTGTTTTTGATAAAACTGAATCACTGTAAGCCTTTTCCAAGATTAGCAACAATTCCGCACACGAAATTTGGTTAGAAATAAAAAATTTGAGACAAATATGATGCATATAGATGACTTAGTTCATTTCTCTTAAAGTTTGAGAAACTAATTGCATGACAATGATAAAAATTGTTTAAATCCTTACTTGCCGCATAAAGAGGGATTCAGCAGGGGAAAATTCTCATATCGAAGCTCCTGTTGATGCCACGTGCGGTTGTGCTGCAAATACATGGCAATTTTTCGGTATTAATCTACATTAGCAGCTTTGGCGGCATAAGTTCGCAGCTGCAATATCTTTGGTCATTATTTATGCAACTGCTGCATAGAAAAATCGCCTTGCCGAGGCGAGAGCTAATATAGAAAGGATATTCTTATGCGCAGGCTGGTGAATGCGTACACGCCGCATACATACGTACATACATATAAACATGGACACAACTCCACAGGTATTCTAATAAAGTTGTCTATTTCTGTGCATTTCTTATACTTTAGACGAGGGGGAAACGCAGTAATTTGTGTGATTAGACAACCAGTTGGCTGCCGTGAACGTGGCACACCCACACACGCACACAAACACACGCGCAGATTTAGTTTTGGTGAATGCTTTTGACTCGATGTTGACTAAAAATAGACTTTGAATCTGAACATAGGTTTTGAATGAAAAAATTCCAATGCAATGGTAAAAATGCACAGTGAGAGGTGTGTATTGCTATAAATACATATGAACATGTAAATATGTATGTGTTCACGTGAAAAGATGCGCGTGCTCCACAATATTTCGCAACACTTGAGAGATTATTAGCGCCGTCTAAACATGTGCAGCTGCTCTGCGCAACACACATACATGCATACCTTCGCACAACATTGTATGTACGTTCATGTGATTGTGCGCTGAGCTGGCTGCGTCCATTATGTGCGCTTTCATAAACCATGACAAATAATTCTCCATGGAAGTACATGTAGTTTGGCCAGCATTCAACATGTTGTTAACGCACACACGCACACACCCGCATGAACTCATTCACACATTCTCTCACATTCATTTCAATGAGATTTACAACCACATGTGCTCATCTCTGAAGAAATGTTGATGTGTGTGCAGGTTTATATGCTCGCTTTTGTTGTTGTTACTCTTTTCTTAACGCGCCATTTCAGCACTTGAATACTGTGTCTTATGTAGTTATGTGTATTATTTTGTAGTTGTTGTTGTTTGAAGCTTTTGTTGTTCGTTAGTTTAAGGTTATGCAGCTTTTACGCTAATAGTAGCCGTACATCATCCACGAATGGATTGAGTTAACTTCGTGGCAGCAGAAGTCAGCGCTGGCGGGCACGGTAGATGCCGTTAGCAACGCACTAAGATCTTTATCCGAAAAATTAGAGAGCAATTTTTTCTCTGCTAGAAATTGTGATTAAATGCCTGGGAATGTAAACGATAACCTTTTAGTGCAGAAATGCAGCTAAGAGGTTGCATGGGTTTCCTCGAATAAAAAAAGCCTTTCAAAAAAAAAATTTCTTATATAAATAATGAAATATTTTATTAGAATTTGTAATAATGGTTAATAGTGTAAACCAAGAAATTCTGAAATTTTAGCAAAAAAATATTTTAAACTGGACCATTGCGACGCCATTTCCGGAGACCCCTCGGAAAAAAGATGCGCTCACGTTGGCAGGATAACTTCTTACAGGATCATCTAAAGTGAAAAAATACGTGTTTTAGTTAAAACCTTAACATAGAACTTGGACGAAGGAAAAAACAACTGAAATTTGGATTTTTGGCAGACATTTTTACAAAAAAATTAAAATTTAAGTGAAAATTTCGTGATATATTTTTTTCCAAATAATTGTAATCGAAAAAAAATCTTTCGTCCAAGTACTTAAGAATAGATTGATTAGTTCCCGAGAAATCTTGCTAACCGACTTCAAAAACGCAGTTTTGAGATAAACGGCGGCGGCTACCTTTGACATTTTAGTTTACAGTTGAAAAAGCAATTAATTTCGGGTTCTGATAAACATAGTATCCTGCAGATGAACTAGGCTTCATATAATATCCGACGGTCAAGTACAGATTTGCGGGCTTTCGTCATAACCAGATGCCCGTTGTTGGCGGTGAAAGTCGACTCGAAATCATAACAGTGAACAGTCGATCTCTTAGCGAGCATGAAGCAAATCTGTGGATATGGATTGTGTATATTTTGGGTCACACACTGTGATAGTAAAAAAACAATTTTCGGGAATTATTAAAAAAAATATTAAATATTGATATTAAATATTATCAATTATTTAAGGTTATAATTATACATAATTAAAGAGCACAGTTTGAAGAAAAATTTATATAAAAGGGGATCTATTTCAAGGTTCCCTACTTTTTTGATGAAAAAACACAGACGGAGAAAGTTTATTATCATTCGAAAGAACATTCTTTGGCAACTATTTTTTGAAGATTATCTATTTCAAATGTTGGCCGCGGTTATGCCGTTCACTCCATCTTTCGTTGACTCGTTGGAGCATTCCGATTTGTTTTGCTCCATGGCCTGAATCAAGTGGGATTGTCGGCTTAGAGAAAAAAGTCTAACGGTGTGATGTCACACAATACGTGACTGACCAATCGACCGACCCAAAACGTCAAATTATCCGCTCACTGAAGTGTTCTCTCAATAAATCCACTGATTAATGCGATGTGTGAGAAGTGGTCACCATTTTTGAAGAAATATGGACCAATGATTTTAACTCCTTCAAATATTTTTTTTTTTCTGAATGAAATGACAGCTCTTGAATCTCTCCGGGTTTCTCTTCGTCCCAAATGCGGCAACTTGTTTTGACTTG
This sequence comes from Bactrocera dorsalis, assembly GCF_023373825.1. Taxonomy (NCBI): domain Eukaryota; kingdom Metazoa; phylum Arthropoda; class Insecta; order Diptera; family Tephritidae; genus Bactrocera; species Bactrocera dorsalis. The sequence continues at coordinate 22,315,113 of NC_064304.1, read as the reverse complement.
CTTTGAACCAGAAGTGAGTCTCATCGTTTAACTAAATTTGGCTCGAAAAAGTCAGATCTTCTTGGAACTTTTCAAGAGCCCATAAAGCGAAGCGATATTGCTTAGGAAGATCGAGCGACTTCAGTTCTTACGCTAAACATAAAATGCTCCAGAGACTGAGTTGCTGAGAACGGAGCCGATTTGACTCTCCACGGTCTTCGTGTAGACTTTCAGCTACGACTGGGGCCCTATTCTGTAACTCGATTCGAAAATGTATTCTATTCGAAATTCGGATATACATAATTTATAATTGTGCGAAAGTTGTACCACCCTGTGCCATAATCACTACGTACAATTTTCGTTTTTGCTTTCTACAACTCAAAAGCTATCGTATATTTTATCCGAAAATTGGCTTGAAAATCCGAAAATCGAGTTACAGAATATTCAAAATCCGAATTCGAGTAAATTTTTTTTCGAATCGAGGTAGAGAGGAACAGGGGGCCTAGTTGTATTTTCTTTGCTGCGTGCTGGTCGTAATATTAAACCAAAATATCATGACAGCTTGACACGACTTACGCGTGATCTGTTCAGAAAAGGAAAAAATAGCTCTGGTTGGATCACCCGTTATAACTACTAGAGAGGATCACCCGACACTTTTTTTCATCACAAATATATCATGATGGAGCATTTCACAAATTGACCTATTCATATTTATCAACAATTTTGAGTATATTTTAAGTAAATACCATTCAAAACTTTACAATTTGTTACCTATCAGCTCGCTTAATTTGCGTACGAAATATATTTAGCCGTTAATCTATTAATACAGTTAGTCTTTAAAATATTTCCCAACAAGGCTTTATACGCTAATTTCGGATGACAGTTGATAGCTGACAGTTGAAGCACCCATAAAATATTGCTATAAATACGCCATGTTTGCTTTAGAAAAAGAAAAAGAAACGAAAGGCGCTTGGCGGGGGGCTGTGGCCAAAGTGCAACAAGTTTGCGGCAAATTGTTATTTATGAGTTTTGATTTGTTGTATTGCTAAGCTGTTGTACTTTTAAAATAGACGCTAAATGCAAGTAACTGTAAATTGAATTTGACGTCTCAGTAAGTGCTGGTGACGGCAGTGACTTAAAGTTAACTTATATGGAACACACACATACATACTCCTATTTATATATGGATGAACATAAATAGACTTTGAACTTTTGAATTCTTTTCAACTTTGTTTCTTTTCTATTCGCAGGTTCTTGTTTGGAGTATGGGCATTCATGTTGGGGTGGTGAGTAACAGCTGGAAAGCAATTTATATTATGGTACAGTAGCATAATTCTAAAGAATACTTTTTTACAGCGCATGGCAAACGCTCCAGTGGCTCGGCGGTCGCCGGCAGTAAAGGTCGGCTAGTGGAGAGAAATTCACGTGGCGGCAACCAATTAAATTTGCTGGACGATGATAGTGCAAGTCGATTTGTGGCTAGCAAGGTAAGAATCTAGAAGTTTTATTATTTTATTTTTGATTTTAGTCCAACAGAGGTTGCTTTGTTCGAAGAACATCTCTATTTTTTCGAATATACCGCCTAAAGATTTTCGTTATATTTTCCGGAATATTAGTCAAACTTCTTAATAAAATATTTCAAAAATATCTTTTGCTTCAATTCTAAGCTGCAAAAACTCGTAACACATACATATCTAAGTAACCCGTACCCTAGTCGTTCTTCTTTTTGGCTTTTTGGCGCCAATTCGAGACTCAAAGTGTAGACCGGTCCTACTCCACCTGGTATTTCCAACGGAGTGGAGGTCTTCCTCTTCTCCTGTTTCTTCCAACGGATACTGCGTCGAATACTCTCAGAGCTGAAGTGTTTTCATCTATTCGGAAGACATATCCTAGCCAGCGTAGCCACTGTCTTTTAATTCGCTGAACTACATCAATGTCTTTATATATCTTGCACAGCTCATCGTTCCATCGACTTCGGTATTCGCCATTGCCATTGCATGAAGGACCATAAATCTTCCGCAGAATCTTTCTCTTGAAAACTCGCAACACTGACTCATCAGATGTTGTTATCGTCCATACCTCTGCACCATATAGCAGGACGGGGACGTGAGTTATTTATAGAATTTGATGTTTGTTCGTCGAGAGAGGGCTTTACTTCTTTTGCTCAGTTCGAAGTAGCACCTTTGGAATGAGTTATTCTGCGTTGGATTTCGAGGATGACGTTTTTATTGGTGTTAATGTCAGTACCTTGTTTGATATCGAACGGCTCGGAGATTATCCCACGGTAGTTGGCGCAGAGGATGGAGAGGATGGAGTCATATGTAGCCAGCAATCCATCGGCCCCGTCGCTTTGTTGTTCTTTAGACGGGTAATTCCTATTCGAACTTCTTCATGGTCGGATAATAGAACTTCTGCTCCACCGTCATCGATTGGGGAATCGAGTTTACCATCTCCTGGTGTTATGCTTTTACTGCTGTTCAGCAGGCTGGAACATTTGTTGTCACCATAATTTCAGCATGCTCTGGCCATCAGTCGCTAGATCACAGCTGGGGGTTTTACAAGAGTATGCTCTGGTCTTGAAACTTTTTGTTATTTTGTTTTTTGTTATTGTTGTTATTGCATCTAGTTTAGAAATCTTGGTAGTGCTCAATCTACTAAGGTATATATTTTACTGAACAAACTGTTCTATTAAAACTACTTTTGTGAGATTTTATAAGAAGAATTTTTGGGAATGTGTTTTTTTTTGTAATTTACAGTTCGACATCAATGAAGCAACCACATCCGCTGAAATTGCACCACATCTAGGCACAAGTGCAGAAGACACATCAGCCGATTCGACAAAAGAGCGCAACTACATGGAACAACGGCATCTACAATTTCCACTAAACAAGAGTAACCGTGAGAACAGCAACACACCATTCGATAACAGTATTCGAAAGAGTGAGACGGCTGGCCCTCGTGAAGAACGCCAACGCGCTCTACATTTGCAACAAAAACGGAAGTTCCCTCAACATATTGAACGTTGGCATAAATTACCGGCTTTCGGCTTACGACGCACCTACAGCAATTCACCATTGACGTTGACCGACGCTGTACCGCTTGAGTTGCCCACACGTAACGCCGGCAATGAGTTACTACAACAAATTGGACAATTTGCTGGCGAAAGATTCGACGATGTTGGCGTTTACTATGACTTTCCATAGAAGTGAGAAAGGCTGGTGGGAGAGGAGCGCTGGGGGAGAAAGCTAAAGTGAACAATTGAAGTCTGCAAAAACGCAAACGCACACACATGCAAAACAGTTACATTATGTATGAGTTATTTTCTGTTTCGAGTTGATTTATAAGAGGACTACAAAATTCCTAAAAAAAATTAAAAACATTGTAATTGAATGAGGATATTCTCTATGAAAAAAAAAAACAATTACGTAACAAATTTAAAAGGCTCTAAATGTAAACATTTTATTATAAGAAAACTCTATTTGTGTATTTTAGACGTTGCACTAAGATAAATAAGAAAAATCTTTGAAAAAAAATGTTAAGAAAATTTTTCGAACAAAAATTTTTGTGAAAAAAAAAATTGGAACAAAAAGTTTTGAAATTTCGAAAAAAGATTTTGATAAAACATTTTCGAACAAAATTTTTCGAAAAAAATTTCGAAAAAAAAATTTCGAACAAAAATTTTCGAAAATAATTTTACTATTTTACTAAAATGCACTTTGTTGTAAGTAATTAAATTTTATGCATTTAATTATACATACATAATGATCAGGTTACTAATCATCTTAAACTTTAAATTATCTCGCTCTCCAACTATTTGTCAAAATATTGCTGCAATGGGCTGGATGCAACAATATTATTGACGACTCTAAAAGTTGTGTTTAAAGTAAGGATGAAACTACTACATACACATAAGTATAAGCAACCATGCATACGTTTTCAATTCGCAAAAGTAATAAATAAAATTAAAAAAAAAAATAAATAAAAAATTAACAAAAAATATGAAAATCACTAAAAAAAATACAAAAGTAGTTTGTTTTATTAAAACTATAAACATAATATTATACAAATATTTACGTAAGAGAGCCACGACAAGCTCCACAATACCGTTATTTTCATTATTTTAATACAGTTATGTAAGTAAGTAACACTATTTAATTTGCAAATTTTCCTTCCCCGCCAATATTTACGACTTAATCTTAGCCGGTATTTGGAAGCAAACAGCGTCACCCTGTTTATCACCCAAACCCCAGTGTATGACCAAATTAACAGTCGGATAGATTGGCAGTATTTTGAAGCTATTCTTGTAGGTGTACGTCTCACCGGCTTTCAATGGGCAGCCCACCTTCTCTTTGCCCTCGGCATCGTAGATGTACGGGCAGGCGCTGGTGCCATAATAGCCGGGGAACGGTAGTGGTACATCCAAAATAATACCCTGTATATCGGAATTGAGTTCGTTAAAGTCACGTTCGGGTTTGATCTTCATCTCAATGCTGGCCTCAGTGTTGCGCTTGAGTGTGCATTTATTTTTGGGACAATTCGAGATGGTTACCTCATCCGCGGTTAAGGCGCGTGCAGCTGCTGCAATAGAAATATATTGTTAATTTTTGTTGTTGTTAGTTTTAGTTTCTGGATACTTACACTTGGGACATTTTCTCACTTCGGTGGCATTCGTTAGCGCAAAGAGCACTATGAAAATGGTAGCTGTGCTGATGTAGGACTTCATTTTGATGGATTTCCTTTACTGATTTTCAGTTAGATTCTGGAAATAAAGAATATAAATAAAAATTAAATATTTATACATATATGTATATTTATTTCAATAAATGTTATTTACGTATAAGATATTGGAAACGCTATTATTTTTCAGAAATTATTTTTTATTAATTTTTTATTTATATTTCCAAATTATTTTCACCAAAAAAACCGCTTATCTCAAAACTTATTTTTCTTTAGTGGCTTAAACATCGCCTACGAGGTTAAAGCCGAGTTTGCAACAGAGCAGTTGTTTGGCGTCAATCGGAGTGCAACGGAGTTGAGGTCATCTTCCGGTGGATACTGCGTCTAATACTATCAGAACTGGAATGTTTTCACCTATTCGAATGGCATGACCTAGCCAGCGCAGCCGCTGTCTCTTAATTCGCTGAACTATGTCAATGGCGTTGCATAACTCGTGCAGCTCATAATTTCATCGACTGCGGTATTCGGCGTTGCCAATGCGGAAAAGGACCATAAATCTTCCGAAGAACCTTTCTCTCGTAAACTCGTAACGCCGACTCATCAGATGTTGTCATCGTCCATGCCTCTGCACCGTATAGCAGGAGGGGGACGATGAATGACTCATAGAGTTTGGTCTTTGTTGGTCGGAAGTGGACTTTACTTTTGAATTGCCTACTCAGTCCTAAGTAGTGTCTGTTGACAAGAGTTATTTTGCGTTGTATTTCGAGGCTAATGTTGTGGTTGGTGTTTCACGATCCATCACCTGTCACATTGTCGTAAACGTGAAGTGCCGTAATCGTGCTTTCGGATTTCTCTCTCGATCTCGGTTGTGCACAGCGTAAATAGTTTCCGAAACGAGAACTGATATTAGACGACCTTCTCGAAATTCAAGTTGGAGTGATGTGCGACCTCGATTGTATTCGCCATACCATCGGTAAACGCAGGGCCTTGATGGAACTTTATGGCCATAAGTTTAATTAAGTTCATCGATGCACTCTTGATGAGTTAATCTACGTTAAAATGGTTAATTACATTTTTGGTTGAGAAGAATATTTTTAGTTACTGTAAACAACACAAATAGCGCTCGTATGTCAAAGCTTTCTGAGTAAGAATACCATGAAAAATGTCAAACTGTGCAATAAAGTTGTGAGTTGTCAAATAGCAACACTACGGTTGTCAAATCCCGAATTATAAAAGGAAACCTACGAATTTTAAAAATTTGATTTTCGATTTAGGCACTTGTTGTGTTAAATCATGGATTTAATCCTACGCAATAACTGGAATTTTTCCGACAACTTGAAGTAATTTTTTTCTGATGTAACACATGCTTTATAAAAAAATATGAATAAAGGGAAGCCTTCTTCACTAAATATTAATTATTCTTCAATAGAATATGTAAATATATACATATATCTACCTACTATTATTATCCACTTATTTTTTATTTTCTTACATTACATCCCCTTTATATATATTTTTTACAAGTAATTATTGGTTTTGTTTTGTTTGTGGTCGTAAATCTAAAAGGTTTTTAATTATTCCTAGAATTCTGAGAATATTACGCTTTTACAACCAGCATCACCACAGCTTTTTCTTTACTTCTGAGACCTTTTATAACAGTCGTTTAGTTCAACCGCAATTACTCAGGGAAGTGGAAATAATTGATAATGTGATATTAAATGGAAAATATAATTATAGCCATCTCAGTTTTAGAAAGTATACTCACAGTTTTTTTACAAAGAAAAATATTAAATCAAGGGTCGGTACGTTGATATGAAACTATGAACTTCAGAACTCATTAAAATTTATATTTTTAAAAGTGATATTTAAATACTAACTGTATACATCTATATACTAAAAAAATGTTCTAGATGCTTAACCCATTATAGAAACTTTATTAATAACTCTGTTATTTAAGGGGATTTCTGGTTTAGAAATTCGAGAATCTTTAGGATAGGATTTAGATAGGTTAGGTTAGGTAAGGACGTGGGGTTGGTCCCCAATCAATAGATCTCACTTGAACATATATTCCTCCAGATTATTCCATTATTCGGAAATTCCGGTGATTTCGCTGTGACCGGACCCCCATACAAGTATTATATGGCTATCGGAGTGAAAGCCCACTACTCTAAAATTTCGGAACAGTACATCTACCACCATCGCAATGGCACCAACCTCCGCTTGAAAGACGCACAATGGTCTGGTAGTCTGAAGGTGACGTTGATGGAGAGCTTCCGACAGAAGATTCCGCCCCTACTTTTCCTCTTAACTTCGACCTCTGCTCCAACGGCTCGATGCAGTGATCTAGATTGTCGGGAATACAATCGAAGCAATAGAGGATTTTCGAGTGTCACTGCTTGGGGCCCCTTACATACCCAGCTTTCCTAAGTCTAATAGCAGCCTTTGCGTCAAATACCTTCCAGCTATGTCTACAGAATCAAAGTGTATAATGAGCGCCATTATTGGGGTTGTCCTTTTGCACCACGGATGCCGATGAGGGCAGTTCAAGCTCCCACAAAAGATCGTTAACAACTAGGCCCCTGTTTACTTTCCGAAATGTTTATGCACTTTTCCACTCCGCCACAACCATTATGTCACAAAATATACCGTAGATGATATGATTGAGATTAGCTCTGACCTCAAACTCATATAGAGCACAAAAAAAAAGCTTTTGGTCACCCTTTGCCCCTCGATATTCAGAAAAGTACCTCAGCATTGCATTTGTGTATAAAACCTCCCTTGGATTATCGAGTGCTTGGCAGTATCGACCGATCTGCGTATGCAGTAGGCATGCTAAACACTTAATAGCCTGTTTTTTGGTATACAACCCCTACTATACAGGTCCATAAACTTAGAGAGAGGTTTTTCAATAGAGACTAATAAGCCTAAAAGTTTTAGCACTGAAATGAGAGCTTTTACCGGCATTCGGGACGCCACTCTAACTTGCCTCTAAGTTGCTGGAATATGAGCTAATTTAACGCAGTTCGGGTAGTTGGGAGCCAACCAATTGGAGTAGCCGTAGCAACTCTTCACTACTCTCAACCCAGTTTCCAAATCCATCTCCCAGATAACCCAGTGGATTTAAATTTGCATCATGACAGCTCTCTATGCTTTATCCAAGATGACCTTTTCGTCTTCCTGATCCGTTTTCTCCGTTTTAAAAAAACGGCCAGTACTGATCAATCGAAACGTCTTCCATCAGGACAACTGACTCGGCAAAAACTGGAAGAGCTTGGCTTGAAAGCTTTGATGCATCCACCATATAGCCCTGATCTTGCAACATCGGACTACCATTTGTTTTGGTCAATGCAGAACTCCCTGAAGAAAAGTTGGCACCTGTGAAAAATACATGTCGTAGTTTTTCGCCGAGAAACCAGAAAAGTTTTACACTGGTGGAATAATGTCTCTAGCGGAAAAATGTCAAAAAGTGGTCGACCAAAATGGTACTTATTTGGTTCATTAAAGTTCTTTATAAATTTAAAAAAAAAATTTGAAGTTATATTAGAAATACGAAAAGACTTTTTCGACTACCCAGTATGTATCTTCGTAAAAACCTTGTATATGTTCCCTAAAAGTTTAATGAACTGTCTTATAAAAAATCGATACAGCTCGTAGAACATTTAAATTGTCGCTGTGCTATTGTTTTTGTCGCCACTGTGGAGGTATTTTCAATTAGTTGTTTATTTACAGCTTTAAATCACGGCATGTTTACATACAATTAAATCTGATTAGTACTGCTAATAAAGAATTGAACCGCTTTTGCAATTAGAGATGCAAGCAATTTATATGTGTTTGCAACGAGTTTATTTGTAATAAATTATGCCAGCTTTCATAGCGATTTATCTTCGAATAATTACATGCATTTACAAGCCGACATTTCTAGTAGCAAGTTTTTCATTGCAAACACATTTTTACTGCCAACAGCTCTGACATTAATGAATTATAATATTTGCTTCCTAATGAGTTTTTAAAAAATTAGAAAAATATTATTTTACAGTTTACATGTTCAGTTAGGTGGCTTTAGTTGTAAAATCTGAACAAAGCAGGAAACTCATATAGCATTCCATTTGTTCTGGTTTGAGATGTGTACAGTGAGTCATCATATTATGCATGCAAAGTGAATAATTTTTTATTGCTTTTATATTGCTTCTAAATTATTTTTGTAAGTGTGGTTTGTAAGCATTTATACAAAAGAGAGTATCATCTGATCAAATTTGAAACGGACTTTTTAAAATAATCTTTATATGAAACCATCAGTTAAATAATATTCTATAAGTTATTTGAAAAAAAAAAAACAATTTTTTTAAATATAAAGAATTTTTTAAAAATAAATTACAATAAAATTACTTCAGTTCAGAACTGCAACATATGTATAACCAAAAGCAACGAATTTCTAAACCAACTTTGCGAACTCGGGTTTAATTTCAATCATAATTTATTTCATAATTTCCTGTTAACTGTCTATTCATTGGCTCACATTATGGAATAATCGCTGTCTTACTATACATTTATAATATTATAATTAATATACATGTATGTATTTATTTTTAAAATATTTGCATTTTACCTTTAAAAATTTATTTAGTTTTCAGTTCCTTTTTAAAACGCGCGCAGTGATTTTAATAGCGGACTTCCGTCAGCGGTACGAAGTAGCGTTTCACAAGGCAAAATAAGTAAACAAACTGAACCGTTATATACTTTTAATTATGATTACTATTTGCTTTAGTTAACTTGTTTATACTTAAAAAAAAAAAAAAATTGCGCAATATTGCTTGTTTTACTTTATTTATCGCTATCAATTCGAACCGGTGTACTGTTGTACGTGTTTTAGAGGGGGAAAAACAAAAGACTTAAGACACACACGCGCGCTCTCACAGCTAACAACACGTTGCGACTGTTGTATGTGTACAACTGAACTGAAGCGGCTGCTTTGGTGACTTGAATATTTATAGACAATATAATGTCAGCAGGCTTATAGACAGACATATCAACATATATGTATAAAAGCAATGCATTTACATACACATAATATATGAGCACTTGAGGTGTTTTGATTGCTTAGCGGAGGGCACTGAGACGCGTTACACTTTTACCTACATACTACTACTATACATCTATGCTTTCGATATAGAGAGCATCTTACATAGATATATAAATAAAGAGATTATCGCCGGTAAATCTATGAAAGGGATATAGATTGTGAGTATATTGAAATCAATGCGGCGTATGAAGAAATAAAACCAAAAAAAAAGGAAGGTGTGTTATAAGCCGAGCATACGGATTAGAGGTGCTGTAAAAAAGGTATGCAAGGTGTGAGTGCAAGAATATTCATAGTCTAAAATTGTAATGCATAAATATGTATTAGAGAAAAATTTTGATTGTGCATTTAGATTTGACGCAGTGAATAGGAGACTCATCTGCGGACAGGTATTTAAGAACTTTGTGTGGTTTATTTCTATGTATGTTAATAATAAATATATATTAAAAATAAATGAAAATATATAAAAATAAATAATAGTAATTGTTTGGAATCCCTTAGGCAATATTAAAAATAATTATTCGCAGTTCTTAGAGTAATTAAACTATTTGCAATGTAGTAGTGTGCTAACCAGTTTTCTCCTTTCTTTTCAGGAGAACCATTGAGTAAAATAAATTCAAATGCGTCATCAGCAATCAGTTTTAAATAAAACTTGTTTACATTTCTAATTGTCAGCCATATTAGCAATTTATTTTAATTACCTAAGTAAATGTTTCATTAGAACTACTTTTTGCATCAATTACTTCATTGTTCGCCAGGTTTAAAGGGAAATTTTTTCGCTGGTATAACTGTTTGTGCTACAACAGGTTTAAAAAGACAAAATATTATTTACAGCTAAACCGAAGCTATAATATATATATACAGGTGTATTTCCTATAGCATGAAAGGGTATGAAAATATTTTCATCTTGATTTTGCTTGCCCAGTCTATATGAGAGCTATATGCTATAGTGGCCCGAACTGAAGAATTTCTTCAGAAATTGTATGATTGCTTTGGGCAATAATTCTTGCAAAATTTTGTGAAGATATCAAGTCAAATAAAAAAATTTTCCTTACCAGTATTCGATTTTGATTGATCAGTTTGTATGGCAGCTATACGCTATAGTAATCCGATATAAATAATTTCTTCGCAGATTATACCATTGTCTTGCAAAATAACATACGCGAAATTTCATAAAGATATCTTGTTAAATAAAAAAGTTTTCTATACAATAACGTGATTTTTAACGCTCAGTTTGTATGACAGCTTTATGCTATAGTAATCCGATATCAGCGGTTCCGACAAATAAGCAGCTCCTTGTAGAGAAAAAGGCGTGTGCAAAATTTCAGATCGATATTTCGATAAGTAAGGGACTAGTTCGTGACGCACATGGCTTAATCGACTCAGCTCGTGACGGCGATATATAATATATATTTCATAGAATCTCCGAAATTTCTTGCTGGGTGCTACAAACGTCGCGACATAGTTAAAATACCCTGTTTATCGTATAAAAATCACTAAATCTAGTTCACACACCTAATTATAGGCAGGTAATAAACAAAATTATAAAATTATGTGAGACCAAAATAATAGTAATGTGACTAATTTTTATAATAATAATATAAACTTTCCTAATTATTATAAAATAGAGAAAAAAGTAACATACCGCTGTAAATTCCCCCTAAACTGCCTCAAAAAAGTGAAATTATCTAATTCATGTAGTTAGTGTTAATGAGAAGGCTATTTGATGCCCTACATAGCGCAGCTTTTTGCTGAAAGCTTTGTGCGTTCTTCACGCCCAACAATTAGCTAAATGCCTATAATTTATTTTTTTTCTCGCTTTAGTTCAATATTTTGCTGATTTCAAAGTCATAATCGTTAGCGCGTTAAAGGCGAAGTACCTTTGCAAGGGCAGTCTAACTAACGCTATCCAATATGTATGCATATGTATGTATGTGTTGGTGCGAAATCTATTATGCGAAACGAAATATTCTCACCAATTTTAGTTTATGAGAATAATCAATTTATAACATATAATGGATTACCAAGGCATATTGAGCGGAATACAGCATCCTCACTAAATATCACTGAATTCATTCCTATATACATACACAGGCGATTTGATATACGAGTCGACATTATCAAGTTAATTGAAAAGATAAAAACGCACCGCTTTTTACCGCAGTTTTAATAGAAAAACACAAACAATTCTGAATTAATTTTCTTAAGCTATCTCACAAACGCATCGATAGAATAGATGTTCTCATATTCAACCTAAAGTTCAATTTTTTGACTAAATTTTTGAACTAATACAAAAGCAAAGGTAAAAATCATAGCATGTTTCCCAATTTGAAATTACTCAATACTCCTACATACGCTTGCAAACTTTTTTCGAAATATTTTGAAATTAATTCCAAGTCTCTGTTTACATGTTTAAGCCAAACGAACTGTCGAACTTCCATAGTAAATGTAAACAGAGATTTCTCTCTTTTCTCTCATGACCCACTGCATTTTTTAATGTCAAACGGCCTTAAAAAAAAAATGAACGGAATTTTTACTGTAAAGTAGGGGGTATATGACGTCACTTTAGTAACAATCAATGTCAAACTTACTAATATGAAATTAACTCTTTTGGAGCTATCTTGATAATCATTAAGGGGGTATTCTGGTCTAGGATTTTGAAAAAATGATTTTGTGACGTGGCGTCCGTGGTTACTAGAATTGTCTCCCAAACTTTAAACGCGTTTTTCTAGAAACTACTTTTTTGAGGTGGTTGACACGATATCTCAAGTTCTACTGAACCGATTCCTTTGAAATTTGGTATATATCTTTTTTATACAATGCTCTATCGTGTCTGCCTTGGATTTCCAAAAATTTTGATTTGAAGTATTTTTAAAAAATTCGAAAAGGTCGAAAAAATCGGGTAAAATTTTTTTTTTCAAGTCGACGCCATTTTGTTATTTATTTATTTTTATTTTTTTGAAAATGGTCAACCCGATAATGACATCCTTACTAATGAAGAATCTTTTTGTTTTTTGTGTTTAAGATCTCTTCATTCGTATCTCGACGAGTTTTGGTTTTTTTTCTTGCAATTTTTTTATATTTGTTCAATTCACAACCTGTCGTAAAGCATCGTAAAATCGTAAAATTATAAATTTTTACACTTGTTTTTTTATAATTTTACGATTTTACGATGCTTTACGACAGGTTGTGAATTGAACAATTATTAAAATGTTAAGTTATTCAAATAGAGGTACTTTTTCAATATCCTTCTTTTGACAGATCACACGTGACACGTCATGTCAAGCTGTCATGATATTTTGTTCAGTATTATTTGGCATTTCATCATGGGATTGCTTACGCTTGAACAACTTTTACAAATCATTCGACCTTATTACGAAAACGATCGGATAGTTGTAAAACCGACAAGTCCTTTGGCCGCTATTTTACAAAAAAAAACAAGAAAAAAGTTAATCGGAAACACAAATGCTTTTTTTATAGCAACAAAGCGAATATAAGGATCTTTATATTGATTTGATCGTTCAGTTTGTATGGAAGCTAAATCCAATAGTAGTCCAATAAAGCCAACTCCAACGCATTAAAAGCTTCTTGGGGCGAAATTTCAGCTCAAAATCTCAAAAATGACGGACTTGTCCACTCGCTAAACTATAAAGTAATTCAACTTTTTAAAATTCAGTGCACATATCTTTCTCAAACTGCGCGCTGACTATCAATTACTATACTATATGTATAGTACATACACTATAATTATATATGTAAATATATATATTATGGACTCCAAACGGTATGTATAATTTCTATGTAAAATATTATAGTTTTTGCTGGAAGTAGCAAAGTGGCCGGAACTATTTGAAACTTGTGCCTTTTCCGCCTTCCATTTACAGCCGGTGGAATTGTTTACATTACTTATTAGTTATTAGCATAGTGCTAATTTAATCACACATTATTAAAATGAAGTGTAAGCACATTCTTCATACTCTAAAACGCACTTGTTTATGACTAAATGTAAATAATATTATATTGAATATTTTCTTACACTTTTTTGAACATTTTTTCATAGTTAAATATATTATTATTTTATTATTATTAATATTATTAATATTATTTTTCTTATTTTTATTTTTTTTGGCAATTTTTTATTCTCATTTTTAAATCTTTTGTGCGAATTTCTCAAAACAAGTTTGCGATTTTTAATATATTTTTTTTCCATAAACTGTAGACACTTTAAAGCCATCCCAAATAAACACTGCTAGTAACCTTGAATTTTCCTACCAAAATCTGTGTATGTTTATTTGTTGTTTTTGTCCCAAGCACTGCTGCGGCCTTCTTACTGAACGACTTGAAAATTCGTATCGAACTGGAGCCACAACTTCAGCAAAAGCTGGCAATTGGTTCGAGTTGCGTAGCTCTCAGCGTTTAAGTACGTCTTGAGCTTTTTACACATCTCATAAAAATCCATATAAATATTTGTATGCATGTAGATACTCTGGAGTATTTGTATAGAGGGGTATGTTTGTTTACTTATAAATATTTGTAAATAAATATAAATAAAAGACACTGGCTTTTGTTGAAAGAAACTGGCGAAAAGCAAGTGTAAAGCCGTACTTTATCACAGGCCTGCGCAACTATAAGCAGCATTACAGTTGCGTGCAAGTAATAAGAAGTACTTCGCAATGATTAGCTGAAAGTAGCACCTGTTGGCAAGAGTTATTCTGCGTTGGATTTCGAGGCTCACGTTGTTGTTGGTGTGCTGGTTCCAAGATAGACGAAATTATCTACGACGTCGAAGTTAAGATTGCCAACAGTGACGGGGAAGCCAAGTCGCTAGTGCGACGACTGTTTGTTTGATGAAAGGAGGTATTTCATATTGCCCTCGTTCACTAACAGACCCGTTTGCTTTGCTTCCTTATTCAGTCTGGAGAGCTAATAGAGGAGCCTTGTACTAAAGTTCACGCCATTCACTTGGGAGTGTCCAGAAACAATTCTTTTACATATGGCTCAAGTAGCTCACCACTTCCGGTCTCAGATCAAATATCCTCTGGTAGCTAAAAACATTCGTTTGAAGCGACCTTCTCTCTTTAGTTCTCCTTCAAACAAATATTTTTGGCTACCCAGAGCATACTTGATCTGAAACCGGAAGTCGCCTCCAAAATCTTTCTCTCTTTAGCTCGCCAGCAGGTGCTACTTTGTCCCTCCCAGGGTTGCGCGCTGGGTTTGAGTCCCGTCACGTAAAAAACCTCATGAAGATTTACTTCAAATAGCTTTAATTTTCAGCTCCATATTTAACCTTCTCATCGAACAAAACAATGATTTTGCTTTCTATTTTCTTTTCTTCAAAACAATTATTTCTTATAGCCTTCCTTTCAGGAGATTGCCCTCTTCACCAGAGACACAAATGCAATCCAGTTGTAGTCACCTTTAACCTCTAGAATGATAACATTGTAAGAATGTACTATACATACAGAGTATAGAATTCTAGTATTTATATTATTTTTCAATCACGCTTCAGATGGTTTCTAGTTAGCTGTCAAGGGCTATACTGCCATGTAATTTATGCATTTTCATACATACATACATATTTTCTACATTTGATACTGCAAAATAAAGCAAAGTCTAACTGCATTGTTGTAATTTGCAAAAGTCAACAAGTTAAATGAAGCAAGCGAGCAATTCAAGAGTCTAATTGACGGAGGAGTTATTACATTGTCGCTTGCCAATTTAACGACTGAAACGAACAGCGATAATCAAGTGTGTAAAGGCATAATTGAGTTAGCGAGATAAAACTCGACGCTTTTTTATGGATCTCTTTCGCTGTCATGTTTCAATTAAAATATAATTTTAAATGTTTATTTTTGTAACAAACAAGTTGTCATTATATGTAACAGTGATGCTAAGAATGGCACCAAAATAAGAATGAAGTAAGTGAGAATTTGGCATGAGGAGTAATAGAGATGGATGAACTGATAATTGAATTGAACCAGACGAAGTTAATTTGTTTTTGCTTTGCAATTGGAGTTCAGGTTTCAGCGCACATTGATGTTGAATGACATGAGTGCTTTGGTAAACTGATAAAAAAGTAGTATCATATATATATATAGTACATTAGGGTGTTTTTTTTTTTTTAACTATTCATTTTTTCGGTCCCGTCACGAAATTTCCTTGGAAATACCTTAAAAAAATTCCTTGAAAAATTTAGCCCTTAATATTAACATTAAGAACTGGACCAAGGCCTGTAAAAATTTCCATAGACTTCCACTACAATCGTGAGTTTTTATCTTCAAATTCCAGATCAGAGGTATTTTATGGCATCGCTTTGAATTTAGACGCATATTTCTCAGAATTGTTCACTCTACAAAAGTGCTCAGTGCAACAAAGTCGTAACTCACACCGGTGAGGTAGTACGGGGCTCTAAACCCGATTTTTCCAAGAATTTCGCACTTTTTTGTATATATCTCGTAAAAGACAAGAGCTATAGAAAAAATGTACACGACAAATTTGTAAGAAATTTTATTTGCTATAAAAGAGGTCCAAGGTCAAAATCGCTATCATTAATACTTCTCGAGATATTTGGCTTTTTAATTAAGACTTTATGGAATTTTTATAGATGGTATGTATTAAAAAATCTATGAAGTTTATAAAAACATATACATACGTACATATTTGTAAGCTATGTACTATATATGAGTGACAGAGCCATGAGTAATGCAATGTGCAGCTGACTGTACTGAAAAACAAGGCACGTGCTTTTAATATAAATTTCCGTATTTCAAGTGCGATTGCGCATACTTTGATAGATAATTACAAAAGAATATAAAATTTTTAAGTGCCATATAGAGATGTACATATTTCATGTAGTGTAGAATTTTTCACACTTTATTATGATTACAATAAGGAAACAAAGACTAGGCAATGCTTATAACTCCAACGAAAAGTGTTTCCGCAAACGGACTATCAAAGGATCAATGGACATCATCATCCGTTGGAGACCAAGCTAGCTTTCGGCGCCCTCAAAGGCCATTACACGGCAAATATTCAACTTCAAAATTAAGTCCACACTTGTATACGGCTGCAAAACTTGGAATCTGGTAGCTTCTGACATCCAAGAGCTATACGCTTTCACCAACTGATGGCTTTGTAATATTTCACGTATTTTCTGGCCCGTCTCGCACAAACCAAACACGCCTGTGGACTGAAATTCTCAAAAGGAAATGAGGCTGGCTGGGTCATGCTGTAAAATGAGATCCAGACACAATCGCACAGAGCGTTATCGACTAAAATCCGTAAGTCAACCGACGGAAAGGCGTTTCCGCTTTAATCTGGAGAAGAAATTTGGACATTTAAATGTCTCAGATTCAAAAAATATGTAGTTAAATCAAGAGACTAGCATAAGATTCAAATAAATGGATGGTGGTCTTTTGCTTCCCTCAGGAGCCACAGCATGTACTATATATATGTTCATATATTGGCATCTCGAAGGAGCGCGTAGTTTTTTTAAGCGGAAAAAATGGCGAATCGAAGGCGACTTGGATAAAAAAACCAAATTTCATAGAATAAACCCGCAAAGGATCCATTTTCGACTGAACTTCCGTGGAGCCTGCTCGAATAATATCTAAAGTGAGTAAAATAAGCATTTTTAAATAATTATTATTCAGTGTTTGTTAGATAAAATATTTCTGCCAGAACCAATGCCATAACAAAATAATGTCTGTAGTTTGGAAAAACACCGTAGCGCGGTTTCGAACCGTTAAAACTCAAATTCACATATGGTTTAGAGCGCCATCTATAGTGTATATGTTTCCGGGTTGCAGAGAACGTATATTTTTTACGTTCTTTGGTGTTGAAAATTTTACACGCTAGGCATTTTTTATCTGCTTTCTTCCAATTCGCGACTCGTTACTTCGTTTACTCGTTGGCATTTTGTTTTATTTGCCTTTTATGCGCTCTCTCGCCTTTATTATTTTCAATTTGACTGGCATTTGTGTTTTCTGGAATATGGCGTTAAGGTCGGATTTCGAGGTGAGTTCGCGTTTTAATTATCCATTTAAGTAATTAATCAAATAGAATCAGTGTAAAATTAAGTGATTTCAATTGTTAACATGTCTGGCAACGAGTGCTGGATGAATTTCAGCAATGCTGATTGGATTACAAAAAGCTGCAAGAAAGTCTGTGTAAACAGCCTATTTAGCCGTTTGTGGAGAGCGCTAGCTAAGTGTGAATATTAAATGGTATATGCAATTCTGCGATGACAATTATGAGAAAATGAAACGAAAAACGCAGAATATGCACTTAATTATGATTATGTGAATACCCAAGACTTGTTTATTTGCAATTTTCGCTGGAATTAACAAAAATTTACTGCTGTCAGACTCGTATTGTTTGTTGTGCTTTATATGTGTATGTGTTTGTTGTGTCGTTTCAAGTCGCTAAGGTGCTGATCTGGCCATAATCGTTATGTGTTCTGTTGCTGTGAGCTTAGCTTGGCGGCGACGCCCTTTTGTGTGTGTCGCTTAGAAACCCAACTAAGTTAATTTAATTAACCAACAGCGAGTCTACAATATGGGTGACACACGAGATCAATTTGACGAGACTCTGAAACAACTGATAGTGAGATGTATTATTTACGCACATTTGTATGTATGTTTGTGTGCCAATTGGGTGTGAGTTGCATTAGTCACAAATATAGAAAATCAAACAAATTATCTGTTCCAGTGTGGTGTCTTAAAGTAGTTGAAGTTAACTTCTGAAAAATATGCAAAGAATCGATAGCTTCAGAGTTGTACATATGTATGTGTACGTGTGTTGGTGGGAGGGGCCGCATTCGGACCAAATTTTATGCACTTATTGCACACGTGAGTGGGCGGCTTTAACTACCATTTGGTAAATGCAATATGCATGCGGAGAGCGGGGTGCAGGTGGTGTGCAAAGAATCTGTCACACTGCATCCATAGTACGAGTAAATATTGTAAGTGGTTGTTGGAAAATTTTCCTATTTCTCACTGAACTTTTCGTGCGCTCACGCTCTCATTTTATCTGCCGTTTGTTCGCATTTCTTGTTTTTGTTGTTGTTGCTTTTCGCCCCTACTCGCTGTTTCTACGCTCGTTTATTCGTGCATTATCATTCGTTTTTCTCTTCGTATTTTCTGCATTGTTTTTGTTTCTACGCTTCTTGCATCTTGTTTTTCTGATTTGACTGAAAATGCATTTCAAAAGCAAGTGTGAGCAAGTGTTCGCGCTATGTGTTGTTGTTGTTGATGCTGCTAAGCCTATCAATCTATTGACTAGCTGCCTTTTGGTGTTGGCCGCCTGAAGGTACCTGTTATGTGTAATTCTAGTTTCAGGCATCTTTTCTTAGCATCTAATTGTACCAGCAACAACCTCTATTCGTTCATTGCACCTTTTATTTACTCTCAGCCATTTCTCTGTGAGCAGTTTCCCTAATTGGATGATCGATAGCAGCTGATGTGATTTGAGCTATAATAGATATTTAAAGCAATTCAACCTGTTTCTACAATGTTTTGTTACCTGCTTAAATATAATAATTTTAAATCTCCAATATTTTCTGTTACCTGCTCACCCTAAGGGATACTTCCATAGTTCAATTTCTATTCGTATATAATATGTAATTTAATCAGCTGAGTGAATGTGTAATCGCACGTACACATCTTTGTAATGAAACTCGGTCTGTTTAATCTACTAATTGTTGAAGAATCATTCCATACATATATATGTACAATATGATAAGGACGCTAAGAAAGCGATAACAACTGAGTGTTATCGACTTTCAGTAACTAAGATATCGTTGAAACGTATGTATATCGAAACTGTTATTGTTGTAACGGTCATCTAGATCAGATAATTTCTCACCGAGGTCATTCAACGGTAGGCTCAGGAATCGTGCTGTTTCGATGGAGAGGGGTGTCAATTGTGTAGGGTTAGCTGGGCAAGCAAGAAGGTGTTTAAAGTTATGCGGGGACTCGTTGCATACTGGACATATAATTGATATGTCGAGGTCGATTCTGGATAAGTAGAAGTTTAAACTGCCTTAGTATCCATGCGAAGCTGCGCAAGGATCACTCTCGATTCTCGCGACAACTCGAGCTCATTGCTTGCAATGGGTGGTTATTTGACTCCAAGTACTCTATTCACTGAGAGGGAGTCGGGGGAAGGTGTTTGTGGTTCCACTGTGTCTGAAACTCAGTGCAGCCCTGCAGTTAGTTGCGCCCGAAGTTTGATCGGCGTATTGTCCTACGTCGTCGATGTAGTTGAGGAAGAACCTCTTGTTGCTCCTAGGAGGCGGTTCCGGCTTTCATAGAAATCATCTCTGCAAAAAATGTTTGGAGATGAGTTCAATATGCTTCATGCTTCACGATGCAGGTGTTTGATAGTAGACTCCAGAGGCATCCCGTTATAGTGTGTAGTGCAGTGTTCTGCCATGTCGGAAGCTGCCTCGTTTGTGTTTAATCGCATCCAGTGGACCAAATTGTTGCGGCGTAGTTAAGAATTGTCGGCCGATTGCCTTGTATGTTGTCAACAACGTTTCTTTGTCTTTTCCCCATGTGCTGCCGTCTAACGACTTGAGGATTTTGTTGCGGATCTGTACTGTGACAATAATGGCGGTCGTGAGGACAGAAGGATCACAGGCTGTCAAGTTGTATACCTATAATCTGAAAGTTATTGACAGTCGGTATTTTAACGCCATCGACTGCAATATTAAGGTCAAGTCTGTAATCCTTCGTCCAGTTTGTGAATATGGTCGCTGTAGATTTAGTGGGGGAAAGTGTTAGGTTCCGTGCAGGTCGAAGCGAGAAAGGTCGGAGCGATATCCATTTACTTTTCAGCATATGCCATTGATTCCATTGACCGACGTCACCAGCGTAGTTATTTAATATATTCCTACTGGAAGGCTGATAACATCGTGGCATACAAATAAATATGAATCATGCTCACTTCTTGGTAGGAATCCATTCTTTAACCACCAAATAGCAATATTTATATAGAATAATAAGAAATATATTTAACATTACGCATCAAAATAAATACATTTATTTAGCAATTCTAAACAAAACAGTCATAACCTCAAAACATTTCCACTCTAGAAATTGTCCGATAGAATTTGCTCTGATAAAAGCTCGAGAATTCGAGTTTATAATGTTTTTTAATCAGTTTGTGGTTTTAATTATATTATATTTTTATAAATAATACATCTTTACTCTCATCTAAAATCATAAACTTATGCAAGTAAAATTCATACTCAAACAGCAACCCTGCTGCTATTGAGCTTTCGAGAGCTTTGCTCTCAAATCTCGCTTTTAACCACATTACTCGCTGTTGGCCAAGAGAACGTGTTGGCTTATTTTCTTACATTGGAAGTGCCGCAAATGTGGAATTATATAACACGAATTGGAAGCCATGCTGTCACTTGTGCCAAATACCCGCACAAGATTGGAAGCGACTTCTAGTCGATTTCCACCCTTTAAATTTGTACAAAATTCGACGGTTTTCGCGCACCTACCCTCCGTACTAAACCAGAATCGGTGTCATTAGGACACTTCGTGCTTGACTAATTATTGGCTGGTATCCATATGACCACATGTACATGCCCGTGTGCTACTTCTGGTGCTCAAAAAATACCATTCTATGATATTTAGTGGTTAGTGTTGTTTTTGTGAATTTGTTTAGCAGTACATCAAAGTTGCTAATTTTGTTTAATTGTCATTCCTCTCATAGTTTTTTTTTGTCGTTTTGCTCTTCCAGTACACATACAATAGTTAGCGCTCATCTCAGCCTCGTGTGCCCGGTCGAGTGCATTTGTAGCGAGCTTATTAATGACTTTTCAACCTTGAAATGATTTTCGTGTCTCTGCCATTTAACCGTGAAATTTATTAGAATTACAGCGCTAATGCGGCACAAAAATCAACAATTAGAAATTGGCACCGTCCAGTCAAATATCCATTAGTGGCCAGGTACTTAAAGTAGGTGAATACTAAATAATCGCCAACAGTCATAGAATAGTTGTTGCATAAGAATTGCACTGACGCCGGTGATGATGCAACATCCGTTGTTGGCGACTTTGGATTTGGTGGGCCAAAACTGCTGCAAGCGCATATTCAATGACGAATATTGTTGGAAAAAACTTTTTGTGCCTTTTGTGAAATTTCGGAAAGTAATCGGCATCATTGATTTCTGGACAACACACGCACACATACATATATACACATGCAAATAATTGAACTCATTATTCTGTTTTGCAAGAATTTGCACACTTTTATTAAAGGTGCATCAGCAAAATATTTGCACATATTACAAGGCGAGATTTGAGGTGAAACGAAGAATCTATTAGCTATGTTCTTTTAAGATAAAAATGCCATAGATAACTATGTTCATGTGCGGCTGTAGTTCTTTACAATGGACTTCAATGTTTGTAGACAAAATCCGTTTTTTTTATATATAAGGAATACCATTTCTGTGGTTGGACCGTCTTTTTGTTTCGTAGTTGCTCTCAAACTTGGTGTGTTCTATCCAACCACCATTTAAGAACAGTCTAAGAACAGTACACTGGAGGCCAGATTCGGAGAATTTGTAGAATGCTGGAGCATCTCGACCCAATTTTGTCATAATTTTTTACTGATTTCTTAACATTTTGAGTCGGTCGAGTGTGACTTCCTATGGTACATACCTATCGTGCGCAAAACTTTCGCCAACCCAAATTATCATGAACGATATATTTTGGAAATTGTTTGTCCACCAACTACGACAATTAAACATATAAAGGTTCCATGAAAGAGTTTTTCAGCATGCCTACGATTGAAACTACATACACAACCTTCCTTCGGAGAGATTTCAACTAAAATCTGAACCTCACTTTTAAAGCTTATGCTCTTGAATAGTTTTCAAGTCTTAAAGTGAACTCAAGGTACTTGAGGTGCTATGAGTCTCCACTAATACTACTCATCCGACACCCCTCACTCTTTGATCAGACGCCGTCGAAACAGCAGGTTTCTTGGGCCTACGGTTAAAGGACGTCGGCGACAACTTATCTAATCCTTACCATCTTAGAAGGGATTAGGTACCCGTTACAACAATAACAAAAATGACCGCCATCAAAAACAAAAATGATAAGTACATTCCGCTGAAATTCTACACCCGTCCGTCAACCAAGAAGTTGCTCATTTGTCGGAACAGCTGATATCGGACCACCATGTATTTAGCTGCCATACAAACTAAAAGATCGGAAGAAAGTGATTGTATGAAAAGATGTTTTTATTTGACGAGATATCTTTACGAAATTTGGTACGGATGCAATCTCCGAAGAAATTGTTGAAATCGGATCTCTATAGCATATAACTGCTGTACAAACTTAACGATCGGAATCAAGTGCTTGTTTAGAAAACATTTATATTTGAAGAGATAGCTTCACCAAATTTGGCATGGACTAAGCGACCCCGGCAACGGAGCAATCACCAAAGAAATTGTTCAGATCGAGTCACTATAGCATATGTCTGCCATATAAACCGATCAATCAAGGTGCTTGTAAGGAAACTTTTGTATTTGCGAAGCATATTCTGTTTTCGGTGCATGTAAAAAAAAAAATTAACGGCTTTTCTTGTTTATGTAATCTTTTATGAATATAAATATTTGTGTGTATGTATTTATAGTATGCATGCAGATTAGTAAAAATATATATTATACTACATAATACATCTGGTGGTTTGGCACTGCTGCCACACATTTGTCGTCATCAAAGGCCATTTCCTTATCAAAGTCTGCGAAAATACAAACTAATGACGAATCATGTCTGGAACGTCGGGATTTAATTGTTCACACACACACACACACACCCACATACAAGCACACAAACTGACGCCACAATACGATTTCAGTACCATTGACTGACTGCCCCTTTATGTTTGCAAGGCGAAAGATAAGTAAACACAAAAATACAATAACAAAAGTAATTACACATGGAAAAGTGGGCGATACTGAAACCAAAACTGGAAAATACTGGACATTTTTAAAAGCGAGATTTGTTTTACGGTCAAACGCCGGCAGTAGCAGGCACCCAGTGCGACGCCGCTGACTAGCAATTAGACTATTTATTTATTGTTGTTTTTATTCACGCTGTTTTTCTATTTACTTTTTTTTTTGTACTGAAATAATTCCGTTGTTCTGTCTCCGCTTCTGCTTTCCCTTTATTTTTATTTCTAATGAAATTATAAGTCAATAAAAATCTAATCAAATGACAATGAATTAGCCAATCGTACGAGTTGTTGTTGTACATTTCTATATAGCCGTTTGATGAGTAGATAAAATTGTGCAAAAACGAGATTTATACACAATTGGAATTGACTAGGCGAATGAGCGATTGGTGCTTAACGCTAAATGCCAAAGCGTTTTTGTACCCCGCCGCGGAGGAAACGGCGTTCGCCGGCCGTGTATGAAGTGGGGCGGGAATGTATTGTAATGTAGCTAAGTGCAGAATATAAATGTGAATAGAAGTTGACACTGTTTCAGTGGAAAAGTGCACTTGATTGTGTTTTCAAATTGTTTATCATTAAGTCTACATATCGACACTCAACATATACGTAATCCATAGTGCTTTCAGCGGCTTAGTGTGCTGCTCTGAGTGTTTCGAGAGTTTCTAGTGTTGATGTTCTTTCTTTAGTCCGAATAAAAGTATTCGGTAATTTGTTAAGCTTTGATTGTACAGTCGATAATTTATCGATAAAGTTATGGCGGCAATTAATATTTTATAACTTCTTCCAAAGAACGTATTCAATAAGCGGCACTCATTGGCATCATTGGTGCACTACTTATAATATTAACGATGGCACTTAATGTCATTCTACAGAATAACACCCGTGGATATAGCCATCAATTGCATTGCCTACGCAGTAAGGTTGCTATCAGACGCCGGGAAAGACCTTTTCGTAATGCTCTCTCACTTCGACTACATCCCAATACTCAAATTCAATCAGCATGGCAATGAGCAGGCTGCTCTCTGTCTTCGTGCACTCGAGCGCTGGCTCTATGGTTGCAATGATCAAGATGAGGTGTATACTTTCTCCTCCACTGTCCTGCTTTTGTCAGGTTAAGGTTGAAGCATCTCGTTGTCATGCTGTTTACGAACCTGGCAAATTGGCTAAGCGTTTGTCAATATGTGACGGACTGTTTAATCCAAACCAAGTAGTTCTGAGCATCACAATGGACAAGCGTCTATTGCAATCCACATGGGATTATGTGTGGCTTCACGAGAAATCAGCTTAAGGGGTTAGATCTACTTCTGAATTTCAAGAAGTCGATTTTATTTTTGCTTATATATCGAATGTTGGTATGTATTCGAGAATATTCCCTAAAAGGTTGGAGTTTCGGAGACATTCAATTACAATTTACGGGTGTTTTTTTGTTACAATGTATAATTTTTCCCAAAAAAAGCAGCGTTTTAACCCAACAAGCAGAGAAAGTGACAAATCGACGCCGTCTAATATAATATTATACATGTGATAATTCCTTTAAAGTCCCTACTTTTTTATTTTTATATTTAACGTTAACTGCTCGTGTTTTTACAAGCATTTCCATGCCGACACATATTTATTTTATTTGTTTATTCACTTTAATTACTCGCTATTTGATATTCTAATAATTGCCAATATTAACATATGACCACGTTTAGCGGGGATGCTATTTACTCAACCACTTGTTCAAACGAGTCGTTTATTTATAGTCATATGAATACAAAATTAAAGCAAATACGAGGTTTGACAATTAAGTAATGAGACTGATTTTATTGCCGCGCTTGTGGTAAACCTGTGACCTTGAAATTCCCTTTCTCTTTTTCCGGCATTCCTCCCCTCTCCATTGATATGTGTACCGAAAAAAGCTCGCATGAGCAAGTCGAAGGTGAAAACGATGATTATTGTCTTTTTTGATAGCCGTGGAATCGTCCACAAAGAATTCGTTCCACCGGGGAAAACTGTGAATCAAGTCTACTATTGCCAAGTACTCGAAAGATTGCGAAAACGAGTCAACAGGGTGCGCCCAGACATCGCTCGTAACTGGATCCTTCCCGTGTCCCAGTATTTGGCCTCTAAAGGGATCGCCGTGTTGAAACAGCCACCTTATTCACCCAACATGTCACCCTGTGACTTTTTTTTTTCCTAAAACAAAATCGGTGATCAAAGCAACCCATTTTGAGTCGATTACGGACATCCAGGCGACCGTGACGAGGGTACTCGCGAACATCCCAGTCGAAGCGTTCCAGAAATGTTACGAAGTATGGAAACGCGCTGTATAGCTGCTTAAGGAGACTACTTTGAAGGGGATGGCAGAGTTGTAGAATAATTTTCAAATATACGGTTTTTATAAAATCAGTATCATTACTTAATTGTCATACCTCGTATTGTTATTTAGATCATCTCGCCAATTATTTGAAAGCAAAAAAGCTGAACTAAATTAAAGTTGGTATAATAACACTTACTTTAATTAAATTATACCAATTTTAATCTATCAAAAAAATTATAAATTTTCTATCCAACAATTCTAACTTTATTAATAATTACATGTAAAAGTTGACTAGCCATGGACATTTTGTACACCAATGAAAGAAAAATACAGTTGGTTATCTACCATACATCATGGAGCACTTTTTATTCTTTGAACAAGATTTGCCTCGAAGCTTGTAATGCCTAGAAGGAAGCGTCGGAGACAATTTAATGTATATATATTATAAATGATGTTCATTGATCGTCTCAGTAAAATGTAGAATCAATCGTTCGACCATCTGGATGATTCATTTCCAAGCCCACCAAACACTCAGCTTAACCTTTCGAGGCGTTAATCCTGGCTTTGCGACAATTTGCTGATAATAGTGTATAAGAATGTCTCATTAAATTGGTTTAACTGCTTGCTATTATCAAACATGTATTTGGAGTATTTATACCAGTTATTTGTTCGATTTGCCGCTATTAAATTGTTGGCGTTTTGTAAACAGCGAAATAGCCACAGCTATGGGCAACTAATTATAATTATTTTTAACGTTACTAAAAGTATAATTGTTATATGCCTCCAAAATCGTATTGAGTGCTACAAACAGACGATTTGATTTTCTACAAAAATCTACAAAACGTTATATGGACATGCTAACTTCAGTTTCTAGCTGCCTTTTTTTTGTTGCTGCTTCCAGTGTGACTGCAAATATTTGCTAAAGTAGTTAGCTACTTACTATCATATATGTATATGTATATAAAACTATAGGTCTATGAATTTCAAATTTCTTACTTACGTAGCCACATCTGTAAAATACATTAGTTTGCGGTTGCATTTAACGAGTTATCACTAACGTAGTTGCTAATATTTGGCAACAACAAAATTTGAAAAACAAAAATACAACGAAATATATTTAACTATTGCTGCTCTAAACGATTCTTTTGAAGATTATATGTAAATTGTGTGCTTTTTGTACAAATTGTCGATGGAAAAGGAAGACAAAAAAAAATAAAATAAAAATAAAAAAACTCGTAAATGTGATAAATTGTTTAATTTTTGCAATGAATTATCCGCTTTGTTATGAACTGAAGCTGCCAACTTTGGGCTCTGTAATAAAATTAATGGCCTGTACATGCTCAGGTGGAGTTGTGTGTTTCCAGAATGGAGCTTCATCTACCTATGCATAGAAGTATTATATTTATGCTAATAATAATGAATATAAGGAACTCTAATGGTACAATGATTCCAGGTTATTGCCAAGATAGCGGCTTTAATAAGGACCCGGCACTTATCAGAGAACAAGAGTTAGTAATAACGGGTTTTTCAATAAGAGCGCCTCGAAAGCGGTTTGGGATATCAATGAAATTCTTTATTCCTGTGAAAGTACATTCGATGTCATTATGTATAGAGTTCGAGCACGCTGCAGAAGTCCAGATGCTGAATCCAATTTTCGACGGTTTTCAAACACAAATTGGTCGATATTGCTGCAATTTTACGTTCGATATTCGAAGTTCATCAATCGTCGCAGGCTTGTTGACATAGACCATAGACTTGATGTAGCCCCACAGGAAATAGTCTCACGGCGTCAAGTCGCACGATGGAAGCGACCAATTGACTGGGTCATTTAGTATGATAACACGTTCATGAAACTTGGTTTTCAATAAATCCATTGTGACATTCGCTATGTGACTTGTGGCGTCACCCTGTTGGAATCACATATTTGTCCAAGTTCATATCATCCGATTCGGGCCAAAATTATTAGGTTATCATTGAGCGGTAGCGATTCCCATTCACAGTAACGTGCTGGTTTTGTTCATCACGTAAGAAGTACGGCCCAATGATGCCGCCGGCCTATAAACCGCACCAAACTGTAATTTTTTCGGGTTGCAATGGTGTCTCATGGAGTACGTGTGGATTGCTGCCTGACCAATAACACATATTTTGCTTATTGACGAAGTCATTCAGTCGGAAATGAGCCTCATCGATGAAAATGATTTTTGGATGAAAATCCGGACCATTTTCAAGTAGTTGCTCAGCTCAATTCGCGAACATACGACTATTCTGGTGATCAAACGGCTTTAGTTTTTGCATCAATTTGATCTTGTAAGTATGTAGGCCATCGACGTCACAAAGAGGCCCAACCCGTGAGCAAGACGTGTGAGAAATTTGGGTCTTCCTTAATTGATGTGCTCATATTATATGAAAAGGTTGTTCTCTTCCTGAAAACAATCTTGATCAGGTCCCCGGTTACGTATTCTCAAATGTCTTGAGAAAGGACTTAATTCAACGCAAAATTCGTTAAACTCTCCACCTGTAATTAGTTTAGGCCTCAAGTCAAAAGGACTACAGTATACTATGTATGTCTACGAATATATCGTTTAAATATTCAAATTCAAGATATGATAAAGTCGTTTTCTTCATCTCGCCAGCTGTCGTATATAACGCCAAGTTCTTACACAACAGCAAACAACGAAAGCATGTGCATTTCTTATTATACATACATATACATATGTATGTATTTCTTAGACCCTTTCATTTAACTCATCCACACTTTTAATTAGCTCACACTTCGCTCTGTAGCTGATGATGAGTGTGCGTTGCGGCAGCTTATTCGTCTGGAAGTAACAGTTTCTTACATTTTTTGGTTTTGGTTTAAGCAACGGTTTTGATTTCGAATTTGGTTTCAGTTTCGGTTTCATTTCATCGGTTGGATCCAGTTGTAACCAAATGAAACGTGTTTTTACAGGTATTTTCCATGCTTTTCCAGATATATTCACAGTGATAGAGCTACGCACACAAACACATACACACACACATGCTGAGCGGTGGACTAAAGAATGAAAGAAATGCTCATTTAGTGCTGGCTCAGTAGTTAGTCTGTAGTTATTTACTTAGTTCCAGTTGTTGTGGTTGTTGTTGTTAGCGATTGTGCGACTCGTTGACATAACTGCTTATGCACACGAATTATAATTGGTTTAAGTGTCGGCTTTTGTTGTTGCCCTACATGTATGTCCATTTAATTTCTTTAACTTTTCCATAATTGCTATTAACTCGTAAAATTATACAATAAATCTGATCTGTGGGAGGATGATGATCCACTTGCATAATTCCAAGTTATGAGTGTGTTTCTATGAGGCTGTGTTGATATGTACATACATATGTACATATGTTGCGAAAGTTTTGTGAAGATTATGTAATCGTTGTATGCGAAATGTCTGCTAGATTCTTACATAAACATACGTAAATACTCGGCGACTTCGCAGTACTGGTTCTGCCTTTCTTTTTATCGCTTACAGCAATCACATCCTTACACAATCATCCGATAGCGGATATCCGGCATTAGCAATAGGATTTTTATTATATTACAAATCCGTAATAGTCTGTGTGGAAATGTATTTACATTTCGTGTTTGTACTTTTCGCAAAAAGTGAGGTTAATTTTTAATATTGATTATTGTTAGAATAAAATTGGGATAATTTTCATATGCTTCTCTTAAGGAGAATTTTAACCAGCAAACTCATTCGCCATAAACAGGAACAAGTAGTAATCACTTTATGTCAGGTCCAAACTATAAGTATGATACATAAAAACATTCCAACCAAGCTCCCGGTGCTTTTGGCGAGTTTAAATCTCTACACTGCTGGGCGATTGATTACGTCATACAGTCCAATTGTTGATAGAGCTAAGAGTATGACAGTAGGGGAGAAGCTTATAGTAGGTGATACCCTGGCAATCGCACAAAATACTTACCAAAAGATTTAAAAACCGTTAATCCTAGCAAGAACAGCATTTGCGGCAGCTCGCCGAGACTCGTTCACAACTGTTGTCGGCTGGCGCTGACGTGAGTGATCCTCAACAGAAATCATCCGCTTCAAATCTGGATCGATTTTGTTGAGATTCAGCAACAATTTGCAGATGGAAATTCGATCCATTTGCTTTAACTCGGTTAGCATGCGTACCTCGAACTACTCTTTGTAACCAGTCTTATTTGAATGATTCTAGGAGTAAGTTTAAACTCCTGGGCTTTCGAAACAGTTGTTCTTTAAATTATAGTCGAGCATAGAATCTTCTTCGATTTCACACAATTTTTAGTAAATCTTTTCCTCGAGTTTTCCAAAATCATTCACATCTTTCTAACTTCTGAATCAAGTAATAAAATACGAAATATGATACACGGCGACTTGTTAAAACTTTTCTGTGAAATTATTAAGTTGACTTCAAGGTGGGGATTTGTCGTGAATAATAATTGAATCTCTTCAGGTTGCTCTTCGTCTCAAATGTGGCAGTTTTACTTTCAGTTGGGCCTCGACGCTGAATAAAGATTGGCTCGAAAATATTGGATCTTCTTGGAACTTTTTAAGAGCCCATAGAGCGAAGCAATGTCACTTGGGAAGGCTCGAGCTTTCAATCTAAGGTCTGGCTCTCCACGATCTCCAGTACACTCTCAGCTACGCCTGCTATATTTTCTTCACTGCGTGTTGAAGGTGTTCTATTCGGTCGAATATTATCCAAAAATGAATGATGGGTCTCCGGATGGGTGATGGTGTTGCAAATAGTACGCTCAGCCGGCCGAAAAGTGAAAAGAAATAGGGGAATATTAAGATATTAGGATCTATTATATTTAATCGAGTTTTTCATGAGGAAAATGAGTCAATATGTATTTTTTGAATATTTCAGTTTCATAATTTTTGTAATTCAAGAAAATGTTTCAGGAATCCTAAGGGGCTTTGATGCCATATTGAACATGTTTTCGTGTCAACATTTGCTAAACAACCGCTGAACAACGGCAAAAACATTGTAAATTTATATTTTACTTAGTAATTTTTGAACGTGACAAACCTGAAATATGCCAGCAATTGTGTAAATTCATATTAGAAAAATGTTCAAGTAGCTTGAAAATCGGCTTCAAAATAATAAAAGTATTTTTTGTTTTGCGGTTTTAGTGCAAAAATCAGCGTTCCTACAGCCTCAACGTGCAAAACTTCCAACGAACACATTTATGTGCCCATGCATGGATGTGTCCGTGTGCATGTGTGTGTGTTGGTGCAATATAATTTGACTGTTTGTCGTCATACGCGCTGAACAAGTGAATACATATTAAATTAAATAAACATTTATTACTGTCGTTATTGTTGTGTCGTTAATATTGTGATTTAAGATGCTACAACAACGACAAAAGAGCGGAAAATAAAAAAAAAAATATAAAAATAAAAAGCGTCAAATAAGTAGAAATAAAAAATCGCACTTTATGTGGCAATGATCACCATGTATGTATGTATGTACATATGTACCACAAAAATGCATATGTAAATGTATATACTTGAATGTATGTGTTCAGAATTACGCACACATTTATTAGCAAACATAATTTTGCTATTGTATGTGTGCAACGATGGATCGACGTCAGCAAATTGTGTCCCGCTGTTCCACATTGTCAATGTACACATGTACATATGTATGTATGTGTGTGTATATATAGGACTAAAGGCAGAAATGGCAGCGTTGCACTATCAAACTGTTATCTCACATTCATGGATATAGATATGTATATATATGTATATATTGTAT
This sequence comes from Bactrocera dorsalis, assembly GCF_023373825.1. Taxonomy (NCBI): domain Eukaryota; kingdom Metazoa; phylum Arthropoda; class Insecta; order Diptera; family Tephritidae; genus Bactrocera; species Bactrocera dorsalis. The sequence goes on along the minus strand of NC_064304.1, from coordinate 22,283,330 downwards.
ATCTGCACATATGATTTATGGCGCTGCCAGTGCAACTCGTCATTGCCACGATCAGCAGCAACAATTTTCCAATTATATGCGTTATTATTTGCAATAGCGGTAAAAGTGCTTACAATATGTACATGTATAGGACATAAATATTATTTGATGTGATATTATAGATGTTGTAATTGGAAACATATTGACAATTTGAATATTTCAGTATTTGAGTAATACTAACGAATACATCACTTGAAACCTGTCATTGTCATGTTTGAACTTCTATTTTAGCCGTCAAGTATAAAGTTTTCCAGTTACTGGTACTGCAAAAGAGGTTTCATCTCAGCTGAACAGAAGACTTGTTTCTAATTTAGCAATCGTTCCGTTCTTCAAGTTCGCTGGAAGTACTATTTTGACAAGAACAGGCAGTAATCACTTGGTGCTTGGTCTGGACTATAAAGTGTATGCGTAAGAACTTCTTGAAAAAAACTTCCGTAGCTCACTAAAGATGTATATGACTTGGCGTTGATTTGATAAACACTTTTCCCCTACTTTTGCCCTAAACTGCTGCCTTTTCGGATCAATTGCTACCTTCATACAGTCCATTTGTACAGATTCGAATTAAGAAATTGGCCGGCTACTTCTCTATTACAGTGCATAAATCCCTGGTAATTCCATCAATTATGCAGCAAAACCTTTCTGACCGCCAATCTTGCTTTGGCCACCGTTTGCGATGGTTCACCTCGATTTGACGTCTAGTGTTTACGCTTGACGTTGTGATAAATGACTTGGTTTTTCATCACCAGCAATTAAACTGATCCAAAATCAGCTTTTCAGCCTAAAAGTAGATTATTTACCATTTTGCTGCAGATCCAATCTTTATATCAAGACTTCCAAAAGCTACAAAGCATCGAAAATCTCACTTATGGAATCAATAGTATTGTCTATGATCACAATTTGCTTGCAAACGAGCTCAAAGCATATTTTTTTATGAGAAAACTGCATTTTTTATGTACATTGTGCCAAAAAGGTACCTGAAGTATTGTAAATATAACGCAAAATATTTAATTATTCTTCAATATTTATTTTTTCGCCTTCAAAGTAATCCTCAACTGATGTAATACAGTTACGCCAACGATTTTTCCAGTACTCGTCCTTTTTATAAGCATTTTTTGGAATGGTCTTCAGCTGCTTCAGCGAATTTTGTTTTATCTCTTGGATCGACTGAAAACGGATTTCACGGAGCGGCAATTTCTGTTTGGAAAACCAGAAAAAATCACACGGAGTAATATCTGGTGAATACGGTGGTTGATCGATAATATTCTTGGGTTTTTGGCTTCAAATGCGGTCACAGTCGTGGCTCGAGGCGATGTTGCAATATCATCGTCTAAAATCCATGAATTTTTCTTCCACAATTCTGGCCGTTTTCAACGGATGTTCTCACGCAAACGCCTCAATATGACCTAATAGAACTCCTTATTGACCGTCTGTCCCTCCGGAACAAATTCATGATGCACCAAACCACGAATATCGAAAAAACATTGAGCATCACCTCTATTTTTGAGCTGTTTTGGCGTAATTTTTTTAGTTTGGGCTCATTTTTTCCGTCCATTCCGATGATTCTTGACTTGTTTGCATTTCAAACTCATAAACCCATGTCTCATCGGCAGTCATAATGCTCTCTATGAATTGGAATTTGCACGGTCAAGCATGTCCAAAGGCTTGTTTACGGTACTCTTTTTGAAAAAAAATTTAGCTTCATCGAGAGGAGTCGAAGAAGAACCCGAAATATCCACCAAAATCATACGAACGGACTCGCGAGAGGTGTCGAGCTCTATTGACATCTCTTCACTTTTTTAATATTTTCGTCAGTTGAAGAGGTCGAAGGTCGTCGGCATGTTGTCCAGAATGAGAAATGTCTTCAACGAAAAAAATTAAATGAAAAATTTCATATTTTAAATTATCTATTTAAAGAAATATATTTTTCGTTTACAAAGGTTTTGACAAATTTCCGCAAATCATATTTTTTTACATAAACATATTTACTTATATATGAACATAAGTATATAAGTATGATTATGCTTTTATTAAACATAATAGCAACAAGTACAGTTATGCTTATATATGTGTGGGTGTACTTCTGAATCGTTGAATTTGCACAGCAGTTTAAAGCTGGCCGGTAGTCAAACAATTCACAAACTTAGCGCTTGTAGGCATTTTGACCTCAACGACACTTAATTTTTCCACAAACAAACGCGATTGCAGCATAGAAAAGGCGGTGCAGTCACAATATTTGAATACACGACAGCTTTTATGATACAGGTATGTGCCATGTACTTGTGTACATATGTATGCTGAGGCCACTCTTCCCACCTATCTGCTGAATGCACTTTTGCCGACGCTGAAAACAAAGCTTGTGATCCAAACACAAAGTTCAAACTAAATGAAATATATACATACATATGTAGTAATACATGTATAGTCGATATATATATATATATATATATATAGATACATATATATAGTCGACCTTGCTGACATAAAACGAGCAACAAAGCGCAGAGCATAATGTAATGAGGATGCACAGCCAAAAGAAAGGGGGTTACAAGCAATAATGAATGTGAAGATTCATTGCCACCGTGTGCCGTTGGAATGATTATAATTTCTCCTCTATTATTTGTACATATGTATGTAACATATACATACATACATATATAGGTATACCTCTGATGGCGTTGTAATGAGCTTTAAGCACGGCAGGAGCCTAAACGTGCGTTGGTAGGGTCGCACAAGGCGAATGACGAATGGCAAAGGTGAATAAATCATTGGCTGGACAAGGCGTGGGATCCATGCGAATTGAATTAACTGCTCTCTTTGTGATTATTTCATATTTCAAAAATAACAAATTTTCATAGTATTTACTCATCTTTTTCGTGGTAAAAATAAATTACAGCTATAAATACAGGGTGCAGTCGTCAAATAGTGATAGTGAGTCGTACTTTCATACATGGTGGCATTCTCCATGTTTGCAATCTATAAAAAATTATATATTAGAAGACATTGTCCTTGCAATGACCCACGGTCGACAAAATCAAAAATGGTCAAAATGTCAGATAAAAAAAAAACTGGATTTTAGCCAATATTTTAGTAGTTTGTGGACAGGCAAAATACGATTTTTGGTCAGTTTAAAAAAACTGGTGTGCAAATATGTGGAGAACTATATACATAACATGCAAGAAAACTCATACTAGTAAACGGGTCATTTGTTTTTTTTCGCCTTCGGCAAAACTTTGATGAATCGGATTTGGAGCGGTTACATTTTGAAAGCTTAGCGGTTATTTAGACTTCTGAAAAGTCGCTATCATAAACCCAATATTCGTCACTACTAATGATCGTTTGATGAATTTTAAAATTTACGTTGTCAAGAATCATTTACGAGATTCAGGTCTTTTGATAGAAGTCTAGCACTGACCCGCTTCATACCCAAAATATTAACCCAAACATTAACCAATACATTAACTCATACATTAATCAAAATGTGTTGAGTTGATCCACAAGATGTTGTCGTCATTAAAAGAGTTAGAATCGGATGGACAACTCGCTTGAAGAAAACTTTCGTTGACTTCACAACCTTCACTGAATTAACGCCTCAAATACTTAGGAAAAGTACACTCTCCATAACTTTTGCTAGATTGTTGTAAAGTTTCGACGTCAAATTCATAAACACACACATAAAATTGTAAGTAAGTAACTCGCTGTTCAATATTTTTCTTTGGTAAAAATCGACATATGGACCTAAAACTGCACAGTAATATAAAAAAGGTTGTACGAATTTGTAAGAAAACATCGATTTGGTTAGCGCCTGAAGTTTAAAAGAACCAGGACGACACCAAATTGACGAGATAATATGTAAGCATACCTCAACCATCAGAGAATTCGTGGATTTCAGTCTACTTCAGTGGATTTTTACCTGTCGATTATTACTTATGTAAAGAGTAACTCAATAAGGTAAAATAAGGTTATAAATAACTTAACTGTTTTAAACATTTTGACAATAATATATAATATATCTACGATAATCTACGTTATCTATTTTTTAAATAAAGTTGCACTTGAATATTTCTATGCATATATTTACACGTGATTAATATCTAGTAACTCAAATCACGTCACAATTTGCGTCGAAATGCCTGAAGACCACTCGAAAGTAGATTTTCCACTTAACTACAGTTTCTAACTGACAACTCTATACATACAAACAGACATACATAAATATGCCTCTGCAGATATATTGTCGGGCATTAGAAGGCTTTGGGCCGAACAACAACAGCGCTGGAAGGCAATACTTGAAACAATAAAATGTAAACGTGATTTATATTCTTTCAATGTTTTTTCGCACCTTCATGACGGGCATTTGCGTCACATTTATTGTGATTTTGGCATTATTTCTACGATACTGTTCTTCATTGTCGTTTGAATTGCTCCTCTGCAGCTAAAATATTAACACCATGGATTTCATAACGCTCACAACCTTATCATAAATACTAAATTTATTAAAAATAAACAGTCGAGTATGTCTTGGCCTGGCCCTCTCTGCCGTTGTGGTATCTGATCATGCCGACAAGATTATGACACTGAGAAAGTCAATTGTTTGGTTTGTTTTTATTGAATTTGTCAAAGTGATAAGACATTGATTGGTTTTAGTGAAGTGGGCACAAGTGCCGTTAGCTGTCACGAGCAATTATAATGAGTAACTGTATTTGATTTGCAGTCTGTTGTAACCGGTATGCACCATGGATCAAATTTGTTTAAACCAGTTTCCGGATTTGTTTACAAATCGAGATCTATCTAAAGTTTATTGCCAATTGAAGCGAGTGAAATTAATTAGTGTTGCTCATTTGCGTTATCATTTGTTTGGTTTCTTATTAATATATAGTAATTGGCAAGTGTGTAGATTGTTGATTTAAAGGTTAAGTGCAATTTGCAAATATAAAAGGAGTTTTTCGTTTCGATTGATAGTTAAACAGAAGTGCACGTGTCATATTTATAATTTTTGTAGCCATACATTGTAGTGATTACTATGGTATATTATATAAATATAGATGTTAGTAAATACGTAGTAATAATTATACCAATTTTTATAATTTTATTATTATATATTTTATAGTTAAATATTTTCTAATTTATTACTATCTGAAGTAATCAGCGTCTCTTAGAAATATGTTGAATAAGTCTAATAATAAGTTTTTTTCGCTCTTAAATGTTTTTCATTCTAGTAGGCGTGTCCTTCTAAATTCTCGTTTGCGCCAAAATGTAGGCAATGTTTCGTAAAACATCTTTGCTGCACAGAATTAACTGACTCTTAGCGAAATACACCATAAAGTGTGGTGAAAAATTTGAAAATCTTGTGCTTATGTGATTTTTAGAGAATAAATTGTATAACAATGACAATGATTATGTCAAAAAAGTACCGGCAAATTATAAATAAATCGCAAAATTTTTTATCATTCATCAATATTTATTTTGTCGCCTTCCAAGTAATCCCCACCAGATGTAATACACTTATGGCAATGATTTTTCCAGTACTCGGCCTTTTTATAAGCACTTTTTGGGTGGGCCCTCAGCTACTTCAGCGAAGTTTGTTTTATCACTTCGATCGACTGCAAACGGGTTCCACGGTGCGACAATTTCAGTTTGGCGAACAAGATCAAATTACACGGAGACAAATCTGATTAATAATACGGTGGTTCAACAATGTTATTCATAGTGCTTTTGGCTTTAAATTCGGTCACACTCGTACTTTTTTTGAAAAAAAATTCTGCTTTATCGGGACAAGTCGAGTAAGAACGTGTTTCATATCCAAAATATCCATCAAAATCATTTGAACGGACTCACGAGAGATGTCGAGCCTTCTGGATATCTTTCCAACACTCTGCCTTATTAATTTAATTAAAATATCAAAGATTTTCAATGAATCGCATAATTAAAGACAATTATGACTGGCTTCATTGCGCGAAGAGTAAGAAAATGTCTATCCAAGCGTTACATAATAAATTTAACGCGATTGCTACAACGATTATGTAACAAGGGAAATAATTTGCGAAAGATATGTATAATATACATATACATATACATGCATGTATGTAAATCCAGTAAGGTGGAAGTAAAAGCGTTTGCGGTTACGTTTCGCACGTTCTCGTAATTCCACTCGCCGTTGAGCGCAACCCGAAGTGTGAGTGTGTATATGTATGCATATACATACAATATGTACATGTGTAGTATGTCTGTCTGCCTTAGCGGTCATGCGGTATGCCATCGGGATGTGACGGCACTTTTGCGCAATTTACTAATAAAACACGATTTCATTCCTTGGCCGTAGTGTGGGTTGAACTTAATTAAAATTGTATTAAGAAACGCTAAGCTGGCGATGAACTAAACAGCAAAAACAATTACTAAGAATACTAAGACAAAAGCAAAATGGTGTGGTGGAACAATGATGAATAGCTGATGTGCTGATATATGCATTCTTAACTTCATTAGAAGTTGCTGGAGTCAGGAAAGTGCCAGCTTTAACCAACCAAAAGAGTGTGTATCTTCAATGAAGATGTATGCTTATGTAATAAATGCTGTAACTTTATACTGGTTATTGGAACGGTGTTTTCAGTTAAAAATCAGTTATGCGAATTTCGTACTTAAACTTGTACTGAAACATATTTTCGAGAAGACTTTCATTACATTAATGGAATTTTGATAAAAATGGATGAGATAGCCCGAACACTAAACGCATCAAAAATATCAGTGAAGTTGATGCAAAGTAAACTCAAACCTTTGGTCTTATTAAGCTTGGATTTATGTATAACAAGTAATACAGAGCCCACACGAACAAGCCCTTCTTGAAAATTATTTTACTTGAAGATCGGATTTTCGAAAGCTAAAATATCTACAAAAGAGAGTTTCCTTGACTTTTTTGAGTTTTCAGAAAATAGGAGCTTTCAATGGTAAACCCACACACAAAGCTGAAAGCCTCGTTACGCTTCTCAACTGCGTTTGCGGAGTACATTGAATATTGATGAAGAGCTGATCGGAGCTTCCAACAGCATAGCTTCCAATTAGTGTTACTAAAATTTCTATAGGCTTTACTAGCTGGACCCATTCTGTCGGATATACGTATGATCAGAGATCTCTCTTTTCCAAGATCTTTTTCTTCTTTACTGGCATAGACACCGTTTACGCGGTTATAGCCGAGTTAACAACATTCGAGATATCAAGTGTAGCCAGGTCTTTCTCCACCTGATCTCTCCAATTAAGTGGAGATCTTCCTCTTCCTTTGCTTCCCCCGGCGGGTACTGCATCGAATACTTTCAGAGCTGGAGTGTTTTCATCCATTCAGACGACATGACTTAGCCAGCGTAGCCGCTGTCTTTTAATTCGTTGACCTATGTCAATGTCGTCGTATAATTCGTAGAGCTCATCGTTCCATCGAATGCGATGTTCGCCGTTGTCAATGCGCAAAGGACCATAAATCTTCCGCAGAACCTTTCTCTTGAAAACTCGTAACGTCGACTCATCAGCTGTTGTCATTGTCCATGTTTTTGTACCATATAGCAGGACGGGTATAATGAGTGACTTATAGAGTTTGGTCTTTGTATGGTCGAGAGAGGACTCCATCCTTTTCCAAGATCATGGATGCCATTTCTCATGATACCAAGGTGACGTCAAGGACTTCTTTCCCTGCCATATTTCGCAAAATCTTCATTCATTTAAATATACTACTTTCGAATGTGAACTGTTAAAAACTTAAATCTAAACTCGACCATCGTGAAAATCAAATAAAACAACACACAAAATCCGTTCATTTCACAATTTTTTGCACATCTACAAGCTGAAGTGATTGAGATTTATTGCGCCAACTCGTGTGGCGATGAATAATCCACACCGTAAGATCGCACAGTTATTCGAGCGGATGCTCAAGCGTGGACAGTCGGTTGGACGTCGTCAGATGCAAAGACGATGTCGTAAGCACATTTCAATAAGTCCAGTTCCGCCCGTACAATCACATACATTCAGATGTGCATTGTATGTGTGTTCCTATGTAACTGTATACGCGAAGATTATCGTCACAAGCGCTAAGTGAGGAATTTTCTAAGCTTCACAACGACTACCGCGCACAGACAATCTAAATATCCATTCCCTCCACCTGTGGTTGGCTTGCGCGAGGTCACGACCTACACGTTGCTCGCTCGTTTCGTAAATTAAACGCACTACAATTGGTTTTTTCCGGGCGTTATTCATTAAACCTTAAGATTTCATAAAATATTTTCGCCTCCCTTGCTTCGCCTCGAACAAAATAGACAGTGCTATGATTGAGAATTTGCCTTCGTGTCTGTCAGGCATCCGTGTACATACAACTTATAGGTACATTTTATGTATATACTTAAGTAAGATATAATATAAGCAGCATTAGTAGGGTTTATACATTTTTGGAGATCGAAAGATCTTGAAGTACTGCCAGTGCACGAGTTCAAAGTAAATTAGTATAAGATTTTTCTACGGCTTTCTTTATAAAAATAAAAACTATGAATAACTGCCTTGCCTGGTTGAGTTTTGATAATGATTCAGAAACCCAAGCTATTTTTCGATTCAATGTATCCAAATAATAAATTAATTTGAAGTCTGAAAAGCAAGTAAGTCTTTAGTCGTTTCTTTATGATTTTTAACCCGCTGATAATCTCTGTTCCGAGTCGGGCTATAAATGTTTCGATTTTTTAAGGACATTATCATACTGTTGACATAGTATGTAAGAAGTTTTCGAATTTATCTGATATAAAGTGTAATACATTTAGAGGTTCCCTACTTTTGTTTAGGAAAAATTACTTCAAATTTAATGAGGAATGTTTATTATCATTCGATAGAACATTCTTTGGCATTTATTGTTTGAAGATTTTGTTGGCCGCGGCTAAGTCTCAGATAGTCCATTCGTTGAGTCCATTTTTCGATGACTCGTTCGAGCATTTCGATTGATAGCTGGCGAATGACATCCGTGATGTTCTGATCCAAGGCTTGAAACGAAGCGTGATTATCCGCATAGACTTCAGACTTTGCGGATCCCCACAGGAAAAAGTCTAACAGTGTGATATCACACGATCTTGATGGTCAATCGTGAAATTATCTGCCCACCGAGGTATTCCTTCAATAAACCCATTGATTGATGCGATGTGTGAGAAGTGGTACCATCTTCTTGAAATCAAATGTCGCCGAGATCTCGAGCTACAATTACAGGCATCAAATAGTTATCATGGGATATAACGGTCGCCCCGGTTCCGTTCTCATCGACAACATTTTTGGGGAAATATGTGCCGATGATTCTACCGGCCCGCAAACCACACCAAACCGTTGTTTTTTCTGGATGAAATGGCAATTCTTGTATCTATTCAGATTGCTCTTCGGCATTTTTGCTTGTTTACTTCTTTAGCCATCGCTGGACAAAATTTCGCTCGAAAACTTGTATATTCTGAGAGCTTTTCAAAATAAAAATCGCCTTTTTTTGAAGCTGCCTAAGTCCGCCCCTCAAGGTCAAAAAAATTACTTATCAATATGATTTTGAGAGCCTTTAAGGCGAAATTTGTATTATATATCGTCACCTGAAATGCAAAATAACGTATCATCAAAAAATTCGAAATTGAGTGTCTTATTGATTACGCTTCACTACTTCAAATTATATACATAATATTAAATATGTTCAACATTTTCTGGTTCTGCGGTCATATATAAACCAGTTTTAACCAATATTAATATTTTGTTTCACTCATGTTCCATTTTATTCCGTGTTTCATTCATGCCACTGTAAATTTCTGAAAATGTTGTTACGTTAATTTGCATTTCAGGTGACGATATATTTTGTTCGTTTCCCCGCCCTTATATAATAGTTTCTTGTATATTCTGTATAACTGATATCGTAGTGAAACAACGGTTTCATTGATGTACTCTTGTGTATGTATAGTATGTACTGCTTCAGGCTGCGCAAGATTTCACTGCATAATTTTACAACGCTCGCTTAGCAGCAGCAGCAGCAGCCAACGACAGCTCACTTAGTCGCATTTTAACAATTTTCCACAACTTGCTTTATTTCTTTCATTTTGTATATGCTTATTTTTACTATATTTAAGTGGTTGGGTTGCTGGGATTTGGTTGATTCTGGAAATTGCTCGTTTCTCGTTGGCACACACACATATTTAAGGTTGTTGATTTAAATTTATTGTGATTTTTTATGATATGATAATACACAACATGAATGTCGCGCTGCTGCATAAATGCTTACATTTGCATGTATATATATATATATATAAGCGTGTGTGTGAGCGTAGGTAGGTGTGTGTGCGCCTAATATGCGTAAGTGATATTGTCTGTCTTGGAAGCTGTGGCTTTCCTTTATATTGCTATTTATTATATCTTCTTGCATTTATGTATGTATTTTTGTGTGTGTATGTGGGTGTTTTTAACACATGCACCGCATCCGCCATTGATAATTAAGCCTGTGCTATTGTCTGTGGTTAATCACTTCTGTGTACTTATATGTGTGTGTTTAGCATAGACAATGTCAGTGTAATTTTCATTGTGACAACTTTTTAAAGTCTACAACTTTGTCCATGGTCATGAATCACAAAGTGAGTGTGGTTTCTAGCAATATTAATTGCATTTATGTGGGAGTACATACATGCTTATGTATATAAAATATATATTACTTAAAATAAAGTACGAACATATGTATATATATATATATGTATATTCATAAAAACAGCCAACGTCACCTGCAAAGCTGCTGACTTTTTTCAATCAAACATTTTTCTCCTCACCTTTACTTTATTATTGATGCCACCAAAACTGGCCTGAACTGCATTTCAATTTTATTATTTATTCTCGCTTTGCATTAAACCAAATTTAAACTCTGTATAATTTTCATATTTTTTTAAGCGTTTATATTTATATATAGAGTATATACATACATATACATATATACAGTGGCGGACAAAAGTCTACATACACCCCCTGTTTTCTTCGATGTGAGAGTACAAAAACTTTTTAGAAAAATGTGTTGATACAGTTTTATTCTAATCTTCTTTCTAATAACAACAAACTTAAAAAATCCATTAATTAATATAAAACTACAAATTTATGGAATAAAAACTCAAATATTGTGTTGACAAAAGTCTACATACAGTACAAAAATATCTTAGTTCAGTGCGAAAAACTGTAAAAAATGCTAGTTATTGAGACGTTTTAGTATTTAGTTGGGTCCCCATTGGTATCTATAACTGCTTGAAGACGCCGTGGCATTGATTCTGCTAAATTTGTCAACGCTGCAAATGTAATGCTGTTCCAAGGTCCCAATATGCGCTCTTAGAGTAGAGCAGAGCTAGAAATTTGGTTCTTTCTAATTCTACGCTCCAAAATCTCCCATACATGTTCAATAATATTCATATTTGGACTTTGAGGTGGTGTATTTAATTCACTTGGAGTATAATAATGCAACCAATCCTTGACAATTTGCGCCGCATGCATCGGATCGTTATCTTGTTGAAATATCCAACCGGAACCGAGCCCTAAATTATCCACCAAAGGCCTCAAATTATGTTCCAACAGAGACTAAGTATAAGTACCGTCCATTTCATCTTCAATAAAGTCCAACTTTCTAACTCCAGAGGCCGCAACAGCTCCCCAAACCATTACGCTGCCGCCACCGAGCTTCACAATTTATACTACGTTCTTCGGTTCAAGCGTGGCGTTAGTTTTCCTTCAAATTTTAGCCCTTTCATCACTACCAAAAAGGGTGAATTTAGAATCATCTGTAAATGAAACTTTTTTCCAAAAATCCATTTCCTTTTCTTTGTGTTTTTTTGGCGAACTTTAAACGAAGTTTCCGGTTTTTTCAGAAATAAAAGGTTTCTTCCGTGGTGTTCTACTGTGGAATCCGTTATCGTTTAGAGTTTTTTTTATTGTTTTTGGTTGGATACTCATTTGTGATGTACTTACTACGCGTTCGGCTATATTTGGAGCATTTACTTTTGGATTTTGGTCTACTTCGTTGGGAATCAGGCTGACGTCTCTACGAGATTGTTTTTTTGGGCGTCCACTGCGCGGTTTATTTTCGTTGGAACCATTATTTTTAAAGTTTTTTAGAATTGTCTGTACTGTTGCTCGACTCAAGTTAAAAATTTTAGAACTTTCACCATATGATTTTTTTTCTTTTCTTTCTTTTATCACCAAATTTCTTACATCAATTGATATTTCATTTCGCGGAGCCATTATAGCTATTGAAATGTTTAAACCACAACTAAATTCAATAAATATCAAACAATAAACATATTGAAATAAAAGAAAAAGGCTAACGTTACCTTACTGTTAATATTGCAATGTACAAAGTAGGAGATTAGAACTGTATGTAGACTTTTGTCAAAGCAATTTTTGAGTTTTTCTTCCATAAATTTGTTGTTTTATGTTAAATAATGATTTTTTTTAGTTAATTGTTATTATAATAGATATTAGAATAAAACTGTATCAACACATTTTTCTAAAAAGTTTTTGTACTCTCACATCGAAGAAAACAGGGGGTGTATGTAGACTTTTGTCCGCCACTGTATGTAAATATATTATAATAGAAACATATATCAGCCACATTTACCTTAATTATAACCGATGCCTACAACCTTTAATGAAATCTGATCCACTCGCATTTGTCATAAAAACGCGTTCGTTGGCTGTTGTCGTTTGATATTGGGCAGCGGAGCGTGTATCTCGTGGTTTGTGTCAATTAACGCTTTGGCATCGCCTGTCTGCGTTCCGAGTGCAGGCTTTTTTGCCTTGCACTTTTTCTTTAATTTTCACCTATTCACTTTTTGTAGCCTTGTTTGTTTTTTCTGTTTTATTTTTTCTATTCTATTTTATTTTTGTTTGTTCGGTATTAATTGGTGTGAATTTCACACAATCACGAGTCCATCAATAAAGGCAGAAATAAAAATATTTTTTTAGCCATACGGGTTATTTATATATATGTATATATGTTCTTTAGCAGGTGTTAACCTATTTACTAAAATATATCGAATAGATTTGAAGAGCTTTCCGCTTTGACAGACTTGGGCCGGATTTTCATGCTGTATTGTTTTTGTTGTATCATATTCTGTTTTCATTGCAGCTTCTTGACATCGAACCTTCCCTGTGGAATCTTGTACTACTGATAACCACATTTCGCTATATTGAAGAGCTTTGCTTTGCTGCGGATTGTGGCTAGACGTTCATCCGACGGAATGAATGCTAGGGCTCGGAAACAAAATCTCTTTCCTCCAGCAATTTGTGTTCCTTTATATCGCAGCAGTACTATTATATATGCCACTTGAATCTATTTTTCTCAGCCCTTCTACCGTCTATTGCACTTTTTGGACAGCAGTGATGTCAGTATTTACTCTAACAAGACGTCAACCAGCTGGGAACTAGGCAGCGGCATTTTCCCAATTTAGGGACCGTACATTTCCTGTGCATGCCCTTAAATCGTAATCCTTAATACGTTTGCGGTGGTCGTCATCAAAGGGGGGTCTCTCATCCTTCTTTTCATTGGGGGGTGTTTTTTACGAGGCGAGTCCCAAACCCAACGCACAACTCTGGGAGGGATGTTTCGTCTTCTCACTTTAGCTCGCCTCCAAACGGATGTGTTTTGGCACCCGGAGGATACTTGGTCTAAAATCGGAAGTCGTGAGCTGCTTGAGCCATATGTAAAATAATCGTTTCTGTCCACTCCCATGTGAATGACGCTCTTAGAACTTTCCTAAATCCCCCACTCTCCTTGATTCTAACCAAGCCCCTGAAACGAATGGCGAATCTCTGTCGCTGACCTAGTGTTTCTCCTATTGGTCAAAGCTGGCCATCTTAGTTCCTTCAGACGATTAAATTGTACAGGACGGAACTATGAGTTTGACGGTATGGATGCGTTTTGGGTCATTCCGAGTGACACTGCTACTCGAAGGTGTGTTTCTAAATCTAAGGTGGCAGATATGAAAAACCCGTTGGAAAATACCGGTTTTTACTGGAAAGCCGTCAATTTCATCACACAGTTTATATGAATAGTTCAGTCGACTGTACGGTTTTCACGTCCACGTATGGACCTACTGGGAGAGCAACGATAGTTAGTTGGCTAATTTTAGCTCCTTAGCTCCATGTTTAAAACTGTTTCTGATTCTATGGTTTGCATACCGTATATTTTGTCCGCATAATATTGCTGTCTTCTCTATTTGAAGTCCGCTAAAAGTAACACATTTTTAACCCTGTCTTCACCCATCATTTACACTCGAGACAAAGATAGCATTTCTTTATTATGATTGATTGGGTAATATGAGCTGCGAATTAGTCGGGCTTAGTTCGGCACGGTACACGTGCACTTGAATATGCTATTTTTAAATGAATACACACGTACGTGTGTATGTGTGTGGAATTCACTTATTGAAATGATTGTTTTCAAGCACAAACTACACGTTTCTGCTACACTTTTCTGCCAGACTTCCAGCAGCAGCCGTTCTAGCAGTCAGCCAAGCGGAGAATCGCTAAATTTCACACAGTTGCATATTGCTAAAAGCATACACACACATTCATACTTAGTCATTAGTATTAGCATGTGTGTGTGGCGTAGCAAAAGTAATTTGCATCTAGTTAGATAAGTAGGCGCAAAAACTGAACAAACAATTGGGATTTTTCACATAACTGCAAAATGATCTAGTAACTAAGAGTTACTAACTGCACAGTTTCTGCCAACAAAGAAACAAAATTTTGTTTTGTACACAATAGTATTTCGATAAACAACAGTGTGTTAGAATATTTGAGATTAGAAATTGCTGGGCGATAATAAAGGCGTGTCAATATTTGCCTTCAACGGAATGATGAAAACTCTGACTCTTTGTTAGTTTTTTAGTTTACCTGCGAGATCGGCAAATGTTCGACACTGGTCTCCAAATTCACTGCGGTACGAATAATTTGTAATATTTTTTTATTGTTATTATTTCTTCTTTACATGGCGTCATGGTAACCTTAGAAAATTAAAAGCAATGTAAAACTAATAAACAACTTTTAAGTATGCGAATAGTTTACAAATATGATTAGTGCTTTATTAATTTAAATTCGATTATATGGCGAGTCTTAATTGAGGCTATTAGCAAATTATCTATAAATATTTTGTACTCATTTTTTATTGACTCAATTTGGTTCGTAAGAATTGTTCCAATATGTTGCTTTGGAGTTTCTTCCAGCTATCGCCTAAGCTGTGATGGTCAATAGATAATGAGAAATTTTAATGACCCAGGTACAGTATTTCAGCTAGAATTTCGGCTATCTTACGCTCTCTTCAAGCACCTCAAGCGTTGCTGGTTGATTGAAATATTGATTTAACACACATAGAGAGAAAATAATTCAGAGGCGTTAGGGGGTGCCTCGGACCAAAAATCTATTTTTTGTTTGCTTAAATCTCTTTAAAAATTGTCTCAGAATATGTCCCCAAAGTTATAGATTGGAATTTGAAATATTTTCGAAGCTAGAAGGGAAATACTGACCGAGCGTCTAGCAGATATATTAGCGCTTGAGCAGAAAGCGAAAACTTTGACGCGCGATCGGTTTCCCATTTTTACGATTTTTCTTAATTGGCGGGCAGGATAGAAAAAAAAAATAAACGTCGTATGGAATTGGGACAAAGTTTACTATCTTTGGCAATAAATTCTATTTAAACTAAAAAAAACTCAGAAAAGTCAAGTTTTTACATAAAGTGCAATTTTTTTTTTATCAAAAACCACTTTTTTTCAATTTTTAAAAAATTTGTGAAATTTTACACTTTTTTTTTAATTTTTTTAGTTTAACTAGAAGATATCCTGCCCGCCATCCGACAAATGCACCTGCGAAATGCATCGGGCAATAGCTTCCCAAAGGCAGAATATCAAATATTTCGTATCCAAAAAATGTGTGAATGATGTTTAAATATATAACTATAAACCCTAGAAATTTCGCTTTAATCAATTATTTCTTTCTCTCCCAAAAATATTCTCAAAAAAATCGAATTTTTGAAGACTCTAAAGCAGGCTCCCCCCTTAAATCGGATGGTCATGGCGGCCATTTGACTGGGCATTTTTTCTCAATTAACGAGTCGCCATAAAATATCAAATGGCGGACCGTCTAACGGTGTGATATCCCACGATCTTGGCGCCTAATCGATCGGCCTAAAGTCTAGTTGAAACCAAAAGTCCCCATCATTATCATTATCAATAATAACTGCTGCTGGATTTAAGATGCGTGATGATGTTGCGAATAGTATAATTATAATGTGTGTAATGATGTTGACCATTAGTTGAGCGAAGCCCCCGAAATACATTATTTACGTAACGTGAATTTTCTTAATGAAGTTGAAGTCTTTCCATGTTGAAATGCCAAAGAGTACTGAACAAAAATAACACGACAGCTTGATACAACTCACGCGTGATCTGCCAAAAAGATGCTATTGAAAAAAGTACATCTACTTGGATCACTCGTGATAAAAATATATTAAACTAATCATCGTGACGAACCGTGTCGATCTAGACCCATTAAACCGAAATTACAGCACAAATAGCGGGATATACAATACAAATATTTAATCCTTTATTCTCTTCCTTCCCTAAAGAAAATTACTATTGGCACTCTAATTAAAAACCTTCGCAATTATTGTCCTTCAAATGTGCCCATACTTACTTGCTAAGTACTGAATTACACACGTGTATCTAATTAGATGCGTCAAAGATTCTTAAATTAGCTCTTAATAACATACCACAGTGCCACTTCTACACCGAAGCAGTGAAAAATCGATAACATTAGACTTTTTAATAAGCAAGTGCTTTGTAATATGCATTCATTGTTTGTACGAGTATGTATAAGAAAAGTATTTAATTTATTTATTTTTGGTTAATTCTTAGTCATATTTTAATTGCGTTTAATGGTCAAATATTGATTTCTTGCTATATTTTGCTACACATATGTATTTATGTATGTACAGGTATGTGAGTGTAATTACTTACTTGAAGCGCTCTCTTGTATGAATATCAATTTGATTAATGACCCAAATACGAAACACATGCTAAATAAATATATGTGTACAAGTCGGTGAAACCAAAACTTTTATTTTGACATTTCAACATTAATATACTTTACTGCCCCTGTCGCTGCCGGCGCCTCTGTCTGTAATAGTATATCAAAACTTGATACTTTTTTATCGACCTTGAAAGTTAGACTGTAAGTCTATTGGTAGACTTCAACGGTCGGCTTGCATGTATACCATGATTTATCTTCATTGCCATTTTTTCCTTTTTTTGTTTTATAACCAGTTTATTACAGAAGATACGTCGTAATATAATTTGGAGTATTGTGCTAGAAATTTTGAGATTAGTTGTTGTAAGTTTTGGTTAATTTAAATTTTTCTAATTTAACCTATGCGCGCGTGTTTGTATGAGTGTGATCGGTTTTCTTTTTAATTGTGGTTATGGAAATATGTTAGTTCTTCACAAATAAGCTCGATAAGCTTAAAAAAAATATATTTTTTTGTTTTACGATATACATATGTACATATGTATGTATGTATTTGAATGTATAAATATTTGAGAATAAATTTGAAGTTGATCTGGCTAATAGTTTCGGAGATATGAGCGTATTTGTAAGAATTTCTTCAACACACTGTAATTCGCTCCCAAAAGTTAAAGCATGTTTTACCTCGTTTTCAGGTTCGGCGACAAAAATTTCTCCGAAATGGGTGACCCGATCGACTTCTTAGATCTCTTTGTTAATAGTTTAGATTTTTTAAAGTAATTTCAAGGAATGGTGCCGAGTTGACAGTCCTTGACGGGTTCGGTTACTTAGACACGTTTGTTGTAGGAACGGTGGAGATCGGTTACGATATCAAGGGAGTTCTAATTTTTTTTTCAAATTGAATTATCGCTTGTTACGGGGTTATATACAGTTTTTTTCTGAGAAAATTTAAATTTATTGATTAAAAAAAATAGTATTAGTAAAAATATTTTCTTGGAAAGGAACTACAGCGATCTCCGAAAGCTCCTTTCAAAAAATCAATATAAAAATAATATATACATATACATATGTATATACAGACTTGCCACCTTACGATAAAAATAAATTTTATATTTAAATACTATGCACTAAAGCAACTGAAGAATTACTTTTGCTAAAAAGTTCAGAACAGAGTTGCCACCCTTCTTCAAATAATGAACAAAGTAAATTAGGGTTGCCATCTGCTAATGTTTTCGTTTAAAAATATTTAAATAAAATATGTAGTAATAAAACCAGAGTTGCCACCTTACAAAAAAATAAAATTTGATATAAAATAATTATTTCGCGTAAAATACTATACACCTAAGCAATTTAGGAAATGCTTTTGCTAAAAAGTTTACAGAGAGTTGCCACACTTTTTCAAATAATGAAACGAAGTAAATTAGGGATGCCAACTGCCAATGCTTGCGTTTAAATTAATTTCTACTTTAACGTTTTATATTAATATATAATAAAGAATATTTAAATGAAATACTTATGTAATAATAAAACCAGTGTTGCCAACTTGAAAAAAATATTTTGGTTTAAACTATCTATTTCTTATAAAAAATTATACACTGAAGCAGTTTAGGAAATATTTTTGCTAAAAAGTTCAGAAAAGAGTTGCCACACTTTTTCAAATATTGAAATGGAATAAATTGGGGCTGCCATCTGCCAATGTTTGCGTTTAAAATAATTTCTTCTTTAGCGTTTTATATTTATACATAACAAACACTATTAAAAAAATATGTTATAATAAAACCTGAGTTGCCACCTTACGACAAAAAAATTAATTTTCATCTATTTCATATAAAATACTATAAACCAATGCAACTTAAGAAATATTTTTGCTTAAAAGTTTAGAACAGAGTTGCCACACTTTTTCAAATAAAGAAACGAAGTAAATTAGAATTGTAACTGCATATGTTTGCGTTAAAGTTAATTTCTACTTTCGCATTTTTAAATTTTTTCTGTTTAAAAACTAAAAAAAATGAAAAAGGGTCCTACACACATACTCCATTCGTTAGACCCCATTTAGTGGCATACCCAAAAGTTTGTCATTTTCGTACACCACGCTTTGCCACTTAACAACGATTCTAAATGTGTATATTTTAGGCCTTCTCTTAACCTCCCCAGCTGATTGTAAATATTACATAACAAAGGGCATTACGATGTCGTGCCAACATGTCAAGCAAAAGGAAGTGCGGTGGTATCCTATTTCAATGTCCTTTGCATGCCAAGCTTCGATTTTGTACACTTACATAATCTATATAAGTATATATAATATACCGTTATGCGTGTGGCGTTTGTGTGCTTTGCGCATTAACCCACAAACAGCGCTATTGTGTTGAGTTGTTTAACCTCCACCCACAACCCCCAGCTCTTGGCATGAAAATAGGCACTACAATTTTTATAGCTGTGAATAGGCATTTTGGCTTGATTTTTGTTGTGCTGATAATTTTGGGAACTTTTTAGCGTTGTTGTTGATACACTTGATTGCTTTTTGTTGTTGGCTTTTTCTTTTTGATTGCTTTTTCCATTGCCGCTCAAACACATGTGCATAGCGCCACCTAAAATGCAAAACAACGTATATCAAAAACATCGAAATTGCGTTTTTTATTGCTTACGAATCACTACTCTTCACCTATCAGATATAACCATTTTATAACCAATATATAAGCATTTTATAACCGAAACTCTAATTTTGTTTCAATGCTATGAATGATTTATATTGAAACAAATTTGGAGTTTCGGTTATAAAATGGTTATGTATAGGTTATAAATTGGTTATATCTGACATCTATTATATATATGTATACCTATGAAAAATGTTGTTACGTTATTTTGTATTTTAGTTGACGATATGTAAATATCTCGTATCTGTATGTAATATCTAAAGGCGGCGCTGTGTAGTTACACTTGTACCGTTTATTGATTTTGAGCGCTACTCTTTCGTAATTATCGCTGCGGCTCGTCAACGGCATCGCCAATAGCCCATTTCCCTTGTACGTCATTGTCTTTTATTTTTAACATGCACACACACTCACACAAACATGCAAACACACATTAACCGCCATTAGCGCCTGTCAAATCGGTGTTTGCATACATGAATATATATGTATGTGTGTCTGTATGTGCATATCTATAAAGTGTATATTAGTTTGTTATCGCTTTAATGATTTTTATTCTTTTGGCCTCACTCACTTCGATTTCAAACTGATTGATCAATTCGATGCAGCGTTTTTCTTTTTATATGACACAATATGACGGCGCTGTTGTTGTTTGTAGACATATAGTATGTGTATATAACATATGATATAGATATGAAAATCGTGACAATTTGTTTTTAAATGTCAATTAATCGATCAGCAGTTTTTGTGTTTGGCGTTAAATGATGAATTTATGGTAAATTGTTTTTACACATGTACTACTATTATATGCTATTGTATGTCTGGGCCGGTAGACGGATCCCGTAGTAATTTTTGATAGAACAGAATGGTATTAGACTGGAAAATTCAATATATTGGGTAGTCGAAAAAGTCTTTTCGTATTTTGTCAATAGATGTCGTTGCGGTCGTATATCTCCAGTGCTACCAATCACATTGTGTCATACCATATAGTGTTGGAAATTTGATATTTTAAGCTTAATTTAACCAAAAAAAATTAAATTCGGGAAAGTTGAAAAGACACGTAATATATTCGAGTTTCTCTGCTGGCGCGTTGTTCTAAAAAACTTAGAAAAGTCGTTTATTTATTATATGCTATTTTCACAAGTATACTTTTAGGCGCATAGACGTGTTTTATACACCACTACAATTCTCAACCTGTTAATGCAATATTTTGTTAATATATTGCTCATTTATAGTTATAAAAATATTTTAAAAATATTATTTGTATATATTTTCTTCTTCGATCTCGAGTAAGCCCCAGAAAATTCTTTAGGAGATTTTTCATGACAATGAATGTTGGGTTTTGGATCAAACTCATCCACCCTCCTTTCTATTAATTGAGTTTTTGTGCGCTTAGGCTGTTGTTATTGACTAAAGCTGTAAAAAATATGTGAAATTTTCCTGAGACTGATTTCAGTTTCTACAATTTTCAGCTTCCTATCATTTATTCGCTGTTAAACTTCACAAGCGTCATATATCTAAGCTTAAAGAACTATCATTATCGACTCTAAAATGCATACTTAAGAGTATGCAATCTTCTTATTACCTTAATTGCTGACTTTGTACCATTTTAAGCCCACCCCTCTTGCCTTTTATTATTTTTATAGGCAGAAGAAAATTATTTATTTATTTCTTCCGACTATTATTGTGAAATAATGTGATGTATTTAGTCGAGTAACGCCCTCAAACCCTCATATGAACTCCGTAAATATTTGTTATACCTATACTCCAACTTATATTGAATACTGTGCTCATAATCATATGGCGTTTGGAACAATGCGCTCACGTCCAATGCACGCACATATGCCGTGCCGTGCCTCCGGTCGCATGTCCCGCATACCACATGTTGTTCCATGCCAAGTATGCGTCATGCAGTCATGCCCCACTTCGTCGATGCTTCTTCTTGTTATATATGTGTGTATATACATATATATACTCGTATATATAATTTATAAAAATACGTACATATATGTAGAAAGTTGGTTAAAATTTCTGTTACCAATCGGTAAATTTAACTTTTAATAATAGCCTACGGTATACTTTCAACATAAGCTTCGAAGCATGTGTATCATTCTGGCCTGTATCTATAACCTTTTGCATTTGATTGATTGTGTGGCGTCTGACAAGCGATTTTTGGATATTTGACGTCACGACGAATATTTTTTATATGTATTTGTATATTTTTTTTTATATATATTTGTATATTTTTTTATATTTCTTTTCCCTAAACTCGTCTTATTGTCTTATTCGTCGCTTTTTGTCGTAAATTACTCGCTGCTTTTGGCCTGAGCTAACCGAGTAACGCACACATTCTTATACACACACACACACACACACAAATATCAATATGGTTGCATAATATGAAGTTATGCGCACTTCAGCCATAAAGTTGCTTGACATCTTTATTCTGTCTTTATTCTGTCTTTATTCTTCGGCTCAGCTAAGGGTTGCTTTGGAGAGCGCGCTGTGCAAATTCCTTCACTTAATCCGACTTTATTTTAATAATGCCATTACAGTTCAAGTTTTGCCACACAAATCGTAAGCATAAAATTTTAGTGCTGCCAGATTGTTTTTTATTTTGATTATTACTTTTTTTTTGTAGTCGTTGTTTTACACTCTTTGCCATGGTGTGCTAAATTTTCTAAGCGCGTTCATCCCTTAATCTGAATTGCTGAGCTGGTATGCGGCACATACTCACGAACACACATACACATGTGCACACATTTGTGCTTGTGTAGCTTTGCGGCTGTGTTCAAAACTGGTTTTGCTAAGGCCTTTTAGGCGCATGCGCAATGCATGCCGTTGTACAACGATTATGCATGCACTTTATCAAATTATACAATATATTTATTTGAAATAAATATTAATAGCGGATATTCCTACACTTTGAAGTTTTTTTCACAATAAATTTACCGTAAGCAGGACGAAGTACAATTGAAGCTTACTTCTAACAAAGGCCGCTCAAACCATATTGCTTTATGAAAATACCGTTAATGCACACATAATATACTTTAATTGTATTTTGCAGTCCTTGTCAGCGCAGCCTGTGGAACACGTCATCGCCTCCAGCGCCAGCAAGTACCGTTACGTAGCCAACAATATACATATAGACTGCTGCATAGCGTACAAACACATGCATACATACATACATATATACGTATGTATGTATATATGACAATATGAGTTATTATGCCGCCCCACCAGTTGGCTGCCTGCCTGCCTGCCCCACTGTGGGAAGAAGTGGCAGGTGCTTGTACAGCTTGCCACAGTGCCACACATTTTATCTCGACAAGCACACACACACACACAGCTGCACTCACTTGTATCTGTGTGTTTAACAAGCTTTTGTTGGTGCCACTGTTGGCATGTATATATGTATGTATGTACGTGTTCGTGTGCCTCAATCAATTTTTGTATGAAATGTGAGATTTCTGTGTTTTTGCCGTTGTTGTTGCTGCTGCGCTTCGTTCGCGTTTCTTGCAAACCAATTTGTGCAATTTCTCGAATCATAACTTCTTGCTTTGCTCTACTTTATGCACACGCTCGGCTGGTCGGTCGCTCTGTCGCCGTGTCGGCCGGTCTCGTTTGGCGTCAAGCGTCGCACTCCGCTGCCGCCTCGTCCGCTACCCGACTCGCCTGCAGTAACAACAATGTCACTTCATTTGTGTTGATTATTTGTTGGCGCTGGAAATTGGTTTTATCAGAGTTCTTCGCGTGCGGCGACGGTGTTGGGGACGGTGACGGTTAGTGGTGGTGCGGTGTGCGGTTTGTATCGCCAACAAAGCGATTAAACTAACAAATCGCGGCAAAATCTCGCACATCGGCAATTCCGGCTGATGACGACAGCGCACAAATGAGATGTGTGCGGCCAGCAACAAAATATACAGAGAGCGGCAGCGGCAAAGAGATTCGGCGTGTGGTCGTATGAAATGTTCTTAATTATTTGTATGAGCACGAAAAATGTTCTGGCAAAGTTACAGTGTATGGAGAATTCAGTTTCTGGGGTCTAAATTCCCGCAAAAAAAATCCATAGTCGTGTTGATTAATGGTCATTATACTTTGACATGAACTTATATGAATTTGTATCAAGAGTTTGTATGACAGCTATATGCTATAGTAATCCGATCTGAGTAATGCATTCGGGGATTGTAGCGTCGCCTTAGATAATAATATAGGTCAAATTTCATGAAGATATCTTCGCAAATAAAATCGTTTTCCAAACGAGAACTTGCTTGTGATTGTTCAGTTTGTATGGTAGCTATATGCTATAATGGTCCGATCTGAGCAATATATTCGGAGATTGTTGCATTGCCTTGGAGAAAACTCCGTGCCGGATTTAGTGAAGATATCTCATCAAATGGGAAAGTTTTTCATACTAGCACTTTCTTCCGATCGTTCAGTTTGTATGGCAGCTATATGATATACTGGTCCAAAATCTGTCATTCTGCCAAATGAGCAGCTTCTTGAAGAGAAAAGGAGGTGTTTACAATTTCAGATTGATATCTCAAATATTGACAGACTCATTCGCATATATACAGATAGACAGACGGACAAACGGTTACAGCTAAATCGACTTAGCCCGTCATGCTGCTCATTTTCTAATGTATTTTACCTATAGGACCTCCCTCTTGGATATTACAAATTTTATGGCAAATTTAATATACCCCGCTCGGGATATAAAAATAATATATATTTATATAAAATCTGGTAAATCAGTTGAGATCAATTCCAAAATTAATTTAAACTAAATTGCATAACCAATAAAAAAAACACGAAATCAAGGTGTTAGCACCAAAACACACCACTGTACATTTGCAACGGTTCATGCCAAGGGAGGCTCATATCAGCGTGCAATTGTTGCTACTCGCCGTTTTCCACCCTGTCGCTACGAATGTGTACTGTGCTCTGAGATATTTGAAGCGAAGAGCAATCTGAGGGATTCGGGCAGAAACCAGCAAAATTATCGAAAACTTTCCGTGCATTTTGCGCTCGTCCCATACAATACCCTTCCATAGTATCTCATTGATTTCCTCCCACCCGCCATGCTCAGCATTTTTATTACATTTGCTTGCTTTTATTATGGCATATAATTGTTCTTATTGTTGTCGAATTTGTCGAGTGAGCGCGCGCGCTCGGACTCTCTTGCTGCTGCGCGACTGTCACTGGCGGAACTCAACAACAAAGCGGTCGATTAGCTTTCGGCGACGTATGGCACGGCCATGGCAACAGCAACAACATGTGTTGAGTGTGTTGGAATCGGAACGAAAAGGCAGAGCGCAGGCTGGCTGCCCGCCGGCCGAGCACGCTGCGAGTGGCAAGTGGCGAGCGGCGAGCGGCCGTGAATTGTGTTTGCTTGGCTCGTTGGCTCGTTGGCTGACAGTGAAAGCTTAATCGCTCTGTACGCGTTGAAAATTTTCAGTCGAGCGCTGATACCGAACAAGGAAGGTCGGTCTAGGCAGAGATTCTCTACTCGTCTCGCGGGCTTCTTACACAACACTTAAGCGCAGAGCAAAAGAATAGAAAATTTTTGAGAATAGATATATTATATATATATATATACTGTGTGGTGGTGGAAAATAGTTGGAAAAAGTCATATAGATATAACTATATGTACATATAATAAGGATATTGAAAAGTTTTTGAAGTAAAATCCGAAAAGTACAAACCGCCACGCTTAGGCGGAAACAATTCAACGACAGTATTTGGCAGACAAAAAGAAAATCAATTAATAAGAGTATAAAGTGCAAATCAAACGTTTAATTACATATACGTCCAAGCAAGGGAGAATTTCAAAACGCGCTAGGGGCTACTTGGTAACCCCCGGAAAAAACCAACAACTACTATAACATCGAATAGAAACAGGAAAAATTATTGTGTAATACCACCCCGAGTAGCTGCCGCAGCAGTCAGGTACCCAATCATAAAATCATCATATAGCATATATATAAAATTGTGCCACACCGTGCCACTGCATATGCCAACAAGAAAAGGCCATTCCGTTGGGGTCCCAAAGATACTGCAAACATTTTTTCACTAAGTGGAGTTTCGTGTAGCACCATTTGGGGGCCCAACGCAAGACTTGGCTTGTGACGCAGGCGTTGGCAAAGCCACAAGCAGTGGCAAAGGCGCAGCAGCGGTGGCGCCGAAGTGCTGTAGAAAATGTCCTTGTTCGAAATCGATTTTTCTCAACTCAACTTGCCCATAAACTCGACACACATCACGCATGAAAACTCGCATGTGCGCGTGTGTGTTGCTTCGTGAAGTGTGTTTTTGTATATGTGTGCTTAAGAACATGGCGAAAAGTGAGAAAAAATAAATTATTCAAAAAAAAAAATATTTTTTACTACGATAAAAGGTTGACTCGTTAAAAATTGTATAAATGAAATATTGATTGAGCGAAAAGTGTGCTGTTAACGGTTTAAGAAAAATTCAATCGATCGAAAAAGTGCGCAAGCAGAACGTACATATACATACATACATATATATAGTGGTGTAAGAAAAAGAGTGCTAGGAATGAGCGGACAAACCATAATCATACATACATACATAAGTACAAATGCGAAGTGTTGAGGCGCTGGCGTATACTTGGCGCTATATTCCATACTTTTCACCAATTTGTGTATGTGTGCGTGTGTTTGTTGTAGGTGGAAACTTGTTAAAAGAAGGGCAAAGCACAATTGTACCATTTATGTGTATACAAAGGAGGGCATAGCCGCCGCGCACTCTAAAGCGCCGCCAAAGGAAACGACGGCAGCGCCGATTATGATGTTACTCATACGTCGTGTGGGCCGCCTTGCGCCGAGTTGGGCGTACAAGAGGGCGCGCTAGCTCGACACTACATGCGTTGCACAACAGTTTCGATTTTTCACAGCCAAAAACTGTTAGCCTAGTGCTCTCTATACTAAGGAACCTAACGGCAGGCCAAGGGAATTTTCAAATTATTTTCTCGAAATTTGCAAA
Source organism: Bactrocera dorsalis (assembly GCF_023373825.1). Taxonomy (NCBI): domain Eukaryota; kingdom Metazoa; phylum Arthropoda; class Insecta; order Diptera; family Tephritidae; genus Bactrocera; species Bactrocera dorsalis. The sequence continues at coordinate 22,256,625 of NC_064304.1, read as the reverse complement.
TTACATATTTGCTTTGATCAAGCCTAAAAATTATACTGCTTTTAATTTTTCTCTTAATTAAAAGTTTGTATTTTTACAAAGCAATGCCTTTTATCGTTGGATTTGCCGACTTTACTTCCGCACTTGTGCTGCTTATCATTGTCTGCAATATAATCAATCATTACAAGCGCTTATCTGAAGGCAAAATTGTGATTCATATTAATTTATGTCTGCCGAAACATCCAAAACCAAAAAAAAAAGAAAATAATAAAAACAAGCGGAAAAGTAGCAGAGGTTTATCGTGAGATTTTAGATAACAATGGAGGTCAGTTAGAGTTTATGTAATGGTGTATATGATAAATTTCGATGATTTTTTTATGCGTTGGCATGACAGCCTTGTTATCTAACACGATATAATTGAAAAAATATTCGATAATATTTCTTATATTTTAAATATATTTTTATTAAACAAAGATAGACAACTTTTCAATACTTCGAGCTCCAACAACTGAGGGAAATTATAAATTTTATGTCAATTTCCATGCTCCTTGTATGAATCAAATTTTCCAGCCTTATTTTTTATCACGAGAAATAACTTCATTGCAGTTGCTAAGTACATACCAGTTACAAGAGAATTATATGCTCGGTTTCTGCTTTATTAAGACATTAAACCAATTTGAAATATTGAAAATCCATAAAGATTCATTTGTACAATATTTTTGAATAAATTTTACTATAAAAAATTTCAAAATACTACTTTTTAAAATTATCGAAAATGGAAAAAATATTTTTTTTTTCAATGAAAAACTCGAAAATAGTCAATATACCGAGTTCTTTCCATAAAATTTCCTGAAAACTCTTCAAAAGCTTTCTAGCTGATTTCAAAAAACAAAAATTATTTTTTTTAGATTGAATATTTTTCGTTATGCCGAGCTCTTTCAATTAATTTTCCTAAAAAATATTTGCTTTAGTTGGTTTCAAAAGCTTTCTAGGTGCTTTTTAAATATGAAAAATAGTTGTTCTTCGTTTTAAAATTGAATATTTTTCGTTATGCCGAGCTCTCTCAATTGAAAAATCGAAACGTTTTCCATACATCGAAGTCATTCAATTGAAATTTCACAAAAATATTTGCTTTAGTTGGTTTCAAAAGCTTCCATCTGCTCTTGGCAGGCAGTGCGTGCTTTTTAAGCTACTCTTTGCAGGAGCCAACACTTAGCAGAGAGCGCATACCCTCGCAGCAGCATACAAGTGAACACTCTCTTTTGGAATGCTGGCGCTTTTCCATTTCCAATAATTATTTTCAACTGCTAGTTTTCCAATTTTGGAATAACTCAAGCAAACCACAACTCACTTCCAGTCATATTCATACATATGTACATACAAGTACGAAGTGGATGCGAGCACATGCGAAATTTCAATTTTGTACCAACGAGTACGAGTCCTTGCGAAACTGAAAATTGTGTTAACCGAAGCCTGTTTAACACGTTGCGCAGTTACACGCTTCATTTTGCAAACACGCATACATACACACGCACATACTAGATGTGTGGGAATTTGCATGCCTGCGATTGCATAATCCGCTTGACCCGCTTTTCACCGCAGCACACACCAATATACAATATGTGTGTATATATGTATGTATGTAAAAGTCGTTCTAATTGCGCTTATCGCCCTTTAACGGATACATCAACTTCAGACATAATCATTAATTTATTATAATTTTTTTTTTATTTTTTCAACCATCGACGACTTCACCGTTTTGTCAATTTCGCTATAGATTTTTCGCCTTAAATATTTTTTTTACTACTAAACGACAAACCGCAACATGAGTGACGATCAGGTGGGTAAACGTGAAAAGAAGCTTCTGCTTCTGCTTTTGATTACTTTATTTTATATTTACAACTGCATAAGCATTATTCGCCAAGTGCATACTTCTATTTTACTCATACACATACTTATCTACATATATATAATATATACTCGTTCATATGAATATGCACACTTTTGTATTTATAATATTCGCCTTCCGCTGTATTGTGTTGCAAAAATATAATATTTTCATTATTTATTATCAGTTGGTCATGTAAATATTTACGCTTATGAAATATAGTACACACTTGTTTATTGAAGCCCGTATACCGTTGCTTCGTGTTGTTAAGCGCGTAAAAACAATGAAACAGAAATGAAAGTATGAAAATGAAATTAGAGATGACGCTGACACGTTCGTAGTAAGAAAGGCCAAATGAAATGAAATGTGTGGCGAAATGTAATGCGCTTTAGTACCCTTAAGTGGCAGGAATTCTTAAAATTAAATTGTGAGTCAGTATGCGGTTTACTGATTAGTATGTTTTCCGATTTTCTCATGAAACATTTTTTAATACTTATTTATATTTTACAAAATCTATGATCTAATATTTCTTATAACAAATTCGCGGAGATCTCATTTCAATTTCAAGCTGTCGTTACTTCTATGGAATATTTTTTTGCCAAAACTAAGACCTAGTTCTACCAGATTAGAGCTCTTACAATTTACAAATCTAATTATGATCTCTCAGTGAGATTACATGAACAGAATACTGAAAAACTAAAGCTATTAAAAATATTTTTAAATATCTTTTTACCTAAAAGTGGTTGCAAATATTCGGGACTACTAATCGTTCATCAATATTATTGTAAGGAGTAGTTAAATTAAAAAAATAGCTAGGAAAGATATTTTAGGGCAGAACAGTAGCAACAATTTATATAATAAAATGATATAAAGTGGAACGAAATAAAAGAAAATAAAAATATTGAAAATAAAATTTAAGCAAAATATATAATAAAATAAAAGAATATTTCTTAGAAATAAAAATAAAAAAAATGTATAATAATACTATTATAATAGTATAAATTGAATAGAATAAAGGAACATAACATTATTGAAAATAAAATTAGAAAAAATAAATTAAATAAAAAATATTTTATGGAACAAAAATAATAAAAAAAAAATTATACAGTATTATTATATATAATAACATAATATAAGTTATATAATAATATAATATAAAGTATAAAATGAACAGAATAAAAAAAATATTGAAAATAAAATTGAAATAAAAAAATATAATAAATTATTATTTTATAGGACAAAAATAACTAAAATTTTTATATTACTATTATTAGTATAAATTGAATAGAATAAAAACAAATAAAAATATTGAAAATAAAATTAGAAAAATTAAATAAATTTAAAAAAAATATTTTATAGAACAAAAATAATAAAAAAATACATAATAATATTATAAATAATAATATAATATAAGTTATATAATAATATTATATAAAGTGCAAAATGAACAAAATAAAAATATTGAAAATAAAATTGAAAATTATTACTTTATAATATCTGAAAAATATATAATTGAAATATTATGAAATAAATAAAATAAGTAAGAAATATTTACAAAATTAATTTTTTTTTTTCAAAATTACATAATACATTCAATAATATTAAAAAAATAGTACAAAAACAAAAAACAACGCTAACTTCGGAACCGAAGCTGTAATATCCTTCACATGTGCCATGTTTAAAGCATAAAAGGATATAAAATGATTTTTATCCTGATTTTGATCGTTTAGTTTCTATGGCAGCTATATGCTATAGTAGTCCCATCTGAACAATTTGTTGGGAGATTGTGTCGTTGGCTTGGTCAATAATCCTTATATAAATATATACGTATATATATACTTGTAGGATCTCCGATTGTTCTTTCTGATTGTTACAAACTATGTGGCCTTAATTGGGTACAAAAACTGTTCTTCTTCTTCTTAGCATGCAAATGATTATTTCCTACATATATCTAAATCTAAGAAACATTTGATGTCTCAAAATGATAATCAAATTCAATCAAATCGATTTCGTGAAAATACCGGTTAATACTTTATACTTTGCTTTTGCATTAAGCAAAATGCCATTGCTGCTCCTCGTACAAGCTATTTTTGAGTTTTATTATTTTTTATTGTTTTGCAATTGCTTTATAATATTTTAACAACGTTCAGCCATACCTATTTCTTGTAATCACTTCAAATTTCTTTATTGTGTCTTGTAGACACAAGTCAATTATTACTTTATAGGCGACCATATAAAAGGGCTTAGGCGCTTAGCGACAAGCGGGAAAACGTAAATTGTACTTTATAAAGCACAAAAAAAAAAAATAAAAATATACAAATCGACACATATAGTATACTTAACGGTAATTTCTAAGAGTTTACAATCTGTCAGTTTCATGCTAAATAATTTCTCTAATTTATATTAGATTCTTTCAACTAAAGTTTCTCTTAATGTTTTTTTTACTCTTTTAACCATCGCTCTCTCTCTCTGAGTGAAATGTAAAGTTGATCTTGATGTTTCTTAAAGCTTTATTCTAACGGTTTTTTATTCGTTAAGCCCTATAATCGCTCTAAATTTGACATTGCTGTTTTTAAAGCTAAATTCCTAATTTACCACTCTTCATTAGTTGTTGCTTTGTTTCGGGCTTTTTTCTTATTTTATTTACCCTCCAAGTGCATGTCATAAATATTTTGAAAAAATTTGTTTTATTTGTTGCACTACAAAGTCGCGTAAATACACTTTATACAAAATATTTTATGGAACCAAAATAAAAAAAGTAGTACTAGAGCGACTTCTTCCACTTTTCAACAACTGAGTGCTTTTTCACTAGTGAAATTTATCTCACTTTTATCGCCAGTTGTTCTTTTATTGTTTTACTACGTCGCGTAATTTTTTATCGATTTTGTTTAGCTAACTCATTCTCAAAGAATATCATGTTCTAAGAATATCATTTTCTAAGAATATTTATGCTTTCAAAAATTTCTAGTTATTTATAAATTTAAGGCAATGAAAGCTAACTGCTCAAAGACGTCATTAGTTCTATTTTGTTGTTTTAAATTTCATATAATTTTCGTGCTTCCCAATATTTAAATTTATTATCTATCACAACACTATCATATCGATCTTACTTTTATGGTATACATAAATATATAACTTTACAAATACATTTCTTCATTTTATAGGTCGTCTGTTGCTTACCGAGTCTGTTAGAAAAGCTGTTAAACCACTCATAGGACTTGTTTATCTAGCTCTACATATAACTGAATTAATTTAGTTTTTTACTGCGTTTTTTCTAACTTGTTGCTCATTAAGTTTCTTCCCTTTGGACACCAACGATCACCTGTAGATCACAAGATCACTGCAATACTAACAATACAGACAGCACTAATTGCTATGCAAATTAATGCGCTGCCAGCGAAAAATCCCTTCAATAAATTAGTATATATTTGCAGTTACAATATTTATTTAGATAATTTTAAATGTCTTGCACACAAACATACATACGTACATACATATGTATACTCGTGCAAACGCTGGGTTGTTTTAAAGAAATAACGCGTCAGGAGCGCTCTATCTGAACAGCCGGCGACGGCGCGTGCTTTTTCTCACAGTGAACCGAAAAAATCCGGTTTTCCAAAGCGGTTACTATTTACGAGCCAAGTGTACGTAGTATTCACATTTAGATAACTTACTTGCCCTGCGTTTCATGCTACGAAGCGTCTGCTGTTTACTTGTGGACATGTGTGTTCGTTGGCTAGATAGCGGCGGCAGCGGTGTTTGGAGTTGGGGGGAACGCCTAAAGCTCCGTGCTTACATTACTGGTTATTGGTTTTCGTTTTGTTTTGATCGCCGCATTTCGTACATTTTTTCAAAGCTATCTTTGGCTGTGGCGCAGTCACGTTCGTTGTACGTTTGGCGCACGCATGCTTTGATTTCGTACCGGTTCGAACCGGTTACAGTTTTCGAAAACACGCTTTTTATCGGTTATTGCTTGACAAGTTTATTTGCCGACTTAATTTCTGTGATTTTTACGTTTTTTATCCAGGCTGTCGTGGGGTATTCTCTCGTTTCCGATGACGCATACAGTCTGCTATGTTTTTTTGTTTTGGTGTTATTAATAGACTTTGCGTACCGTAGCTATTTTTATAATCGCACATGGCTTCATTTTAGTACGATTGTACGCTGTACGTTTGCTTTTCGGCGCTTGTTTACAAACAAACTGTATATTTTAGTCAACGAAGGTGACGAAGAGCACAGGAAATAAGAAATAAATATGTTTAAGTCACACGAATATGACGTTGCCGGCTGGGCAATGGTCGCAAAAACGGATTCTGGTACGAGTACTTTGGCAAATTTTTGCGTACACAGTTTTGTTGTACTTTATTTTTCGTCGCTTCATTGAACTTTTGTGCGAATTTTTGGCGTGCTTATTATTATATTTTGTTGTTTCTACTATTTTTCGCGGTTTCTGTTATTTTTTTGGTTTTTTGATATTTTTTTTTTAATTTTTGATATTTTTTGGTCTTTGTTAATTATTATTTTTTCGTTTTCTTCCAGTTTTTTTGTTTTTTGATTTTGTACTTATTCTTGTGCATTTTGGATATGCGTAGGTCTTGTAGTACCAAAACAACATGAAATCACGTTTTGTTTTGTGACGTCACTGAAAGTGGTACGCTTGTTTGTTTCGATTTTAGGCAAGCAGATTTTCGCAATTTCTTCCTTTTCGGTTACACCAAGTGTAATCGCTTATACAAAACATGTGTTTTTTGGTTATTTATTAATCCATTTATGTACGTCACATCCCAAGTTTTGTTGTTTTTGTTATATTTTTATATTTCTGACTTTGCCGTCACTGTTCACTCGTTACGTTTGTCAGCATTGATCTTCAGTCACAAGCGTTTTCGCACCACATTCGCGTTGTTTTGCTGTGGCTATTTGACATACATACTACACAGTATACATATATGTATGTATGTATTGTATATAGTATATGAATTTGTATATGCGTCACCAACGCTTGGCTGCAAATTTATTTCAATTTCATTTCACAATGTGTAGCCATGCAGTTTTATTAGTATAAAGCGTTGAGCAATTACAAATTTATGCACAATTTAATAGACAGGTACTAAATTTGCATTGACGTTTCGCATCGTATGCACATACAGTTGAATTTCCCTAACTCGAATCACCAGAATCCACAAAAAAAACTTCAGAGTTAAAGAGACTTCACATTATGAAAGGAAATCTCTATGAAATTTGAAAAATAAATAAAAACAAAAAAAAAAAAAATAATAATAAAAAACAAAAAAAAATAATGGAAAAATAAAATAAAAAAATTTAAACAAAATTAAATTGTTTTTTTTTTTTTTTTTTTTAATGTGTAGAGTCTTATTTAATCATGTTATTTTCTACTATTAAGGGACAGCCTAGAAAAGGCGATTCTTAAAAGTAAAAAATAATGCTTTAAATTTTTTTTTACCAGTTTTAACAATAAGTTTTCATTGGGTGTTTTTTTTTACGTGGCGGGTCCCAAACCTAGCGCACAACCCTATGTAGGAGATGTTTCGCCTTCTCACTTTAGCTCGCCTTAAAACGGATGTTCTTAGGCTACCCAGAGGATACTTGGCCAAAGACCGGAAGTCGTGAGCTGCTTGAGCCATATGTAAAAGAATCGTTTCTGGCCACTCCCAAGTGAATGGCGATCAGAGAACTTTCCTCACTTGCGTGAACTTCTACACATGACCCCATCCTCCTTTAACAATATCTAAAATCACTATTTTGATGCGCACATTGTAGCTTTTTCTTATTTAAATTGCTACATCCTATTTTTGAACAAATGGCAACTCTGTAAATATTGTAGTTTTGAATCCCACTTGTATTACGCCTAAGTATTGTTTAAAACAGCTAAGCTTTATCTATCGTGACGCTTTGCTAAACTGCGATCGTGACGGAATTTCGTTGCGCAACACAATTTCGTTGCAGTTGGGCCTGAAGAAGTTTAACTACAAAAATAAATCATTTGATATAGAACAATAAAATAAAAAAACAAGAAAAAAACCTCAAAATTGGCAATATTTTTTATGATCGCTTAGCCTTACGCTCAAGTCTCAAGCTTTGAGTGTTCAGCAAAGGCTTGCATGACTCACTAGAAATATATAAAAATAACGAAAAAATCGCAACAGCGCAGCTTTGCGAATATATAGTTTACCAAACTATCATTTTTAAGCTGCTACCCTCGTAAGAGGAAGTATACAAGTTCGTTCAAGGCTACCAATAGCGCACTCGAACCCCTATTCTTTTCCCACAAACCTTTGAATTAATAAATTAAACACAGTGTGAGTATGTATGTTTGTATCTAAGCGCATACATGTAAATAAGCACATTTAAGTACACATACGCATATTTGTACGTGTATGTGTGTGTGCATTTTGCACATGCCGAAAACGTGATTGTTGCCTACAAAAGTTGGCTGCCACTGGAAAGCAAATCATTCAGCTGCTTATTCTTGTCATTGTTGTTGTTGTTGTAACCTTACTTATTGTTCTTTAGTGCCATTGTAATTTGACAAAAAAAAATATAAAAAAACAACGGAAAAGGGGTGCGGCAGCACAATACGAAAAAGCTTTCAAAGGCAACCAATTAGTGCAACGTGATTTGAGCGCGAAATTAGCGAAATTTTTAAACTTTATTGGCATTTGAAAATGTTTGAAATATTTGTATTTTTTCCAGCAATTTGAAGCAATTGACAGTTTACAGTGCAGTTAAATGCAAGAGCTAAGCTTTTAAAGGGAATTTTTGACTCATATAACCGCAAAAATATGATCCAAGACTTTACTATGCTTATTCATATGTTTATATGCTGGTATGAAGGCGCCTAATGTCAGTGTGTGTGTGTGTGTTTGCTGACGTAAATTTGTATATTTATTTTTATTCAACTTCAATATTTTCCATAGTTTATTATTTCATGCACAACACACAACGCGCTACCCAACTTCATATGCATACATACATATCTACTTATGTCCGAGTGCAGGGCATCGCTTTACACAATAATTTCTATTGTCAACAAAGAAAAAATAAACATTTTTAAAATACTAATTCCTACTGTGAAGTATACATACATTTTCTCGCAAAATTCGTCTTTTTTTGGAATAATAACTATAATTTTTTTGTTTTTGGTTTTATGGCAATTTAAGCAGCAAAATCTGCCTCACCGCAACCACCTATTTTCGGAGGTATTCTGTAGGTTTTTCGGAGAATGGCTACGGAGTCAAGGAAATCCAAAATTTTCCAAATTAAACACCGATTTTTAATGTACATTTAATACTGTAAACGTGCATTATTTTTTTAATTTGCGAAATAAAATGCCGCTTCAAAAAACAAATCACAAAAACATGCATTATTTCTAACTTGCAATCGAATACAACCGTTTAAGGGAGCACTCAGTACGCTGAACGTGTTCTTCAGCATTTTTTTTTCGAAAAAACGTGGTTATTGCTTCAGAAACTCGCAGTAAAAAAAAATATTGTTTTAGTAACATATTTGCATGTTAAATACATGTGTATACAATGTTTCGCTCACAAGTATACATATGTACCTACTACTTCATGTTTCTGAATTAAAATTTTTCTAAAAGCACCAATATATGCAGTTTCAATTTTGCTTACGCATATCACCAGTAAACGTGTGTGTGCCTCTATTATTGCCGCTTTACCATTCATCAGCTCATTGTTGTTGTCCATTCTATTATCACTAGAGCACATTTAGTGACAGTTTGCAGTTTTTTCTTTTTTGTTTGCTCATAAGTTAATTTAATAGGTGCACACAAGTAATCGGTTAATTCAGCGTTGGCATTGAACGCTGGCCGCGCGCAATTTAGTACACTTTTTTTTAATATTATAACAGTGAATTTTTTTGATGCAGCAAAATTTGAATTTCCCCAGAGAGGTTTTTCTGGCATAAACTTGTACATATATTTCAGTGTTTTTCGAATATTTTTTGGTATTTTTAAATAATTTTTTTTTTTTTTATATTTTAAAGTGGGTGATAATTTTCGACATTTTGGTATGTGAAATATAGAGTAAATGTACTTTTTCGCTAAAATGATATTTTTGACCAGTTAAGCTGTAAAAAACCTGAAATTTAGTACAAAAAAAAAATATAAAACATGAAGAGAAGTTGCACAAAAACGGAAAACTGCAATAGACATGTTAACAATTGAAATATAAAATTTATAAAATATTTTAGAAGCGTAAAAAATACATTATATAATAATTTTATTGTAATATGTATTTATTTTTAATTAAAAATTTATATTTTATGAAAAAAGTTCATACATTTTATTAAAAAGTTTATTTATTTTAATAATAATATATATATATTGTTTGCTTATATTTGCATACATATTCCTATAATGTTTGCTAATAAATAATACAAATTCAAAGTTTAACAGAGACATGAAGAATCCCTTTATTCTCTGTTTTTCTCCTGGCAATAAATTCTTCTTCTTCTTAATTGGCGTAGACACCGCTTATGCGATTATGGCAATAAATTGCTAGTAATAAAAGAGATCTATTAAATTCCGTTTAAGAGAGTATGAAATTAATCCATTTTATACCACCACTATATCAGTTGTTTCCATCAGTATATCAGTTGTTTCTTCGATTCGCTCTCATAATAATCATAATAATACAAATGTTGCACAGAGTACTCATAGAATTCAAAAATTTGTCTTCCGAATGGAAAAAAGTATATAAATACCTAATTAATCTGATATAATACTGGTATAACTGGTGTTAAATAGTTATGCCAATTTATTACATTTATACCAGTTGTTTGTTCGATTCGCTCTCGCTTCGTGAAAAATAAAAATGTAACACAGTATACTCACAGAATGCAGGAATAGTTTTATTCCGAATAGAAAAAGTATGTAAATAACTAATTAATCTGGTATAACTGGTGTTATATTTATTTAATTATGCCAGTTTATTAAATTTATAGCAGTTGTTTATTCGATTCAATTTGGTAAATCAAAAAGATCTTTTGAAAACTCAAACCTCTGCAGTGTACTGACTTTTCTGATCAATTTAACTGCCACTATCAGTAGTACTTTCGACCAGTTTACTAAATTTAGTTATGTTTGAGATGAGTGGTTTTGAAATCTGAGGATTTCTGCACGATAAAGGCACAACTAGGCAGCTTAAAAGAAATAAAAAGTACCGAAAAATGCCGAATAGTCAGACTCCCTACACATATAATAAAAACAAAGCTAAGACAATGGGAGGCCTACTTTCCCACTAGTTCTACCTGAATATAATATATCTATAAATTAATCATGATGATTAGAAAATGATCCCGGCTAAATTAAATTAATTGTAAAATCTACTCTTACCGATCTTATTACAATATAACTAGACTAGCATTGAAATCTTAGCGCTGTAGACAATTTCAAATCGAAAAATTCCTCGATCGCGATATTTGAGGGTAAATCATTTTACAGTTAATAGAGAACAACAACAGGCCCGTTTTATGAAAAAATTATATAATTATTTACTGAAAATATTAAATTTATAAAACTGTTGTATATTAGCTTAGTGCTAAGTTTGCGTAATTTAATTAAGTAACTATTAATTTTATTTATCTTTAATTTATGCATATTTCTCTCTCTCTCTCTCTTTCCTTAACTCTACTGCACTCATTTATTATTGGGAAACGAAAAAATTTTGCACTCAAAATCCGTTAATTCTTTCACTCGAATTGCAATACTGCAAGCGTAGGTGCTCTAAAATAGGCCATAAACAAAATCCAAATATTTCGTGTCGCTTGCGAGCGTTTTTTTATAAGCGAACAACGCTTCGACGTGCAACTACGCGTGTATTTTACACCGGCTAAGCGTTTAGCCAAAATAAAAACAACAACGAATATAGTATATTTTAGACGCAAAACATAAATACTAAAACGAAAACGCACAACAAAGCAGTCAAGACCAAACGAAATCAAGAAAGCGAAACGGATTACCAACGCATTGCCAATTTTCGGTGAGGTGTTTGAACTCTTTGGTGTGACCGGTGTTTATAGCGGCAAATCAAATAAGAAATAGACCACGACGAAATACACAAAAAGTGAAAATCCGCCGGCAAGCAAATAAAAAGTGCGTAAGAAGAAATGACGATTATAATGTATCTAAAAAAATAAATAAATAAATAGTTTTAGAAAAGTAAACAAAAATTGGACAAGAAAAGAAGAATAATAATAATAATAAGAATGCAAAAAAAAATTAAAATAAATACAATAAAAAAAATTAAATTAAAAAAATACAATATATATAAGTAAAAATTCGTACATATAAATAAAAAAAATAAGAAAAATAAAAAAATAAAATAAAATAAATGTAAGAAAAATAATAAAAATAAAAAAATAAACAAAAAAAAAATAAACAAAAAAATAATATAAAAATAAAATTAAAACAATAATATAAATTTAAAAAAGTAATACATATTAAAAAAATAAAAATTCTTGCACATAAATTAAAGAAAATACAAGAAAAAAAATAAAATAAAATAATAATACAAAAAATTTTTAAATAAATAGAAGAAAAATAATAAAAATAAAAAGTAAGCAAAAAAATAATATAAAAATAAAATTAGGAAATTAATAGAATTTAAAAAATATATATATTTGTATATGTGTAAAAATTCTTACACATAAATCAAAAAAATAATAAAAATTAAAAAAAAATAAAAATATTATAATATAATAATACACAAATATTAAAAAAAAATACAAGAAAAATAAAAATAAAAAAAATTGAGAAACGAAGTAAAAACAAAAATAATTCTCGCCATTATTTCACAGCATTTTCATATGGGTTGTGATTGTCAAATTTATTGCACTTCCATTTAGCAGCGCATATTATGTACTTCATGCCATAAATTATGGCTAAATTATAGGAAAACAAAAATTTTAAATGACAACGCTACAGTTGCAATAAAATACGTGAATTGTTCGAAGATGGCAAATGTGAATGCCAAATTAACGGTGTTTTTGCTTTTAAGCAAAAGTCGCATGCGCTGATCTGCCAGGTTGAGCACTTTATAGATGTAGTGTAGTAAACAGAATATTAATAAAATACACGCTAAATCATCTAAACATAAAACAATTCTTAGAAAATATAATTTTTTTACGAAATCCTCTCAAACAAGCATTTTTTCTGCCGAAAAAAAAATCTCAACAACAAATCTGAATATTCTCTTGCTCAAAGCGTTGATCAATATTTTTGAAAATAAAAAAATATTCTAATTGAGAGGACTTATTTGTATTTTCGCTTTATTTTTAAATCTCAAAAACAATTTTTTTTTATTTTGTGTGATTTTGTTTTGAAAATTACAAAAAGCAAAACAACAAAAAAGGAAAGCAAAATAGTGAAAATACAACAGTTTGCCAAGTTTTCGTTTACACCTGCTCATTTCAAAAGTTTATTCGAATGTTTGTATGTAAACACATACATATGTCGTTAATTTATTTAACGAAGCACCGCCAGAATGCTATAATTTCCAATTTTTTAAGATCTTCTAATAAACAAATTGAAATAATTAATCGTTAAAAATCTAATCGAAATTCGAAGTTTCGAAAATACAGGCATTACTCGATCCCGATGTTTGATGGTGGATCATTTCACAATTAGTAGAAAACAACTATAGACCCGTTTTATGAGAAAAATATATAATTATTAATTGAAAATATTTAATTTATATAATTATTCTGTATTTTCGAATAATTTTTGTACGTTTCTAATCATATAAATTACAAATTAATTGATCACGTGGGCAATTTTATTAAAATTCAGTTAAATTAAGCTTCAAATGGTCGATTTTGCAACGATTTGGGGGTAGCTTATGAAAATAATAAGTTTTGGGAAATAAAAAAACGTTAAATTGTTGACATTATTGTTGTTATTGTTATATATATTTTTTTTGCTTGCCTGAATTTCTGAATCACTGTTTTAGCAATTTTAGTTGTTGTTTTTCTATCTTATATCATTTATGACACTAGCTTAAACCTGTTTCCATTAATTGTTATTGTTTTCTTGTAAATTATTTACATTTATCTATCTTGTAATTTGCTTTTAATTATTTAATCATAACTTTAAAGAATTATATTCTTGTTTTTGCTGACTTTCGCAATTTATTCAAAATTATTCACCATAGTTAACGAATGTAAAAAATTGTAACTCAACTGTGTGAAAAATGCTAATGCATTTGTCCAATACTCCCTAGGCAATTCCGTCAATATATCAAGTTATTAAATGAAAATACAATTAATTTAATTTAAATAATTTATTAGGCCTAATAAACGATGCATTTGGAGCTCAGCCACCAGTTTTGCTGAAAACAAACGTTTTATGAGTCGCTGTTTGTCAATTTCATATAATACATATTAAACTATAAACTATAAATTGTAGTCTACATTTGGGCGCATAAATATTGCAGCATTACTATTTATATGTAAGAACTGCATCAATTGCCATAAATTCTCTTCTAAAATATTCCATTGTTTTCTATTTTGAATTTCATGTATTTATTCGCAGCGCAGAAATGTAGGCAACGGTTTTTGTGTATACGCAAAATTTGCCAACAGTAGTTTACAATATAAAAATTCCTCTAATAAAATTTCATTCATTATCGTCTATATGTAACATATACAAATCGCACATATGCATATGCCCAATACTGCTGTGATTCATTTGTTTATATTATGCAGAAATTTATGAGCCATATTGATACTTGAAAGAAAACCAAAACAGATTCGAATACAATATTCATCGCATTTCGCGATCAACATTTGCGAGGAAACAATATTCGATGAAAATAAGAAAAAAATGTATATCTTCAGAAGTATTCTGGCAGCCAGCGCGGTCGTCAAGTGCGTGTAACTTTGCAATTTCAAATCCGTTTTTATTTTATTTTTAAATAATGTGTCTACAAATAAGCGTACAACAACACGCTAGCATACTATATGGGCATTAGTCAGGCAAATGTTGGCCTAAATTGCTTAGTAACAGACACGCCATTCTAAAGTAGGCTCAGTATGTTTGGCCAAAAATCATTCCAATGGCACAATTCCAGTGTAAATAGACGATATGTTCATGATACATATACATATAATACTTGATAGACATTTTCCAGTGTTATTGATTGTGGACTTTAGAATTACTGAAAAGTTCTACTGAATTATAGCTAGTAGTGGTATATTTAGTATGTATACGTAAAGCTAGTAAGGTGTGCTTTTAGGCGCATACTTAGTAACAAGCTAAACGAGCAAGGGCTAAAACTAGGTTGACCTAGTTAATTGGTATATATAGTATACCAATAATACAATAACATAGGCGTATGCCATAAGTAGCGTGTGGCGTTAGAAAAGAAGTAATATTGGTTTTATTGATTTTTGTGTCATACATTTAGGTGCATAAATTATTTTATAATTTTTAAGGCATTTACATAAGTTAATACATTTTCGTACTTAAGTTTATGCATACATATATTTCAAATTAGATTTTTATAACTTATATAACTACTATTTAGCATAAAATTGCATGCTCTCTTATTTACTTAGACCAACTTTATACATATACATACATATACATAATATATATATTTATTTTATTACACATCATATGCGTTTAACGCTGCTAATTAGTTTTCATCGCATTTTTTTACAATTTTATAATTTTTCTCTTATTTTCCCCTGCCATCATCTCGTATCATGCCTGCCTTACGTACCATTGTGTTGCATTGCGTTCCGTTACGTTGCGTTCTATTGCGTATTTGTACGTTGTTCCGTTATTGTGCTCGTTCAAAATCCAACGTTAAATGTGTTCCCGTTATTGTTGTGTCTATAATAATTGTATTTGTTATACGCTCAATTGTTGATCCGATTCTATAGCATGGGAGAGCGGACTCTTATCGTATCGCCACGGTTATACCAACCGATGACGACAATCGTACAGCCGATGGCCACTTAAAGGTAAATATATACACCACAAAACTGTACACTTGTCATATTTATTATTACATAAACGTCATACACACATACACACACACAAACTCATATATGTTTCCGCTAATAAATATACCACAAGCAGTCTTATATACCATATCATCTACTTACCTACTACATTCATACATATCTACAATTTATCATAAATTTTCAAGTTCATGCGCTCTTCGTTATCTTTGCTTGTTGGTTTGTTGGCTATTGTCGCATTTTAAAAATCAATTTATTTACTCAAACTAACATAATTAGACATAAAAATATATGGTTCACTCGGTATATAGGAAGCGTATTTATAAATAGCTGTCAAGCGGTACAGTCAATAAATAGAAAGTTATTGAAATTATATAGAAATATGCCTCAAAATACAGAAAATGTTGAAACTGTTCAAATATGTAATAAAATTAAGTACAAAAATTAAAATAAATTAAAATATTAAAAACAAAAAAATAAAATATTAAAAAAAAATTAAAATATTTAAAAAAAAATTTAATATTAAAAAATCTTGAATTAAATTCTCTATAAAAAATAATTTCCACAAAGCTTAATTAAAGCTATAATATTTTCTATTTAAAAATGGACACTTCTGCCACATTTTAGGTTTTTATTTTATTATCTATGTGGTTGCCAGCTCGGCTCATTTCGAATACATTATATGTACTTACATGCTCTCGTATCCACTTAAAATTGTTTATTATATTTTTGAGTGTTTTATTTTTAAATATTATTAATTCTTTCAGACGTTTTTGCTTGCGATTTCATTGACACGTTTTCGTTTTCTTTCTTGGCTTTTATACTTTCTCGTAATTACATATGTATATATATAATGTATGGTTCAAAATTGTCTATTAATAATTTATTATTCGACGCTTTCCTTTTACTTGTTCAGTATTTGTCCAATTTTTATATGAAAGACCACAGATTAGAAATAAATATTCAAAGAATTACTGTTTAAAAACTCTAAAACTAACTAAAAAATCTCTGTTTTTAGTGAGTTAGAGTCGTCAAAGCTCCACTCGAAACATATTATGGACGCTAAAATGTAGGCAACGTTTCTTTGACTGCTCTTCACTTACAAAAACTGTGTTGGAAAAGTAACAACTAACTATTTCAGCCTTTAATTACTTTCTTCTTTGCAACTGCGCTGACTAACCAACAAAATATAGCGTCTAGAATATATCAAAATTTCCTCTGTATGCACAGTTATATAAAAAAATAATAATTGTCTCTGAAAAGCTCATTGCTTTTACTGCAGTATTTTCATGTTTTCATTTCTTTATTTTTATTGCACTAAGTTTAAAAATACTTATTGTATAGCGTCTCGTCGCGTCTGTGGGATTATATTAGATTTTCATATGCAAAGTTTCATGTCAGTCTGCGACACAGTCAAAGGCAGCGAGCGTATGTGTGGGCGTTGAGCATCATTATTGCTATATTGAGCGACCGGCTGGCTGCTGGCTGCTGCCAGATTGACTGACGTGTGCACTTCCGAGGTCATAAGTAATGAAAACAGCAGCCAAAGTTTGTTTGTAAAGCGGGGTAGGAAGGAAGATAATTATAAAAAGTAGAAGAAGAAGCAGAATTTTGGGAAGATAATTATAAAAATTAGAAGAAGAAAAATTGAAAAAAATAATTAGGCATAATAATAAATATTAGTGTTTTGTATTATTTTTAGCTCCTAGAACCCAATTTTTGAGAAATAATTTTTGCACACATTTTTTTCCTTCGAATGCTTGTAATTTCAAGTCATATTCAAGAGACTGATTAATTTTTAGAAAAGCCTCGCAAGCAACTGTCATTGTTGGAAATATAATCAGTAAATCTTTTTAATAATTGCGCCGAAAAGATACTATAAAGATATTGTAATTTTTAATTAATAAACCATTAAGTTAAAAAAAGGTTGCATTTCATATTAAATTGAAGACAGAAAGTTTTACATAATATAATTAAAATAAAATTTATATACATATAATATTATTAAAAAATTAAATGTGCTAAAAATGTAGTCATTTGGGTATGGAAGTTAATAACATTTTGATAACAAGCTTCTTTTGTTTATTTTTATATTTTTTTTGTTTTAAATATGTGTGTATTTTTTCCTAGTTTATTATTTTTAATCATTATTATTTATTTTTTTTTTATTTTTTTCTTTCATTCAATTTTATCACTAATATATTTTTTTTTATTTAAATAAATTTGTTGATTATTTTTCTTTTCTTTATTTTAATTTAATTTAATTATTAATATTTATTTAGAATACTTTTTTTGCACTATATAAATCAAATAATTTTATAATAAATAATTCTACATATTTGATGTATATATTTTTCTAATTTTTTTATACATTATTTATGATTTTTTAATTTTTTTTTAATATAATACAAATTTAATGTTTTTTCTTGAAAAAATTTTGCGATTTTTATTATTATTTTTATGTTATACATATGCTATTCCACTATTTATACATAATTGTTTCTAAAAATCTAATTTCCAATTTTGTATTTTAGTTTAATTTTTTTAATTTTCTTTTTTTATATAATTTATTAATTTTTCTTAAAAAATTCTGCTAGTTTTACTATTAGTTTCGATCGATTTAGGTATACATATGTATGTATGTCTCACTATTCACAACACTTATGTATATGTGTTTCTAAATTTTGTATTTTATTTTAATTTTTTTTTATTTTTTTATTTTGTTTTTTTTTTTGTTTTTGTTTTATTTTTTTTTTTTAATTTTTTATATATTAATAATAATTTTCTTTTTTAATAAAATATAATTTAAATGTGTTTTTGCTTGAAAAAATTTGAGATTTTTACTATTACTTTTGTGCTATTCCACTATTCATACATAAATGTTTCTAAATCTTCAATTCTAATTTTTGTGTTTTATTTTTACTTTAATATTTTATTATTATTTTTTTTTTTTTTTAATAAAATATAATTTTATTAATATATTCTTTTGTTGAAAAATATTGATAGATATGTACTATTAGTTGCAATCGAATCATACACTATCTCGCTATTCATACATAAATGTTTCTAATTAATACACCTAACCTCATTTTATCAATGTTCCAAAAATGTTTGAGTATTTGCACTTTATTAACTAAATGTTGCTTGTAGAGATGCATGTGCGTGTGTGCGGTAAGTAAGGTAGCGTAGTTTTATGGCATATTTAAATATTTGTTTTCCACGCGTATACTAGACCTATAATTAAATAGTCGTTAATCCGCCTTATCGCGACATCTACTTAACGGTAGCTAATATTGCCTCTAGGTAATGATTTACTAATGACCATAACGAAAATCCATTAATCAGACAATAATAACATTTACTATTATTAACAAAAATAGTGGTTATCAGCGGCCAAATAAAATATCTGCTTAAAAAGCCTTAACTACTAATCCACTTTGGTATGCAATACTCGGTGTGCGGTGCCTATAAAGTGCTCAACGAAGGACAAATATACAAAACACACACAAATTTGGTGCTAAGAAGTAATTAACAATGAAAGTGGCATGAAGTGAGAAAAAAAGACTTACGATTTCTCTTGGGCATTTTCTACAATGAAAACTAACGGTGTTGGCGCATAAAAAGCGTTTTTTTTGACGCTCTTTGTATTAAAAAAACGCTTTCTTAAGTCAAGCATTTTCATACATTTATTAATATATAATTTATTTTATCTTTACCCGTATGCAGTCTAAACGCAGGATGCCACCAAAACCGGCTAAAAAGGAGAATCTTGAGGATCTCAAACAGGAGTTAGATATCGATTTTCATAAAGTCACTCCTGAAGAACTGTATCAGCGCTTTCAGACGCATCCAGAGAATGTAAGTAACGATTTATAGACACGCCGTTATCGGCAGTTATACATTAATCGACATTAATTGTACCAATGACAGGGTCTGAGTCACGCCAAAGCCAAGGAGAATCTTGAACGAGATGGCCCTAATGCGCTTACACCACCCAAACAAACACCCGAATGGGTGAAATTCTGTAAGAATTTATTCGGCGGTTTCGCCATGTTGCTGTGGATCGGTGCTATACTTTGCTTCGTGGCCTACTCCATTCTGGCCAGTACCAGCGAAGAGCCCTCAGACGATAACTTGTATCTGGGTATCGTACTTTCGGCTGTAGTCATAGTTACCGGTATTTTCTCATACTATCAGGTGCGTATATGCTAACTAATACATATACATAATTTGTTCATATATATGACTAATTATTTTTATGTTGCATACAGGAATCGAAAAGTTCAAAGATCATGGAATCGTTCAAAAACATGGTGCCCCAATTCGCTACTGTCATTCGTGAAGGTGAGAAGCTCACCTTACGCGCTGAAGACTTGGTGTTGGGTGATGTGGTTGAAGTGAAGTTCGGTGATCGTATCCCAGCTGATATACGTATCATTGAGGCGCGCAACTTCAAAGTGGACAACTCATCGTTGACCGGCGAATCTGAGCCACAGTCACGTGGACCTGAATTCACACATGAAAATCCATTGGAAACTAAGAATTTGGCTTTCTTCTCTACCAACGCTGTCGAAGGCACCGCCAAGGGTGTTGTCATCAGCTGTGGCGATCACACTGTAATGGGTCGTATTGCTGGTTTGGCTTCGGGTTTGGATACTGGCGAAACACCAATCGCTAAGGAAATTCATCATTTCATTCACTTGATTACCGGTGTCGCCGTATTCTTGGGCGTGACATTCTTCGTTATCGCTTTCATCTTAGGTTACCATTGGTTGGATGCTGTTATCTTCTTGATCGGTATTATTGTAGCGAACGTGCCTGAAGGTCTGTTGGCCACCGTGACTGTATGTCTGACATTGACTGCCAAGCGTATGGCATCGAAGAATTGTTTGGTAAAGAATTTGGAAGCTGTGGAAACATTGGGATCCACCTCGACAATTTGCTCCGATAAGACCGGCACCCTCACCCAAAATCGTATGACCGTCGCTCACATGTGGTTTGATAATCAAATCATCGAGGCCGATACAACTGAAGATCAGTCGGGTGTGCAATACGATAGAACCAGCCCTGGCTTCAAGGCGCTCTCTCGCATTGCTACCCTCTGTAATCGTGCCGAATTCAAAGGCGGTCAAGAAGGTGTACCAATTTTGAAGAAGGAAGTTAGCGGTGATGCCTCCGAAGCGGCGCTGCTTAAATGTATGGAATTGGCGCTGGGCGATGTTATGAATATACGCAAACGTAACCGCAAAATCGCTGAAATTCCATTCAATTCGACCAACAAATACCAAGTGTCCATTCATGAAACTGAAGATCCCAGTGATCCACGCTATTTGCTTGTCATGAAGGGTGCACCCGAACGTATCCTGGAGCGTTGCTCGACCATTTTCATTAACGGTAAAGAAAAGGTATTGGACGAAGAGATGAAGGAGGCCTTCAATAATGCTTATATGGAACTTGGTGGTTTGGGTGAGCGTGTGCTCGGTTTCTGCGACTTTATGCTGCCCTCCGATAAATACCCAACTGGCTTCAAATTCAACACAGACGATGTTAACTTCCCCATTGATAATTTGCGTTTCGTCGGCTTAATGTCCATGATTGATCCACCACGTGCTGCTGTACCCGATGCTGTCGCCAAGTGCCGTTCAGCCGGTATTAAGGTTATTATGGTTACTGGTGATCATCCAATCACAGCTAAGGCTATTGCCAAATCGGTGGGTATCATTTCGGAGGGTAATGAAACTGTTGAGGATATCGCACAGCGCTTGAACATCCCTGTCTCGGAAGTTAACCCACGTGAGGCCAAGGCAGCTGTTGTGCATGGTGCTGAATTACGTGATGTTACACCCGAACAGTTGGATGATATTCTGCGCTATCACACTGAGATCGTGTTCGCACGTACCTCGCCTCAACAGAAACTGATCATTGTGGAGGGTTGCCAACGTATGGGCGCTATTGTGGCTGTGACCGGTGATGGTGTTAATGATTCACCAGCGTTAAAGAAAGCCGATATCGGTGTTGCTATGGGTATTGCCGGCTCTGATGTATCCAAGCAGGTGAGTGATGTGCACAAGGCTAGGCGCAATGGTGTAGTGTTAATGGAAAATCAAAATCAATTTTTTTCTATTAATGGCAAACTCGAGTGTGATTTAATATATTTGTGTAATTCCGTTTTGTGCAGGCTGCTGACATGATTTTGCTCGATGACAACTTCGCTTCGATTGTGACAGGTGTTGAAGAGGGTCGCTTGATTTTCGATAACTTGAAGAAATCCATTGCCTACACACTCACCTCCAACATTCCCGAAATCTCACCATTCTTGGCATTCATCCTCTGCGACATACCACTGCCACTGGGTACCGTTACCATTTTGTGCATCGATTTGGGAACCGACATGGTAAGTGTGACACTGTTCGATTAACAAACTTATATAGTACTTTTTGTGGTTGTGCGAAAAAAACTGTATTGTTTTCCAATTGAGTTCATTTAGTTACGATTTTTTTTTATAATTTAAACAATTTCTTTTGGAACAATGATTTTAAATTTATTTCGTATAAAATTAATGGACATAAATATTAAATGAAGGGGTATAAGTCGTAAAAAATACACTTATAAATAAGTAAAAGTTTCGCAAATTAGCGTTAGGTAGGTTATATTTAGCATAATTACAACAACACATGTGATAATATTATAAATATAAACCTCATAAATATATATATGTATACACGGAAACGCAAATGGCGCACATAAACGAATGCATAGGTGCCGGCGATATCACTCGCTTACGAAGAAGCCGAATCGGACATAATGAAACGACGCCCACGCAGTCCGCTCTTCGATAAACTGGTCAACGAAAGGTAAACGAAGGCTTCATTTGTCAAATAATAATAGAAAGAAACGCTTCATACGCGTGTGTATGTAACTGCATAAACGTGCTACAACAACTCAGGCTTGAATCATGGTGAAAACTGGTATATTTCCGTTATTGCTAAAAAATATAGAAACATATACATATATACATATATTGCTACGATCTCGAAATGTGTTGCTACATGACTGCTATTACTTCCAACTTCTACATACATATCTACATGTGTACGCTAAATGCCGCTACAATGCAGGCAACAAAACTATTGCTAGAAAAACGATGCTCTCTTTTCTTAGTGTTACATTACTGCTTTAAATATAAGCTGGAGCGGTGCTATAATGCCATAAAATCAGCTTGACTCCATACTTTACGTTAGCTTTAATATGTACGCTTCAAATTTATATACATTTTGTAAAATATATTTAGAATAAGTATGAATATGTTAAATGTGAATCAAACTTTATGGAATTTTCGACGAAAAAACTTCACACGCAACATATGTAAATGTCAACTAAACGAACAGTAATGTCGGTAATGGACGCAAAATGGGGAGACGCTGCTGCTGAACGTGTGAAATAATGTATGAGACATTACATAATTTGCTTAGCTTAAGCCACTAAATATCGGAACGGTGCTATCTATGAACTCGCTAAACTCTTTAAATGTGCTCTAAAAATATTACTTATTCATAAATGTAATAAAGTTCGTATAGTTTATGTGCCTTTAAGCTTAATAGTATATCGTTAGCTCTTAAGTGTTAATAATCCGAATATTGACAAAAAAAAAACTCATCTGTTACTAATTCAAAAAAATATACATACATATGTATAAAAAAAATAGTTTTAAGTGTATTTTAAAGTATTTAGGCTAAGACACGTTTAGGCTCATCCGTTAGATATAAGTTGATTTATATCTATACACTTAGCTATCTCTCTGTCTATATTCGCGCTACGAATTTCGTTTATCAGTAATACTCGCTACATATACTCGTATAATTTTTAAGTTCTAACCATTTATAAATGTTGCACTAATGTTCAATGAAATTATGTTTCGGTTGGTTGAATTTTTAGCAAAATTTGTAATAAATCACGGTTTGTATTAAGCTGTAGTTTGAAACGAAAAAAATGTGAACTTTCTTAAGACCAATTTGGAAAGAAATAAGCTGCGGCGTTTGCCAAAGAAATTTTTTCGAAACGCACTAATTACTTTAAAGTATTGTTAAAGTGCTTCCGGGAACTCTAAAATGTCAACCTAATGCTTTTTTATAATTTCGGAGTTTACTCCGAAACTGCAATTGACTAGTTTTTTCGCTAAAACTGCGAAATTAATGAATATAGTCCCAAAAAACTTTTCAAGCAATGTTTTTATGTTCCGGAGTTTACTCCGAAACGGTAATTTACTAGCGTTTTCGCTAAAACTTAAGTTAACACTGTAATAATCATACCTATACTCCTAAAATACCTTCAAGCCATGTTATTATGTTTCGGAGTTTACTCCGAAACTGTATTTGAATAGTTTTTTCGCTAAAATTAAAGTAAATATTATGGAAATCATACCTCGAAACCGAAAATTTGATATTAGAAAATTGTTAAAACTGTTATTTTTAATAAAAAATTAAAATTTTTATGAAAAATCTTCCACTCCGTTGTCATCGCTTTAATTTCATTGAACGTTAGTGTCTTGCGTCGGCTGTCGGCGATGGTTCAACCAAATACATAAGTTTTTAACATTACTTTCGTTTATATCTCTATCATACAAGTACTCGTACAAATGTGTAAAATCTTTTATTTACATTCCTTATTGTCAGCGTTACATACTCGTATTACCTTCAAACATATACATACGTACATGTATTTAAAAAACTTTTTTGTTCATATATTATTGAAATACAATAACTAGGTGCCTGCCATTTCCTTGGCTTATGAAGCTGCTGAGGCCGATATTATGAAGCGTCCACCACGTGATCCATTCAACGATAAATTAGTCAATTCAAGGTGCCAAAATTATGCAAAAACAACAAGTGTTTTGCAATTTCTATACAATATTAATAATGTATAAGACAGCGGTTTTCAATCTAAAAAAATTGGTTTAAATATGATTTTTTTTTGTAATGCAAATAATTACTAGAATTTTAGTTCCTCGTCGGGTATACGTAACTATAATGCAACGGCTTTTCGCAAAAACCTCTTAAATAATAACTTAATTGCTGAAATTCTTCTGTTATGCTCCCAAATTTACAGATTGAAAACCGCTATTTCCTTGCTGTGCAAGCAGATCCTAAAATTAATAATGAAAGTGGTTCCCCCAACAATTACTAACGTGCTCGATTAATAGTGCCTGTTGTTCTTATTAACTTTTTTGTTTATTTTTTTCTAATTTTTTTTTTTGGGTTAAACTATAACTCCACCATATCATATATGGCTGGTTTGAAAAAATAATAATAATATTTAATATTTCATTTTGAATATTTTATTTTAGCAGTTGTTTAGTTTATCCTTTAATATAATCCATATTTATAAATGTTTTCTTCATATTGTTCAAACTCACCCTCACCATATGGTGTAAAGCGTATATTAAACTAACATTCAACAATTGTTGTTGTAACTAATTGTAAGCAATTTTTTTGTTGTGTTTATATGAGTCCAATCGTATAAAATCATCATTTTGCGGCAGCATATCATCAACATCATCATCATCATCGTCCAACGCAGTTAATCAACATTATCACTGACAACAATTACATTTACTAAATGTCTACGTGTTGTTTTTTGTATTATTGTAATTTGTCGCAATTCTTAATTTTAACCTCAGTAAACACATACTCAAATGTACAACAAGTTCACAACGGTGTATTTACTTAATCCATTAATATATGTTTCTCATTGTTCGAACATTTGAATATTATATACATATTTATATATACTATGATTTGTATTTGTTTATAGTAAAATTATTGTATTATAATTTTTTTCGATTTAATGATTTGTGTTACATTTTATTGACTAATATTATTTTTTTTTATATTTAATTTTTTAAATTAATTTAATCGTTTAAACGCGCTTCATTTATTTAATGTAACAATTTATATATATATATACAGTGTACTGTTACATAATTATTAATGTTTTAAACAACGGTATTTTGTGTAAATATGAGCTTGTTGTCAAAAAGCGAATTTCGAAATTTCGAAAATCTAAATGAATGCGTTAATTATGTGAATAACCGTTATCAATATCGCATATCAATTCGGCAAGTTGTAACGGCAACCACGAAAGCGTGGTTAAGTTGTATTTTCAGATTTAACTCAGAAGGTTACCCAAATTCATAAAAAATCGGTAGTTCTCATCTCAAAGAATATTTTCTGTTCCTACAACAACATACAAAACTTAACAAGAAAAACATGAAATTGTGGAAAATTACAAGCATTGACAGTTCTTGTCAAAATATCATAAAAATCAATAGTTCAAACATATTTGGAGATTTTAGAAGAAAAAAACTAAAAAATTTTAAGGATTTCCAAAACCTTTTCCAATTCGCAATTTTATTAAAAACAAGTGTGAACACAGCATTATTGTTTTTGAAGACTGCAAACATACTTTCTCGTTTTTGTACATAATACCGTTGTATAAAATTATAAAAAAACACCAATTTACTCACCTATATCTCTATATGACCCAGTGTGTCGCAGCAGCAACATGTCAGTCTGGCATCTATGAAAAACCTGCTAAACGTTCAATACATGTCATGTGTTTTTTAATTAATCACAAACACACACTAATGTTTTTGTGTCATATACAAGCATAAATGTTTGCGAAAATCTAAGTAACACCTTGTAAACTCATTATATAAACATTTGTTAACATCAAGCGCCAATTTACTGCAAAATTTAACCGCAAATTATTATTTGAAAATATACTAAAAAAAATATAATAACATTTTCAAACATTAAGCATTGAACTTTTCAAAGTGTTTAAGCGCAAAGTTTTAATTTTTTATTTATTTATTTATTTTTTTTTTTTTAATTTTTAATTTTTTTAATTTTAATTTTTTATTTTTGTTAATTTAAATTTTTTTTAATTTTAATTTTTAATTTTTTTAATTTTAATTTTTTATTAATTTTTTTATTTTTCTAAATAAAATTTTTTCTTCCACATTTCGCCTTCTATAAAACATTCTCGCTCTCCTCTCTCTCTCTTTGTCTACCTATTGGCTACACATTTTATAAATATATTTTATTCTGTTCGTTGTTTGGTACCAGAAGTAAATTGTGTGTTGATGTGCGCATTCCAAATATATTTTTACGTACAAATTCCACCAAATTCTTAAATTGTTTGTGTTTTTGTTTTTTAGAAAATTGCAACTTTTTCATATATAATTTAGTTACTATTTTTACTGTAAACTGTGAAATTGGCAGCTGCAAAGACAATTAATTTATTTATGTTCTTGTTTTTGTAGTGCACAATTGTTTGTGGGAAAATGTGTAAAAAATCTTTCACAACAGCAAATTCTATATGATTTGAATTTTTTAATATAAAAGTGAATTAAAGAAAAGGGTTATGAAAGTATTTGTTAGGGAAAATCATTAATGTATTTGGTACATATATTATAATAAGAAACGCGTAAATATGTTGCTGAAATAAGCACGTTACGACATGATTTTATATATTTTTAAAAATTATGTAACTCAATTTTTTTTATAAAATTTTTTTTATTATTATTTTTTTTATTATTATTTTTTTATTTTTTTGTTTCTTTTAAATTAAAACAAAATTATTTTTAATATAAAAGGTTAAAATTTGTTTAAAAAAATTAAATAAAAATTTAATTAAACAAAAAATTAATTTTATTTATTTTTTTTAAACAAATTTTAATTTTTTATATTTTAAATAGTTTTTTTTTAACTTAAAACAAATTATTATTATTAAAATTTTTTAATTAAAAATATTTTTTTTTTCATTTAAATTTTAAAATTTTTTAATTTAAAATAATTTTTTTTTTAATATTTTTTTTTTTTTGAATTTGAAGTAAATATTTTAATTATTTTTTATTATCTTTTTTTTAATAAAAAAAATATTTTAAATACATTTTTATTAAATAAAAAATATATACATACATAGATACTTATTTTAAACTGAAATTTTTTTATTATATTTTTTTTTTGTTTTTTTTTTTACATTTCCGCTAAGCTGAGTTGTCATTGCATTGCATTAACAGCATTCTACGCAACTTCCAGCATACAAGTGTCTCTCTTATATTCATATATCCAATCATATACAACATACAATTTTATAAAACTATACTACACTATTTAATAATAATTTCTTCAAACATTTTATTTTTTATTTTTAAATATAACATTAATATTTTTTGTTGTCTATATATACATTTTTGTATGCATCTATTAAACACCATAAAATCTGTCTGTATGTATGTGTAATCACAAATATAGGTACCAGCTATTTCCTTAGCCTATGAAGAAGCTGAATCTGATATTATGAAACGTCAGCCCAGGAATCCATTTTGTGATAAACTGGTTAACGAAAGGTAAAGCTATTTTAACGCGCTCTTGGTGCTACTTTCGACCAAAAATAAAAAAAGAAAATGAAATAAAAAAAAAGAAGAAAAAAAACTCAAGTTCTATAAGTTATCAAACCAAAAGTATATACAGCAAAGAATTTATTATATTTTAAAGGTATTACATTTAAACCATGCTACCTGAATGCCTGAATGTCCAAACTGACCCATGGCCTGTCCGCTACCCGCAACAAAACCCAATAATATCCCAACTTCAAGCGTTCCCAGTTACTCGACGAGTATTATTTCCACCTCCACCTCAAATTGAAATCTCACTCATCACTACTTTACTACTTACTTATTTTAGTATTTAATGCCCAATTCTATGCCACGTCCACTTTGCCAAAACACTACCTTTCTTCTACTACTTTTTTTATATACAGTATAAAGTTGCCTACTAAATTGCCTTTAATATTCAAGTGTATTATGCATACTTATTATAAGAAAAAACAGTATTTTGAAAAATGCAAATATGAACTGCCACCTTTTAAAGTATCAATTACTCTCTTGTATTTAACTGAAATGCAATTTTTAATAACTTATTTGAAAATCAAAAAAAAATCAAAATAATTAGTTTACAATTTTCACTTAAACACTGAGTACGTGAGAAAATATTTACAAATAAAATCCGCAATGCAATTAAATTATGTTTATTTGAGCGCAAACTTTAACGAAATTGCAAAATAAAAACTATACCAGGGGTGCTCAAACATTTGCAATGTGCCCCCACTTTCGGCCAAATCAAACCAAGCGCGCTGTATTGCAGAAAATTTATTAATTTGCATAAAAGATTTTTATCGCAAACAAAAAAAAAGCAAAGTACGTCAATCACGTAACGCAACACTACAGTACCGTTAACTCTAATTACTTTTAGTTCTTTAGTACAACAAATTATGTACTTATAAAAGTCTTAGTTAGTTGCATACAAATATATACATACATACATATATATGTTCATTATATAGCGCCGTTACTTTCGTATATTTTGTTGTGTTTGCCTATCATTTCGTTCTGTTATATCGAAAACGCAGCGGAATTTTGGAAAAAAAAATAAAAAAAATAGTGTGTTTTGTTAGAAGTTTTGTGTTGCCAGATCGGCCTAAAAATTGGCATAGCAACATCCGGCTTTAGCGCTTAGTTATTGGGCGAGAAATATGTAATATTTTTCATGCAGGCATTTCGTTTAAATTTAAAAAAAATTTCTCTTGGTTTTTACGCTTAGAATTCTTTGAATTTATTATATTTCGATTAATTTTTCTTCACCGTAATTTATCTTATTATATCGAAATTACTATTTGCGTTAGTATTGCGCATGTTCGTCTACTATATTCAAGTATATAATAACTTTATCGTAAATATCTTGAAAATCTCTATAACGAATATCTAATTGCGACTCTTTTGAATGCCTTCAAGCAGTATTTTCACTACTGACTCTGTTATTGTAGTTTTTTTCCTTACAAAATACTTTAAATCTAAATATTACGCTCAAATGAAACCTCTTTTTCTACTTGCTATAACTCGATAAAGTTCTACAATAAATAGTAAATATATTTTCGAATATAAATATATATTCGAATATAAATATTTTTTCGAATATAAATATTTTTTCGAACATAAAAATTTTTTCGAATATAAATATTTTTTCAAATATAAATATATTTTCGAATATAAAAATTTTTTCGAATATAAATATTTTTTCAAATATAAATATATTTTCGAATATAAATATTTTTTCGAATATAAATATAATTTCGAACATAAATATTTTTTCGAATATAAACATTCTCTCAAATTTAAATATAATTTCAAATGTGTGCCTTTTACTATATATGTATATATTTTCAAAAATATTTTGTAAGAAAAATATGAAGCAGAACAGTTAAAAAGTACATTTCAAAAATCTCTTATGAAAATTTTCGATTCAAATTACCTAATTTTTATATTTCTCTGCCAGTAAGTACCACTGAACAATTAGAGTCAAAATTCGTATGCCATTGCAAATATTCTCTAAACAGTTCTTTATTTTATTTGAAATATATTTTCGAATTAGTGCCAAGAATAGTATTTTCGAAATGTTTTCGTATTCTATTTCAAAACAAAAAAAAAACATAAGTGCAAAAAAATAGTCTATTTCAAGGCGCTATTCAAATAATATTACCAACCTTTAACCTCAAATGTTTAGTTACTTTATTAAACATGTTTTACAAATCGCATTTTTAATAAAATATTATTAAAATACTTTATTTAATTTTTTTCTCTTGCCTTTTATACCTTTTTTTACAAACTCATTTCTCTCTATATATTTTTGTCAGACTTTTCGTCTGCCACATTTTTCTTGAAATAAATATTCAGTTCACTGCTTTCAGCTCAGCTTATTTTCTTCAAAACTTTTACTCTAAAGTTAAATAAGCTTTTGCTATCCTCATGAATAAACTCATACAACGCTCAAAAAAATTATTTCTTTTAGCCTACTATTAGGCGCATATTACAATTCAATATTAACGCTTTCTGTCTACTATCAAATTTATATATTTACTCTATTTAAAGACGTTCAAAATCTACTTATTCTCCATTTAAAAACTACTTCTAACTTATTCTCCCATATTCCACCTAATTTTGCAAACTCTTGTTCTCAAATTTTTAACGCTTTGAAAACTATTTTTACTAGTATAAAAGTTGCGTAAGCTTAGTTCTATATGGAACTCAAAATCTTGTTTGTAAATTCATATATTATAATATAAAATTCCAAAAAAAAAAATCCTCAGAAATAATGAAGCATACCTTTAGGCGCTTTTTAAAATTGTGAAAGTGATAATTGTGAAACTCAATTCTTATATTTTAAAATAAAATTCAAATAATCGTCTTCAAAATAATGAAGCATACATTTAGGCGCTTATAAAAATTACTTTCTACTACCTTCGCATTACGCTTTAGGTTATTTTGAATGGCTAATGTGCCACAGATATGCCAGTTTTGTTCCTTTGTCTGTCATTTAAGATTTCAATCCTATATTTTTACTACTTCAACTTTTTTGTTATTTTTGTATTTAAATAAACCCTATATATGTCTTGAAACCATAAAATATTTATACATTAAAGTTCGCATATTTTATTGAAATTTAAAAATATTTCACTACTTTTTTCAACTCAAAATATATTATTTAACGAACTAAGTTCTGAAATGGCTCAAATGTCTTCGCCTATTACCTTGTAGCTCTGTCTTTAGCATAAATACATACTTGGCATCTTCATAACTTTACAGCATATTTTGTAGTTTTATTTTGCGGTTAAATCGAACCCAACCGTAACCATCTTATTAGCGTTCGTTTATAACTGTTTCATCGCATATTAAAGTTCTAAAGTTTCTACTTGCATCAGCCGTCTTACATATATCCATAATTTCTTCATTCATTGCCATCACGTAATTAAGTAAATATATATACAATGTAGCTTAGCTAAACTTTAACACGAAAATTGAGGTTAGAATAATTAAGTGTTTAATATGGAAACTTGAAAATATCCTTAAACAGTTTACAAGTCGTTAGCTGAGTTCATTGTGTTCACTTATTGCAAATATATCAACTCTATCTCTCTGTCTCTCTCTCTCTGTTAGACACTCTATCTCCCATAGAGAACATGTTAGTAAACAAAAAATACGAAAAGTAGCAAACAATATTCCAAAAAAATACTTGTAAATCAAACGAAAACACAAAATATTCGAGTTGTTAGTGAAAATTTGTGCAAAACATTAGTATTAGTAATAAGTTTTGGTACATAAAAAACCTGCAAGAAAAACAATGCAAACAAAAACTATTAAAAAACAACAACAAAAATGTGATTTAGTTACTACATAACGTGCCACTTAATTGCTGTCTATTCTATTAGCGTTTTACTTACTTACTTTACATAACTGAAATGAGTATTTAACTAGTCTACATACATACATATATAGTTTGAACTATCTTAGCTAGTCTAAAACTGAGTTTTGAAACCTCTTTAAAAGTCATTGCAAAGTTGCCAACCTAAAACTTATATTTATTTATACATACATTTTATGGAGTTAATTTCGAAAAAATATGGTTCCGTTTGTGTATCGACACTATTTTTGAACTTATCGTTTATCTTTAACTTTGCTCACTACAGTTTTCTTATAATAAATAGCATTAAGCGTCTTACTTTTTTACACCTTTTTACTAATGATTAATTTAATTTTGACTTTTTTGAAAGTATTTTCTTTGAAAATATATACTTCTAATCGCAATTTTTTTTTATTTCTTCCTCTTTAATTTTTCGTATTGTGTGTGTGCGTGTTAATGCGTGTGTGTGCGTATGTGTGTGTTGCGTGCGTAAACTTTTTCTATGCCCAATTAACATACAAATTTTTAATAATCATCGCACAACTCGTTGAACAACAACAACAAATTTCAAAAATATCACTTAAAAAAATGAAAACAAACTCTGAAACCAACAAAAAATTGAAATGAAATGCACACTTCTGACGATCAGGTGCCAGCGATCTCACTCGCTTACGAGCAAGCCGAGAGCGACATTATGAAACGTCAACCCAGGGATCCCTATCGTGACAACTTGGTCAATCGCAGGTCAGGAAAAATATGCAAAAATTATTAAAAAGGGAAAACCAAATATTGTAAAACATAAACTTTCAGCAAAAAATCAAAAAAACAAAACAAAAAAATTTAACGTTTTACTTTTCGTTGATTGTATGTTGTTTCTTTTCCAACAATAATTAGTATGAAAAACTATTAAAGCAACAAAACAAAAATTTAGTTGTTAATGATGTGCAAATTAGTGCTTTAATAGAACGACATATATTTTTTTTAATATTTGTTGTAGTTATCAATTCAATGTATGTACACAAAACCTACCCCCCAAACCTACCATGGACCCAGTCAAAATACCAAAAATACACTACTCGTGTCATAAATATAGCCATTTCAATAAACATACATACATACATGCATACTATACAAATACAATGCATTGGCATACAAGGATTCATTGAGTCTGAAGTAGCGAACTTGAATTGGTCTTCTAGGTTCATTAACCATTTTAGTTGTCTTTTAGTACCAAAAAAAAAACAAAAGGAATGTAGCTCCTTTGTTAGGCATGAATCGACGTCTAATTGATAATATATACATATACATTGTGGTAAAAAAGTACCCGGCAATTGTAAAACGGAAAATATTTAATTATTCATCAATATTTATTTTGTCGTCTTGAAAGTCGTCCCCACCAGATGTAATATGTCAACGATTTTTCCAGTCTTTGAAACACTTTTCATAAGCATTTTTTGGAATGGCCTTCACCTCCTTCAGCGAATTTTGTTTTATCTCTTTGATCGGCTGAAAACGGGACAAGAAAAAATCACATGGAGCTAAAGCTGGTGAACACGGTGGTTGATCACAAAACTCTGCGTTGTTGTCTTTAAATTCCGTCACAATCGTGGCTCTTCCACAATTCGGGCCGGATGTTCTCACGCAAATGCCTCAATGCGGCCAAATAGGAAACAAATTCTTGATGCACCAAACCGCAAATATCGAAAAAACAATGAGCATTACCTTGATTTTTCAGCGGCTTTGGCTTGGTTTTTTCCTGATTTCGGCTCGTTTTTCCCTCCATTCCGATGAAGGGTGACTTGTTTGCATGTCAAACTCATGTCTCATCGCCAATTAGAATAAACCTCTCTCCATGAATGTGGAATTGGAACTTGTAAAAAATCAATTGTTAATCGTTTTTAGTTGCGTATTTGCATCTGGAAATCATAGTTCCAACTCTCGATGAATTTTTAATTTTTTTCGAAATATTTTCAAATTCGTTTACTGTGCATATTCCTAATGTATACAGAGAGATATTAGCCATTTAAATGAGGTTAGGTTATGTTGGGCGTCTGTCACGCCATACATACATCTAATGGTTCTTAGTCATGCCTTTTAAATAAGTAGATTTTTCCCCAAACTTAAAAAAAAGAAATTCCAAAAATGTTAACAACAACAAAACGCATATTCATCACACCTAATGGCCTCTTAGTCATGCCTTTAAAAAAAAACTAAATTTTTCCCCAAACTTTTTTCAAAAAAGCCTTTATTTCAAAAAAAAAAAAAACTTTTCGAAACTAGTAACAACAAAAAACGCATATTCACCACACAAATGACGCATAACACATGCATTTCATTTATATTTACACTTTTGTTCCAAATTTAATAAATTCTAAAAAGAAGTTTTCAAATTTGTATAACTGTTTTCTTAAATTTCTTAGTGTATATTTTCTAATTGTGCGTTAAATACATTTTTCAAATTTTTGAATGCGAAATCAAAATAAAAAACAAAAATTATATGTTCTATGTTTTTCTTCACCATATTCTTAATTGTGTAAATTGGTTGGAACTGATTGAGTCTCTTTTGAGATCGAATTCATAAACTTATACAACATACTTTTACACAGACCTTTTCATAACCTCATACAATACATTGCGCAAAATTTGTATAAATGTATTTTTTCATATCCGTCGTTACATAATTTCATATCAATATGTACGTACAACAAAGGCATTGACTCCAAGTCTGTGGCTGCTGGGATGCCAGTGTGGAGGAAAAATATTATATATCATTTTATAAATTCAAATATCAAATAAGTATTTTAAAAAATTTTGAAAAATTCACAAAATGTTAAAAATTAAATTATCAAATAAAAAATTCCAAAAAATAAAAATTTTGAAAATTTGAAAAATTATATAATTTTTTAGTTTGACTTCAAAAATTATTATATCAAAAAATTTCTATCCACAAATTTAAAGAAAAATTTTGTACTATTTATTGATAACATTTTTGCAAAAATATTTGCTAAACTTCAGCAAAATTTCTCTGTCTAAAATATGCTTGTTATCAAGCAAATTGCTGGTATTCTTTAAAATCTTCTTCCTAACCACACTTGCGTTCTAGCAGACTACTTCAGCAAACGTTTGTGTTCACAACAAAGTTAACGCCGTTTCCGTTTTTGATTTAATTAGTGAATTCCACGCGCATTAGTGCTTACTTAGTTGGCAAAATATAACAGTAATTGAATACATAAACATACATACATGCTACATAGAACCCAAAGATTATACGAAAATATTCTGCGAACATAACCTATAAACCTGTGTAGTCAAGCACATGTATTACCGTTATAAATACATACATGCATATGTAATTAGTGTTTGGTTCGCCTTAGAAATATTGCTACAAAGCTGCATTTAAACCTAGAAAGTCTGGCTTAAATTAGTTAAAAGCAAAGCATAAGCAAGAGGCTGTCATCTTGTCTACGTCGACGCCTACTTGTGTACATTTATTATACCCGAGGTGTGTTGTTTTTTGTACTTCTGTTTGCTGTTTAACAATGCGTACATATTTTGAAGATATTTATTGATTGATTTCATTATGCAAAAAATAAAGCAGGAAATTTAAAAAACAAAAAATTAAAATTAAATAATAACTTGGAAAAAGACTAAAATGTGTGATCGTATAATTCTTGAACAACTCCTGCTTACAGTACTGTCCGACCGCTCACCCGATTTGCCGTTACGCTTGTAAACGGTGCACCCAATACTCTTAACAGATTTTGAAAAATTAAAAAAAAGCTTTAGAAAACTCAATATGCCGTTTAAATATTCATGCTGTACTTTAAAAAATATTTGCTTATTGGGATTTCGAAAATATTTTTTTAAAGCTTTGGAAAACCTTAAAAATATTTTAAATATTCAAGCTTAATTTCGAAACAGAAAAAAAAATATATCTTTTCTTATGGGGAACTCGTTAATTACTTGACAATATGTTTTATAACTTTTGAAAGCTCTAAAAAAGCTTTAAAATATTTAAGCTTTGTTTAAATTAAATTCAAAACAAAAATAAGAATTATTTTTTCTTATTGCGTGTTCGTCAATTACTTGCCAATATGCTTCAGAGCTTTTGAAAGCTCAAAATGGCTTTTAAATATTTAAGCTGTGCTTACATTAAATTCAAAACAGCAAATAACACAAATATTTTCTTACTGCGAATTCGTTAATTACTTGCCAATATGCTTTAGAGCTTTTAAAAGCTTAAAAAAAGCTTTTAAATATTCCAACTGTAGCAGTTATTATATACAAAACATGAAAAAAATTATATTGTATGTAAATGCAATAAATTTTGACTTTGAAATTTTTTTTTCAATAAATTCTATCTTCAACTCAAAAATGTGTATTTTCTTGTGTGAAAACGTTGATTCTCATTGAATTTATTGCTCTCGTATTGTCGATAAATACTCTCTTCAGGGGTTTCACTCTTATTTGAACGTGTTTAGTCCTATCGACGATCATCTAACTGTACTCTGTATACTATCTACTACATTTTCTTGTCGCTGAAGCTTTTATCTTTTCATTTTACGTTCAGACATCTGTCAAATGTTTCAATTGCTTTCACAATATACTACAATGCTTTATACCACTTACTCGCTTATTATCACAAACATGTATGTATGTGCGCTATTGCATGCCTTTTAATTATAATTTCTGTAAATATTCATTTTTTTTTATTGCCTGTGCACTTGTAAATATATAAGTATAATGTAAAAATTATAAAAATCAAATAACTATATGTCTGTAATATATCTATGTTTATATAATACTTGTATTTCAATTCTAACTGTCTGTTTTATTTCACTTGTTGTTGGTTTTCTGCTATGCTTAGTTTAGTTGAATTAGTTTAGTTTAGTTTGATTGACTTTGGTTACACAAAACAACAAAAAAGTGCTTTGCTTTTCTCACAAAGAAAAAAAACAACGAAAACGAAAAAAATTCACTTTAACAGCCTTTCGCACGCACTTTTGTATACTGACACACACTCACACATTTGCACTTTGCTTGTGCGAGCTCAGTTCGCTCGTGCCCATCACGCCTAAAATCTACTAAAGCGAATTTTCAATATCCTGCCGCCGTCACTTATTGCTTTTTGTAGTGTTGAAATGCTGTAAAATATATTTTGAACAAACAATCCGAGTGTTTTACTACTAATTCGCTTAATTATTGATTTTTATTTTTTGTTTTAAAAATTTTTTTATTTTACTTTAAATAAAATAAAAATTAAAAATCAGTATAAATAAATAAAAAAAAAAATTGCATTATTAACACAACGTTACTAACCTTGCACACCTTAACGTATAGTTCATGCAAAGTTAACCCGCTCGGCCATGCCTGTAATTAACTAAGTAAAGTAAACACACGCAAACCCTGCTCAAGTGTTTTTTTCTAACTAATTAAAACTTAATTTATGTACAAACATATATATGTATATATTTATATATGTACATATATAGTTTTAATAGTTTGTACATAAATTTTGTAGTAAAGTATTGCTAACATTTATATGAAAAAGTAAGCCAACTGCTGTTTGAGGTTATGTTGAAAGCAACAAAAATTTCAAATTGAAAATAAAATTTTATTCTTGCTATAATTTTTAATATAGGGTTAGAAAATTTTCAAAAAAAAAAATTACAAAATTATTATCTTTGAATAAAATTCAGTTATTATAGGTCGAATATAAGAAGTTTTTTAA
Organism: Bactrocera dorsalis; assembly: GCF_023373825.1. Lineage (NCBI taxonomy): Eukaryota > Metazoa > Arthropoda > Insecta > Diptera > Tephritidae > Bactrocera > Bactrocera dorsalis. Next base: position 22,218,728 of record NC_064304.1, on the reverse strand, counting down.
TAAAAAGCTATTTTTTTTTAATAAACTTATTAATATTTTTAAAATATTTTTACATTTAAAAACAATAATTGTAATAACTTGAAAATTAAAAAAAATAAAATAAGTAAAATATTAAATAAAATAATTTGAAAATTAAAAAAAAATTATTAAAAATATGAATTAAAAAAATTTTAAAATTTAAACTTAATAATTATTTTAAATACTTATTAGAAATTTAGAAAATTAATTAGTTTAGATACTAAAAAATACAATAAAAATATTTCATTCACCGTTAGTCTGTGTCAAGAAAAACTTATTTTTTATTTTTTTTTTATAGCAATTAAACAATATCTTTTAAGTTTATTTTTTATTGTTTCGCTCGAATATATATATTAAATAATTATATATTTTAGTTGAAACCAGGTTTCAAAACAAATTTATTTCAATATCATATTGAATTAATTAAATTTTCCTAAAAAAAAATTATTTTACATAAAAAGTATTTTTACCAAGAATATGTCAATTTTTACCTAAAGTACTTTAATTTCAATAGTACTCAATTAAAAAAAAAAAAAATACTAGAAAAACCTTTTTTTTTATAAAAACTCAATTTTTTTTATTAAATACAAAATTTCAATACAATTTTATTTCAATATGATTATATGATTTTTTTCCGAAAGTATTAATTGAATAAAAGTTTGTTACCAAAAAATATTTTTACCTAAATTCTTTAACCTAAAAGAAATTAGCTATTTTTAATACCAAAAATACTAATTTTTACCCAAAATACTTTTATTTCATTAGTAAAACTAGAAAAAAACATTTTTTGTAGTAAAAATGAATTTCTGAATTAAACTATTTTTTTTTAGTAAAAACTGAATTTCTGAAAAAAATTTTTGAATAAAACTATAAAATACATTATTTTATTAAAAACTGAATTTCTGATTAAACTTTGAGGTAACTCTAAAAAACATTTTTATTTTCGAAAAAACTGAATTTCTGAATCATTTTTTTTTTTTAGCTAAAAATTGATTTTCTGAATAAAATTTTTGAATAATACTATAAAATACATTTTTTTATTTAAAGCTGAATTTCCGAAATTCATTAAAGTAGTTATTATAATTTAAAAATTCTGTAGAAATACAATAACGGTTTTTAACTTTTGTTATTAAATTCAATAAAACAATATTTATAACGAAATTGAAAGTAAACTAAAGAAAAATATCTTTAGTTTTTACTTTTGAGATAAAATTGCATTTGAAATTAAAATAATATTCAATAACCTTTGAAATATTTATTATTTTTTAAGTTTTTAATAAAAAAATATGTTTTACTACATATTGAAATGTTTTGTTTTAATTATAATTTTAAATTGAAATGTGTTTTTTATTTTTTTTATTGAAAATTTTGTTTTATTAAATAAATATATAAACTTTTTTTCTTTTAAATAAAGTGATAAAAATTTAGTTTGCTTTCAAATAACAAAAAACCTGAAACTCCAGCAGCTGGCTTTCGTTTTCAGAAACAAAAACTAATCCGTAGCTAGTTCTAACCAACAAAAAAATCCCACTTTCCCCCAAAACAAAAATAAATTAAATATTTAAAATTAAAATATATATTTTCTATGCTTTATTGAAACTAATCTATTATTTTTTCGCAATCGCATTTAAAATCTCAAATAAATTAGATTGATTTCAATGGCCTATGGTCAAATTGGTATGATCCAAGCTGCTGCCGGTTTCTTCGTGTACTTCGTTATAATGGCTGAAAACGGTTTCTTGCCGATGAAACTGTTCGGCATACGTAAGATGTGGGACTCAAAGGCTGTCAACGATTTAACCGATTCGTATGGACAAGAATGGGTGAGTGGCAACCTTAAGCTATCGATTTTTTAATAAAAAATAATGATTTTCTTTTATAATAAATCTTATTTTTTTATGATAAATATGCCTTTGTTACTACTTTTTTTTGTTTAATAATAAATCTTTCCGTTTTTAATAATGCATATTTTTTCTGAATTTTATTAACGAACATTTCTGCATTTTTCCTACATTAGACCTACCGCGATCGCAAGACACTCGAGTACACTTGCCACACCGCTTTCTTCGTATCAATTGTTGTTGTACAATGGGCGGATTTGATCATCTGTAAGACACGACGAAACTCCGTCTTCCAGCAGGGCATGCGAAATTGGGCATTGAACTTCGGTTTGGTGTTCGAAACTGTGTTGGCGGCCTTCCTGTCGTACTGCCCCGGCATGGACAAGGGTCTGCGCATGTATCCACTGAAGTGAGTACACAACAACAGCAATTAATTATATGAGAAATATTTCTTAACACTTTGTCTTCCACACTTGCAGATTCGTTTGGTGGTTACCAGCCATTCCATTTATGTTGGCCATTTTCATCTATGATGAAATTCGTCGATTCTACTTGCGCCGCAATCCCGGCGGTTGGTTGGAACAGGAGACGTACTATTAAGCAGCAAATTATGTTCAAATACGCAACAACAACAACAGCAACATAATAGCAAACGCATTTGTAAACATAGCATGTACTACGACAACAACAGCAACAATAGCAACAACAATAAGAGCAAATGCGAAATCATCATATTTGAATTTTACGAAACGAGTGCGAAGAGTAAAGAGCGCGCAGTGGTCGCGATGGCAGCATAAAAAGCAGCAACATCTATAACAACAACAACAACAACGACGACGAGCGCGTGCTTTTAACAAAAAGTGCTGCCGTAATTGTGCAAAAGTAGCAACAATTGCAACAACAACAAATACAATATAGAAATGCATGCAAGCAGCGAATATTCAAAGCGACCATCATCACCACCACCACAACAACAACAACAACAAGCAGAATTATTTTTTTAATTTTAATTATTTAATAATGAAAAAGATAATTATTTAAACGATTAAGTAAAGTTAAATTATAAATTAAATAATGCTAATAATATGAAACAAAAAAATTAAAAAAAAAAAATATTTAAATAAAAAACAAACAAAAAAAGTAAAACGAAAACCCAGCCACACATTACACAATAAATAGTAGTTGTTTTTTGTAAGAAACTCTTGACGAGCAGCCGCTTAGCGAGGAAACTAAAGCAAAAGCAACAAAAAAGTGTGCAAACGCGCTACAACAAATCGTTGCGTAGTCATGTGACTAGCAGTGAGTGCTAGACGAGAGTGACCGTGAAATCTAGTTGTGTCTGTTGTTAGTTAGCCGACGGTTAGTAGGCGCAAAGCAGTTGGAGATTTGTTGCGCGCACTTTCAGTTACGGTCATATATTTCTAGAGGCGCTTAACGAGCGCAAAACCGTTAGCTAAGCGAACTCTACAACAACCCTTTGATAAGCAAGAAAAACTTAGTTGAATTTTTTCAGAACTTAAATACGTAGGAAGTATAGGAAAAGGGATAAATAGATAATTATATAACTACAGAAACATATGACAAAAACACTAAACGATAGCTAAAGGAAAATAAATAAGCATTAATACAAAATTATAAAAAAAAAAACAAAGATTAATAAAGATGTGGCATGCAAGTAAGTGTTTATATATATCTACATATATATACATACATAGTATATCCTTGATAATAATGCAAGCAAAAGCAGTACGACATCTTTATTAACGCAATTCACTACCACTAGCAAAATAAATTGAAATCAAATACACCACCTTAGAAGCTACAAAGCAAACAAAAACAAAAATTAAGCCCCCAAAAACCCAACGCTGGTGTAAGAAATTAGAAAACAAAAAAAAATTAATTAAGAAGACCCATATTTTTTTCTTGTTTTTGACGGGCAGTATATTAATGTGTGGAAGCTGCTAAACAATATTTATAATATTTGTGTAAAGAAATACATATATATACATGTACACATATATATATATTGCATATAGAGGAGCATATACACAACACACAAGCACACATACACACAATTGGTTGAAAAGTTGAGCTGAAACCGCATTGACGTGGGATTGAAACTAAACGAAACTGTCATTAAGCCGGAGCTGCGTTGAAAACTAATTTGTGTTTCAACACAAAGTATATAAAATGGAAGTCGTACTCTTAAAAAACATCTAAACTGCCACTGCTCTCGTGTGCATACAAACACACATACACACACACCATTTAGAAGCCAGCATTTTTGGTCAAATTGTTGTGCATACAAACGAACAAACACACACACACACACACCTACACAAAAAAGCATACATGGACAAACTAAAAAAACAAACGCTGGCATTTCTTACCAACGCTCTTTTCCACATTTGTTAAACTACATATTTGCGTAACGCGCCGAAACACACCCGCACATCCCCTCCACCTCCTGTATTGGCCGTTTCACTTGCTCTGGCGGCAAGTTGTGGACAGCAACGCGTTTATTGTTGATTGTTGTTTTTGTAAAGTCCCTCACATTCTCCCTCCCTCCCCCTACACCCCCTCCGTTGTTCGTCCCGCTGTAGTTGTCCTAATTTTTAAGAAACTAATAAATAAATAATTAAGAAAATATGAAAAAAATGAAATGAAATGAAAAAATGAAGAAAATTGCAAAAACTAAAACGTGAAGTTGCAAGGTAAAGGTGCAAACTTTAAAGAGACGTAAAATAATTAATTTGTTAATCTATTTGCCTTTTTATTGAGAAATTAGAATTTATAATTAAAGTATACAAAAAAAATGTGTGTGAAAAAACAAACAAAAGCAACAAATACAAAATGTGAACGATTAAGCAGTTAGTATGCGTTAGCGAAAATGTAAGGACGAAAGAGAGGAAGCAGAAAAAAACTGAAAGTACAGTAAATTGCAGCATAAAGATAACAACAACAACTTTGTAGTGAATAATACTATATATAAAATAAATTAAATGAAATTGTAGTGCATGTCTTTTAACGCTTTAAAACGCTTCACAACAGCTGCACGTACATACATACACCCACACACACACACACCCACGCAAGCAGACGCTGACTAGCGCGTGTGTTGAACGCGGCTGAGCTGACTGGCTCGCGGGCCACGTGTGGTTACGAGCCAGCTGTAAATGGTTGCAGTAGCAAGGCTGCAGGACATGCGTGCATATGATTTCTTACTAATGCAAATGTGTGTGAAATGAAGCAGAGAAAATAAAAATTGAAAAAATTAAAATTGAGAAAAAATAATATTTATGCATAAATAAAATATCAAATGCATGAAAAAATATATATATAATTGAGGCATAATTCACACGACATAACGGCAAGCAGTAAGAGAATATTTCGTAAAAGTGTTCATATAAAAAAAAAAAACAAAAAACCTAAGAGAAAAACAAAACATTTAAGTATTAAAAAAAAAAATAAAAATAAATTACAAAACAAATAAAAACAAAAAATATATAATATAAAAAAGTAATTATTAAAATATATATATTTTTTTGTTTTTGCTAAAGTATAATTGCATTGAACACACTGTTAGCCGTACTTTAAGTAATGTTTAGCAAATCTTCTTTGATAACTTTCGTTATGCATTGATGCATAAATTCGTAATGGCAATTTAATTGTAGCTGAGTTTAACATAAAACTAAAAGTAAATTAATTGATAATGTTTAAATTTAATTCACAGAAACATGACTAAATTTTGCACTGTAGCATGGCTGTGCGCGCATTTTTAGTCACAACATCGCTCGCTGTAGCATACTTTTGGGCTGAGCCGGCTACACATAGGCACAGCGCATACATTTCGCTCTGTGTGTGTGCGTGTGTGGGCTTTTGTATGTGTGTATGCGCATGCGCAACTGTTGTCATGCTTAGCATCGTTTGTCGCGCACTTCTCCGTGTGATGGTGTAGTATTTTTAAATCGTATCGAATTGAATTGAATTGCAAATATGGCAAATGGCAAATGGCAATTTGTAATTTATCACTACATACAAGCGAATTCTGTTTTTTAAAGCAAATAATTATGGTTAAATAGTTTGGTATAAGCTTTCGTTTTTAGTTTTTCATTTCGTTTAATTGTATTATCGCCCTCCGCTGTAAATGTATTTGTAGATTTAATTAAAATTTAAAATTAATACAACAAGAAAAACAATAAATAAATAATAAAACACACAACAAAAAACAAATTCGTGTTTTATTTGGCATACAGATGCGTTTCGGAGGGTCGGCCGTTAGAGTGGTCTGTAAGGTTGTTGCTTATCAAAACTTAAAATAAAGGGATGTATGTATATATCGAGGTTACCTACTTTTCTAAAGAAAAAAAAAAACACAGAAACTTCAAATTTAGTGGCGAATGTTTATTATCAGTCGAAAGTACATTATTTGGCATTTATTTTTCACAGCCCACAAATCAACGCCGGTGTACACGAACAGAAAAGCACTTGCTCATTCCTTTCCTGATGGGATTAGGGTAAAGATACTCTTTCTTGCGAACTCATCGGCTTAACAGTTACCGACGATTCCACTGTGGCCGGGCACCCAAACTAAAAAGCACACTACGCCTCTTCTCCAGCAATTCCGCATCAACCACATATCCCTCTGAAGTACATGTGGTCTGCGGCATAGTAGTCCAAGCTATCAGCGATGTAATCGAAGTGGGAGAGGAGTTCGGAATATCCCTCGAGGACCTTTGATATGCTCGAAGTATGTTCGAAACTATCGCAGGAATGCATTGCCGGTTGAAGAGTGGTATTAAGTATCATCGCACGTAGTGCACCAAAGATGGCATTGGGATGCAAATGAGAACACGCTCTAGCTATTTAGAAAGTGTGGCTTTACTCGTACAAAACAAGTGCATACAGCATACAACAGTTGAGATACTTATATATCAATAGACCATATAAACCATGTATAATGATAAACGTAATAAGATGTGTATAATATCCTCTCACTGCTTCTAAACTATGCTTTCGGAAAACCAAAGCACATCATTTGATGAGAGTCCCTACTGCTTCTAAATAACTCCTTTACAACAATATAAGGCAAGTATGAGGCCCAAGTACTTCAACTTTTTAAATGAAATCCATTAAATTTTAAAGCAACCAAGCCATTATTTTTTTAATTCCTAAAAAACACATTTTAGGTTGTCACACAAAGATTGTTCCTTAACTTTCTTTGACGTCGATAAGTCATTTGACTAAAGAGCAAAGGAAATTAGTTTTGAGACCAACGGCAAACATTTTTGCCAAAAAATACTTTCTTCGTTCAACGAGCAATGGAAGAAGCCCTTATAAAAAAGAACACTACTAATACAATTCGACATGTAAATAGAACTCCAGAACTGTTTGAGTTAAGCGAAAGATATGTAACCTGGGATAAAGGATCTGACGTAATAATCTAACAAAATGTTGAACTAAAGACCTAAAATAAATTATATCCACCAATGTCGGGCGCTAACTACTTCAACAGAAGAAGTTGATTTTGAGTATCATCACCAAACTTTTAACTACAATTAAATAGTTATATATATGATAGTTTTAATATTTTATTTTACTAGTGCAACCTCTAAATGCCACTTTTAATTAGTTTATGTTTATGACTTCTGTAATAACAAATAATTACCGCGAGGCGGGCTTCTAAAGCTTCTTCCCACTCATACATACACACATATATACTATATATAGGTATGCATTTGTATGTCATAACGAAATTTAAAGCGTAAATATTTAGCACAATGTCACTTAAGAAATAACTATTACCTACTAAATATTTTGTTTGATATTAATCTGCAAGTGTGCACTTCAAAAATGAAATCAAAAGCGGACGGAAAGAAACTGTAGTAAAGAAATACCCAAGTAAACAACTGTCTTATCAGTTTTTACAACTATTGAAGTGCTGTTTTACAACAACTAAACCATAAAGCTGACATTGAAGTGGAAAAAATATTGACGTTGTGATTTTTATCTGCTTTCATAAATAAATATCTGTAATATCAGAGAATGCAGTAACTCATACATATACTTATATATACATAAATAATACATACTAATAGAGCCTCTGTCTGTATCAAACACTTATTTAATTTTGTAAAAACTATTTTTAATTAATAAATAATGGCGAGATAAGATGTTATAATTAATAATAGCATTGAAATATGTATATTTATAAGGAATTTATTACATCATATTATATTTTACAAATATACCCATTTGTATGTATATATATTTGCTTGACCTAATTCTTAGTTACTTGTTGAAAATATCATTCATTGTTAATAATAAATCAAAATTTAAAGTTTTTAGCAGAAACCCGTTCTTTAAAACGTCTAATAGCCTGGCATATGTAGCTATCGTTTAAATTTCATTTTATTATCATTAATAAATAAATGGAAAACTCTCCTATAAATAAACGCGGAATTTGTAAGAAAAATCTGTTAATGAGATGTCTTTCCGTGAAACGAAGGGTTTACTTCGACTACATCGATGCTATAATACCCAATTCAGATGCATTTCTGAAAGCAACTATATGTTTAGGTAAATATGAAAACTTAATCAGTGAACTTTTTGCATTCAACGGAAAACGTTTTGCTAGTTCTACTAGATAGAATTTTTAATTTATATATAGCGTGTTTTTCGAATCGGTACATATTTTTTCTGTAAGTTGGGAGTACTGTTAGTGACATTTATGCTAAATTTCACATCAAAATATTAATCAGTTTTTCTGATGATTTTCTGAGGCTCTAAAAGTGAATTCTTCGATTTTTACTATGTCTGAATTTATTGAACAAAGAAGTGCAACAATGCACCAACCAATGCAGTATGGTTATTCGTGATAATTTCGGCACATTTTCAACTAATATCGTACCGCAACCACCGCATTTGCCCGATTAACCTTCGTATAACTCCTAGCTATACAGTAAATTCACATGACCGCTTCGAGGACACCGTTTTGACTCAATTGAGGATATAAAAGCTGAATCGAAGAAGGTTCTGATGGCTATTTCGTGCTATGCTATGTGCTATGTTGACTGGAAAATTCGTTGGCATAAGTGTATCCCCTCCCGCTGTAGCATTACTTTGAAGGAGATAAAATAAACAAAATTCACTTTTCAATTTGCTCACAATAGTTTATGATGTATAGAGTTGGGCCTAAAACACTACCCCATGGTATACCAGGCCTTATCTGTCATTCATCAGATATGAAATCTCTTACTTTAACTATAAATTGTCAATTCTTTAAATAAGACTCGAATATTTTGTACTATTCTAGAGGTAGAAAGTTTTTTATCTTATATAAAAGGTCTTCATGCTACACCTTATCAAACGCCTGAGCTATGTACGTTAAGAAATATAGCTGAACAGCACTCTCTGTGCTCAAATGCTTTCCTTATTTCGTTAGTGATTCTATTTACTTGCTCCATCATGTTATGTTTTTCCTGAAACCCGAATTGATGCACATCTACAGCAATATTTGGTAATATATAATAAATAAATTTTAATTTTTATATTTTTACTATTATTTTTCTTTACTTATATACAAATTTTGTGGTAATGTTATGATGGATTAAGCTCTTTTATGATTCTAACAATTTCAGAAGGTGAGTCTGCAAAGACTCGAGCGACTCGTTAGCTGTGTTGGGTAAGATCAACAGCTTAAAGTTGTTCTTTGTGCAATAGGTTGATATACCTTTCTAGGTGATTTGGAAAACAATTAGTCTTTTCCTCGTCACTTCGAGGCCAATTTCTACCCAAGTCTCATATGGGCATGTTGGAGTCAACTGATGGCTTCATGAACTTTTGGTTTTTCAAAGAAAGCTTTGCTTGCTTGAGTTCAAATCTGAAGAAGTAAAAACGTTAACTTCAGATGCACAGAAAAAAATAATACCTTTCCTAGGTACACATCATACAACAAAAAACGTTTTACTAGTTCCTCCAGATACATATGTTCTGCAATATAAATAACCTTCATACCATAAGGAAAAATACCCTTATATTCATGTTAATCAGTCAAATTAAATGCAGGCTATATGCTATAGTGATCCGATTTGAATATCATGTTCAATAGTCTATGCACAATTTCGTGAAGCTGTTTTCTCAAATAAAAAGGTTTTCCATACAAGAACTGAAGATTGTTCAGTATAATTTTTATATCCAGTAGGTATCCAATTGTCGTCTGAGATTGGCAGTTCCCACAAATGACCAGCTTTTTGGGAGAAAAGAACGTTTGCTAAAGATAAAATAAATTGAAATCTCAATTGAGGGTATAAACAGTCAGACGGATTTGGCTTTCGTGACAAACTTAATATACCCTGTCCAGTGCGCAAATATTTATAAAACGCGAAAATGGTATCGTTGATAAAAAAAACTGTATTTCGAAAGCGACCATTTTTGGTTCTTAAATCTACGAAATCATTTTCTAATTGGTTTGCAGCTTCCGTTTGCAAAATTTTCCAACTTCTGCAGGTTAATATAGAAAATGGTTAAAAAGGTATATGAGTATCCGAAACGAGGGTTAAAAAACTGAACCGATTTAAAAAAATTATGTAAAAGAATGCTGAAAAGTTCGTACCATTCCTATGAAAAGGAAAACCAGCATTCAATGCAATTCTTTTGCGAGAAAAAGTAAATACTGTAAGGATATGTTTTAGTGTCTTGTCTTGATAAGGATAATACGAGATCTGCGCGGGCGCAGCAGTCATCCTTTAGGAGTTTGCAAAATTCCGTAACGAGCAGAAATGCGTCCAAGGCAATGAACTCAGTAGACGTCGGAGAGATTCTGGAAGGACGGAACCGAAAAATAAATCAATGAAATAATTTTCGATGATTTACTATGAGGTAAGCTGATATTCGGAAGATATCAATGAAGTGTATGTCCACAATAAAATATTGGTTAATAAAAATGTAACTAAACGAAAGGTATGTGTAATAGTAGACGAGCGAAATTACGAGAAGTTAAAATTTGCTATAACTGGTGTATTAAACTCGAAATTTCTTGCATAACAAATTAGGTTAGGTTAGGTGAATCTGGTAGGCCAATAAGCATAGACCAGTTTTGGTCCCTTTAGTCGCTTCTATCGCGTGCCAATATGAATTTTGTATACCTCCTGTCCACTGCTTTGCACATGACTTTTTAGAGATCATGCGTGAGTCGTGTCAAGCTGTTATGTTATTTTTGCTCAGTCTTGTTTGGCACTTCATTATGGGAAGACTTATGCCTGATCAATGTTTACAAATCGTTCAATTTTATTACGAACATTCACGGTCTGTAAGAAATGTGCTTCACTCGCTAGACCGTCCCAAGCCACACGGATTCGCTCTATGGGCTTTTGAAAAGTTCAAGAAGATCCGACGTTTTCGAGCCAAAATTTGTGCAGCGATGAGGCTTAATGGGTATGTAAATAAGCAAAATTACCGTATTGCGACGAAGAGCAACCTACAGAGATTGAAGAGCTTCCAGTTCCTTCAGAAAAAACAACGATGAGGTGTGTTTTGTAGACCAGTGGAATCATCGGTCCACATTTCTTCAAAAATAATGCCGATGAGGACGTAACCGTCAATGGCGACTGCTATCGCGATATGATAACCGATAATTTGATGCTTGAAATTGTAGCTCGTGACCTCGCTGACATTTGGTTTCAACAATACTGCGCTTCTTCTTACACATCGCATTAATCAATGGATTTATTGAGAGAACACTTCGATGTGCAGATATTTTCATTTTTGGGTCGGTCGATTGGTTACCAAGATAGTGTGATGTCACACAGTTGGATTTTTTCCTGTGATGATATGTAAAGTCTAAAGTCTACGCGGACAATCCCGCTTCTCTTCAGGCCTTGAAGCAAAAAAACCCGCGTGTCATTCGCCAGTTACCTTTCCAATTGCTCGACCGTGTCAACGAAAATTGAACTCAACGGATGGACCATCTGAAACTTAGCCGCGGCCAACATTAGAAAGAGTTAATCATCCAAAAATAAATGCCAATGAATGTTCTTTCGAATGATAATAAGCATTTCTTATTAAATTTGAACTTTTGTGCTATAAAAAAGTAGATCACTCTTTATGTTTGTCAAATTCAAAATTAAATATTCAAGCTTTAGTGCCTTAGCGGCTATTCATAAATGATCATAACTGCGGGCATTCAGTATGTATTACTTACAATTCAGTTATGTTAATGCCTTTAAAGGGTTTTAATGATGTTTTTAAAAGGATTAGAGTGCAGAAATTTATGAAACAGAAATACAATAAGAAAACTTGTGGAAAACTATGAGAGTTCGGAAAAATCTTCAAATTAAAGTCTCAATAAGTTCGTCATAAATTTGTTTAGCAAATATTCACTGATTTTATATTTTTCTTTTTTTTTTTGTTTCAATACTTTATTTAGTTTTTTTTTTCAATATATCTTTACTATCCAAATATTTTTAAATATCAATTGGTAACCCTGCCCAACTTGCAAATCCTGCAGTAGAGAGGCACTGACCTAATTGAGAGCGCAACGTATAACAACCAACGGAGCGAAAGTGTGCCGAAAGAGCGAAAATTGAGCGAGAGATAATGTGGAGTATATTGTATGAGAGTTGACACACTTCAGATGACAAATATTAAACGGTATTTTGAAAATAATTTTTATTGTATTAGAACAAGTTGCCATACAATATAGTTTAGGTGCGAAATTTTATAGAATTTTTTAACTTTATTTGAGATTTATATGTACCTTCATAACACACGCACTTGCTTTCGAACGCAGGGACAACAAAAACTTTTCCGCAATATTGTTTATACGAATCGACCAACTCCAGCCGGTATTTTTTGTTGTTATGAGTTAGCATGCGAGCGACACACTGTGACTCGCACACGAGCGCCACAAACTTCAGCGCCTTTCGGGAGAGTTCGTGCAACACAAACGTATAACGCGCCGTATCCTGCTTTCAGCTATTGGTCTCGCCTATTCGCACTCCCCATTGTGTAAGTAGCGGCAGTCGTGCAAAGCAATTCGTACGCACAAGTTCGGTTGGGATTTTGGAAAGCGGCGTGAACTCAATTCCAAATCTGTGCTGTGCTCTGCGCCAGTGGACACAGGCAGTTACTATTACAAATATTATTGGTGCTTGTAACATTGTTGGCTAGTGGTGGAACGGCAGCTGTTGCAAGCGTTTTTTTTGAATAGCTGCTTACTGAAGTCTTTCGAAAACGGTTGACATAAATGCGGAAATTACTACAGTATACTCTCGAAAAGTAAATTCTCAGAAAGTAAATAATCGCGGAAAAGTAAATCACCTTTAAGATTACACATGCACCTCGAAAAAGTAAATTTTTTAATTTACTTTTCAGAGAGTGTGATAAAAAATTCGAAACGAAGCAAGCAGCGTTTTTTACGATGTTGCAAAAACACTTACTCTCTTGTTTATCGCGTCTGTTTAGTAAATAAACTTTGAGATATGTACATATGTAAATGGTCAGAAAATATATTGCAAAAGAAAAAAAACAAAAGAATATTCAAAATTTTTTCTCTTCATAATAAATACATATGTTTTTCATGTAAATCCATATGTTTTATTGAAGCAAATAAATGAATGAATTTTTTAAGTTTAAAAATCCATTTAATATTATAAAAACAGATAATCTATGTATATATTTGGAAAAGTAAATTATTCGAAAAAGTAAATTACCCAAAATACCAATCGATTTACTTTTCGAGAGTATACTGTATTTGATATGCAGAGTGACGACAAATTCACTACTACAACTAAAGTTATTGATATTTTGAATTTGCGTGCGTTATATTAAGTGTTAAAATATTCTAAAAAAAAATATTATTTTTTCAAAATTTGTTTTTTTTTTTCAAAAAATTCAAATATTGTTTTTGAATTAAAAATATATTTCTTTTTTACCACAATAATTTTTATTAAGTGTAGCAATAATGAAAATGAATTTGAAAAGTGCAATTTTTTAAGTTATATTAAAGCATATAACGGTTAATTTTTTGCGTAAAAATAAATACTTTAAGACAGTGCATTACAAAAATGTGTGTACTAAATTTAATAAAATTGCATAGTTATGTTTTGATACATTTTTTGATATTAAAGAAAAATTAAATTTGTGTTTAATGCTCGAAATTCGAAATTAAATATATATTATATATGTTAACAAAAATTAATTTCCACCAAATTAATGATGCGCTTGCCAGCCACTATCATACCCAAGCAGCAAATATAATAACAACAAATATATGCATTAAAAATTTTAGCAGTAACGCAATCACTCCGATTTCTTACTGAAATGCGCTACGCTTTTTTTGTTGTTTCTAATCCCAACCGCTATTCGCTTGAAACGGGAAACCGAAAATGGAGCGAAGCAGTCAAAGTGCTGCTGAAAAATGAAAGTACATAAATTAAACTCAAAGTAGCCGCCCAAAAACGCAACGAACGCCCCGAAAAGGCGAACAATAAACTAACAAAAACACCAAATACAACAAAAACAACAAAAAACCGAAATCACAACAACAAAAATAGCGCAACAACAAAGTCGAGTGATAGCAAAAACATAGCACAGCTTAGTGCAGACTCAAATATAGCAGTGAAGTGCAGATCTTATTTCAGCGTTGCATACATTTGGGCGGTAACGCGTGCCAACTTACTCGCTTAACGGAAAAAGTGCTGAAAAAAGTCGAGAAATAAAATACGGAAAATTATAAAAAAATCTACGAAGTGCAATCGCTGCAAATTTCGTACAAACGCGGAGTGTGCAGCAAAAACAAAAACAAAAACGAAAACGAAAAGTGGCAGCCGAAAGAAGTGCAACGCTGCCAAAGAAGACGTGGCGTATTAGTAATGTTTGTAAGCGGGGCATGCGGCGTACTTAGCGGTGATACGCAGTGTTTGTTGTTGGCTGTTGGTGTTCGTGTATATAAGTATGTTTCTGTGTGTGTGTTTGCGAATGTGCGCTCCAGTTTTGCGCTGCAGAGCCGAGCAACCAATCGACCGACCGACCGATGCACTGGCAGCCAGACAGACAGACCGACTGACAGCCTCGCATGCGGCGGTCGACGACATTTGAACTGTATATTTCGGCTGCCGCTGCACTTCCTAACACACACACATATGCACACGCACACATACACACTTTAGCCACGCTTTGTTGTTTGTCTTCTGTTGCTGTTCGCTTTACTTTTTTGACAATTTTCCGAATTTTATGATGGGCATTTCGTACGCTTAGATATTCCACAACAACTGCTGCTTTTGTTGTTGCAGCGGATGCTGGTTGCATTGTTGTTTTTGTTGTTGCTGTCGATGTTGCCTGCTCTTCTGTTTGGCTTACTTAACTTTGCGGCAAAAAAGCAGCCGCAAACGTTGCACGCAGCACGTTGTACTGTTAATGTGTATGTGTGAGTGTGTGCGCTGTTGGCAGTGTTTGCCATGGCTGTCCGTTGGCACAGTTCCATTGCATCCCCAGAGACCGCAGGTCAGAGACACGTATACCGGTGCATACATAAATGCAACGTGACATATCCAACAACGTTTAAAATAGTTGCATGGAAAATGATGTTGCACAGTGTGTCACTATGCATATTAAGTAGGTTTTTCTTTCAACCCCGTAATGTATGGTAAAAATGGTGGTTAATTCCCGACTAATATTCGAGTTCTCAATATTTAAGATAATCTCTAATTATGTTGCTAGCTTTTTGGGAAGTTCAATGGAAATTTTTTTTTGAAGAAAGGTGTACATATTTTAGGATTTGGACTCAATACCGTACTATTAATCCAAAAATTATATTTTCATGAATATTCATTATCGCTTTCAAACTGAGCTCATAAGCCAATACAAAGTGCGTTCCAAACTAAACAGAACTTAAAAAAAAAACAGAACAAATGGTTTTTTCGGCAAAATCAATTTATTTTATTCAAAATAGTCTCCTTCTGCTTCCATACAGCTCTTTGCACGGTCCAAAAGCATGTCGAACGAGTGTTTTAGCTCGTTGGCCGGTATTGTTGCCAGTATGCCGGTGCAAGCCTTTTGAATGGCCTCTACGTCTGCATAACGCCTTCCTTTCATGGGCGAATGCATTTTTCGGAAAAGGAAAAAGTCGCACGGTGCCATATCGGGTGAATACGGTGAGTGGTTAATGGTTAAAATGTGATTTTTGGTCAAATCGCATCGATCGATGAGAGCAATTTTTGGTCGTCAGTCAATTTGTGCGAAACAAACCGTGCACACACCTATCGTAAGCCCAAATGTTCAGTCAAAATGCAATAAATCGATGTTTTGGAGATGTTCAATTCCATTTCCATGAATTTCAATGATGGTTTTGGCTAATTTTTGATGAATTCACGCACAGCTTCGATGGAATTTCTGGTGATCACGGATTTTGATTGGGCCACATGTTGATCGTCATTTATGTCCACACGACCACTTCGAAATCGTTGAAACAACTCGTGCACTCTGCTGCGAGATAGGCAATTATCGCCATAAACTTGTTTCATGAATTGAAACGTTTCGGTAAAAGTTTTACCAATTTTAAAGAAAAATCTAATGTTGGTTCTTGGTTCGAAGCTCATTTTCGCACCGATAACACAAACATACTAACACTTAAAACGCAAGAACTTCACTTCCAATATATGAAATATCATGAAATTCTCACTGGACAATCGATAGAAATATCAAATTCTAACGCACCAGTCGTCATATATGTAGATGGCGCTACCCGGGGGCGCTGAATTTAAAAAGTCCTGTTTACTTTGGAACACACCTTGTATATGTGTCAACTCTTAATCCACTTTTCCAAATACTTTTCGAGGCTTATAGGATTTTATTGATTTCAACGAAAGTTGTTTTTTCTGTTTCTGCGCGTGTTTGGGGCGCTATTGGCTAATTTGTTGGACAGTCTCGTTATCACATTCCTAAATCCACATTTCGTTACCAATAATTAGGCGTTTTATTGAATGTAGTGTCTTCAGCTACCACTCTTTTTCGAACTCTACTCGACATCGTGTTTGCAAAAGATTCAGGTATTTTGGCACAGTTCTTGCATTGGCACTCTTCATACTCAATATATTCAAAACGAGTTGAGTTGGTCTATAAGATACGCTGAGATACTCTCATATCTCTCTGTTGCAAACACAATTATTTCCAACAACTTTCTTAATTTTTTTCGATGTTAACAGAGAACATTAACAGAGATGGTTGGACGACTC
This sequence comes from Bactrocera dorsalis, assembly GCF_023373825.1. Taxonomy (NCBI): domain Eukaryota; kingdom Metazoa; phylum Arthropoda; class Insecta; order Diptera; family Tephritidae; genus Bactrocera; species Bactrocera dorsalis. The sequence goes on along the minus strand of NC_064304.1, from coordinate 22,201,636 downwards.
GCGTGAGACAAGAGTCCCCAAATTTCTTTTGCAAAGTATTAACGATTTAATAGCCGTAGGTCCTTCAAATATGGAGTGAATATTCGAAGTATCAGATCGGCATTAATTTTCACTAATGTCATATCTAAGTTTACAGATGAGGTTAAATTCACTTTTTACAGGGAAATTAATAGAATGATCTTCAAACGACTTTGCCAAATAATGTATCTGAATAGAAGCGGGATTGCTCGCATAGAGTTAGACTTTGGATATCCCCACAGGAAAAGATCTAACGGTGTGATATCACACGTTCTTGGTGTCCAATCGATCCAAAGCGTGAAATTATCTGTTCACCGAAGTGTTCTCTCAATAAATCCATCAATTGATGCGATTGATGTTGAAACCAAATGTTGCCGAGGTCACGAGCTTCAAACCATTGTTTTTTCTGGTTGAAATGGTAGATTTTGAATCTCTTCAGGTTGCTCTTCGTCTGTTTTCTTGTTTACGTACTCATTGTGTCAGCAACAGTCTTCATCGCTGAACAAAATTTGGCTCGGAAATAAATGATCTTCTTTGCAAAGCGATGTCGCTGGTCTTCAGTTCTTGCGCAAGCTCTATTTTGTACACTTTCAGTTTAAGATCTGGACATAAAATACGCTTCACACTCTTCGTACACACCTTCAGCGACGGTTGCAATATTTTCTTCACTGCGTGCTGGACGTGGTCTATTCGGTATGTCTAAAAAAAACAATTGAAAAAGGTACCCGTGCCAATCGTGGACACAATGGGACTAAAGATGGCCTATTTCGATCACCTACAATCTGACCCTCCTGCGTCTTCCCATTCATCATCACCATAACATCTGATTTCAATCTCAGTTTCGACCAACGTCAACCAGTTTTTTTAAGGACAATCTACTCTCGGCAGAAATTACCAAGCATCCAACAGCAAATGTGTCCATCGATAGGCCTATAATAAGCATCTATCAATTTCGCAAAATAGGCTCAATGATAGAGGAAACACGACCATGTATCGAGAAAAGTTTAAGAATTCTGGAGGCTATTTAGGAATATTAAGCTATGGTAGAATTTCGAATACTTTTTATGCTAAGTGCTTAATAAAGAATCATTTTGTATGCTATAATATTTGGCAATATTTATACAAAAGGCGTAAATGTTTCCCACCCAGTTGGTAAATACTTTCTTTAGACTCTGGGAAAGATCTTTAAGCCCGAGTTTCTTTGTTATTTGGTAACCTGCGACTCTAAACATCGTCGGAGTATAGACGTTAAACCGAGTTTGTCCTATGTTCTCCGCTTATTTGTGTACGTCTGTCGTCTTACGCCGTACGTAAGACTTACGGATGTTACAGTAAGACTCTCTTTTGTAAGAAATATATACAAATTCTTGAATTCGCCTGCCGAGGGTTGATCGTTGTTAGAAACAGCTTTGTCTATAAAGTGGTATATTTTATATCGCAGGAAGTTTCAAACCACGATCAACTTTGTTTATCGATTTATATAAGAAAGGTAGTCTTAAGGGGCTTGTAGAAGAGTATTTATAGTTCTTGGAAGATCTAAACTGCAAAAACTATTAAGTAGAGGTTAATGTGAGTACCAGTAAATATTTTTGGTCATTCCAAATCTATATATAAAAAAAAAACCTGTCAGCTTGTCAAGAGTGCAACGCCGAAGCGCTAACGGCTCCTGTGACATTTTTATTGACGTACCACCGTGCGATGCACTCAATTGACCGAGCGCCTGACCGAGTGGGCAACCAACCTGACTTACGTTGTTTGGCGAGCGTTCAACCGAAATAGACACATAGACAGACAGACAAGATGTGCCAGCGGCAAAGTAGACAGGGATGTACTATATACCTTTTTGTCGTTGCTCACAGCTATCTGGGCAGATAGGATGGAAAGACTGCAACACAATAACAACAAAAATAGAACTTCCAACTGCAACAAAAACTCACAATCCAATATAAAATAGTTAAAGCCGAAAATAAAGCCGAAAGCGAGCATTAAACACTGGCAAAGGGGTGTTTGTTGCTTGCACAACAACAAAAAAATGTATACGTTAATCCAGTAGTGATCACAACAACAAGTATTTAAGCAATACAGCGACAACTCAACGATTGCATAAAGCTCATAAAAATGAAGTGAGAACGGATGCAAGCGTGCAGTGCAAAAAAGCAACAACAACAAAAATAACAACAACAAAACAACATCTGCAACAAGAACAACAAAAATGCCGGCAAATGCTCCCCGGCAAACGCTTGCACGGTTGTATTCTGCCGCAGCAGCAACCAAACCAAAACATAAACACCAACAACAACACTGCGCCACCGGAAGCCTTATCGCAGATAGCGGAGTTTTGTGCATTTTATGCTTCACAACCATACACACACACACTCACTCACACATACACATGCAGAAACGCACATCTTTTGGTTTGGCTGTTTTTGCTTTTCACTTTGCCCACTTCCTTCCTGTCAGTGCTGCGGTAATTTAATAGCTAAGGTGTCAAAGGTGCCCCTTGCAGCCGTGCTGCATTGGCAACGCGCTGGCTGTGCTTTGGCGTCATTGGCACGCCCGGCGCTCCACAGCCACCATTAACCTGCTTTTAAGCGCAGCTGCCACAACCATTTGCTTTTTTGCTGTTTTGTTTGGACTTTTTTGTTTTTGCTTCTGCTGCAACCACAAACTGTCTTACGTTGAAGTCGTTGATATATTTTATGTGAGCTTTTGCGCAATTCGCCGTTTTACACTAATTTCTTTATTTTCTATTTTTTATTTCATATTTTTTTGTATTTTGTGTACAGATTCCCATTTTTTGTTTTTATGATTTTTTTATTATTTTCTGCTTGCAAATATTTCCTTTTCTATTTTTGCCTTGTTTGTCCATTCTCTCCACCATTTTTTGTGTGCATGTAAACGACATTTACCCAAAAGTGTGTCAGCTGCAGCAACAACAAATACAACAACAAAACCTAGTGAGCACTGTCCATTCAGTGTTCCGAATCGGCTGTGTGTGCCAGAAGTAGAGCAAAGTGCACAAAAGCTTTGTCAGTGGGGAGTCTGCCAACAGACTTCATAATCAGCATCATCATAACCGGTAACAAGAACAGCAGCAACAGCAACAACAAGTACAACAAGTGCAACAAAAGCAACGGCAGTTGTGTTGAACGTGCTAGCCGGCTGGCCATTTAAGCATAGCCTCGCCACAACTTTAAATAACCGTTATTCGTCTTGAATTTTTTGCAGCTGCTTTAAACTCTCTCCGTCACACACCGCTCCTCGCACTTCCTGCACTGGTCAACATCAACACGAGCCTGCAATACTCTCTAGCTCCAGCAAACGGTTCGCCTTCGTTGCTATCTGCCAGTCGGTTTGAGGGTGAGTCTCTGTATTTGCTCTATATCTTAAATGTTTTTATTGCCTGAAAGCGCACAAAATTATATTCGTCTCTAATTTAGCGTGAGGAAATGAGTTGAAATTTTATTTGGCATTACAATTAGTATTAATGTGAGCGAATGGAAAACCTAGGGTATTTATTTTTTATTACAGAAAAGTTTTAAAAGTTAAAGACAAATTCAATAAGATATTAAGCCTGAAATAGTATACATTATGAAAAAATACCCAAAAATTGCAAATAAAACGCAAAATACTGAATTATTCATCAATATTTATTCTCTCACCATCAAAGTGTTCCCCACTTATGCCAACGATTTTTCCAGTCCGCACTTCTCATAAGCACTTTTTGGGTTGGCCTTCAGCTCCTTTAGCCAATTTTGTTTTATCTCCTTGATCATTTAAATGGGTTGTACGGAGCGCAATTTCAGTTTGGGAACAAGAAAAAATCACTTGGACCCAAATATGGTGAATATAGTGGTTGGTCGATAGTATTCATTGTGTTTTTGGATTTAAATTCGTTCGCAATCATGGCTGGATGCGATGGTGCATTATCATCGTGTAAAACCCATGAATTGTTCTTCCATAATTCCGGTCATTTTCGATGGATGTTTTCACGCAAATGCCTAACCAAATATAACTCCTTACTCTTCTGTCCCTCCGGAACCAATTCCTGATGCACTAAACCACGATTATCGAAAAAACAATGAGCATAACTTTGATTTTTAAGCGGATTTTAGCGTGTTTTTCATGGTTTCGGCTCGTTTCTTGCCTCCATTCCGATGATTATTGGCTTGCTTGTAAGTAAAACTCATAAGCTCATGTTTCGTTGGCAGTTATAATGCGTAAACGCGTTTCATATTCAAAATAGCCATCAAAATCATTCGACCGGACTCGCAAGAGATGTCGAGCTCTATTGCCATCTGTCTAACACTTGATTGACGAATTGTAAGTACCATAACGGACACCCCAAGCCTTTTCTAACATTCGCAATGAGTCCACACATGAAATTTGGTTAGAAATATAAAATTTGATCCAAATTGCTTGTTCGATATTTTTATTCATTTTAAAAATCACAGCGCACTACTGAGATGTACCGACTTCCAACCAGTTTACAAATTGCGCTCATATTTGGCATAGTGATAAAGAACAGTCTTACCAACTTAGCAAAATACACTATCTGAAATATTATTTACCCGAAGTATTTAATTTCCAATTTCCAATTTCTGTTTTTTTTTTACAATGTACAGTGCAATAAAAAATAAGATCATCACATGTCACATAAAGGTATTTCCTTCAAAATTACAATATACTATAGACCAAATTTTCATAATACATAAAGTCCTGCAGAAGACTCTTAACAAACAGATCCACAACCATCACCCTTTTGTTGATTTCAAAGCCGCTTTCGCAGCAACGATTGGAGCTGCCTATTCGACGCCAGGGTTTTGACAGGGAATTTCTTCTAGTGAAAAAGTTATGTTTGATAATCAGGTTCGTAGTGGACCGGTGTACTTTAAAAGTGCAAGACTGCTATGATACTCGTACGCAGATGATATTGACAGCGTAAACCTTAACATCTAAGCCTTCAGAGCTGCCTCTTCCAAGCTATAAAAAGAAGAGAAGGGGAAAACAATGTATCTTTAGGCCACCGACTAAAATTTTTCGCATCTTGGGAACTACATATGACTCGGTTGTTAGCTATATATTTGAAAAAATAAAGACTTTGCATATCTCGGAATCAGTATAAATTCCACTAATAATCTATACCTGGGAATCAAGCGCAGAACAACTCTTGCCAGCACATCTTGGCTCGACTTTGATACCGGAAAGCAATTGAAAAGTAAGTTTCTCCCTCTTACTATTCAGCACAGAAACATGAACGATGATGACCGCTGATGAGAAAGCATTTGGATAATTCGAAAGAAATGTTCTTCCTAAAATCATTGGAGCCATCCGGGTGAGTGATGAATATCGAAGAAGATGCAACCACGAACTGTGTCAGCTCTATGGTGATATGTTTATAGTTAAACGCATAAAAATTCAACGAATGCGCTGGTTTGGTTATGTCGTCCGCATAGAAGTCGATGCTCCAGCAAAAAGCTCCTTCGACTCGAGATCCATATGTAGACGAACAGAAGCAAGGGCGCCCACACATCCAATAGAGAGACCAGACGACCTGTCTGTACTTGTCATGTACAACTGCTGTGATCTCGCAAAGGATAGTTGTAGTGTCAAAGAAAAATAATCTATGTATACAGGTTATAGGACTGAGTCAATTTAAAAAAAAATTATTGAACCAATTCTTTAAAAACTTTGAAAATAGGCTCCCTCTGCGTCGATGAAGCGCTGCCAGCGCGATTTGTAAGCGTTGAAGGCGTCACGGAAGGCATTCTCCAGAATAGGCTTGAGAACCGAGGTGTATGCTGCTTGGATCCCTTTTTACCGGCCATTTCAGGCAAGGAAACAAAAAAAGTCCGTGGAGGCCACATCTGGGCTGTAAGGCGGCTACGAAAGCATTGGGATGCCCGCCTTGGTTAGGTAGCTGTTCACAAGAAAGGCAGTGGGAGCCAGGGCGTTGTCGTGGTGCAACTTCCAATCGGCTGCGCTGTTTTGTCGGACCCGATTGACCCTTCGTTTGAGTCCCTTTAGGACTTCCGCGTAAAATTTGGCGTTGATGGTTTGGCCAGGAGGAACAATTTCATGGTGGACGATGCCTTTAATGTCAAAAAAGACAATGAGCATCGTTTTCACTTGGATTTGCTCATTTTTCCGGTCTTCATCAGAGACCTTTTCCCGGCCCTCCAAAAAGGCCTGGTGTCACCGAAACACAGCATTTCTTGCTAAAGCAACATCTGGATAAGCCTGCTTGATCATATCAAACGTCTCTGTCGCAGATTTACCGAGTTTCACACAGAATTTAATCTCATAATTAATCTTATATTGATATAATTTAATAACCTGTAAAGTTCAAAGATATAAAGGAACTTACAACATTACCATCAAATGCATCGTTTAGTTATATCTTAAAATCTGTGTGAATATACAAGTACTACACAATGTCTATATAAGTACTAATTGGAAAAGTTTCATGTGCAGAGATTCACTTGAATAGCCATAAAATTGCATACATCGATATATACATATGACTACATATATATACATAAATTCATAGCCATTGCTTTGTTTTGTTACGCCGAGCTTAATGACCGCATTTGTTGCGTCCCGTTACAATTTCCGCCAACTAATTTTCATGATTGATTTCCAAGTCTCCAAGACTCTTGTAAATTCCTAAGTTAATCATATTGTATTATGACAAGCTTATCTTTATGGCATATCTCACAAACTTTTATGATAAAGACTGCCAAAGCTAATGAGCTGCATATGTGTAACTATGTGTGCTAATAGCAGATTATTGACTAATACATATGAATATGTAGCGATACCCAAGATGCATTAAGGCGATGCTTATGGATTTTATATATACTATATTTAGTTTTTAGTCGCAAAGAAAACGAAGAGAAGATATATTTAGCGTGAAGACTAGTGCCTAAGGACTATAGCAACATTCCGTTTTAGATTTATATAGGGTGATTTTTTAAGAGCTTGATAACTTTTTTTTAAAAAAAACGCATAAAATTTGCAAAATCTCATCGGTTCTTTATTTGAAACGTTAGATTGGTTCATGACATTTACTTTTTGAAGATAATTTCATTTAAATGTTGACCGCGGCTGCGTCTTAGGTGGTCCATTCGGAAAGTCCAATTTTGGGCAACTTTTTCGAGCATTTCGGCCGGAATAGCCCGAATTTCTTCGGAAATGTTGTCTTCCAAAGCTGGAATAGTTGCTGGCTTATTTCTGTAGACTTTAGACTTGACGTAGCCCCACAAAAAATAGTCTAAAGGCGTTAAATCGCATGATCTTGGTGGCCAACTTACGGGTCCATTTCTTGAGATGAATTGTTGTCCGAAGTTTTCCCTCAAAATGGCCATAGAATCGCGAGCTGTGTGGCATGTAGCGCCATCTTGTTGAAACCACATGTCAACCAAGTTCAGTTCTTCCATTTTTGGCAACAAAAAGTTTGTTAGCATCGAACGATAGCGATCGCCATTCACCGTAACGTTGCGTCCAACAGCATCTTTGAAAAAATACGGTCCAATGATTCCACCAGCGTACAAACCACACCAAACAGTGCATTTTTCGGGATGCATGGGCAGTTCTTGAACGGCTTCTGGTTGCTCTTCACCCCAAATGCGGCAATTTTGCTTATTTACGTAGCCATTCAACCAGAAATGAGCCTCATCGCTGAACAAAATTTGTCGATAAAAAAGCGGATTTTCACATTTCGAACCGAACACTGATTTTGGTAATAAAATTCAATGATTTGCAAGCGTTGCTCGTTAGTAAGTCTATTCATGATGAAATGTCAAAGCATACTGAGCATCTTTCTCTTTGACACCATGTCTGAAATCCCACGTGATCTGTCAAATACTAATGCATGAAAATCCTAACCTCAAAAAAATCACCCGTTATATCTTTATATCTTTATAATACATAAAAAGTGCGTGTCACGTTATTTGTCCGCGATGGACTAACTGCTGAATCGATTTTAATCAAATTTAGCACACTGTACAGTTCTAACCAACTTAGAAGATAGGAAAGTAAAAACAATTCATAAATAAAGAATATAGTGAAAGCTCTATTAAATGGACGCCCTATTAAGCGGACATCCCCATTAACCATGCACATTGTTGATGTTAATTAAGCACAATCTACTATTAAGCGGACAACTTTATTAACTGGACAGAAAGGCTGGTAAACAGACATTGAGAAAGTAGCCGAAAGTTTCGTTATTTTTTCCATTGAAATTTATTTGTGTGAACATATTCAAAATTAAATCTCGAGTACAATTCTTTGGATTCTTATACCGGCAAAAACGTTTTCTCCTTTATTCGTAAATAAAAATTTCATAGTTTATTATACTTGTATGAATAATCGTATAAAATATATACCACAGCAACGCGTAGACGGATCCCCTACTTAGTATATATATTAGGGTGTGCCATTCTGAGGCAACCTTTTTTTTCAACTGAAAAACAGGCTCAAAACTTTCGAAAATGTGTAAAAAAAGTCATTCAAAAGATGAGCTCCGAATATTAATATTAAGAGGTGCCTATTTCAAATTTTCTCTTTTCCATATAAATTACATGGAAAAAAATCATTTTTTCTTGTGGTGGTTATTGTGCGGAGGTTTTATATGTGCCCCGATAGCTGCCAGTAGGGATGGTAAAATCGATTCCGATTCTACTCAAGAATCGAGTTTTCTCGTAAAATAATCGATTTTTGGAATGTCAAGAACCGATTCTTAATCGACTTCGACTACTGAAGATCGATTCCGACCACCAGAAAAAAAAAAAGATTTCTTTTCCATGTTATTTACTATCCCTTGGATTCTGATACCGACAATAACGTTTTCATCTTCATTCACAAATAATTTTTTCACTGATCTGGTCTTAATCTAAATAAAAAGTCGAAATCGGAAAATTTTCTTAGAAGAAAATATTTTATGAATATCTTAGTAATGTATGGGGATGATGAGATTGTGAGGCCTTAGTTAAATAAATTTGGAACTAAAACAAGTCGACTTAGTCATGTCCAACTGTCTGTCTATATACATATACACGAATTAGTTCCCAGTTTTTTAGATATTGATTTGATATTTTACATACGTCCTTTTCTTCGCCGAAAGGTGTTAAACTCGATAGCATCGAAAAGTTTGAAGAAACACCGTTTGAAAGTCATCGTGTTGGCATTGCAGATATAGAAGAAGGTCTCCACATCTCTTACAAATCGTCTCAAAAAAATTTGGTGAATATTTTGGGGCTTTGCTGGAACAGACAATATCAGACTTATTTATCTGATTTGGCGCAGATTAGTACACAAAGAATTGTTAAAATCTCCGAACATATACAAACTGCGTGAAATCGAGATAGGGCTCTTTATACCCTTAACTGTGTACATTAGTTGTACCACAAAGTTTGTAACAGCCAAAGGGAAATGTGGAATACCATATGAAATATACCTAAACAAACAGGTAAATGATTAGCGAGACGAGCTGAATCAATTTAGCCTTGTACGGGAACTAGAATTTGTGTGAAAAAATAAAATATTTTTTTAATTTTTATGTTTTTTAGGTTTCCTTGAAAATTTTTATATACCAAACATGCAGTTATTTTTCAATTTAAAAAATAAAGGAAAAAATCTAATTTCTACTTAAAATAAAAAAACCTGATTTTCATTCAAAAAATTTTACAACTAAATGTCAGCTGTTTAAAAAGTCAGTAAATAAAACTTATAATTATTGAAAAGTCTACTTTCTGTTGGTATAAAAAATATACGTAAACATTACTACGGTAAAGCCAAAAAAGTTTCCAATAAACGATTTAAACGATACTTCAAATTTCCAAATTTCAAAATATATTCTACGCACTCTACTACAATGTGTTTACAGCCATATGTGGCTAAAAAAAAATTATATATTTACAGCGAGAAAATCTGTCAGATTATATTAATACGTTTCAAAAACTTTTTCATGCAATATTTTACGTCAATTCAATATTTTTTTGTATATTAAAGAAGTAAAGGAATCATCGCAAATACTTGAATTGCTTGCAGGGTTGCAACTCTGCGTATATTGATATATACTTTGACGTTTTGTATGTATGTACGCAAATAATTTGTTAAATCGTTAAAATCAATCGAGCGTGTGGGCGTTTAACTATGTGTCTGCAACTCTGCATGGTTGGTTTCCGGCGACAAATACACAAAGCAACCAATGAATATAATAGTAATTGCTAATACACACATATACATGTATACATATTTATATACATACATGTGCATGGCATACGAGTACATACTGATTATATATTTATGTAGATAAATGCGTATTAGTTTCCTTGTCTGCGGTTGAGTTGCTTGGCGTTTAACTATCAAACCCTTGCAAATGAAATCTGTCGTTGGCAATTCGCTCTCACCAAATACCAAAACACAAGCACACACACACATACTCTCTGCCGCTCGCTTGAAATGTGCAATTCCCTCACAACACACAAATCTATTGGTTAACTTGACAATGACGACGAAAGGAATGTCAAAGTGTTGTATAAAAGTCAGGATACACGCAGCTGCGCCGGGACCAACTGCGTGTGGGGGCGATGGGGCGGCATTGAATTGTTGTCACCGCTATTGTCACTGTCATTGTCAACGAAATACTTACATGAATTAATTTAAGCATAGATATGCGCATATATACAGACATACTCACCTCACTTGAATTTGCTATATGCTTTTGTCATGTTAAGCGCCTTCATGTATGCTTAGCTCTTTCTACCCGCTCTTTAAGGGATACAACTTACAATGAAGTTATCACACATGTGTGTACGTACAAACGCGTACTTGTTCACAGCGTATGTATGCGTGTATTCGCGTGTGAGTGTGCGTGTTAGTATGTCACTTTGAGTTTTGTTTGATAGCGTCGAAGCATGCGAGCCGCGAAACTTTTCTATTGTACATTTATTGTTTGAGCATTGTGTATGTGGCATATCCATGTGTTGTTTATATACATATATGTATATATGTTTACAATATATACTGCTATCATATAAGTTTTCCATTTTCTTATACTTACAGTTGTTCATTTGGGGTAAGATACCAATGTCTTTTCTAGCAATTCTTAATAAAAGTAGTTTTCAGGCAACGCAAATTCACTAAAATGTTTCTCCTATCACTCACTCATGACGTTAAGGTTTCTAGCCTGAGAAGCCTTTAAGGGGTCAGTAGAGTAATATTGTAAACATTTTTTTTAATTTTTTTTTTTTGCATTTTCTCTTCTCTTATACCCATAGAATTATTGTAGGAACCCACTTTACCATTGGAAGGTTCCGAAAAAGGCCCAAAAATAATAATACCGCTCGACGTTCGGAGCGCTCGGAGAACACACCTCAAACTTGAAATTCGTTTTTCTCAAACACACACTTTTTTAAACTGGCAGACATGATTCCGGTCGAACTACTCAAACGATTTGCTCAATTTTTTTAATTGTTCACAAAACGCCTGGCTATCGTCACTACCAGATTCATAATTTTTATAATTTATTAACAAACAAAAACATTAATTATATTTTTATTTATCAACATTTTTCATGATTCTAGTAGGGACGATAAACATTCACGTACTTTTTAAAAATAAATTGGACTTTTGTGTTTCAGATAATCCAAACATGAGAAATCGTGTCCGCCAGTGAAAAACGCATCTCATTCATTCAGCCATTTCTCCGACAGATGTCATCAAAAAATTCCGAAAAAATTTGTTTATACACTCCACGATATATCTCATGATATGTGTAAAAAGTTCACTTGCAGAATAAACATTTCTATGAAAAACAAAAAAATGTCAAAAAAGCAGGCCAGATTACCCTACTGACCCCTTAATAAAGTCTGATAATTATATACCGTTAATTTCTAAACTCAGCCCGAACTGTATACTAACTAGCATATATAATAGTTGTGGTTAATAAGAAGTGTGGAAAGTGTGAAGCCCTGGAGTAATTTGCAAAAATTCGCAATAAATGGAAATGTAATCTATATCTCTGACGTTTATTATAGTCGAAATGTTGCCCCATTTAATATTTTGGTAATACTTATAAAAGCAAGAATACGCCAGGAAATAATATGTGACTTCATTAACTCAAATACGTCAATGTTTGCTAAGAGTAGAAGTGAGATCTTAAAGAGTGTCGAGCTCGTAACGCTTTTATATATACCATCTGATAAAATTGGACCCAGAAGGGTCCTTGATTGACGTTCGTGTGAAGTTTGGTTTCCTTACAAGGCAAAAAAATTTAAGAGCGTTTGCTTGAAATTGCCGATATTGAAATTGGACGTAAAGTATTCAGTGAAAGTCGTGAAGTCATCGAAAAATTGCCTCATGATTGTCGTCCATACACATTTCAGAATCACGATAGCATCGAAAAAACTGCAGAAACAGTGCTTGGAAATCATTGTGTTGGCATCTCAGACATGACTGAGGGTCTTAACATCTCTTACGAATCGACTTAGAACATTTTGATGAATATTTTGAATACAAACCGTGACAATGCTATAATACTCAGATCAAATTGAAAGGTGATTTTCTTTGATTTTTAATTTATACTTCGCGTGTTTTTCGAATCGGTAAGTTGTTAGTACTACTAGTATTTGAGATACGCGGCGTCATACTGCATTGGTTATTCGTGATCATTTCGCCACATTTCAACTAATATCTTCCGCAACTACTGCATTCACCTGATTAACCTTCGTATAACTCCTGGCTATACAGTAAATTCACATGACCACTTCGAGGACACCGTTTTGATGGATGGAGGATATAAAAGCTGAATCGAAGAAGTCTCTGATGACCATCATGACGGAGGATTTTTCCAAGTACTATGTTGACTGGAAAATTCGTTGGCATAAGTTTATTGCATCAGGAGGGGATTACTTTAAAGGAGATGAAAAAGAAAAAAAATCACAGTAGTACTCGTACTCTTTCTAAATACGAGTTTATGTGAGTTGGAGGTAGCATCGACTCGATTTTATCCATTTTTGTCAATACTACATACGTACCATTAATATACTACTAATAAAATGCTCCATGAGACTTATTAAGTTACAATCAGCAATCATATGTAGTAAAGTCACCCGGAAGTTACGTGCTTGTTACATGGGGTCTTGGTCAAGTTTTCTCTCAAATTTTTCCGTTTTAGGTACAAACACACACTGTTATCAGTAAAACACGCTTTCTCATTTTCATAGAGATAGTTCACTTATTGGCCGATATATGTGGTATAAAATCACCTGAAAGTTCAAAAATCGTTGTGATAGGCATATGGGAGCTGGGGAATACCATTGTCAGGATAATATTATCCCTAAATTTCCATTATGTATCTCTCACATTGACCGATTTTGCGGAAAAAAGGCAACTAGGGGTTGAATTTGGTTGAAATCGGCATAGCAGGTCCTGAGATATGTAGTATTACCTAAAAGTAGGCGGTGTTACGCCCTCTAATACCACCTCGGCGAAAAATTTTATATCTCTGGCGTATTTGAACAGTACCATTCTATGGAGAGTCACCGGAGGTATCATCCGATTTCATCGATTTTCATAGCGTTGGTAATGATTCTTATAAGAATTGTCCTAAGCGAATTTGGCTATTGTGGTTGTAGTGATCTAGGAGTTGTATAGTTGCCACGCCCACTTTTTTAAAAATGTCAGCCCCAGACACTTTTTAGGTTTTCATTTAATGGTGTTTTGGGGTCGTTGCAGTGGCGTAGTTTAATAATTTTATATGTTATGTTTGAGAAGTCACCCCAGCTTTTCTTATACTTTCTGATGCTCATGACATTCGGCTGTAAATCTTGAAATATCCCTAAAAAGTCACCACAGTAGTAAAAAATTAACAAAATTATCTGATAGAACATTCATGTATGACTCATGCACACATATTACCCACATTAAAATTGGCAAATCGAAACACTGAAATCAACCAGTTTCTCTCAAACCGCGAAATGTGTATACGAAATTGATAACCATAACAAAAATGTTGAATGCTAATGGTTAAACAAAGTATTTGTCATGAAAAGTTCATTAAAATAATTTTTCACATTATTATTTCAATTAGTGAACGCCGGGACACAGCGGCGTATGAGTGACATTCAAATTACAACAGAATTTAAATTACACTCACACACACACACACATGTACACACGTATAATTACACTTAGCATTAGAGTACCGTTAACTGCGGAGAAGCATATAAAATTCGTGCTTACTACACTTACTTTAAGCACGAAATTGGCGAAAGCGTAGGAATAAAGCAGAGAATAAAAAGTGGCTTTAATTTCCACTGGCGCGACACGTCTGCTCACCACCAACGCAGCGCAAATCTTACGCGCAAGCAAAAAGAACAAAAGTGCAAAAGAAAGAAAAAAGATGTAGGAGCAGAAATAAATTAAGAAGAGAAAGTTAAGAGTGCAAATGCTGAGTTGATGCAGCAAACGCAACGCTCGGAATGGAGATAAAATGAAATGTAAGCAATAAAAGTGTGGAGAGAGAACTTCAAGTTAAGAAAGTCGAAGATTTAATTGGAAAATTCTAGTTAGACACGCCATGCACGGATGTACTTGTAGCCAAACAGCGTGCAGGCAGGCGCACGGGTCGCGGACGTGTCGACGCAGATAATAAGGCTTGCGTTGAGCATAACCAACAAATCTAACGACGTTGAAACGCTGTTACAGTGATGGAAATTGCGATGCCGGTGGAAATAGCGATGCTGCGCCGTTGATGCCGACAGTGACGCCGGCGCAAGGTCGTCTACTATGGCTACGAGCGTCTTCCGTAATGTGGATGCTTACGCAGCTTTGATTGCACGCTGGCAATCAGCAATTAGCGCGGCACGACAACAACTAAAGCAATAATAACATGCAACGAAATGGCATAGCCATCAGCAACGGCAATAACAGCCGCAACAACAACAGTGTGTCAATTTGCCTTTGCTTGACGCGCGCACACACACAGCACACACGTCCCAACCGAGGAGTAATTAAAGCGGCAACGTTGACCTCCCCTCCGCCACCGTCAAGTTTATGTATGTATGTGGTGCGTGACGCTGCAGGCAACACTTATTTCGTTGCGGCGCCGCAGTTTAATTCATTTTGTTTAATTTCGGTACGTGTGGAAATGCTGCGGGGTATTGCTTGAGTTGTGGGGTTATGGCTGCAAGTTGTTTGTGAGCGCGGGAGAGTCCTTAAAATTATATTTCACTGGAAGTGTGATGTGTATGGATGTGTGCTGAAAAAATGCTAGCAACCAGTAAAGTAAGACATTTGTAGACTTGATTTGTAAAAGTGAGAATTCTTGCTGTGGGAACTGGTAATTGAGGTGAGTAGGTGTCAAAATAATTTTTATTGCTGGTGCGGGAGAAAATAATGGAGAAAGTTAAACTTGAACATAAAAAGCAGATATGAAGATTATTTGTTGTTAATTTTCAATGCGTTGACGGTATGTTCGCTTAAATTACCTTAGAAGGGCTTAGCAACATTTCTTTGCTAAAAATTCTTTCTAGTTAATTAAAAGGAGTTTTTGTCAATATATATTTAGAGAATTTAGAGGTCAGAAGTAAATACTTTCCTAATGTGAGTCGTTCATCTCCTATTAATGAAGATAGCTACGAAAATTTAAAGAAACAATGCTTCCAAATCGTCGTGTTGGTATGAGCGAGATAGCACAGGACCTCAACATCTCTCATTGATCATCTCAACACGTGTTGGTTAATGTTTTAGTTAATGTTTTGGATAATGTTTTGGGTATAAAGCGGATCAATGCTGGACTTCTACCTAAAGACCTGAATCTTTTGCAAAATGATGACGAGCAGCGGTCGCAAAAGATATACTTGATAACGTAGCTGACGACCCAATATTCATCAAACAAATTATTAATAGTATGAAGACGGGGGTTTATGAATATGACGTTCGAATTGAACCACAATCTAGTGAAAGGGATACCAAAAATTACCCGAAATCGAAATAACCACGTCAAATTCGATGAAAAATGAAAATGGAGCGCTTTGTTTTCCTTAATTACCGCGGTGGAGCTCAGCATGAATTTATTCCACAGTGTTAGTGTATTCATGAGGAATGCTAATTTGTTACTTTGAAGTGTTTAAATGAAGCAAATCGGAACGAGGGAATTTGTGTGCTGCGAATGCATGAATTCTACTCCCCGATAATGCGCCATTATATTCTAACATGATTATGACTGAGAGTTATCACTTAGCGCCTTTATCTCCAAGATTTGACTTCCTGTGACTTTGTGCTGTCTTCAAAACCGAAAAATTATCTTCGGGGGAGTATGGAGTTTATTGAAGCCATTAAAAGTCATTGCACTGAAGTCCTTTTCAGCCGAGCTTTATGAAAAGTGTATGGAAAATTTAGCTAACGAACGAGCGACTGGTCAGTTGTCTCCAAGCACCTGAAGAGTCAGGACAAACATTTTCGCGCGTCTTGTTTCTGTGAGTTTGTGTGAGTTTCTGTTAGAGCAGTGGTACGCGATTAAATTTTTTATGAAACTCGGTAAATCTACGACAGAGACGCTTGACAAGAAGTGGTGTGGTTCGGTGGCAATCTTCCGAGTGCCACACACCGGCGTCTCCTCGCCTAAAAAGGCAGAATGAGCAAATTCAAAGTGAAAACGATGCTCATTGTCTTTTTTGACATCAAAGGCTTCGTTAACCAAAGCCAAGTTTTATGTGGAAGTCCTCAAGAGACTCTAGCGAAGCATCAATCACGTCCGACAAGCCATCGCAGTCGATTAGAAGTTATACCACGACAATGCTCCGGCTCACACCGCCTTTCTTGTGAACAGTTACCAATGAAATGAAAGGCAAGCATTTTGAGACGACAGAGGAGAATTGATGATTGAACCTCAACGATAAACAGTCAGAGATCTTACTGGCAACGTTGGAATATCGGAAGGATCAGTTACCATTTTCAAAACTCATTTGGGCCTGAGAAAAGTGAAAGCACGATGGCAGAATTTTATTTCAAAAAATATTTTTCATTTGTTACTCCAATTTTTAAAGTAAAAAAGAGAAATAAAAATCGATATCGATAGTCTTATCATTTTTGAAATTTTTTGGAATGAAAAGGAGTACATCGAATATCGATTTTTAATTTTTTTTTTTGGGATTAAAAATTTAAAAAAGAGTTTATTCAAAATATAATTTTTAATATTAAAACCGGAATTATAAATCGGAAATTAAATGCTTGATGGAAATATTCAAAACCGTAACGAAAATCAAAATAACCAATAAAACTACTCCAAACCACAAGCCCAAAGCACAATCAAAGCATACATATACATATATACCAAACGTACGTTTGTATGTTTTATAACGGAATAAAAAATGCGAGCAAAATATGCCACACAAAACGGAAAAAGACATTTTCTATTACCATTTTTCGGTTGTTTTCAATTCGCAGCAAAGCAATTGACTCTCAGCTGGCGGGTACTACGAGCGACAGCTGCTTACACAGTCTGGCAACGCTTCCACTTGCACAATACGCATTTATAACTGTTTTTCTACAGTTTTTCTTTCGCTCCGTAGGAGCCACGTCTGCAATTGATATCAATTGTGCATTTGTGCATTGACCTGAGTGGATGAAAGGGCGCGTAGCGGCGCAGAAAAATGGCCACTCACTTGCACGCACACACACATTCGCACGCGCGAATGGAAAATTCAATAAAATCATATTCCTTTCGGAAAGCATTTTATATTTTTTTTCAACTTTCACATCCATCATGGGTACAAAGTGATTGCGCGGCAATGCGGGCGTGGGGAAATAATGAAATTTAGTCTGGTCTAATAGAAGTCTAAGTGCATTCAATAAGAACGTAATGTTAATGCAATAAAATTGACGTTGGTTTGAATGCTCCTACACACATATATAAAAATAGATTTATGTGTGTGTTCAGAATGAATATTTAAACTAATTGGGTTTGTTATAGACTCCTTATTTCTGCGGTAGTTATTTTGTTTGAAAATTATTGTTTTTAGTATTTTTTTCATGGAATACTTTACGACCTCAATTACCGCTATAATACGTCATTTTGTTGCTATAATTTGCAATTGAGTTTGTGCGAAGAAGCATAAAAAGGAAAAAAAAACAAATTAATTGTGAGTTAATATTAAATTCAATAACGGTCGATAAGTATTTAGTCCCAAAAGTATACTGCAGCCTTAGTTCTTCCACCTCTTTTTCAATTTTGATATAAAAACATTAAATTTTTCCGGAAAATGCAGGCCTCATTCAGGTATCACACGAATTCACTTGCCACACCATTATACCGTTAGTATAAAGAACGGAATTTAAACACGAAAAAACTTATTGTCTTAAAAAATAGTTCAAGCCAATTTTTTTTTGAAAATATCACGTCAAGTGAAAAAGATTTCCGTATTTATAAGTATTTGATTACGATTGTTCAGTTTGTATGACAGCTATACGATATAGTAGTTCGATATCGACGGTTCCAACAAATAAGCAGAAACTGGAAGAGAATACGGCATATGCCAAAAATGTGAGACTAGTCCGCATATATCCATACAGACAGAAAGACGAACATACAGAGGGACAGTTATGGCTAAATCAACTCTGCGCGTCATTGATCATTTGTATACACTTGTATACCAGTGCTCTCGGACATGTTACAAACTTTTTGGGAAATAATATGTCCTACCCACGAGACAATTACAAAGTCTCTGAACTCTTGAACCTAATAAGCGGTCAAAGCCATAAAACGACATGCCCCATTCCTTATAAAATTCCCCACAGTAGACAAATAATCAATCAATGACGATGGCTTGGACGTTTCATTGTCCGACTATGAAGAAGTTCGAATAGCAATTACTCGTCTGAGGAACAACAAAATAGCGGGAGCCGAGCCAAGCTATTCAAATACTGCGGCGAAAAACTGGTAAGCAGCATACATCAGCTTCTTTGTAGAACATGGTCGGACGAAAGCATGCCCAACGATTGGAGTTTAAGTGTGCTCCGCCCAATCCACAAAAAGGAGATCCCACAACCTACGCCTATCACTGTGAGATAAGCCTTCTTAATATCGCGTACTATGTGAAAGAGGAAGCTCACCGTCAACAAACTGATGGGACTTTATCATTCTGGATTTAGACCAGGAAAATCAATAACTGTTCAGATATTTACCATGCACCAAATCTTGTAAAAAGAGGATCGACACAACACCCCACCTCTTCACCGATTTCAAAGCTGCTTTTGGCAGCGCGCAAAACTAGTACGGCTGTGTAATCTAACGTTGAGCAGTACCAAAAGATCCATCAGGATCGGTATAAGACGATAAAAAGTGTTCTAGAAGTTTTTCTTATAATTGCGAGGTATGACAATTAGGTAATGAGACTGATTTCATAAAAGCCGTATATTTGAAAATTATTCTACAACTCTGCCAACCCCTTCAAAGTAGTCCCTTTGGGCAGCTATACAGCGATTCCAGCGCGTTTTCCATGCTTCGTAACATTTCTGGAACGCTTCGACTGGGATATTCGCGAGTACCCTCGTCACGGCCGCATGGATGTCTGTAATCGACTCAAAATGGGTTCCTTTGACCACCGATTTTGTTTCAGGAAACAAAAAAAGTCACAGGGTGATATGTCGGGCGAATAAGGCGGCTGGTGCAACACGGCGATCCCTTTAGAGGCCAAATACTGGCCATGATCCAGTTACGAGCGATTTCTGGGCGTACCCTGTTGACTCGTTTTCGCAATATTTCGAGTACTTGGCAATAGTAGACTTGATTCTCAGTTTTCCCCGGTGGAACGAATTCTTTGTGGACGATTCCACGGCTATCAAAAAAGGCAATAATCATCGTTTTCACCTTCGACTTGCTCATGCGAGCTTTTTTCGGGTGGGGGACGCGCGGAGACAACCATTGTGAGCCTGGGCACGACTAAGAGCAATATCACCACACACTCTTACAATTTTAGCGTACGTTTCCGAAGCTGGAGAGGGGAGGGATGCCTGAAAAAAGAGAAAGGGTCACAGGTCTACCACAAGCGCGGAAATAAAATTAGTCTCATTACTTAATTGTCAAACCTCGTAAGCCGATAACTTTTCAGACCATTATAAAATCTAATCATTATCTACATATGAGAAAAATATGTCTGGTTATTCATACCATAAAACATAAGTTATCTTACACAAAGCTGATATTAAACACTATTATTTATCCAATTTACCATCGAGTCCGAAAATACGAAGTTTAGGCTTTAATTGATCGTTGAGCAGCTGACGAGTTTCTGTGGCGACCAATATTACGATTTAAAACTCAAACAAACCGACTCGACAAAGTCCGCGCATAAATCTCGAGTTATTTGTCCTCATCGGAGATTATCATAGCACACTTTGCTATATTTATATATTAAATATGATGCATACATACAAATAGATATATGTATCTTTCTATATACTATATAAAGTGCGTTATATGGGGTAGTCGAAAAAGTCTTTTCGTATTTTGTCAATAGATGTCGTTGCAGTCGTATATCTCCTTATTATAATATATTATTTATTTATTTTATTAGTGTAATTATTGAAAAATAAATTGAAGTTTGTTTAGAAATATGAAAAGACTTTTTTGACTACCAGTATACAGATTCAAGGGAGAAGTCATAACATTTCATGTTTATATTACATAAACTTTGTATTTGTAAGAACTAAAAAATCTTATTTTTGTTAACAGTACAAAGTTTTTATGTACAAAGTTAGGTTATATTATATATGTAGTGCGTCTGTATGTTTATTGGAATTTAATGCGACCTTTTTAGAAGCCTGAAATAATGCCGTATGCCTCCAATGTGCTAATCGCTAGATAAATAAACCAAAGTGCAAATAATATAATGCCATGCAACCACTTAATTCCCACTGGACCGCCAAGCTCTCCGCCAATGGATGCCTTGCGACGATAGACTATTATCCCGAACCCGATAACGGCTTCACAGAGATAGAGCACCGTTGAAAAGAGCAAACTGTGAAAATATTTAAAAGATTAAAAGAATTTGCTAAGTATATAATTATAGTTCTTTAGAAGATACATAAGTGTAAAGCTTAACTCAAAATTTGTCCATTAAAACAAGTCGACTTAAACTATTTTTGAATATTGTCAAAGGTATTATATATGCGTATATAGTATACAAAGGTATAATTATATTCACTTACGATCCCACAGGTACATAAAATATAGATCCGTGCACGGCGTGATATATGGCTGCCATAGACCATGCTATACCGATTCCAAGAAACACATTTACCGCATTACTGCCCGTGACATTGCCAATAGCATTGTCGGCGGTTTTGTCATGTATGGCGGCCACTTTGCTGGCGAATGTATCTAGCAAAATCGAAATTAACATAGAACATAGAATTGCTGTGTAGTGTTATATCAGACCCTGTTACTAATCGATTACCTGGTAAACTGGTGCCTAATGCCACTAAACAAATTGCTGTAACCGAGTCTAGTACACCCAATGTACAACCGAAGTGCGATGAAACATCCGTGAGAACGGCAGTACAAATTGCTATCAGGATGATCGAGATGAAGAAACACGGATATCCATTACAGATTTCTGAAAATAGAACACAAAAAATAATGGTTTATTATTCAAAATACATTAAACGAAACAAAAGTAATTTCTCTCACTATAAACTGGTTGCTCGACATAACGAGCATGGTGTCATAATCGACTTTGCTAATGAACTCAGACTAAATTGGCTACGCGACGGAGAAAAAGAGAACCCGTAGGAAACAAACACAATGTTTTTTTCTCCAATAGAGAAGAATAGGTCAAAGGTTCTGTGATCGACAGTTCCGACGCCGTTAATCTTCAAATTCACCGATGGATCAAAAGTTGAACTAAGAACACGAGTGGCATAATGAGCATAATGAGCATAATGAGACTGCTACGGACAGTCCAATCGTAAATTAAGTCAGAACAATCCTTTAGGTGGACCTCATGATTCGACAAAGTATCTTGGAACCATCACAACTCTAATGTTCACTCCCGCTAGTTTACCTGTTGTGCCTGAATATGTGAGACCTAATGACAGAAGTCTGAAACTAATCTAATTTCTCTTCTTACGAGCAACTGCTGAAACTAGAATCCAATAAGATTTGTAATCAAAAGACTTATTGGGCACGGTCGAATTAAAATCACCACAACTAGAGAAAGAAAGACGTTGTTGAGGCCAAATAGCTAACTAGACTTCTTTCGATATAGCTCCAACCAAAATAGTCTTGCAACTGCTACTGGTAGTTGAACAGCACTGACTAAACCCACGTGAGGCTTAACCATACAATATCAAACCGCAGGAAGATGGCGGGGCTCTAACATGCCATCAGTATACTTCTAGTAAAACTAAGGTCCTTAACTTTTCAAAGCAATCAGCTTTACCAAGCGTTGAGAAGTATAAAAAAATATGCTAGAAAAGAGTTAATCCGACGAAACCGATTTACAAATTAATTTTAGATCGGGGAGTGTAGGACGCACACTTTTTGTTGCTCTGGAGCGTGGATAATGTAAATGATTTAGCCACAACTTACTTGCTGGCGGTATTATAGAAAAGCAAATTTTCCAAAAAATCGATAAAAAATGCATAAAATACTCGCAACCGCTGGGACCAGTATCGTCGTCGTCCTCATCCTCCTCATATTCAATATCATCATCAGCATCTTCCACGTCAAGTCCTCCACCACCTAAATGCGGGGAATAAAATTAACATATTCAATGAATTAATGAAGAGATTTAAACCTGAAACTGTCATGGCGTCCAAAAATTGCTCCTTCCACGAGGTGGTGCCAATCAACTTTGAGGCATTCGCTGTTTGCACCAGCTTGTTAACCGTTTGCTATAGAATAGAGTATGTCATATTAGATTGTACATAATCTTGTTTTTGTCTCTCAAATGATAATTTACTTTGAATTCTTCACTTTCTACAATGCGACACAGTACTTTTGTTGTGTCAGCCAATTTCGGTAGACCGGCCAAAAGAATATTATCTCTAAAAGTTCTCTCGACGTCAGGTTTTTGTTGAACCTCTCGTATTCGAAGTAGGAGTGGATCATCTGTAAAAAATAAAGTGCATACAGTTAATATTTAGTAATATCAAATTTGAAAACATCAAAGTGCAATTATCAGTGTTTTAAAATAGTAAGGTTTTGAGTTTAAGATAAATTTAGTAACACACTTACTATTATAAAATACTTATTTAGCCAGTAATATACACATGGGCGCTTACCTTCCGATACTCTTGGTTGACCAAGATGCACTTCGAAGGTTACATTCTTTTCAAAGCTATGCTCTTCAATGATTTCAATTTCTATAGAAAGCCTGTGATAGCACAAAATAACAAATTTTACATGTATATCTCTATATGTATACATATACTATATGTCATTTACTTACTCATACACACCATTATCAAATATCAGTTCTCCTTTCACATCCATATATTCCTTGCCCGATGTGGCTGTTTTCGCTTTGGTGTAATAAGGTAAAATGATTTTGCAGCGTACGCCCGAATAACGTTTCACTTTCACTTCGTAGATGCCCACATTTTCGGGTATGATATGTTCTTTCTCTTTGAATTCGAAAATGCCACAATGATCATCGTCCAAAATCATGACGGTCGCTACTTTGGGCGTGATGAGTACAGCATCATCGCTGGGTTTCCTGAGATGCACATAAAAATGTTCGTCTTCTTCGAAAACATCGTCATCAACAATCGTGATTTTAATGATTTGCTCTTCAATGCCCGGTGGAAATTCAAGTACACCACTTACGGGTATGTAATCCGAACCGGCTTCGGCTGTGCCATCTTCGGTGTAGTATTCGACTTTGGTGAAATTCGCTAAACTACCAGCACGAATCACGTGCAGCTCTACATCGCCAACACTTTCCAAGACTGTATAATGACCGGGTTCGAAATATAAACGTGTCTCAATCTCATCATCAATCTCTGGTTCCTCCTCTTCCACTTGCATGCGATATACGGCCTTTGCTTGACCGATTTCCACAGCTGCATAATCACGTGCTTTTCTCAACACACCACCGGCACCAGTTAGGCGACGTCCCGAATGTACGCGATAGAAAGCTCTCGACTTCGTACTCTCGCGTATTAGATGCTCTTGTGCCATTGCCTGAATCTTTTCCAAATCATATTGGGGATATCTGCGATATAATTCCTTTAGCTTAGTGATGTATTCACGGCGTTGTTCCTCGAATTCACGCATTTCTGGCGTCTCAATTAAATCTTTAATACTCGAACGTATTGGTTCCGACTCACGATCCGGCGATTCTATGGAGCTCATAGCAACGCCTCGTTGATAGGCATCACCTTTGTAACATTTCGGACAGAAGAGACGTCGTTCCGTGATGTAGGAATGATAAACGAAAATCGGAAAGGATATCAATGTTACTAAAGCCTCCCATATGTCGATAACGTTCGGTGTTATATACTTTGTTATGATGCACATCCACACGTAGGCAAATACCGACCAAGAAGCTGTCACCACAAATACGCGAAAGTGTTGTATTCTGCGCACTTGACCTTTCGGTATGACAACTATACAAATGCCAATAATGACAAATAAGTTATATGCTGCCGAGCCGACGATCGTACCTGGACCTAAGTCGCCAGCTTCAAAGTTCTTCTGAAACATTTCGATTATGGAAAGCAAAATTTCTGGTGCACTCGATCCTAAAGCCATTAATGTCAAATTAGCGACGGTTTCATTCCATACATGTACCGTTATGGTTTCTCTCTGGCCATTTTTATTGAGTACGTTTACACGTCTCTCACTGGATGTGATCACCTCAATGCCCTCCATAAATCGATCCGATACAATGGCCACACCAATAAATAAATAAACCATTACAAGAAAGTAAATTATGCCTCGTAGTATACGTTCTACTTGTGATATGCCCGTCAAGGGACGCCAAGCTCGTAAGATGAGACCGTCCTTGCATATCAAATCATTATGACTTTCATTCTTATCTCGTACATTTTGGTCTGCTATTGTACGTTTGGACACAGGAGGTACAATCGACCTTGGCTCCTCTGTAGGTGTTAATGTAGGTTCTATTTGATCTGGAAGCGAGTTTTCCGTTGGTTGAACAATCTGAAATCCTTTTCTCTTCTTATCTTTAGAAGCCTCCGGAATTTCTGGAACCTCTGTACTCGTAGAAGTCACCGGTGCTGGTGTGGTTGTTTCTTCTGGCGGCGGTTTTGGCGTGGGTTCAACATCTGGAATTTCTGGAACCTTTGTACTCGTAGAAGTCACCGGTGCTGGTGTGGTTGTTTCTTCTGGCGGCGGTTTTGGCGTGGGTTCAACATCTGGAATTTCTGGAACCTTTGTACTCGTAGAAGTCACCGGTGCTGGTGTGGTTGTTTCTTGTGGCGGTAGTTTTGGCGTGGGTTCAACATCTGGAACTTCTGGAACCTCTGTACTCGTAGAAGTGTATGTAGGTGTTAGTCTGGGTTTTATTTGATCTGGAAGCGACTTTTCCTTTGGTTGAGCAATCTGAAATCCTTTTCTCTTCTTATCTTTAGGAGCCCTCGGAATTTCTGGAACCTCTGTACTCGTAGAAGTCACCGGTGCTGGTGTTGTTGTTTCTTCTGGCGGCGGTTTTGGAGCGGGAAATGTGTGTACATTTGGTTTTTTTCGCGCGGGAAATGTTTGAACATCATTGTCACTGGATGCCATGCAAATAAGTAAAAATAATAGACCGAGCAAACTAACGAACTTCGCTGACAAATTCAATTTGTGATTCTTGGCTAAAAGTTTTCTTTTCATTTCAATTTCTTTATCGAGCAATTCATTAAATATTATTGAATACTTTTTGGTTTTGAAAGCAGTCTTTTGAAAACGCTGATATCACTGAACTTAGATGTGTAATGTTGGACGTTATGTGACTCTAACAGCACTTCATTATTTTTTTTTTGGCTTTTGTTGACATTCGCAATTGATTTGCTGTGAACAATATGTTTCACTTTCTGTAAATTTAAATTTGAATTTGATTTTTTTGATTTCACTTCTTTGAAATTGTCGAATTTTTTTCGCTGCAGACTTTGTGACACATCCTTTAGTTAACTCGCATGCAATCCATATAAACAGGATTGGGTATATTTAAAATACAGTTAGATACACTTCGAAAAACACTAAAAATAGTTTTTGTTAGCAAATTTTTCTTTTTAAAAGACAAAAAATATATTCGAGCAATGAGCTTCTTTTTTACATATGTAACTTTTGACTTTTCAAAGGTTTGAGTTTTTGAAAGTTTAGAGAGCACTTTAGTGTAAATCGGCACAGCCGGAATCAACGGAAACATATTCTGAACTATTTCCAAGAATATTCTTATGCCATAATTTGAATGTGTTTGATTAAAATGTATTGGATTTGCTAATGGATAAGTGAATTGGATTTGAAATCCCCCCCTAAGTTGCCAAATGTGGGAGAATATAGCTTAGAATCATAGCAAATTTTAGAATTTTCAATTAACTTCAAACTTTTTTATTCCTAAACCTGTCCGAGTAATTGCTTGATGAATAAAGAAATAATCCTCATTTTCTGGAAAAAATTGAACTTTGATTACTTAACCAACTAATTTCTTGATGAAAAAATAACCCGAATTTTCTTGACTCTACTCACTGGCTAGCCTACTAAACTATTTGAAAATCGTTGCCATATCGACTAGGCGATTAAGATGATCCCAGTTTTGGTTTCTAAAAAGATGACTGGTAGTAACCATGCGCAACAGCATATTATTCCTTTAACCACACTTCCCCAGATGTTAGCCTCTTGCAGAAATTTTTAGACATTTTCAAAAACCTAGCAAACTTGACCCTCACTCTCGCACCTAATCCATTCTGCATGTTTATGGTAAAGGGTGGTTCTTAGACGTGGTGGTGTGGTTTTCAATGGAACAATGATTTTTTCGGAGTTAGTCATATTGACAGTTGTTGCTTGATTTATATTCAGTTTGGTTTGTCATTTTACAATATACAGATTACTTCGGGAACAGCGTTTGCAAATCGTGGAAATTTATTACCAAAATAATGGTTCGGTTCGCGAGACGCATCGCGTGTTGCGTCCAATATTCGATCGACATTCAGACGACTCGGTGTTACGAGTAACTTACACAATAATCAAACTACATTTACTGTAGTAGATAATGCATCGCATCCTCAGTATTTTGCGCTCCTAATGCGCTATTGCTGCTATAGATCGAAGAAGATCCGAATAAGTTCGTCCGACATCGGAGGCCACAACTGAAGCTAAGCTATCCACTTTATGAACGATTTTGCGGAAAGATCTTAGTTTGCGGGCTCACAAAATCTAACCACCGATCCTGGTTTGAACAAAAATAAGTTTGCTCAACGATTAAGTTCACTTTTGGTTGAATGGGTGCGTTCATAAAAAAATGTGTCTCATGGGGAATGATGATAACACACAATCCATTATTAAGACCACCTTACATGCTAAACAGTCACTCTATGGGCAGATCTAATCATTAGTTCATCTTGCTTTAAAAATGAAACCACCCATAACCAGCCAGCTTCAAATAGAAGCGCTATAGAGCTATGATTAAAGACTTTTTCGTGCCTTAATTGGAGCAAGTTAATGTGGATGACCTCTTATGCCATAGAGCCTTTTTTGTTGGCTGAAAATCACTAAAAACACGGGTTCAAAGTCCGGCAACCGCATTTTTGCTTTGTAATAGCCGAAGGCTCCTTATAAAGACAATTACCGATGTTCAGATCAACTGAGAACAGGAATGTAATCATAAATACTTCGGTAATTTAGGCTAATTGCCGCAACCAGCCTATGACTCTCTATAAAAAATACGCCAAGAGCTTAAGTTGGTTATCCCCAAAGAGCCGCAGAGCACATTATTAAAGAACACGTGTTCCGTGTCTACCAATCCATTTCTTCCATAAAATTATTTTTAAAATATCTTCTAAATGTAATGCTGTGAAAAAAGCGCGAGCGTTTCATCGACAACAAAACTGCAGTGCAATAAATAAACAGTTGATAGTCAATTAGGCACCCCCCACTCCACTGTTATATTTGTATCAGTGTGTATGTCTGCACATACAACAACGATTACAACAAAAGTGCTGCTGCATTGTGAAACATGCTTATTTTTATATAAACCAGAAAAATAATGTTTATGGACTGCAGGTTTGTCTAGACTCTAGAAGCATACTCTTGCATGTATTTTTACTCACCAAGAAACATCTAAACTTTTATAAATAACTGCATAATCTTGTTGTGTATTTAAAAAAAAAAAGAATAAAACAAAAAAAGTGTGTTCTCTTAAAATTTGTTTTCACTCAGGCCTTTCACTCCAATCAAGAATAACATTTCAAAATCAAAAGTATTGAGTAAAACAAATTGTAAATGTAAAGTCAATATGAATTAGTGTAAGCATAGTGGCACACATAGTGCCCTATCTATATTGCTGTTATGATCGCCATGTTAAGGTGAAGTGCTTACAGCAATGGCGGAGAGATCATGAGTAAAAGAGCACCAAAAAGTACCGAAGCAACAGTGCCGGTCGGTTTCACTCAACGATATGCAATTTGAATGTAAATAAAAATTTATAATTTAATAGAAAGCGAGAACTTGGAAAGATTTGCCCCAAAATTAACTGAAATTACTAGGAGGACTAAACGGTAAAGGCTTTCTAGTAAAATTTTTCAAAAAAAAAAATTATTTTTCTTGGTCTGTCAAAATTATTTCAGTTTTTTTTAAGTTTCTAGTCAAGTTAGACTCCAAAAATCAATATTCTGTGGAAATCTGCTGTAATTTCTGTTAAGAAATGGCATATTGAAGATTGAAATACTCTTGATGACTAAGATATGAGAAATTCGTAGTAAAGGTTAAATTCACTCACTCTATAACCACAATTATAGCAAAAGAAACGAACTCAATCAAAACTGCATCAGTTTATTGGAGGCACCTCTTCTCTATAACGCATTTATGGAGCCTGCTATCGCTAGTGTAGCGCGCATTAGTGTGACAGCGGCACCAGCGACTCATCACATTACATTAGGTACTCATAGAAGAGACGCCGCCGAACTACCGTGAGTTACCACTGCACTCATTACAATTAGTTCGAGTGCGTCGTTTCGCGGGTCGGCATCGGACAATTCGTCGGCAAACTTATGTGAACCGTCTGTTGTGGGCTAGCTAAAAATGTAAAATACAACAAATATAAAAATAAATTATTTAAATGTAATGTAATATGTGGTGCAACGGTTCGCTGCGCTGTCGTGTGGAACTGTTATAAATATTGTGCAAATAGAAATGCAAAAAAAATACAAAAAATTATTATAAAAAAAATTAAAAATCAAAAATAAAATATTAGAAAAATGAAAAATTGAAAAAAAGAAATATTATAAAAAAATAGAAAATTTAAATAAAATAAAATATAATATATAACAAAAGCATATACAAATATAATACATAATTTCCGTTTCATAAGTGCTGATTAAGCGCAAAGCATGAAGAGTGCCTATTAGAATTGTGCACCACAATCTACAAATACGATAAATGCAAGCGCATTTAATATAAAATTCTCAATAGTTGTTGTGTTTTTGCGACACTTTGTTGTTGTTTTCGTAAACAAATTTCTTGAAAATTCTCTAAAAAAAATTAATTTCTTTTGCTGTTAATATTTATTATAATTTTTCTTTGCATGTGTGCATTTATGCAGATGTGTGAAATATATTTTAGGTCCTCGGCGTTATTTAAAAATAAAAATTAATTATAAATCGCACGAATAAAATACTGTGGTTACTAATTATTGTGTTCACGTTTACGCTGTCGCCTCTCTGTATTCTTGTATTCAGCTAATAAAAGAGAAATCGCTTAATACAGTTGGTTTTCATAATTACCTTCAAACCGACGTTTAGTGGAAATCGAAACGATAACCAAAATTAAAGAAAAAAACTTCAATTTCCCTCGTGTTATATATTTTATTTAATTTTCTGAACGTCCTTTGTCCACCTTTGAGCTACTCTCCTCGCTAAACTCAACCGCTCTCAACCGGTCTCATAGAAAGATCAATTGCTCCTGCTCCGCAATGCCATCAAACAACCGCAAATTGTGCAAATTTTATTTGAGGAATGTGTAATGCAAGTAATTCGACAAAAAAAATAATTATTCATAAAAATACCTTTTCAACACTGGGCTGCGAAGAGTTTTGCTAAGCGGTTAATTGAGATTTTAATGTGAGTGCGCTCGTATCTCTAGCATGAGTAAAATGTCTCATCAAATTATAAATATATCATATTTAGGTTTATGCTATTACTCATTTTATTCTTTATTAGCTAAGTATTGTGAATGGAAATGAAATTCTACAATAGTTTAAAATTTATAAAACAATATATACTTAATATGATTTTTTTAAATATAAATATGAAAAGGCGTTTAAGAATAATATTAAATGTGTTATTAATCATGATTATTAAAAATTGCGATTTTTAATTTATTGCCTGGGGTCTTAATAAATTAATTCAACAGCAATTGTCAACTAGATGATTATTGGCCAGAAAATATTTATACCTTTTTCACGTTCATATTAAAAAACAAACCTTTCTAAAAATCATTTAGTGAATTGAAATCACCTTTCACTCATCTTTAAAATTTCTGTGATTCATTAAGCACCAGTGAGCATTAGAATTGGTAATATCTCAACAATAATTAATAAGAAGAGTAAGGTTAGGTCACATGTAGAGTATTTTTGTGGAATTGTGACTTCATTTCACGTTTTCTATCTTCAGATTTGGCCTGTGATTTATGTTTGTAATTTATACCGCGGGTATATCAAGCCACTAGTCAGTGCATTGAAATCATTTTTCAATGAAGTTTGGAATTCCATGAGACTAGAATATTATTTGGTACTAGACTTATCAGAATTTTCTGACAATCAGTAATAATAATACGTATATTACTTGACACCCAAAGGAGGTCTGAATTGTAGATTGGCAGATTAGAAAAGGGGCTTGACGCCGCCCACCTTTAAATGAGGATATATAGCCAGGGAACTATTAAAGCAATTTCAAATGAATTTGATGCGTGAAATTATAAGACATTCCTTTTCCTAGAGGTACTATTTTCAACAGCTTTTTAGAATAAAGTTTTGGACAAATAATGCGGTCAAGGTTATTCATCTCACGCTCAAAAATTGTCGTAATATCAAACTATATCTTTTCGCCTCTGTGCATATTGTTGATTTTTGGCATAACATATAGGTCTAGGAATTCAGAGCGAATGCTTTTTAATGACGGCATTCCTTGTGAGTCACTACTGTCAATGAAAATATTTTTTAACTTCCTGTTGACTTTATACCGCAGAAGAGAATATCTTTCAATTCACTATCTTCTTGCCTAATGGATGATCTCAAGACAAAGCTTCCCCTAGTTTGGTATTGAGTTTTTCCAATCCAAAAGGTATCACCACTGTTTTGAATCTTGCGAGTGTGGAAAATATTCAATTCCACCTGAACTTAACCCCTCTTTGATTGTTATAAAAACAAGCGTTTTCACGTTATACCCATAATCAAGCGAGTCTTAATGTAGCAACCTATTAAAAACAAAGTATTCTCATTCATAAAATTTCATTAGACGCACACTCTTTCCTAATATTTACCATGCCACAAACATTATGTTATAACAGTCTTAATTAAAAACTCTCATATTTATAGCATACGTGACTAGCAAAAGTCACAGTCTTTAATTACACTGTTTTATATGGAATTGAGATTAAATATTAGTCATGTGTTATCATACACTGGGAATGCTGAAGGCAGCAGTGAAAATATTTTATTAACATTTATTTACGAATTTATTCATTCAGCGTACATACATATTTACAAATGATTGACTAACACCTAGAATGTTGGGGGTAACAATCTTCTGAAAGTATCTACGAATAGATATTTTACTCTTTGAAATAGCAAGTAAATGAGAATTGCCCCGCAATCGAGGGTTTATTGTGCCCTCTCCTAACTCACAACGTCTCAACTAGTCCCAGCAAATTGATGAGTTCCATTATACTGCTTGGTGCTATTGAGGCGATGTGATCCCTATTTGGAAACATGGATCCAAGTGCCTTAATCCTGCGCCTACAAACTGCTGTACAGTCTATTAGCATATATCTTTCTTGAGCTTGCAATGGCCAGTGTAGCAGTCGACCAGTAATCTGAGTTTTTCGCTACGGAGCAGCTCCTTTATAGTGTGTGGACCAACCGCTATGAAAGGTTCAGGTCCTACCATGTTGGTGGACGCTGCAGAGCGGACAAGCTCATCAACCAGTTCATTCCCAGCTATACCTTTGTGAAAGAAGAGAGATACCTTAAACTATACTTTAATAAATGTATTTCGCTCCAAAATGCAGACAACGTACATATTTCATATTTATAACTTAGTTCTGCCATAAGTTCTGTTACAAGTTCAGGCCGTACTAAAAACGAAACTACTAATGTTTGAAATTTTAATAATGTTATGTACATATGTATGTGCAATATACAAAATTTTATTAGAAATGTTCACCTTTCGTTTCCACAACAAGCCCTCAAACGATTCGGGCCATGATCAATGGTAGCACGCACTGTTCTGTTAGTATTAACGATGCTGATAGAACCAAGAATATTTTGAAACTCTGTATTTCTGTGGGGAATTCAACGGATCATGTTCTTCCATTCCGAACATAGGCTGTAGTCTAATGGACACAAATCTGGACTTCTGGAGGACCAATCGTCTCTAGCTATGAAAGCAGCAATATTGCTTTTAAGCCATTGTTGGATGGTTATTTGCTGGTGTGCCACAGCAGAATCTTGCTGGAATATCAAATGCGCTTTTTCACAGAAGTGAAGAGGTGGGATACCTTTGCAGTAGACTCCCAATCAAACCACTGCACTAGTGTTTTTGTATCTTTTAAAGCCTTTACCTAGAAGTGTTTTATTAAAAAACTTCTTCAACGACGTAAAAGTTTTCATCTGTAAAAATAATACTTCCATAGCCTTTGGAATATATGGATTCGTTTTCAACACTTTTCTAGAGTACTGGTACCAAATTAATATTAAAATTTTCTGTCATTCAAGCTTTAAATTATTGTTAGTTAAACTAAATTTTATTGCTTTTCCATATGAGTTGTCTCCTATTACCAAATGAGTCTCGTTTTATTAAAAGTGATTCAGCTTTTGCCTATTTTTACTGTTGAAGCTCTACTAACTACTTATGTATGTCTCATTAATACAAAACTTACTTAAGCAACTACACAATTTCCGAACATACAAAAAACAATAGACCTACAGTGTATCTGTTGCTGTGGAAGATAATAAAAATATACACACATTAAGTACATTGTACATATATCGTATAAATACTGTACTTAGCTTGATGAATAATACTAAACTTATGACATAAAGCTTAAGAAATTTAAGACGAAATGACATCAGTAGAAAATACTTTTACATTTTTTCATACTTAATTAAGCAGCATGCTCACATCCGGATTTGAGACCAAAACACAGATTTATATCAGATTAAAAATATGGTGGTGCAAATTAGTGTTATAAAGTTAGACATACATACAATATATGCAAAAGTAAATGTACATATGTATATATTTTCACATATGTACATACATATGCATATTAGTTTAGACCGTTTACAAATGCATAAAATTTCACCCTAATTCCATGAGAGCATTGCAATATAATGCCTTTAAATTTATGATATACAATTTGTCCAAATATTTACGAATATATACATACATGCATGCCATGTCATTAAGATGTATATACACATGTACATATATATACATATATCGCAACTGCATATCCACGTCTGCCATTGTTATTGCAGATGGCTTCACCGCATTTACACCTCAGTAATGCCATAATTTTTATATCATTTACCCGCACATTACCCAGCGGACACATGACGCCCCATTGTTTATACCCAACGCATTCGTTGCACACCTTGTGCACATTCCATAGATCGTTTACAAATTTATAGTGTATATGGATGTTGTTGGAACTGCTGTATATAAAAAGCTCATTTATCAGCCTAACAAAATCCAATAATATAGTTTTATGCTGTAGATTGTTCGACGTGCAATTAATGGTACGCTAAGAGTAAGAAAAGATGATTTCACCTATTCAAAGGAAGGTGTATAATGTTTTAAATAAAACAAATTTATATACATACCATAATTCCGATACAAAACATTTTCATATTATGAACCGATCCTTTCAATTTGTTAGGTATAGCGCCCAAATGTAGGCAACAGACGTTATTTTATCTTAGGTATACAGAAAATTTATGGAAGCAATAGTTAATTTTTTCACTCAAATATGCGACTGAAAAAGTGTTTCTGCAGAGAGTTTTTCTTTAGTACTTTAATATGAAGAATGTCTCGACGAAAAGTCGACTTTTTTTGGTGGAAGTTTATGGTGAATATGTTCCAGCTGAGCCAATGTGCCTAAAATGGTTTGCACAATTTAAATGTGGCGATTTTGGCTTCTGAAACGAAGAACGTCCTGCCCAGCCAAAAACGTTTGAATAGAAGGAACTGAAAGCATTACTCGACAACAAATATAAGAAAAGCTCTCAAAATATTTGGGGGTAACCCAAGCAGTCGTTAAAATGATATGGATTCATTCAAAAGCAAAGAAATCGGGTGCCACCATCTCCATCAGCCCAAAGTATGTTCATTTGGGATGGAATCCACAAATTGCCGGAATGAAGAAGAAATGATATGTGGGGTGATCCATTTCGAGGTTCCCTTCTTTTTAAAGAAAGAACACAAAAACTTCAAATTAAATGGGGATTGCTCATTACCATTCGAAAGAACATTATTTGTCATTTATTTTTTGTTGATTATCTCTTTCAAATTTTTTTTCGATTACTCGTTGGAGCATTTCGACTGGTGACTGACGAATGACACGCGTTTTGTTTTGCTCCGAGGACTGAATCGAAGCGGTATTAGCTGCATAGACTCTAAACTTTACATGTCTACACAGGAATAAGTTTAATGGTATGAAAACCCACGATTATAGTGACCAATCGAACAGCCCAAAACATGAAATTACCTGCTCACCGAAGTGTTTTCTCAATAGATCCATTGATTGATGCGATGTGTGGGAAGTGGCGCCGTCTTTTTAAAACCAAATGTCACCGACATTACGAGCTTCGATTTCAAGCATCGAATAGTCGATTATCATGGCTCGATAACGATCACTATTGACAGTCACGTTCTCACCGGCATTATTTTTGATGAAATACGAACCCACAAATTACACCAAACCGTTGTTTTTTCTGGATAAAATGTCAGCTCTTGATACTCTTCAGGTCAGGGCTTTATCACTGAAAAAAATTTGACTCGAAAACGTCCGATCTTCTTGGAGCTTTTCAAGAGCCGTGATCTATTCCGTCGAATATTATCTAAAAAAGAATGCTGGGTGTCAAGATAGGTGGTGTTGCAAATAATACGCAGGTATACATATGTCTTTCCATGATAAAATGCCAAACAATACTACACAAAAATAACCTGACAGCTTGACATGACTCACGCGTGATCTATCAAAAATTGGCTTTTGGAAAAAATACCTCTATTTGGATCGCCCGTTAAAACAAAATATGCTAAAGTGTATGATGCAATAAATAGTAGAGCATCGCTTAGCTTAACATCTCTAATGCATGCTGCGGCCTTAAAATATATATGTATGTTACCATACATATTATAGATCCTTATACATACAAACTCTATATAGGCTTTTGGGCATTAGGTGCATGCGAGTAAAATTCCTTTTGTTTATAGTGCATTTTCTGATATACATGTGTTTACATACGCACATAACCACATATATATGTTCGTATAGACATACCTCTAAATTAGCTCCAATTTGCGATCGGTAAACAATACGAAATTATAAATTACTTTTAGTTTCCACCATACGCAAGCATGTCTATACACACATACAGTTGCATTTATGTACATAAATATGTATGCCGTTACCCTTGTGTTTATAAATTTTGTTTACACTATCACTGTCATGTAATAATTAAGAAATCATTATTGACGCTCGATTAGCTGAGAAAATAATAGAGGAAAGAGGTTACCGGACGGAAGCCAAAAGCGATTTGCACTGCATATAAATGCAGATAAATTCAGTTATTTCTTAGAACGTGAAAACGTACAAAACGAAATTCAAAAGAGGAATAAAGGAAAGTGAGAGTTTTTCGAGATTCAATATGTTCATCCTTGGTTATGGTTGATATGTATGAACTTAAGTAGTAGCACATAAATATTTATAATATTTTCAAAATTTATGAAAAGTCAAAATTTAAATGTATTGCCTTAGCGAAAAATTATATTTATTATTTAAAATATCAAAAGTGTTTATAAAATATTTGAATTATTTAAAAAAATGAATTAATTAAGTATTATTTGGCTTTACAAAGAAGACTCGGACAGGACTGGTGCAAATGCAACCAGTCTTTTTGCAAATATTTTCATTTTTTTTGATGAATTCCAAGAAGAAGGGTCATACCTATGATATTAAATACTTTACGGGTGTACCGGAGAATCGGTATAGGACGGTAGGAGGTTTTGATCCTCTTCAAAAAAAAATCACAAACCCGATTTGACCGAATAACAACTATCCCAGTACTCAGTTAGATGGGAGAATGAATATGTATGTATTTTCTGGATTTACATAGAACACCATACCAGAATGGTTGTCGTTTTCATTGATGCCTGATCAAAAGATGGGGTTCTTTTACATGTGGTACAAAGAACGCACACAATGGGTTCTGTTCAATTTAGATTTAGCATAATAAACTCATTGTTTTTATTGGCCATAACTTCAAGTATCGCTCTGATTGAGAGTTTGTGAAAGTAAATAATCATTTTGTCGATATTTGTATGCCTCAAATACAGACATATTTTACGTTCGGTTCTATTTATTTTTTTTTTTTGTGCTCTCTTAGTTGTCATTAATATTTAAGTTAGGGTAGATAATATCTTATTTTTGTTGTTGTTTACTAATCGTTCAACTTTATTACGAAAATTCAGGTTCTGTAAGAAATGTGTTTCGCGCGCTTTGCTCAACTTATGGTCAACATAATCGGCAACAGCATTACCCATCGTGAAACTCAGCATTAATTATTGCATAATATTCAATAGAATATTCACGCAGTGAAAAAAATATAGCAGCCGTAGCTTAGGGTACACACTAAGACCTTGGAGGGTCGTTTCGGCGCCATTCGTCGCAACTCGACTGATGTATGGAACGACTTGGTCGAGATTTTAAATTAAAAGCGTACGACTACAAAATACATTTGCCATTTCATCCACAAAAAAACGATTTGGTAGTGCATTTCTTTAAAAATTATGTCTCTAAGAATGTAACCGTCAATAGTGATCATTATAGCGCCATGATAACCGACTATTTGTTGCCTGAAATTGAAGATCGTGGGTTCGGCGACATTTGGTTTCAACAAGACAGCGCCACTTCCCACACTTCGCATCAATCAATCGATTTATTTGGTGAGCAGATAGTTTCACATTTTGTGTCTTTCGATTAGCCACCAGGGTCGTGTGATATCACACTATTAGACTTTTTCCTGAGGGCATATGTAAATTATATAGTCTGTGAGGACAATCCTACTTCAATTCAGGCCTTTGAGCAAGACATCACCCGTGTCATTTCCAGTTAGCAGTCGAAATGTACGAATGAGTCATCGAAAATTGGACTCAATGGATGCTCCATTGGAGACGTAGCCTCGGACTACGAGGTATGACAATTAAGTAATGAGACTGATTGCATAAAAACCGTATATTTGAAAATTATTCTACAACTCTGCCATCCCCTTAAAAGTAGTCCCCTTGGGCAGCTATACAGTGATTCCAGCGCATTTCCATGCTTCGTAACATTTCTGGAACGCTTCGACTGGAATGTCCGCGAGTACCCTCGTCACGGTCACATGGATATCCGTAATCGGCCGTAATCGACTCAAAATGGGTTCCTTTTACCACCGATTTTGTTTTAGGAAACAAAAGAAAGTAACAAGGTGACATATCTGGCGAATAAGGCGGCTGTTGCAACACGGAGACCCCTTTAGAAGCCAAATACAGGGACACGCTGAGGGCGGTGTGGCACGGCGCGTTGTCGTGATGAAGGATCCAGTTACGAGCGATGTCTGGGAGCACCCTGTTGATTGATTTTCGCAATCTTTCGAGTACTTGGCAATAGTATATTTGATCCACAGTTTTCCCCGGTGGAACGAATTCTTTGTGGACGATTCCACGGCTATCAAAAAAGACAATAATCATCGTTTTCACTTTCGACTTGCTCATGCGAGCTTTTTTCGGGCGAAGGGCGCGCGGAGACAACCATTGTGAGCTTTGGCGTTTGGTTTCCGGGTCTAAGAGCACTATCACTATATACTGTTACAATTTTAGTGTACGTTTCCGAAGCTGTTTCGCCCAATCTGGGGGAAAATTTTATCGCGACGCGTTGCTCTTGATTTCGTTTTTTCCTATTTCGTGACGAGCACTACAAGCACACGTCTACTTAACTTAACGCAGCAGGCGAGGTAAATCAGCGATGGTACATATATCAATGGGGAGGGGAGGAACGTCGGAAAAAGAGAAAGGGAAATTCACGGACACAGGTGTACTACAAGCGCGACAATAAAACCAGTCTCATTACTTAATTGTCAAACCTCGTACATTTAAAAGAGATCATCTTAAAAAAATAAATGCCTAAGAATGACCTTTCGAAAGATAATAAACATTTTCCATTAAATTTAAAGTTTCTGTGTTTTACTTTAAAAAAGGAGGGGACCTCGAAATTGATCACCATGTTCGACTGTCCATCTGTCTGTCTGTATATCTAGATATCGCTATGAATTTTTCTATACGTCTTTTTCTCCACAAAAGCATGCTCTCTTGTCGGAATCGCCGATATCGGATCATTATAGCATATAGCTGCCATAGAAACTGATCAATCAAAATCAATATAAAGATATTTTTATACTCTTTCATGCCATAAGAAATGCACCTCTGTAGTAGGATAGGTTAGGTGAGGTTGGATTGGTTTAAAATAACTTAGGTATGATTAGATGATATTTTAAGAAATCACATCACAAAAACACTCATATACCGAAAACCAAAGCGTTTTGAATCTATCACAAATCTAACTTGACGATTGCCATCATTTTCGATTCTAACTCTTACTAGTTGTTACATCAAATGACGTATATTTTTATATAATTCCACGACTTTATGGCATATTTTATCTAAATTATAATTGAATTATCTCTCTTTACTTACAGAACGACCATAAATTAAACAACCAAACCAATGGCAACACAACAACAGCGATGCTAGTCTTTCAAACACCGCAAAAGCCAAACGCCGAATTTAGAACAACTTCAAACGAAATTATACAACTAAATTCTTGCTGTTCAAATTGAAAAACTTTGAACTAAAATTCTAACCGCAAAAAATCACTTTTATGCCTACGAATCATAAAAAGTGAACATATTTCATTAAAATTCTAGCTGTGTAAAGAGCAAACACATATACGACATTATAAAAAGCCAACAAAAGCAACAACTATGCAGCTTCGTAGATTAGTGCAGCACAACTCGCACAGTAGAACGATTAGAGGCAGTCGGTGAAGCGCACATGCTTTATTAGTCCAAAACTAAATTTAAATCAAATAGATATATAAATATTATTATTATTAAGTAGAAGCAGCATTAGCATACATAGACATATATATATAAACGATACACACACATACTTAAAGCAAACTGCATAGATAAAGTAATTGTAATCAGAGCATTAAGTAATTAAAGCAAAAGGGCCAATTCGAGCGCTAACTAGTACGCAAAATACTTTACAAATACATACATACATATACAAATATAAATAGCAACAAAGCACGAGCTTCCTAGTAGAGACCTCAGCAATTAGGAAAATATGAAAAGCGAAAATTAACACACAACAAAAAGCGTAAAACTATTCAAGCAACAACAAAGTACACACACATTCATTGCGTCACACGCAGTTTTGTACATAAATCGAAAGAAAGAAAGCTGAAATCCGGCAGCTGCAAGGCACCATACAAGCACAGAGTCGCATTGCAAAACATAGCATATTTACATAGAAAGTAAGAGCCATCAGCTTGTAAGATAAACTCACGTACTCACGAAATCACACGCTTCAATTGAGCCGGTGGGCGCACGCTTAATTTAGAAAGGAGTAGCAACGCAATCATCAACTGCAAAGCTTAAGTGAGCAGTCGCGCACAGCATCAGCAATTGCCGACACGCCTACAAACCACCCACACAAACACAGCCACGCAAGCGTTATAGAACACACACTCGCTAAAGTCCAAAGCAACCGTCCAATTTGCGAGCCACAACGGTGACAACGAAAACACAAACCACCAAACGACGGTTGAACAGTTGCTGTTGTAGAGTTGACACGGTCGACTGCGAGAGCTTTACGCAGCATTACTTTACTTATGGCAAAAGAACGCGTACGCAGCGTTTAAAATTTGCAAAGGAAACTTGAAACACCCATACACTAACGAAAGAAGAAGAAGAGCACACGAGCAGCGAACATGGCGCTAATATTGTTAAACAGACAGCGGTCCAGTCGCGATCGCACACAATTGGCGATCTTCTGTCTGCTCTTGGTGTGCACAACAACGCTTAGACTTGTCCACGGCGCTGAGACGCCGAACAACGGTAGCAGCAATAATTTGGCTGCCGTTGGCAACAAACCAAATGATGATAAAGTGACTCGTAGTACGGACGTGGCGGGGGCCAACTCGGACGTGAGTGCTGTTGCTAAAGCCGGCGGTGCCGGTAGTGGTGGTGGAGGCGACGCGGCGGACGTTGGCGGTGACACACCGAAGGCAAATCAGAATAATAATGCTGGTGCTACAAGTAGCAATGATAATAATGGTGTTGTTGATGGTGTTGGTAATGATGATGGTGATGATGATGATGATGGCAAAGCTGATGATGCTAATGGTGGCGATAATGTCACCGCCTTGCCGCAGCACAGCGGCAGTTCATTGCAATGCAAAGACGGTCTGTTGCTTAAAGTTTGGATGCCAATTGACAATGTGAGTACCGGTGATCGCGTTGCGCGGGGCCTTGTGTACTTCCTGGCGATGTCGTATTTGTTCATTGGCGTTTCAATTGTGTCAGATCGTTTTATGGCGGCGATTGAAGTGATCACGTCCAAGGAGAAGGAGGTGGTTATCAAGAAGAAGGGCGGCGAAACACAGGTGGTAGTGGTGCGCGTCTGGAATGAGACGGTCGCCAATTTGACGCTGATGGCGTTGGGTTCCAGTGCACCGGAGATACTCTTGTCCGTTATTGAAATGTTTCAGAAGGGTTTCGAAGCTGGCGATTTGGGTCCGGGCACAATTGTCGGCTCAGCCGCATATAATTTATTTGTCATAATAGCCCTTTGTA
This sequence comes from Bactrocera dorsalis, assembly GCF_023373825.1. Lineage (NCBI taxonomy): Eukaryota > Metazoa > Arthropoda > Insecta > Diptera > Tephritidae > Bactrocera > Bactrocera dorsalis. The sequence continues at coordinate 22,160,048 of NC_064304.1, read as the reverse complement.
TTGCTGTCATACCGAATGGTCAAGTGCGCAAGATCAAACATCTACGGGTATTCATTGTAACGGCCGCTTGGTCTCTGTTTGCCTACGTTTGGTTGTACTTGATCTTGGCGCAGATTTCACCGGGGCGCGTCGAAGTCTGGGAGGGTCTATTGACATTTATTTTCTTCCCCACTACCGTCCTGACGGCTTATATAGCCGACAGACGTTTGTTGATTTATAAATATCTGGACAAGAACTATCGCATGAATAAGCGTGGCGTTATTGTGAGCGCCGAGGGCGACGCCGTACTCGAGATGAATCGTCACGAGAGCATCAAGGAGCTGGCCGAAAACGAAGAGATGAAAGACTTCGAGGATGCACGACGTGAATACATTTCAACGCTGAAAGAACTGCGTAAGAAGTACCCACAAAGCGATCTGGAGCAATTAGAAATGATGGCACAGGAGCAATTGATTAATCGAGGCCCCAAATCACGCGCTTTCTATCGCATACAAGCCACCCGCAAGATGATGGGCAGCGGCAATATAATGCGCAAAGTGCAGGAGCGTGCTCTCACCGATCTCAATGAGGTGAAAGCACAGCTGCAGCGCGTCGAAGTGGAGGCCGAAGACGATGATACGACGGTACGCATCTGCTTCGAGCCCGGCCACTACACTGTCATGGAGAGTTGTGGTGAATTTGAATTGCGCGTTGTGCGTCGCGGTGATTTATCCGGTTATACGACCGTCGACTATCAAACGGAAGATGGTTCCGCCGAAGCCGGTAGCGATTATATTGGTAAGAAAGGTGTACTCACCTTTCCGCCGGGTGTCGATGAGCAACGCTTCAAAATCGAAGTTATCGACGATGATGTTTTCGAGCAAGACGAACATTTTTATGTGCGTTTAAGTAATCCGTCGGATCCGGCTATACTGGCTGTGCCCAAAGTGGCCACTGTTATGATACTCGACGATGATCATGCGGGCATATTTGCCTTCAATCAGAAGACGCATGATTTTGCTGAATCTATTGGTACATACGATTTGAAGGTGCAACGTTATTCGGGTGCTCGCGGCAAGGTGATCATACCGTTTTGGACAGAGGACGGTACTGGCAAGGCGGGCAAGGACTACGAACCAGTGCAGGGAGAGTTGGTGTTCGAAAATAACGAAACTGAGTAAGTCATAGAAAGTAAAATATTATAAAATAAAAACATGCCTATATTTATGTGTAGTCGATGTTTCTTAAAAATATGAAAACAAAACATTCATAAGAAAATGCCTGATGAGCCACTAATAAAATATAGAATCTTCGAAACAAAAACTCATAAAGATCTTATGTACACATTGAGATAGCGATCGTGGCTGTATTTTGAGTGGTTGAATGTTGTTGTAGCGGGTGCCTAATCCCTGTTAGGATGGTAAGGATTAGATAAGTTGTCGTCGACGTCATCCAAAGGTAGGCCCAGGAAACGTGCTGTTTCGACGGACCAAAGGGAAAAGGTTGTCAGAAGAGGGCAAAGCAAAGAGATGGCCAGTGTCATTGCACGCAGGACATATATTAGATATGTCAGGGTCTATTCTGCTACAGAGTATAGAACGAAGCTGCGCAAGAGTCACTCTCGTTTCTCGCGACAACTCGTGCTCTTCGTCTGCAATGTGTTGTGAATTGAATCCAAGTACCCCATTCACTGAGAGAGTGTCGGTGAAGGTATTGATGGCACCACTGTGAATGGTGGTTAGTGCTGGTCGGAAGTTAGTTGCGTTCGAAGCCTGGCCAGCGTATTGTTTGATGTCGTCGAGGTAGTTGAGGAATGACCTCTTGATGGTTCTAGGAGGCGGTTCTGGAGCACCACATGCTTATAGTAAAGGCAAGTCAGTGAATACTACCCTGCATACTGTTGTATCATGGCATGAGGATTTGCTTTTGGGCACTTCCTTGATATTATGGAGCCTTCAACAACGTCCTGCCGGAAGCAGCAGTTACTGCTCTGGACGATATTGAGGTTGAATGAAACCTCAAACACCTCATTCCAGGTCTTCTGTGCGATAAAGTGATTGAAACAGAATAAGGTGACACGCGCACGGGACGAAATGTGAGTAGGGGTACCCTACGGTAGAGTTTTCTCTCCTTCTCTATGAAACCTGGTCGTTAACGACCTGCTTAAAAAACTTGAGGATCGTGGCTGCCGGGTGATTGCCTATGCAGTCGATGTAGCACTTATGGTCAAAGGAAAGTTCCTGAGTACTGTGTACGGGTTGTTGCAGGGATATCTCAGCGTCGTAACGAATTGGGCGGTCGATAGGTGTTACGCCATCAACCCAAGTAAAACTGAGATGATTTTATTTACCAGCTGTAAGATTCCGGTGGCACCGCTGCCATAAAAGTGATACATTCATCTGCAACCGACCGATACAGTGAAATATCTAGGGCATCGAAAACAAGATTTCATGGAAGCCGAAAAGCGAAGAGAGGCGCACTCCAACCATGGGAAATAACGCCATTTTGAACAGAGTGCCCCTAGACAATGCTGGAAGGTTTATGGCTGCAAGTAGCCATTAGATTCAGAGAATTTGGGTTCTTAAAAAAACACGTATCTGAACACTCGGAAATCCTCGCACACTTTGCCTTCTTACCGGATCACTTAGATCATGGAATCGCCAAACCGAACTTTGGCGGCTCTTTCTCTGCCCATATACTGACGAGGGTGATATAGGTGGGAAAAATCCGTTAGAGGAGAGGGGCAGTGAGCTTCTTTACAGATGGGTCAAAGCTTTGAAGGGAAGGGTGGTGGAGGGGTTTGCTGTCAGGAGCTCTCTATCCACTCCAGCTTCAGACTTCATGACAATTGCAGTGTCTTTCAAGCTGACGTTACAGCCATTATGGTAGCAGTCGATCTGCTGCTCCGGAGTGCAGCCTCCTTCAGGGAAAGGACCATTCACTCAGAAAGCAGAGCGGCAATACTAGCCTTGAACTCATTTACAGTGCGTTCAAGGTTAGTCGAAGATTGCCTAACCTTGCTATCAATAGCATCGAGCGCCTTTGCGATAAGACTTATATTACTAATCTATAGTCTAAGTCCGAACACAGGAGTTCTTCTTTCCTATGGCTTCACAAAAGAACTATATATACCAGTTCACGTGCGATCGTGGACCAATTATAACCTAACAAGCTGATAGTTTCTATACATAATTTCTGTAGGATCTCCGATATTTCCTTTTGTTACAAACAGCATGGCAAACTTAATACACGCTGTTCAAGGTATTCAAATATATATACCTAGAAGTCTTAATACTCTTAAATCCACTGTAATTGACATAAATGGGGAAATATTGCAATATTTGGAAGCTGCTGAATAATATAATTTGGTAATAAGTCATTTCCAAGTTTGCCACAACTTTTAGCATAGCAAGCAAAACCGTAATTTTTATAAATGCATGTGTGTGTATATGTATACTTATGGAGGTGATAACTAGCTGCAACCAAACCGAACCGAATTCAACCAAAATCCAGACAAAATTTTATGAATGCACAGGTAACTCGCTTCATCCGCCATATGCATACATACAAACAAACGTATACTCAATTATATACATACACACATACACCGACAATATGAAAACGAAATATCGAAGAATATGTGACGCTTTATGAATGTATGACTGCACATATGTATACATATATGTATGTTCTATATGTGTGTTTGTTAGGCCACCAACGCATTTACCGAAACCATAAAATTCCGCGAATGTCGAGGGAAATTGAATTGTGCCTTGAAATCAATATCCGCAATACCACAAGGTGGGCCGAGAAGGTTGAAAGGCAACCTCGCGCGCTTTCCTGTATGTTCCACAAGTACAATATACATACATACATATAGGAGTGTGTGTATATATGTATATGTCATATTGGTTGGTGCTCATGCCTTGCTCATTGTCACCATGGCCTTGTATTGTGTGCGAAGAAATGAAAGAAATTACGGTTAGCAGGTGGGCAACACATTTGCTACCACTTGACCATTCATAGCATTGACGACCGACGCGCAGCGTTGGCGGTCACAACACATGCAAGCACACACACATACTTATATGCAATTATATACTTATATACATAAGTATGCATGTAGGTGTCCGCGTGTGTGTGTGTGCTTATAGGCTTTTGCATTGGTTCACTATCCGCTATGCAGTTGGCTCTTTAGCGAAAACGATTTTACGAGCATGCTTTTAAGTACTCGAACGTGCTCATACGGCATTTGTGAGCAGCTCACGAACACAACAACAACACCACCAGGCACATGCTACATATGTATACATGTACGTGTGTGTGTATTTGTGCATATTTTTGCATTATGTTGTTGTGTTGGTGAATGAATATGCCATTCATTCATTTATTGCCAAACATTTGCAGAGGTTGCCAGCTTGCTTCCAGTTGGCATTCGGTAAGGCGAAATGAACAAAACTCATTTAAGTTGCACACACCTACATACGTACACATATGCGTACATATATATTATGCACGTGTATGCATAGCAAAGTGGTAGAAATCTAGTTTGCGTTTTATTGGAGACCCACTCACCGGTCCACAAATATATAAATGCATGTCTATGTCTTTATGCACCTGTGCTTATAGACAAACGAGCGCGCACATAAAAGTCTGCAAATTGTAGTCTCTGCATAAGCGTTTTGAAGTTTCAATTAGTATTGTATTTAATGGTCTGCTTTATTTCGGCAAATTTAACGCTCTGGCATTGATAAATCTGACCCATAAATTGTTAATGGCGTCTACTTGAAATATTAGTGAATTTTGATGGTTCTTCTCAAACAATATTCCATTTGAAGGATCGCTGGAATGGGGAATACAAGTTACAGTGCTTTAAGCGGACCTACTTTGACAGATTGTTAATATATACGAATAGTTTGTATAACAGATTTTAGTCCAATATCTTCAAAACGTTGTTATTCAGCAGAGTCGAAAAGTCGAAGTCAAGTGCAAAATATAGGGAATTTCATCATTATTTTCACCCATTTTTGAATGGCTGTAACTTTACCAACTTCATAGAATTTAATTTTTTTGATCACCTTTCCAACACTATATGGCATGACACAATGTGCTTGGTAGTTCTGAAGATATACGACTACAACGAAACCTATTGAAAAAATTCGAAATTACTTTTTCGACTAACCAATATATTGGTTATAAAAGTTAGCGAAGGGGCGAAAATTTTATGCTCATACTATATCTAGTATGATGTAGTCAATCGTAAGCAATGAAAAACTCAATTTAAATTTTTTTAACACATTTGCTACCACTTGTTGTTTTGCATTTTAGGTGACGATATATTAAACAGTCTGCGTTGGTTGCTTCTGGGTGTTACAAACATCGGAGCGAAGATAATGAACACTGTTCAGGGTCTAAAAATTAAAAAAAAAAAAAACAAATATTAATTTCTTGACCACTACTGTCATTGAAACTTGCGTCTTTGATCTCTCGGTCTAGTTTTGTAATCTTATATGACCACTTTTCAACATAAACAAAAAATTTAAAAAAATATAAAAAATATTTCTTCCTTTCTTCTCATTAGTGGGAAATACATATACCTACACATACTTATCAAGTTTTTCACTACCAATTATTTGGTTTTTCCACATTTGCCCTTTCTCCTACCCTAAAAATGTTATAGCAAAGATTATTCTACTTCATACTCTATCAGTCATATATGTTAAAATTTATGAAATAAATTCAAGTGAGCCAAATTTTCCCATAATTTTCAGTTTTTAACAATATCGTATTTTTTAATTATCATAGAAATGCAGAGCTTAACTAAAAAAGGCTGTACTACTACATTATGCTCCTAAATGTAGGCAACATTTTTTAATTCTCATAGAAATATAAAAATTTTTAAGAATTTGCAGAACTTAGATAAAAAACTCTGCGGTACTATATAATGCTCCTAAATGTAGGCCACATTTAATTTACAGTTATTTGTTGTAACAAGTATGGTATATACTGACCTAGTGTTGTTGAGTACGCGTCTAAGGTAGAAACCAGCAAAGAGAATATATGCCGTATTTTACAGTTTTTCTTCTTTAAAGGCGAGAACTTAAGTACGCCACCTGAAAATGAGAATAGAGTTTAAGGTCCTGATCTGTAGGAGTCAATTATGTGCAATTTTCCATTCTTCTTCTTTATTGGCGTAGACACCGCTTACGCGATTATAGCCGAGTCAATAACAGCCTCATTCTAAGCTGTTGGTGGTTTTTTACTTTTCGATTATGTTCCAGTAATTTTGATGTCAAAGCTACACTACGTTTTTGAAAGCCAATTGTCAAAAATATCATTGAATTCGTTGGATATCGCCGAGTCCGATCGTCAGCACTGTTTCGTTGATCAAGGAGTTAAAGATAACACAAAAAACCATTTGGTTCAATTTAAATAATGGGAAAAACGATGGAACGAATTACCACTCTCGATAAATTTCTGAAGAGCATGGTTAAAGGTGGTTAATGGTAATGAAGATCAAATCACTTATAGCACCGTTAAGCGAAAACAGACAAAACATAACAAACGGTGGCCAAGCCAGGACTGGCGGTTATGTGTTTGGTGAGTTTGGCATGGAATCATCTTCCTTGAGTTGCTTCTCTATGGCTAAGCTCTTAAGTACTTTCAATAATTGTATTATTTGAAGAAAGCATACGCTCAGAAGCAGCCAGCTTTAGTGCATAATGGTAGAATTGTGTTTCATCAGAACAATGCCTGGATCACTTATCGAAAAATTGTTGGTTACATTTATAATCGGACTTGGCCATTGACTGATCCTGTCCATGGCGAATGATTTTCACAGTAAAAATTGTCCGAAAGATAACCAAATAATTAGTGTACTAAAGGGTCGAGTTTCCCTACCTTTTCAAAGAAACAAATACATCGGCTTCACACTTTAATGGGGAATGTGTATTGTCATTCGAAATAACATTCTTTGACATTTATCTTTTGAAGATTATCTCTTTCAAATGTTGGCATCAGGTACGTTACAGATGGCTCATCCGTAGAGCCCAAATTTTGATGACTCGTTCGAGCGCTTCGATTGGTCGCCATTGACGATTCCCCGGCCCACAAACCGTAATAACCCATATTTTTTTGTGGATAAAATGACAATTCTTGCATCTCTTCAGGTGGCTCTTTGTCCCAAATGCGGCAATTGTGCTTGTTTAGATAGACAGAAAGTGGCCTTATCGTTCAACAAAATTTGGCACGAAAAGCTTGGATCTTCTTGGAACTTTTCAATAGGTCATAGAGCGAAACGATTTTGCTTGGGAATGTCGAGCGGCTTCGATTCTTGCATAAAATGTTTTGTGTACGTTTTCAATATAAGATATCGGCGTAAAATGCGCCAAGTCGTTCTCTACGTCCGTCTGAGTTGATATTGAGACAAAAGCCAATTTAATGTTGTCATAACAATAAACTATCCAAAAAACACTTACTTGTTTATTACAGTTTATTTTTCTACCACAACCTCTCTTCACTATACATTTGGCGAGAATTTTCAACAAATTTTCATGCCTCTCTTTATGTCCTCTAATATAAATTATAATGTTTCATAAACTTTGTTTGCATTTTTGACGAAAAAAAAGAAGTCGCCGAAATCATTAATTTGAAAATGATCACTTAAGCAAACGGCTATGAGTGATGAGCGAGTAAATCGTTAATTTCAGCATAAAACATTTCGTTGTCATTCAAATAGGCGATTACCACATAACACTGCCACACAAAGTGCCACAACTGGGCATTTAGCGTCACCAACGCGCTGCGCCACGCCGCACTCTGTGCTTGTTATGCTTGTATTTTTGCGAGCCCACAACAATTGCCGCACACTGTTTGGGCATTGCAGCCATTGTGTTTATGCACAGTGCACATTATTTGCGCTGCATTTTCTATTTCTATTTACATTTGTATTTTTCGCAACGCGCGAGAGCGCAATGCAAACATTCGCTTAAACATATTCACAGCGAAAGTAAACACACAAAAGTCAAATGCATGCAAACAACTACGCACATGCATACATACTTACATGCCAATGTATATATATGAACACACACACGCACGTAAGCGGCGACATAAACAATCGTTTTTATCGTAAAATTCCGAAATATTCAAATTGCGAGGGGAAGAGGCGTTGAAATCCTGCTCGTTCGCCCGGCGCAAACACACTCGTCGACCAAGTTATGCAGACCAACACACCTGCAGCGACTATATCACATATACATACATATACACAAACTATATGGTATATTTGTGTGACCATTCTCATGTGCTGCAGGCCGCTTGCTGCATTTGAACACTTTCCTTCTTTCCTGCCTGCCTGCCTGTGCGTCTGCCTGTCTCAGCAAGTGCCCCGCACACGTGTCTGCCGTTAACTGGGAATAGGGAACCGCGAGCTCATCGTTAGCCACCATCAGCTGCATTCAAATGCGGCGGCAATGTTGCTTTTCGCAGCGAAATTAAATTTTCACTATTAAATTTTGACCGAAAATGCTTGGCACGCACGCTGTTCTTGGTGTTGTTATATTGCATTTACGAAATTAGTATTTCAAGCGCATTTCTACACTGAAACTCAGCGCCGAAAAAGAACAAATAGTATGAAATGGTTTAAATAAGTCACTGTTGTTTTTGGTACATGCCGAAGTTATTTAAGTGATTGATATGCGGAAGAGATGGAAATGAAAATGCAATTAATAATATGAGCAAAAAATAGTAAGACTGTTCATAATTTCGGCCTATTTTTACAAATAGCTTCGTACAAACGAGGCATAAAACGCAAATAGTATTAATTGTTGACAGTTTGGTCGGTCGAAAGGAATTCAGAGACCATCCCACCTCGATAATCGAAGAAAGCAGTCAACGTTATATTGATTTTTGACTTGCTGGGACGGGTTTTTTCGGCTTCGGTCCACCTTTTCCACGATATTCGGCCGATTGATTGTTTGGGCCGTAAGCGTAGATACAAGACTCATCGCCAGTAACAATATGTTTCATGATGTCCTGTTTGTCGGAAAGCATTGTTTCACAGATGTTAACTCGACGCTGTTTTTCGAAAAAATTCAGTGATTTTGGAATCAATAGTGATTGCACTTGATTTGGAGCATATGATCTTTCAAAGTGATTTTCATTGATTCTTTCAATTTGTGGTTACCATGCCAACAGAAATGTTCCTCTTCTGAAGCAAACCAATTAGATACCCAATTTTCGACTTCTGCGTAGTAATCGAAGTGCTACTTAGCCAATGCGTGTCCCCCATCTATGAAAGAAAATGGTAAAAGAGTCTGGTGAATACGGTGGGTTTGGTAGTAGCTTCCAGAAAAGTGTTTTTATTGTATTCTGAAGCGATTATGATTTATGTGCAGGTGTATTGTCGTGTAAGAAAGCTATTATGCCGTGTTTTCTGACCCATCTGGTCGTTTTTCGATCAATACATGTTTGTACTTGTAGACTGTAGCGTTTAGTATTAGCAGTTTCACCAGGTTTTAGAAACTTATGATATGCTGCTGATCCCACCAAACACAGAGCACATTACCTTCTTACCGAATCTTTCTGTTTTTGCAGTCGATGTTGATGGTTGTACCGAATTAATGCATGATTTTCTCCACTGAGGATTCCGAAAATAAATCCATTTTTTATCGCCTGTGACAATTCGACATTAAAACTGATTTTCTTTCGTGTCTTTGAAGCAAGTGTTTTTTCGGTTTTCCATTTGTCTTTCTTTCAATTCATGTGCCACCCATTTTCCACACTTTTGGATATTTCCCATTGCTTTCAAATGTTGTGAAATTGTGTGTTGAAAAACATTTAACATGGCTGCCATTTGCTTTTCACTCAAAGTATCATCTTCATCCAATATTGCTGGCCGTTCGGTGTCTTCAAACTTTTTTAGCGGTCGTCCACGTTCTTCATTCCTCCCATCAAAATCATTATCTGCAACACATTTCTTCAAATCGAAAGCCCACGTAAGCCCTTTAAAAACTTCGTTGCAAACTTAATATAAACTGAGCAGGTTATAATAAAAACTTCCCGAAGTATTTAACATCTAATAATAAATAGTATATTGTGAATCAGAAAATCATAGATCTGATCTACACCATGTCGCATATGACAGATTGGTGAGAATTTGGATTCGCTCCCAAGAATTTACACATCTCATTTAAATGCTATTGAAGCAAAAAATCCAAAATTATTAAAACGTTGAAATATATTTGTATAACATATAAATTGTTCTTCCACAATTCCGGTCGTCTTCGACGGGTGTTCTCAGGCAAACGCCTCAATACGGCCAAATAGAATTCCTTATTGACCGCCTTTACCTTCTGATCAATTCATGAAGCACCAAACCACGAATGTCGAAATAACAATGAATATTATGCGAACTTTAACTTTAGTATTGAGTTGTTTAGTCGAAGAGACCGAAACCCATGTCTTCCTCGGACTCCGGACTCCTCCTTTTTGGCGGCTTTGGCATGTTTTTTTTTTCTGTTCGTTTTTTGCACTCTATTCCCAAGATTGTTGACTTGTTTTAATGTTAAACTCATGAAACCATGTCTCATCGACAGCTATAATGCTCCCGTAAAGGTGGGATCGGAATTCGCACAATCACGCATATCCATAAAGACCTACTTACGCTACTCTTTTAAAAAAAATCAGCTTTTTCGGGACAAGTCGAGCAAGAACGGGTTTCATACCCAAAACATCCACTAAAATCATTCGAACAAACTCACGAGTGATGACGAGCTCTCTTGCTATCTCTCTAACACTTGCTGGCGAGTTTCAAAAACCAAATCCTTCAATCTTTGAATAGGTCGAAGGTCGTCTTGAACGTAGTAATTAATTTTTTTTGATATATAAATCTTTTAACCAGGGAATTTAAATTACAATACATTTTAAAGTTTATGCTGTAATGTATTGCTGTGTAAACTGTTGTAAATAAATAAATAAATAAATTACAATTCCGGGTACTTTTTATCACAACGTATGTGACGTTATCTGATCAACGTAAAAGAATGTTGTATTCAAATTGAAGTCATTAGATAACAAAAACGTTTGGTAAATAAAGAACAATACAAACAGGTAATTAACACCAAATCAACTCTATTGAGGCTTTTGATAAATAAAAAGCTATTTCAAGGTCAAACAGAATGGTAAATAGAGCAAGCAAATAACTAACCAGAGGGCGCGATAGCGAAGACTGTACGAAGATAAAAGACATAGATTGTTGATTTATAGTAATTGTGATAGATTAAAATTAAAAGTTGATATAAAGTCATTGAATCAAGTTTTTAATACAAAAAAATTTACCTTTATTTTTTACTTTTTTATTAAATAGCTTAAAACTCTGCTACACAGTACTTCTATGACATGATCGTTAGGACCTTTTTTTTGTTAAAAAATTGATTTCCAATAGCTTTTCCGTTGGAAGTCAGACATTTACTAAATTATTTATTTAAATATAAATACTTGTAAAAATCGTGAAAAATCGAAATGGAAAGGAATCAAAATTAGAATATTCTGAATTTTATTATTCATCATAAAAAACAAACTTTTCTTGTGTTCGTTAAGAAATAAGTAAGTTAAAAATTAAACACCCTAATACATATGCATTTTCAAAATTTTTCGAAAACTGATTGAAAATGAAATAACACTGAGAGAAGAAAACTGTCAACATGAACTTGATTTTTGAGCGACTTTGACTACTCGCCTTTAGCACGATTTTCTGCTTGTTCAGGATCGTAAGCGTAGATCCAATTCTCATCTCCAGTCATGATGCGTTTCATTACGTTTTGGTAGTCAGAGAGCATTGTTTTACGGATGTTAACACGATGGTATTTTTCGAAAAAATTGAGTGTTTTTGGAACCATTCGAGTTTTCAGTCTTCTCAAGCCCAATTCGTCTTTCAGAATCGCCTGCACCGATCCCGATGATATGCCCAAACTATCAGCAATGTCTCTAATAGTTAATCGACGAGTTTCAGACACCATTTCTTTGACTTGTTTAACGTAATGTTCAATAGTCCATGTTTTTGGCCGCTTTGTCACCACATTTTTCTCACACTGCTTTCATTGGGGTTCTTACACAACTTAACTACACTATTACAGTAGTGTAAAAAAAAAATTAATAATACTAAAACATTTTTTGTGGTGTACCAAAAGTCAGACCCGCAGGCCTCAATTTACACACTTTAGTTATTTTTGCGCTCAACTAACTTTTTGGCTGACGCCCCGCCTGCATTGCGCGTGTGTTGGGTGTATGCGAAATCGAATTATTGACTTGAACGGTATTACGGACAGTTTTGCGCACAGCTGTGAGCACCTAAATACCGATTTAACAATGGCCGCCGGCGAATGTGTGCATAAAAAGCAAGAGGAGCACAAGTGCATATTAAGACTCCCGAACCTGTGAGCTCGTTTGAGTGTGAAGCACATATGCGTATGTGTGTGTGTGTGTGTGTGTGCTTATATTTTACGGTTGTGTGCATGCATTCAAGGCGAGCAAATGGAATTTGATTGTAACAAGCTATTAAGTGCTAAGGAGTATGGAGAATTTTAGAAAAATAAAGTCGGAGAATTTTAAAACCAATTTGCTGCTATTTTATGTGTTTAGAGAGATAACAGTGAATGAGGTCGTTTATTTTATATACCTCATTGTCGATGATGATAGTATTAAATGGAAATAGATTCGAATGGGTATTGAAGTGCAGTTCTCATATTGAAGTTTGGTAAAAGAATTTTTATAGCTTACATTGAGGGTTTGGTATGGCTTTTTAAATTATTTGCTTTGTTTTTTTCAATATAAACACAACCTGAGTGTTTAAGAAGAATATATTGACTTTTTGTTTATACAGAATGTTCCATAGTTTTTCTTTGGAAAATCTTTTTGGTGAGATAAATGATTATAACATGATATATATTGATCATAAAACCCCTGAATAGCGATTTCAGCCTACCACAAATTTCTTGAGATGATTGATATCAGCTTCGACTAATTCTCCTCGTTCGCCCAAAGTATATCTGCCGAGAGTTCTCAACTTCATATTTACAAAAGCATTACAATGGAGGAGAAATTGCTTTGATATGTTCTCCTGACCTTCCTCTATTAAACTTAGAACAATAAGTGCCCGTTAACATATTTATCCTTAGCTCATGTTTGCCTATTGAAAACTATTTAGTAAGAACCTCTAACGCTTGCAATCCACTTTAGGCGATAAGGAACGACTCTGTTATCGTCAAAGATCTGGTCACCGACCAATGCCTGCTGAGCTTACACGAAGTCCATAGGTCCAATGCTAGGATGCTGGAGGACAACGAAGATTCAGATAGCTCCTACTCCGATGTAAGCGAGATGACTTCTTGCGAATTCAACAACTTTGCGGTTTCCAGTGATTCCGCTCTGTGTAGGCACCTATTCGAGTCTGATAATGAAGAGTTGCTTTTTCGAGCGCTCAACGTCAGACAAAAACATTATTGGCTTATCGGTTTCGAAGAGCGAAATCATCCATCGCTCTCCAATAGCTGCATTACCATAGTAAAAGGCAACTTATGCCTTCCTTACTCTCTCAACCAGGTTTGGCTTTCATGACCTTTGTCGTACATGGTAGTAAAGATGTTCCCTTTTAGCATAAGAGCAACATCATTAGCGTAGGCTATGAAAGTTTGCTCTTCGAGTACTTAAATATCAATTACAAAACACTTCTTCACTATTTTAAAAGAATTAATAATTCACTTCCTCTTTTCAAATTATGCTAGTTCGTTTGTTAGTTTAGATTTTGCTACTGAAATTTGTATTTTGTAATAAATTTTAGTTCTCAATTAATGCTTAACAATCTTTGAAAGCTCATTTATTGCTTTGGAAACGTTTATGCCTGCATTGATTTTCGTAGACCTTAAAGGATCGTCTCAGTGTAAAAAAATCATTTAAGGACGAAATAAGGTCCCGTTCCAATGCCTCTGAGAACCTGAATAGATTGTATTTTTGTTCCGCTAAACCTAACCTACGCCCAACTCAAGACTCTCCCACAGAACCACCGGCTATGTATTACTTCGTGGAAAAGACAGGACATTAAGTCTTATTTTAAGAGCTACAGTTACTTTAGTGATGCAGTACCTAGCCCGGTAGGTGGGTAGACTCACTTTATTAACGCATTTTTTTCGAAACTACTTTTTTCCCCACGGTACCGGCATTATCTCAAGTTCTATACAACCGATTTACTTGTGTGAACCTTCTAAAGCACCCATGTCCACTAAGTATTTGGACAGATAAATCCTTTTGGTGCTCTTTAATCCTTTGTTTTTAATATTTAAAAAAATTCAGGAATTTCAAAAAAAAGCGGGATCAATGTACCAGGATGCTCCATTTTTTTTACACCTGTATATACCAGGTGTTCCTTAAATTTTAATTTGGAACCCAATACTACTCCCAGATACTTCAGCTGTGAAGTAATCTCGCACTCCCAACAGTGAGCGCTATTCATTCTTCTACATTCCTGGTGCTTATGAGTAAAACTTCTGTTTTGTCCACCGCCAGTTGCAGACTCACAGAAGTTAGCCATTGGCGTAGCCCATTAAAACACTCATTTCACTAATTTCTTAGATTGACTAATTGTTTGGCCACTGCTACTACCACATTGTATGTATTGTTTTTATGCTTTAGTTTCGGCCTTTTCAGCCAAAATTATATTTTTTTTCTTTTCGGCTCATCCAAAGTTTAAACTTTATTGTTTTTCACATTCAACATAAATATTTCAGAGCTATGACAAACTATATTGCCTAACACACCTACAAAAGAACGTTAAAGAATACGCGCCTTTTGTTTGCTGAAAGCTCAGTCATTATGCATACATATTCATTAATCATACATTTTCTATACTTGTTTAGAAAAAAAAAATATTTCTAATAAAATTTTCCATAAAATAATTTGACCGCATTATTACTCACATTAACAGCATTTATAGCGAGCTCGTTGCATTTACATTATAATGAGATTATTATTTATTTGCCGAATGGGATTTTCAACTCGGTAAACGTAAATCTTTTTAAACCAACAATAATAACAACTCAAACGTGCGCTCGTAATGACTTAAATGGCAGCCTAACGTATTGTGTGTGGCCTTTTCATTTGTTTTTCGTTCTATCTAATCTCGACATGCTAATAGAACGCCCACTATTTGCAGTCAATTCATTTCGAAACCACAAAAGCAGATGATTATTTCACACACACACACACACACACAGCACATACTCACACAAATATAACTGCAAATAATGTCTTTATGAATTATTCATGCCGAGTTGTGGTCAGTTGCTAATTCAACTGCGCTCAGCTGCGCCCTAAAACAGCCCAACTGAGACATTCCACCATATCCTTTGTGGCTTGCACATGCACGCCCATTCGGCTGCGGCATGCCAAGTGCGCTGTGATGCGTTTTTCATCAAATTTATTGCCGTTATCTCCTTCGTTTGTCACAGAGATTTAATCACCGTCGAGCGCACACTTCAGTTGACCCGCCACCGCGCCGTCGGTGCACCCGCTGTTGAGCTGTTGTGGGTTAATAAACTCGAGTGTCGCTGGACGTTTGCCACAGTCAAAGGCAGTGGCAACAGCTGAAATGTGAACTTTTTTCCACTTTCCAAACATTGTGTGTAGAAATCCCACAGCAGCACTTGTGCTGTTGGCAGTTGTGTACTTGGTCCACCTTTTTTCTATGCCAGCAACAATTGTCACTTTGCTCTCTGCCTGATTGGCAAACTGTTGATTGCAATGGAAGTACCGTTGTGTTTTATTGCCGTTTTGTGCCTCGAAAAAGTTGAACCTTAGACATAAAAAAGCATGAAAAAGTAAGCAAAACAAACAAAGCAACAGCAATGCGATACTCGTTGTCGCAGCAGACGCTTTTGATTGAGTTGGTGCCACGGCGTATGAGTAACATTTAGTGAGACTTTGCAAACAGCACGTCTACATTCACTAAATTCGCAAATTGTCCGCTTATTTATACTGTCTCGTCGTCGTTGTAGACTCTTTGAGAGTCAGTGAATAAATTAAATAGCTAATGGCAGACGCAATCACACACACACACACAAACAAACACACAGCTAGATGTAACAAATACTAAACAAATGTCTGTTGCTTGCGAATCATCTCGTCTGCTCGTTGTAGGACCTTTTCTTGTTAACCTTTTCAATCAGCTGTCTTACCTCACACAAGCTCGGTTGCTTTGCCTTGCTCAATTTGCGCCAGCAACCGCCAGTGCTCTTGCTCTACTTAAGGTTGTGGCTTCTGAATTTTGTATTTTTCCCACAGCAAATTTAAAGCCATTCTTCTGCTTCGTCGCTTGCTTATCCAAAGCTTTTATACCAGTTGGTAAACAAATGACTAAACAAATGTATGTATATGACCTCTAAGGCTTTAAGTTTGAGCAGAAAAGTTGCTTAGAAGAAAAATTAACGATATTTCATTTTTAAGGTATAAAAGGATAAACGTACTCTCTGAGTTGGAATTATGATATATCGGTGTGTAAATATGGATCTAGAATAGGCAGAATACAAGCACAGGCAAGAATATACACTGCTATTTCTGTATTACCTAAGATGTCGTAGATACTGACCAATAGAAAGTAACAGAAAGTTTGAAAATTATTTGGTATATGGGAGCGAAGGCAGGCCCGATTTTATCCACTTTTATCCACAAGGGCATGCGCTTATCATAATATTTCCACCCAGAATTTCAATATTAGAACTCACTGATTGACAAATATATTCGTCAAAGCATCAGTCAAAATACCTCACGAGTCTCAAACGAAGGATCAATCGGGTCCGACAAGACATCGCAGCCGATTAGAAGTTGCACCACAACAACCCAACTCACACTGCCTTTCTTGTGAACAGCTACCTATCAGGCCGGCATTCCAACACTCCTAGAACCGTCCTACAGCCCAGATGTAGCCCCGTCTCTTTTTTTATTTCCTTGCTGGAAAAAACCGATGAAAAGCAAGCATTTTGAGACGGCAGAGGGGATCTTAGCAGTATGCACCTCGGCTCTCTAGGCTTTTCCGAAGAATGCCTTCCGTCTCGCCTTCGATGCTTGGAAATCGCGCTGGCAGCGCTTCATCGACGCAGAAGGAGCCTTTTTTGAAATTTTTTAAAGAATTTGAACGATTGGTTCAATAAATTTTTTAAAATGGACTCAGTCCTTTTATTTTCCGTACAAACCCTGTATATGGCCGCTGTAGTAAATGATACAACGAATTACTTGTCTCAGTCTTGGAAGGTGGTGAAGTCAGACTTCACTCTAACGAGACATCAACAAGCTGGGCAACGGCACCATCCCAATTAAGAGACCGGACATTCCAGGTGAATGCCCTTAAATCGTAATTCTTAATGCGTTTGCCAGGTCGTCCTCAAAAGATGGTCTCTCTTCCAAGGCTAATGCGTCCTTTTCATGGAGGACGTTTTTTTATGTGGCGGGTCCCACATCGCTGCGGATGGATGATTCGCCTACTCACTTTAGTTCGCCTTCAAACGGTTGTTTTTGGCTAGCCAGAGAATACTTGGTCTAAGACCGGAAGTCATGAGTCATGTGAAATAATTCTTTCTGGTCATTCCCAAGTAAATGGCGATCAGAGAACTTTCCTCACTTGCGTGAATTTTTAGACATGTCTCCATCCTTCATTGGAAAAATCAAATAAATCATTATCGATTTTAACCCCTTACCATCAAAACTTTAACGCTTTTGGCTTTTGGACTTTCTTATAATATATTTATAAATATCTCTTTGTTAATAGCTCTGAGGCAATTTTTTGATTAACCAACCCATTTGGCAAGCAAAAAAAGAGTCTATTTGTAATACATATTCATATTAAGAAAACTCTTGCAGGACAACATGCAATGCTTCACTGCCCCAGCAATGGCTTAAGAAGGCAAAACTCCGATAATCACGGTAACTAATCACCAAAAATACCAAAAAACGAAACAAAAAAGGCACAAACCCAAAAATGATAAGAATTTACGAAATCAGAGGGCAAGCCAAGAAAGGTCGCACAACTGTTGCGAGGTTGCCGTTTTGAAAGTCATTTTCCTTTAAATATTTTCCCTTAGTCATTGTTCTTAGTTTTTTTTTTGCTTTAGTTTATGTTTGTCCGCTTTAAAGCATTTACGCAAAATTCACGAGTCACCTGAGCTTACGCCGGCCGCCAAGAAAAAAGGCGCAATTAAGGTACACTAAGTGTTTAGAATGAGTTCGGCATTCAACAAGTAGGCAAAGCTGTCTTTTTTTGCAGAGGAATTCAGGTAAAAAGCTGAAATTAATGGCCAAACAAAAAAACACCGGAGACTATAAAGCATAATAAATTACCTTAATGACAATATAAAGTCACCGTAATAAAAACAAAACACTGCCGCTTGAAGTTTGTCATATAAGAAGTAGAAGAAGAAGAAAATAGAGGAACAAGGCAGCTAACTTAAGCAATTTGTGCTTTTGTGGGTTGAAGCTTTGGCTGTCTTAATGCTTTAAAAGGTTTCTTCAACGAAAATTTGCTGCGCTGCTTCATTTTTTCTCATTAGCAGAGGCGTGCTCAACACACCAGCTACACACATAACCGCACCAAAGGTATATACCGCAGCTATGCGAGTCTACTTAGAATGCGTAAAACGGCAACACAAATAAAAATGGAAGTTAACAGCTTCATCGCGACCTCGGTAAAAAAAAAGTGAAAAGAAACGGGAGGCACGCTTCTCAGCTATTTTGTTTTCCTATTTAAGAGTTGCCACTCAACTGGCTTTGTTGATATGAGCACTTGACACGAACGCCTCATATCAGCGCTGGAGCCAGTCCTTATTCCCATGCTCGCTAAAAGTGTGATGCAATTCATCGCATTTCGCTTTAAATATCAGCTCGTGGTTAGCATAACAACAAGTCAGCAGTCAAAAGGACAGACAGGAGCAGCAAATGCAAATAAGTTATAATAAAATATGTTTACACAAACATATATACTCTATATAGTATGTATGTAAGTAGAAAAGTTGTGTAAACAGCAGCAGTGACGTTCGACTGACGTGCTGACACGCAATCTGAAGTTATAAAAAAAAATATTAAAAATTTGATGGTTAAGACAGTTAGCGGCGAAATAAAGAAAATAAATTAAATAAACATTTTAGTGGAGGTTCAAAACCCCTGTGATAAAGTGACTAAAATTTAGTCAATTATATGATCATTTGGCTCAGCTGAGGTCAATAGCAATAATTTTTCAAATGATTTGAAATTTTCGCATTTTAAAACCGAAGTTTCAGCACTCTAACAGGAGAGCCTACAAGTTTGAGGCCATTTCCGTATAAGCTTCGTAAAACCGACTAAGCACTCTATGCAAATAATGTAATTTCAGATGAACCCCTCGTATGATAATATGTTACCTACGCCACTGTAAAAATTAACAAGCACTACCACAACAATAAATGTGTGCCTCTTCATTGAACATTGGAAACATCGGCAAAAATGACGAAGCAAAATAAATAATGATAAAAAGTAAGAGGAAGGCAAAAAAAAAAGACAAAAAACGCACTAAACGAAATGCCGAAATTGCTAAGCAAATTTATGCGTGAGTATTATCACATCAACACACAGAGCTCGTGCCGTTATTGCTCCGGATGACACAATTGAAGTCGCAACGCGCAAATGCCACAACACATACACTCACATCGCAGCGCCAACGAATGCAATCAACTGTTTCTGCACATTCAATATAGTATATGTATGCATGTATGTGCTCCTGTATGTGTATGTGAAAACAGCCAAGAGCAGTTGGTTGCGATGACGGCACAGCTGATTTTCATTGACATTGTTCCAGATTTTTATGCGCCTCATTGCTTTGTGTCACTTTTATTATAATTATACCTCACGCAACACCCTCCATTGCGCATTCTTCTTTGCTGTTTTTCAGTTGTTATTGCTTGCTGTGTCTGTAAGATTTTGTTGTTCTTGTGCTACTTAATAGTAAAAAATCAAATATACACAATGTATAAATATATATGTCAAACAAAAAATGCCTCACAAGTGGTGTGTATGTATGTGTGTGCGTTTATGCGTGTTGGTATTTCCTGCTTGCTCCGCAGACGGTTTTGCATTTTCACACATGGCGTATGAGTGATATGTGCTGCAGTGTGATGTGTATTACTCATACGCCAACGCAGACAGTAGAAATTAAAAATGAGTATGCATGTGCCTGTATGGTAGTATGTGTTTGCGTGGGTGATGGAAAGTTATGAATGAGGCAAATCTCAGATCAACTTTCACATATATTTCAATTTATATGTATGTGTGTGCATGAAGTAATATATATGTTAATGATGTCCGTATTTGCATGACACATTCTATTTGATGTGCATATGTAAATATGTATATATTATATGTACTTATAGCAAACAAACTGGTTTTTAATTAAAGATTTTCTTATAAATGCATAAAACGTTATTGACATATAAATATGTATGCGTAAAGATTAGTTGAGCGCACTAAAAAGTAAGAGCATATGAATATTAATTCAAAAGAATATGTCAAAGACCAAGCTTACTGCCTTATTAAAAGTGTTATTACACATTTGATGAGCTTACCCAAACGTTAAATAACAGTAAAGCTTGTGAGTAGGAAGTGTAAGAAGAATATGAAACATTTTTCGAAATGAAAGAGCGATTTTTGTTTCAAAATAAAGCGCTTCACAAATGATTGTTTTTTTTTTGGAAATTCTCTAATATTATTTTCTTTACATTTTCTTAAATTCCAGATCAATACTTCCCTTGGTCCTCATATACCTCAAATAAAGTTTGTTTTTTTTTAATTTGCGGGTTTCATTATCCGGCATGTATCGGCCAAAAAGTGAGATACCTTAATGAAATTAAGAGAACGTGATTTTCTTATAACGGTGTATGAATAAAATCGAGTAAGCACTCGCGTTAGACCTCATATAACTAACAAGTTTTATGTATTTGAAGGCACTTCTCTAGTTTTAATCCTTGCAAGCTGCCGTTGTACGAAATTTAGGGTTATACTCCAACTTAGCCCTTGCTTAGATGTTTTATTTTAAAATATGGTGTTCATGTCTGTTATTGATAAATAATATAACTCGCGCTTTCTTGCTTCAATAATATAAAATTTCAGATAGGTAAGGTTAGGTCGTAGGCTTGACCCCAAATCGGTGGATCTCATTTGTACAGATATTTGTCCTAAAACTGAATCACCAGATCCTCATATATCAACAAAAACTGCAGGTTATTCTTTTAAAAAGATGGATTTGACAGAATAGGTCAAATAATACTGGATACCAACTTCATCTACAACTGAACTTAGCTTGAGGAGTGAGCAAAGAGCATTAGCAATGGCAAATAATAACTAATAATAAATAATTTTCAAAACTCGCACATTTTCTCATACTTGTATGTACAAATTTTTTCTTTTCGCAGATTTTTACTTAAATTCACTCACCTTAATTTACCAAAGTTGCTCAAATTTCCAAATCACTAATTTTAGCAAAAGTAAATGAAGCCTCGCCCGGAATTAGTTAATAATACCACACTGGTAATCTAAATACACCACCGAACAAAAAATGGGCTCATAAACAAAATTAAGTTATTATAAAAAGCCTCATCAACTCACAACCTTGCCGATTTCTCGCGCAGAATAAAAGCAAAAAAAAAAATCGAATAATAAAGCAAGAAATCGGTCTCTTTGCTCGTACTCGTATAAATAATTTACTTAGTCACTTACTCCAAGTGTCTTTTTGTTGTGTTTTTCGCATTTTGCTTATTTTTGGCACTTTTCCTTCCTGCATTTATGTTTTCATTTGTCCTTCAATTAGGGTTATGGGTTACGGCATAACATGGCGATATCGTAAATTAATTACACTTCCTTGTATTTTATGTTGTCATCGCAGCGCTGAGTAAACAAAGCCGAATAGACTGTCAAACAGACAGACGAACGATAGGTGAATGGGGCAATTGATGGCTAAATGGCTGTTTGGCTAGCTAACGGATTGACGGACTAACGTATTGTCGGTCGAGTGACGGGCTGTCAGTGAAAGGGCATTGTGAACATTGACGTAAAGCAAACGCTTGTAGGGCTTGACGTTGAGGCAATCTAGCCGAAGGTGCCAATACCAATTGAACTACATATATAGATATATATATATATATATAATTTACACATGTATTTCTATGTATGTATGTGTTAGGTGTTGCTGCATATGCATATAACTATAGTTATGGATGTCGGTGTATTTTCCTGTCTGGCTTGTCGTTTGCTTGCCAATCAGCCAGTCAGATATTTAGCCAATAATCGAAAACCGTTTCGAAAGGGAAATTTGAATGGTCAACAGTGCCTGCTTGTCTTCAAGCAAATGTCGCTTTTCGTATTCTCAACTTACTATACAGACATATATCTATACGTCTACAAAAGAATGTATGTATATGTCAGAAAGTGTATAGTTAAAAAAGGTGCAGACATTTTCTCTTTAGAAATTGTTTTCTTTTGTTTTGTTTTATTGTTGTTTTAGTTCAATATTCAATGCTAAGCCAAGCGACTATGGAAAAGAGCTCAAACTGAACACTCTCAGAAAATCTTTATTAAACTCTATATTGACGGTGTGTGTTTAAGCTAGCCAAACATTGTATGAAAGGCAAGAAAATACTTGAAAATCCAATTTTAAAATTTTTTTTTGCAAAAAGGAAGTTTTGACTGTGAACTTTCGTTGCTTCAAGTAAGTTACTCGTCCGCTTTCAAAAAACTATTTAGTCAACTGAAAAGAAGTACTCTGAAGGGTTTTATCAAACCGTTACTAGGCATCTCTAGCACTCCTAATACGGGTACATATTGTTATATTTAAAACTTCCCTCCTACGGCTTTGGGGGTGTTATCTACATATATTTATAGTGAGTAGGTCCTTAGAATTAATATGGTCGAACAGTACCATTCACCTAGCATTACAGTCCTAGCTGCCCCAGGCTGTATGAGAGAAATTAGTATCTGTTCCAATCATCAGTTCGTTTGGCGTATTCCGTGATTTTCCTTCGCTTTTCCGTAGGAGGCTGAGATGAGAAGAGGAAGGGCTGGTGCAGTGCCAGTAAAAGCAGTAGGTATCTGGCCATCTTCACCACTGTGATGTCCTCTGTCAACATGTCCGCTAAGAGAGAGAAATTGTACTTTTTGTTACATACTATGCAGGTCCTTGGTCAAGGGCAGGGACAGGCATAAAATATGTTTAGATCAGCTGAGTTAGTCCAGTAATCCAGCATACATAGTTAGTGCGTTCTTGAATTAAGGCACTGTCAAACTTTTCTTTTGTTAGTTTATCGACCAGGTTAGTGAACGCCACGCTGTTTCAGTGGCAGTTAATTTGCGAATTATTATATTGCGGACGCTGGGCTCTTCAGGAGTATGTTCTCCTGAGAAGAACCAGCAGCGATTTCTACATCGGTCTCAGTTTGCTATCCCGATGGGATTCTTTTTGAGACAAAATATTCACATCTCTCCATCTGCAAACTTGTCGGCTGGGCTCTATGGGTTACTCCAGAGGACGTCATAGCCGATAGGCCAAAATTGAAACTTCAACCACCAACTCTATTACTTTCGACTGTTGGCATTTTTAGGTTGACCCAAATTCAACGACTATACATATTTTCGATTACCAAACATTACTTTGTTATATTTACAACTTAATATTATTATTTACCTAAACGCGTCAGAACAACCCTTTTTGATTGAAATTTAGTACAAATACCCAATTTAAATTATTCCCAAATTACGTCTGCCCTTGATTATTATGCTCAAGTAATTTACATTGGTTCAGTGTGTGTCAGGGTCCAAAAAAAAAACAATCAAAAAATTGTATGAACCTAAATATACACACAAACACACTCACATGTAGACATGTGCGCCTTTTCCCTTGCGATGTCGTCATATTTCCCAGAAAACAGCGAATGAAAATTGTAAGAACAAAAAAATATATATTCAGTCCATCATATTCTGCAGAGCAAATAAAAGCCCTAGCAACATTGTCACAGTTTTCGGCAGTCAATTTTCCGCTTTTTAATTTGCTTTATATTTAGTCTTCGCTCATCAGCTGACATTGGCGTCTGTCAACCAGCGCTTGACCCTTTTCAATTTTCTCAACTATCTACCTATGACCACGTATATGTGTGTGTAAGTGTTTGTAACATTGTTTCTTGCCGTGTACGACTACCTGCACCCACACCTCCCACACCCCAGCACCACTTGTCAAGTGTCCACTCAAGCAACTTCCACAATCTGTCGCTTCACACGTCGCCATTTGGTCACTCGTTGGCATTTTGAATCGTTTTTACAAACCAATTTCAGTGTTTTCCCCCTCGCCTCTCTAGTTCTCTATTGTTAAATACATACACATACATACATGGATTTATAAATATTTCCACATTTTATTTGCTGTTGGCAGGAAATTATTTTCTGATTTTGCGCTTCAAGTGCAGCCACCAAAGCAATCGCTACACAGCACTACAACAAATGCTCGTCCTACAACAAAGTCAATGTGAACGCGTGAAAAGCGCTCTAGAATTTAGACAATCCATGACAAAGGCTAGAAGGAAAACAATAACAAAAACAATGACAATGCAAACAGCACGAAGAAGTGCGAGCGGTGGTGGGAGAGACACACAGACAGAGAGTTGGTGACAAAAACAAAAGTGCCGACTTCTACAAGAATGGTGGCAGCGGCATAGTTAGCTGGAAATGATGGCGCATCCTGACACAATCGCTGTGGAATGAAGTTTGTGTGAAACTAAATTTGAAAATGCGTATGTGTGTCTACTCCTGATGTGTTCTCTGCAGGAAAATTTCACGACTTTCGAAATAGTGCTGTACTGGCGCTTTTTTGGTCCACTTTAAGCAGTTTTCTTATGGAAGAAACTTACAAATTTTGAGGAAAGTCCCCTCTAAGAATTGCCAACTTCATTTATTTACGAACTAGTCTATTTCACAAAAATATTTTCTAATTTCGGAGAAATATGTGAATTATATCATGGGACTAACTCTGCTTCCGATTACTCGTGAGACCCTGAAGAATCCCATTTGGTTTGATTGAGACGCTTGTCTCATGTGATGTCAAAAACTGCTAGGTATTGATAGAAGTGACCGTTGGTTATCGACAAAACGCCTAGGGCCCACCACAAATTTATTGAGGCGACTAATATCTATTCCAGCCAATTCGCCGGGTTCGTAAAAATAAGGCAGCCCAGCTGCTTCAACCTTAGTCTGGCGAAAGCTTGACAGATACTAGATACTTTTATCTCATCTTCCTCCCTGCATCTTAGACAAGTTGCGTCTTTAATATTTTTACCAGACAAGTTTATTGAGAAAGTAACTGAAAGCTCCCTATCAGCGAGCTCAAGATCTGTATAACAGCACTGCTATCAGAGTGGATGGATGCTAATCTCTCTGCGGCTTCCGCTTTAAAGACACTACAGAGTTGACTGAAAGCTTCCGACAGAAGACTTTACCTCGAACTTTCCCCTTGAGCTGCGGTACATCCGAGAAAATCTAACTGAGTTGCTTCTCCAGCGATTCCGCTGTACTGACACATCCCTCGGAGGAATGTGCGTGGTAGATGCTGCTAGGAGTATGTTCCGCAGTGTATTAATTCATGTTGGTATGCATCGAATTGAGAGTGGATTACGGAATGTTCCTCTCTGGGATACTTAATACGTCCAGTCGTCCAAAAGTCTGAATACAACCTTGGCAGCAATGCATCTGCCGACTATGTACAAGGGTTCCACATATAGAATGTCATGTCACTGATGCCAATGAGAGCCGCTCGTTGAGCACGATCTAGTATTGGTTTAACTAAAGTCTTATAAAGTCACAGCACAACTTTTGGTGAAAGACCCCACCGCCCAATAACCGCTTTACAAAAATAGAATGCTTTCTTCGCCTTAGCTTTCAATACTGGATGACGGTCAAGTACGTAATCACACTAAATATTCTGGTACTCCGTAGAGTTCTTATCAATTTCTGTTAGCTTAAACCGATACAAAATCCTCCAAATTACTCTAGTCACCCTACCGATTCCCATTTCCCAACAGCATAAGCACACACAATTATTTATAGATTTCGAAATTTCTCTGTTAACCACTGCACGAAAGTTCGACGTGTCGTTGCCACTCAATGCTTAACTTATTTCGCAGCAGCTACGGTATCTCGCTCCGCCCTCCCTTGGGCAATTTGCTAACAAAAATGTGTAAGTGAGAAATGCCAACAACAACAAAATGTTTAAGTTTTCTAACTTATTTTAGACGATTTGTTGTAGTGGTGTTTGTTATTGCTTTTGCAGCCGCTACTGGCGCGACTGTTGCAGCAACATTTCGTATGCAAGCAAAAGTTTCACTGCGATAATATGACAAAAATCGAGGAAACTGAAACTTTGGCACAAAACACATAACCGAGTTGATCCCACAAAGCTGCAACATATTGCCAAGAGTACTGTGCTAAACAAGCGCTTACAAATATATGTACATATATGTACATATATAGATATAGATAAGCAACTAATATTTAAAATGTTATAAAAGCAAGCGAGAACAACAAAAATTATTGTCGAAAAACTTCATCAGCGGTATTGAGTTCAGTCGAGAGTATGTTCAGTGGTTTTTCTGCTGCTTTTGGCAGCTAAATTCAAATTGAAATGATTTTCTTTTTGCATTAATGACTTACAGAATTTTATGGAATTGACGAAATATAGTATTTTAGAAGGTAAAAAACTTTAATTTATTTTTATAAGTATCAAGGAGTTTAATACTCAGAAATAACAGCATTAAGTACTTGTGGTTTTCAGAAATTAACTAACCAAAAATATTCATATGTATTTCCCTATTATTGAGAATGCTGTTAATTTGTTTGCCAGTTTTAGGTTCAAAACTGACTAACAGCTGTCAGCTGTACTAAGGTGACAATTTGAAACTCTTTTCTATCAAAAATACAATATCTATTCATGCTACTCTTTAGGGGTTACATGGGTTTCCTCGGATAAAAAAGGCCTTTTTTCAACAATTTTTTTCTCATTTGAAATATGATATATTTATTTTTTTTATTGTTACAAATTTAAACAATTAACAAAGAAATTCTGAAATTTTTGGAAGAAAATATTTTGAACCATTACGACGGTGACCCTCGGAGGAAAGATGCGCCCGCGTATGCATGATAACTCCTTAAGATCATCTGAAGTGAAACCTTCACTTAGAACTTGGACGAAGGAAAAAATCTGAAAATTGGGTTTTAGGCAGACATTTTCACAAAAAATATGAGAATTTCGCGACAGTTTTTTTAATAGTTGTAATCGAAAAAAATCCTTCATCCAAAACTTTAAATGTTGTATCTCAAAGACCTGTGTAAAATTTCATGAAGATCGACTGAATAGTTCTTGAGAAATCTTGCCAACATACTTCAAAAACACAGTGTTAACTTAGCTAACTTCGAGCGCACAAGTTCTCAAAGCTCGTAATTATTACTCGGATCAACTTAAAAATTAAGGACACTATCCTAGATTTATAAAAGTTAATAAGACAATAAAAATCAATTTTTTGAAACCCATGTAACCCCTTAAGTCGCATATTCCTAAATAGAGAATAAAGATCTCACATATTAATTCTGCAAAAAGAACTTTTTCTGCAGCGGGATAGAGCCGAATTAAATCGAAGGCGCTACAATAAGAAATTGGAAAGATTTCTCAGATCGGGGATACTCCTTTATTAACTATTTTGAAAGTACGGATAATCGAGATCTAACCTTCTCATTCAACTGAAATTTATAACAGTAAGTGAGCAACTTAACCGTATAGGCTCGGAAGATATGAGTCCATATGGAAAGATTAATACTTTCAACGCCTAATGAGAATCTTTTTTCTAACATCCGGCTATAAAGAGACCTAATAATTCAGTATAGTAAAGCCTTATAACCGTCTAGTCCTTCTACAGGCAGTCAATGTAGAATACAGCAACGAATACCAGCAAACAGTGGCCTTATCCTTCCTACCGATAGGTAATACTTCACCACCTTCTGAGGTATGTCGATTAAGTCTACTGTTTGAACTGTTTTGTCGCCTCTGGTGTGTGAAGATCCACGTTTAGTCGAGAATTGCATGTTAATGCAGATGTACCGATGTACTCAGTCATTAGGTTGGTATGGGGATTCGCTGAACTGATAAAGGTTTAGATGTTAACGGCATGATCTCCACTAGTTGGAATGCCGAACAGTTAGGGTCGTTTGCGCAAGAATTATTTAGGCGGCGAAGGCGTTTTACTGGGAATTAGGGTTCGTTTTTGTATGAGTGGTGTGTGTATCTCATGCGTGGTCAACAGCAGTATGGAGGCTCAACTGGTAGTAGTTTCAGTTTATAGCCGTCTGAGCGAGGACTTAATTCTGGTAAACCGGGGGGCTGTGGTTAAAACCCGAATGTGGGAAGCACTGACGTTTTGTCAATTGAATGTGGAGTTGCATTGCAACCAGGTGCCGGGCCCAAAGTACGGCAGAGGTTTTAGATGAACCTCGAACCCTACCGAGGTAGTTAGTGCGTCCATTTCACACTGCCAATTGGTCCATTTTCAGGGCGCTGATCAACGCATTGAATTGATCTGCTGTGCTCTTAAGCGCCGTGGGGTAAGGCTGTCGTCAGCAGGTACCCACGCTAAACATACCAGACGTCGTCCATTAGTCTGTACTTACGCGAAATAAGATCAGATCACTATAGCATATAGCTACTAGACACACTAGTGGATCTGACTGATCAAAATTAAGTTGATGTATGGAATCCTTTGTATTTCAGTCCAGCCGAAGTTAAATCTTTTTCTTCTTCATTATTTAGCTGGAAATGAAGATTATTGTTATCTCTTCCTTTTGAAGCTTAAAATTTAAAGGGGAAGCATTAAGTAAAACAGAATAAAGAACAGCAAACAAAAGGAGAATTCATTTTCCAGTAGTTTTACTAAAAAAGAATTTTAAAATTAGATTGTGCTCTTGTCACAGAACTTTAAGAAGCTAAGTTACATTCAAACTTTTAGTAAGTATTTTCTATTGTGTGCCAAAATATAAAATATGCTACATTAAAAATATAATTACACACACATACATATATTCACATACAATTTTACATACATAGAAAACTTAAACGCAGAAATCTTACAAATCTAGAAGACAATTCGTTGCGGTCTCAACTCAGGCGCACACAACTGCTACATAGCTATTTGCTGTCGGATGTAAGTAAGTATGTTTGTGTGTTTATGTTCGCTTCGTGAGCACCAAAAAATATGACAGAGCTGTTGTCAAGAAAATTCTCATGTAACCAAGTGATATTTCACATTCAGCCACGCCAACGAAACCGCAAAATACAAATATTCAAAAGTAACAACAACAACAACAAAGTAGCTTATTTATATATAAAAATATATACTACAGCAGCGCCGACAGGCAAAAAATTATTTTTAATATAAAAATAAAATTACAGTTACATTGTAGAAATACGCTAAAATACCCAACAAACCAGCAGCAAGGAAAAAAGGCGAACAAAGTTCAACAAAAAACACGAAACTTATGATTTGCCATTTTGCAATTGTTTAGCGTTGTTGTTGTTGTTGTGTGTGCGCGATTTTCACATCGCTGCAATTGTGATAATTTCTTTGCCAGCACTTTTGGCACATTATTTCCTTGTTGTAAGCGCAAACGCTTTTATGTCGCTTACAATTTACAATGCTGTTGTCGCGCAAGCACTCACAAGCATACACACACACTGACAAATATATAGATGCACATAATTTTACTGCAAACCTAAGAACTTGTAGATATTTTTTTACGCATATAAATGTGTGTATGTGTGTATTTAGGTGGGGATGCAAATGTTTTTGACTGTCACTGCAGCTGCTGATGCTGTTAAGCGTAGCGTAAGAGTATGCAACCCTGTAGGGAAAAAGGGCGCGTGCGAAAATCTACATCATTTTTTGCAAATATATAATAAAAATATTATACGTGATAAAAAGAAACCCCAAGCAAATATAAAGTTCAATATTTTAGCGACTTTTGTTCAATGTGCCACAAGGGAGCTTGCACATGTGTGTGTATTTTGTACGTTACATGGCAAAATATATAAAAGTCAGAAACGGGTTTACTTTTAAAGATAGTATATTTGGTATACAACCGGCAAAATTTTGCAAATTTCGGGATTGCTCGATATTTCGGGATCCCGAAGTTTGTCGGTACCAAATTGTAAATTATATTTCTTTTATTTATTAAATCAAAGTTTGATTGTATATTTGGTATGCAACCGGCAGAATTTTGCAAATTTCGGGATTGCTCAAAATTTCGGGATCCCGAAATTTTTCGGTACCAAATTGTAAATTATAATTTTTTTATTTATCAAATCAAAGTTTGATTTTTCGTTGCACTCTAAATGGCATTTCGGGATCCCCAAATTTTTCGGGAACAATTTGTTTTTTTTTTTTTTTAATTTATAAAATCAACGTTTGATTGCTTCGCAGAACTCTAAATGGCAATTAAGCTATTTTACCAGATTGTAAACATACGAATCCCGAACGCGAAAACCTAAAACTCAAGAGCACCGCGTGAGCGGTTTGGAAAGCAAATTGAAAAGTTTTACAATACGATTATGCTCCCTGTGTATGGAGCTTTGGATGGATTGAATTATAGTTCTTTACTTCGGGATCTCAAGTACACACACATACATACTTTAAAACTGTCATAAAAATGTAAATGCGGAAAAAAATAAAAATACATATCCTCATAGCCGTCAAAAGTGAGGGAAATATGAATCCCGAAACTTCGAGATTCCGGATTCGAGATTACTTGAATTCCTTGCCAAAAGTAATTAATTCAAAATGAAATATACTCGTACTTAGAATAACTAAATTTGAATGCAATGCGAATCCCGTAATTTCGGGTTTCTAAATTCGGGATATTTGAACCCACTGTCAATTAAAAATTCAAAAAACAAACTTTAAGATATATTAAATCCAAATTCTTTACTTCGGGATCCTGAGTACACATACTTCATGTATGGTCATGAGGATTAAACTCTAAAAAAGTAATGAAAGATCTTTAGAATAAAAAAGTTAAATCTGAAAGAAAATATGAATCCCGAATAATAGTTACAAGTAAATAAACGCATCTTTGCAAAAAATGTATTGAAAATTATATATGAAAATGAAGATTATGGATAACATCATCACAAATCTACAATACATACATACATACAGACATAAATAAAAGGATATGAAGTATATATATTTGGGCACTAAAATTTTTCGTCCTCTTACAACCATACTGATTTCTTTCGATTTCCCCTTTTAGCCATTATTTTATATGTGCATGTGTTTGAGAGTATTTTTCCCCCTTTTTTCAACGAATTTTGCATTTCTTTCTTTCTCTTATTACTATTTTTCTGCTCTTGCTTTCACTTGTCCTATAGCCTTTCAGCTTACATATACATATACCGTTACCGTATATTGCTATTGTTCTTAAGGAGCGCACTTAAGTGCGACGAGACTGTTGCTTAAGTGACCGCCAACCGACGAGCGTCGACCGCCAGGCCGCAGGCTTTCTCCTTCAAGTGACTGCCACAGAAAACTTTAGTAAATAGAATTGAAATTATAACAATGGTTAACAACAACAACAACAACAACAACAGCAATGGCAACACAAATGAGATTGTATGGGAAAACTATTGTGGCCACAAAAACAATGCTGCCTTGTTGTTGCTTGCTAGTGAGCGTAAATTAGTAAGCGCAGAGCAAATGAAGCGGAATATCTTTTTTTGCTTTTGTTTTCGAAAAATCTAAAGTACTTTTAATAACCCAATCAAGTATTTACTGTTTATTTTACTTGTTGAATTTCGCGAATTCTGTTTGTTGTTGCTGGCAGTATGTGGTTGGCTGGTCGGGCTGCTTGTCAGCGTAGAAAATTGCTAAAGTTTTTACATTAAGACAAACGCGCGATTGAAACAACATTAACTGAAATTGTTATAAAAAGTTGGCGGAACGAGAGAAATAGCTTTAAGAATATATGCTTTCAGTTGGTAATGAAGACATTAACCAAGTGGCATAGCGTTTGCATAAAGGCGGAACTTTAGTAAAAGTAAAGTGAGAAGGCTTCAATGAATGCCGTTGCTTTTAACAAAGACGGTAATGTTTTAACGTTCTACATTAATAGAAACAGGCTGCCAGATAGCAGAACTTTTCTTTCGAAAACTCGTAACGCCGACTCATCAGCTGTTGTCATCATCATTGCCTGTGCACCATATAGTGACTTGTAGAATTTGGATTTTGTGCATCGGGAGAGGACTTTACTTCTCAATTGCTTACTCAGTCCGAAGTAGCACCTGTTGGCAAGGGTTATTCTCCGTCGTTGGTGAGAATATCTAGTTCATACATAGCTCTATAAAGGTAGCTGCTTTTCATGCAGTCAAAAGCAACTATGATATCAACGGAGAGGTGGTGTGTGTCGATTATTTTTTCACGGGGTTTTTCTAAGACTTCGCGCATGGTGACTTTCTGTTTAGTTGTTGATTTTTCAGGCATAAAGCCACACTGATAAAGTAATATGGTTCCAATCAGTTTGTTGACGGTGGGCCTTAATATTTCACACAGTACGCTCGATAAACATAATGAACTTTACAAAAAGGTTTTCTGTAAAGCATTTCAAGAATCTTATCCGGTTGGCTGTTAAATACCAATTGCTAAATCTACGTTATAAAAGGTCAGTCTGCCTGTCATCGTAGCACACCATGATTTTTACTGCAGTACGGCGATCCAACTTCAGTTTCTTTGCAGCTCACGTCTGCTTGCTACTTGCACTTTTAACGTGTCGTGAGGTCCACCAAGCCCCAATTTTCCGTCTTGCATCTCTGTCTTACCCATATTTCCCGTCGTCTGGTCTCCAGCCTACCATCCCTTGTTAAATGTAACTCAGGTGCTTTTTCACTACCTCTAACGGAGGGAGGACCGTGTCCTCGACCCAGACTCGCCACAGACACTATCCGATTTTAATTTGGTTCCGACCTAGTTTTAGCCACATCCGCTTTGTTTATTTTAATTTAAATATTACTATTTGTTGAATTCCACTCAGAGCCGCAATGCAGGTCCCGGATGGCACGTTTAATGGTCCCAAGCTTATCTCTGTTATCCTGCTGTCTGTCCCTTATGGGTTACTGCATTCAGAGGAGACGAGTACAAAGAGAAATTTCTCTCAACCTGCACCTAATACATCAATAAAATGATGACAGGACGATAACGTTCTCTGAGACCAGTCAGAATTTTCACAGTACAAAAGTAGCCTCAGCATTAGCGCGCCAGTCATTTCTACAGATCTCACATACTCAGGTAAATAAATGCCTCGACTACGAGCCCAGGGTTCAACTAAATCTCTAACTTCAGTATTAAACATAGCTTATGTCAGATTCTCGGTCACAGATCCATTAGAAGTTTTACTGTAGAAGACTAATCAAATCAAAGCTCCTTAAAATTTGTGCAGTACTTCTTGAGTTATAAATTATTTCACTAGCCGAACTTAATTTTATTTATTTACGAACTTCATCTTCTAAACAAAAAAATCTGTTTAATTTCAAAACTTGCGCAAAAACCGAGTTCATTCATGCCAAAACAAAAGATTGTAGAAAATTTCGTACTATTTTACACGAAAAAAACTTTGCGCTTACAGGTGGTACAAAAGCTTACCTCGATTTCAGTTTAAGCCAACTTTTCGCATACCATTCATTGCTTTCGGAAAACGTTGTATATGTTTTTATTTCTGCCTTCAGTTTCACTATTTCTTTCAACTATTTTCTATTTACTTATTAAATGCACGCACTTTGGCATTTCCGCCATTATAAGTGCTCGAACATTCAGAACTTTTGCAATTATAATATGCTTGCTTTATGTAAATACATGAATTGGTATATGTATGTATGTATGTGAGAGAGCATGGAAATGCTTTTCAGTGCGCTCTGACGTCTAAGCGATAATAGTTGTAACTCTGCGTGAGTGTATGTGTGTATGTGTTGAAAGAAACCACCGCTTGGTGATGCCGCGAATTAGTTACGAGTGACTGTATTGCATTTACCGAGTTCTAAATGTGGGTGTCTGCGTCATGCTGAAGGTGGTAAATAGCGATAAAAAAAAGAGTTAACAGTTAGTCTCTGCCCACAAATGGGTTATTAAGGTAGTGAATTAAAGCAAAATAGAAAGTCAAATGAAAAGGCGCATTGAGTTAAAGAGTAAATAAGCTAAATATTATGGCGATGAATTATGTCTGCTGATGGAGGGGGCATATGCATGTGTTAATATGTGTGTTTATTCGTGAGTAATAGCAGTCACCGTTAATGTGTGTAGATTTTTCTGTTATCTAGCCGCACTTTATGTATTTCTATTTTTATTTATACCTTGAACAGGTAACACATAGAAGGAGATGTTCGAAGTCTTATAAGGAGCTGAGTCGATTTGGTTAATGTCGGTTTGTACGTTCCTCTGTACATATGCGAGCTACTTAGTTCCTCATTTTTTGAGGTATCGATCTGAAATTTCGTACACATCACTTAGACTGAAAGAAGTTGCTCATTTGTCGGTTTCGCTTATATCGGACAATTATAGCATTGAGATGCCATGCAAAGCGACCTATCAAAATCAAGTGCTTGTATGAAAACTTTTTTATTTTATCAGATAACTTCACGAAACTTGGCATGGATTGTTATCTAAGGCAACGCTACAATCTCAGGACAAATTGTTAAGATCAAACTGTTGTAGCATATAGTTGCCATACTAACTGAACAATGAAAATCAAGTCTTTATATGGAAAACTTTTTTATTTGACAAGATAGCTTCCCCGAATTTTGAAAATATTATTTCCAAAGGTAGCGGTAAAATATCCGAAAAAATTATTCAAATCGGATCACTAAAGCATATAGCTGTCATGCAATGTGACTAATCGAAATCAAAATAACGATTTTTTATACCTTTTTAATCGATAATTTTATAAATCCACCCGTGTGGGGTATTAAAGCTTAGATGTAGCAGAAGCAAACGGTTTGTTTTTGTTTTTATATTTTGTATTCATAAATGCGTGCTTGTGTTGTCTAAAAAAACATGTATGTATGTAAGTGCGTCTATATGTTCATACCTGTATATATGTTTTGTTATTATTAGTTAGTTAAATGTTTACCACCTACGCATTATGGCAGGTAAACACGTCTTGTTGCATGTAAATAAAATTAAATGTACTTTCCTGTTTCTGTTTTCTTTGTGAACTTTTTATTTGTTTCTGTATTTATATTTATTGTTTATATATTGTGAATGCGATGGTAATCAAGGAAATTACTCATACGCCGTGTCACACGCTGTGGCCTGAACTAATTTGACTGTTTTTCTAGTGTATGTTGGGAAGTTAGGCGGAAATAGGTTAAGTAATATGGGCAGGTTAATAATGATATGAAATTAAATTAATAATAAATGGTGTGATTTAAGTGATAAGCATGAAACAGTTAGGCCCGAAAATTTAATCATTGAAAATGCAAGTAAATTTCAATAACAAATCGCACCATATTATATTAAAGAAAAATTAACTTCGTTAGATTTTTTGAGTTAGTATTCATAGGGCTATATCAACTCGCAAGCCAGAAAAAATGAGTTTTCTTATAACCTTCAGAAAAATTACATTTTTCATGCTTTTGATCAGTAAGTTTGCATGGCAGCTATATGCTATAGTAGTCCAATTCTTCAAAGATTAAAGCAATACCTTAAATAATAACATGTGGTAAATTTCATGATGATACCTTGTCAAATAAAAAAGTTTCCCAAAGGAGGACTTGAGTTGGATCGCTAAGTTTGTATGGTAGCTATATGTTATAGTCGTCCGATCTGAACAATTTCTCGGCAGATAATGTTGTTGCCTTAAACAGTAATCCATGCGAAATTTTATGAAGAT
The DNA here is from genome assembly GCF_023373825.1 of Bactrocera dorsalis. Classification (NCBI taxonomy): domain Eukaryota; kingdom Metazoa; phylum Arthropoda; class Insecta; order Diptera; family Tephritidae; genus Bactrocera; species Bactrocera dorsalis. The sequence continues at coordinate 22,124,048 of NC_064304.1, read as the reverse complement.
ATCTTGTCAAATATCATAGTGTTCCATACAATAACTCCATTTTGATCGGTAAGTTTGTATGGCAGCTATATGTTATAGTCGTCCGATCTAAATAATTTCTCCGAAGATTATAGCGATAGCTTGAGTAATATTATATACCAAATTTCGTGACGATTTCTTGTCAACTAAAAAAGTTTTCCATACAAGGACTTAAGTAGGATCGGTAAGTTTGTATAGCAGCTATATACTGTAGTGATCCGATGCGAACAATTTCTTCGGAGATTGTGGTGGTGCTAGTCTATGCTAAGTTTCCAAAATTTTAGGACGATATCTGTCGTATATACAGACATATAGTACATGTTTCTTAGCTTTACAAAAACGCTTCACTTCAAAGATGAACTTATAATAATAAAGCTAAATTTTGTACCAGAAAATTATTTATAACAAAAGTAGTTGTAACTACAATTGGCACAATGCAGTTAAAATTTTAAGTGCATATCTTCTTCTTCTAAGTGTATATACCAATTTAAAAAATTCATACTCGGTAATAAAAAGTTTAAATCCAGGCGCTGCAGCTAACTGACCCAAGAGCTTCAGCAAATCAGCGAATTGAAAAAAAAAAAAAAATATTTTATTTTATTATTCGAACAATTGAATAATTCTTAAGAATCCTAAAGTGTACTTTTTACCACAAAAATCGATTTTTCAAAAATCCCAGATTGAGTTAAATCCTTAACTAGCTCACAATCAAGAATCAGAATAAAGAACCGTCTAATCTGAAAGCATTCATATTGAGTACGTATCAATGAAAACCAATATTTACAGTTAACAAGTAATAATAGCAATGTCCGACGGCACTCGAAAACAGAAGCGTCGAATTGACAGTGGCGAGTGAGTGTCTGATCTAATCGCTGTGTAAACTAGACAAATTGTGGCAAATAAGCTTGCGCACAATGGAATTCCGCTGCCGTGTTATCGCTGCCGTCGTAGTCGTGCTTAATACGAGTATGCCAACACTCCAATGACTAAATTCCAAAAGCCGCAATGCCATAACGCCAGCGCCACAACAAGCGTATTTTCAAAAAACAATAACAAAAACAAAATTGTCGACGCCAATTGCAAATGTGTGCGTGTTATCTACAAAACAAGCGCAAAAGCGGCGGACAAACAGCCCACCCGCTGCCAAATACACCAGTGTATCTGTGTATGTACGCAGGACCCCGCTGTTCATGGCGCTTGTATTGGTGTAATGTGACGCCACGAATTGGTGAGTGTGACTGCGATATGAATCATCAACAGTTGTTTATAATGTGCAGTACTTTTTATTATTAATTCTCATATTGCACAAGCATGTGGATTTGTTTAAGTCAGCGCCTTTGTTGAGTACACATATTTAGAAGCCAACAGGTAAATGCGCAAACTGAATCACAAACAATGTGCATTTTAATAATCGGTTTTAGTAAGCAGCTCTGGTCAAAAACGATTTAGTTAATTTTTTTTTTTTGTTTTTTTGCATTTTTGTGAATACAAATTTTTAAGTATTATTATTAATAAAAATAATAAGCTCTGTACGATAACATATGCCTTTCGGGATTAGAGAACAAAAACAAATTGTAATTATCGTATTAATCCAGATCTAAAGTTGTAAAATATAAAAGCGCTAAAATGTATTATTAATTCCATTTTGTGGCCGAGATGAATATTTTAAATTACTATAGACAAGTTCAATAGCGCTCGTATGTCAAAACATTTTGAATATGTATAACATCAAGGATTTTTTATAGTATATCGAAAGCCGGAGTGCAGAACTTTTATTTGCTAAGCCTAACGTACTTTCAACTCAAGACTATCCCACGGAACTACCGGTTAAGTATTACTTCATCGGAAGAACAGGACATTTAAGTATCCTCTATTGTGCGAACTGACGGAGGCCTAATCTGTCAAAATAAGTCTCAGTTTTATCATTATGAATACTGACGTTTCGCTAACAGCTTTCTATTTCTCAGTCGACCCTCAGGAGACCCAGAAAATTTTATTCCTGCTAATCCTACCTGAACACATATTCGACCAGAGTGATACTTGCTATTCGCTTGCGCAATTTTACGATCCTCCTTAACAAACTTGGAGGAGTCACTGCTTTAATACTAACAATTTGCGGCTGGAACCAACGGAGCCTCTATTGGTCATCATTCTCGACAGAGCAATTTCAATTTTGTTTGCTTTACCAGAAAGAAGTATGTATATACTAGGTGTTCCTTAAATTTTAATTCGGAGTCCAATATTATTTCCAGATATTTCAGCTACGACTGTGAAGTTATATCGCACTCCCCTATAGTGAGCACTATTCCTTATTCCACCTTTCTGGTGCTTAGGAGCAATATCTTACAGTTCCGAATTTAGTTGAAATTAGTCAAGTAGTTTCCGGGATCTTGGCTATGAACTACCATAAAGTTGGGTGTTACAGTGCCCGGATTTTGTTCAAAGTTCTGTTTCCATCTAGACGGCAACTTCATAATACCCCCTCGTAGAAGCCCCACTTCTTATTTGCGAAGAACTCGAACAGCCACTTTTCACAAGCCTCTTTCGCCATGGACAGGAACAGATGGTAATCACTTGGCGCTATGTCCGGGCTATTTAGTGGATGCGATAAAATCTCTCAACCGAGCTCCCGTAGCTTCTGACGAGTTATCAACGAAGTGTGTGGTCTGGCGTTGTCCTGGTGGAACCCTAAACCCTACCCATTCTGGACGCTTTTGGTCGGTCGCCTGCTTCAAGTGGTCCAGTTGCTCGTAGTAGATGGTAGAATTAAGCGTCTGGCCATTTGGGAGCAGCTCATAGTCGATGATATCCCTTCTAATCCAAACAAATACACAGTAAAATCTTCCTGGCCGTCAATCTCGGCTTGGCCACTGTTTTGGACGATTCACCGGCCTTCGACCACGACCGTTTTCGCTTGATATTGTCGTATGTGATTAATTTTTGTCGCCAGTCACCAACCGCTTCAAAAATGGGTCGAGTTCGTTCCGTTTCAGCAGCATATCGCAGGCGCTGATTCGGTCCAGAATGTTTTTTTGCGTCAAATCTTGCGGCACCCAAACATCAAGCTTTTTTGTGTATCCAGCCTTCTGCAGATGGTTTAAAAAGGTTTTTTGACTAATTCCCATCTTCTGGGAGATGTCACGAGATGCCACATGCCGGTCTATCTCGCTGTTTTCCATGATTTGATCGTTGTCACAGGTCTTCCGCCGGCTCACTTATCCATGGTGTTGTTTTTACTCGCTCTGAAACGTCGAAACCATTCCTCCGCAGTTCGAAGTAATAGAGTAACATCCCCCAAAACACCATTAATCTCACGGAACGTTTCTCTAGCGGATTTGCCTTTAACGAAGGAAAACTTTAAAATGGTGGAAAGGAGATATTTGACAACCTAATGTTTCATTTTTATATGAGAAAAATGATTTGTTGGCGTAGCGATTGTCCGATACCGCCCATCTGCAATACCAGCATTCTCACAATGCCAGGGAACACATGTATCAAATTTTCTCAAAATGTCAAAAATCACGGACAGACATTTTTTTATATCATAAATGGCATTGAAGTATGTATCTGCATAAGAAAAGAAACAGACCTCACTTTAACCAAATTTGAGTGTTTTATCTTATTGTAATATCACGTCGTTCTTGTATGTAGACTCCTTAATCTATCATTTTTTCCATTTACACAAAAATAGAAAAAATTCGAAAATTATATTCTCTATATAAAAACAATTTTTAACTTAAACTTTTTTATAATCCTCTCCAAAAACATTTTTTGTGCTAAAGCAAGTTTTCAAATACCAATAAATAAAATATATAATATATAGACATTTATGTAATCTTAATTTCTGAAATATCTGGCAATCATATTTTTACAAGCCTTTTAGCCATAAATCTGCTTAATACAGCATTAATTCAATATGAGTAAATCGTTTTAATGTAACCGCAAAAAGTTAATAATGTTAATAAATTATACATAGGCATGTATATATGTAAATGTATGCATCAACACAATGACAGTCACATCTGTCTATTTAGAGCATTTTTCGACACCCCACGCTTTCAAATATTCCAATCTGTCATTGCATAATTTTTTTGATTTTGATTTTGATTTTTTTTAATTCATTGCCTGACTTTGCCGGCATAAAATCAAACCAGCTGATGGATGAACAAACGTACCACTGCCAATGTACGGAAATATTAACGCATACACACATATGTGTTTGAATGTGTGTGTGCATTTGCACCTATTCAGCTGAGATTATTGCACCCTCGATTGCAGTTATGACGCCAATAAATTAATAAAATTATTCGCTTTCATTGCGAACCTGCACCACCGCGTTTTATGCATATTACACACTCAAACATGTGTGTGTGTGTGTGGTTGTATGAGCGACTGTTGCACTCGCTTGTGAGGGGATGTGCGCGTACGAATATGGCCGGATCTCAAAGTGTTAATTAACCGTTGAGTGTGTCAGTCGATTGCATTTAGTGGCACAAGTGCGCTTTTGCTGCATTGCTTTTGCGTAAATTAAAATTGCAGCGATAAGGCAAGCACTCACACACACACACACACTCACAACACATATAGGCGCAAAAATATCTGTGCGATTGAGCGGTTTGCATGTGTGCGATTTTCCATTTAATTGCAATTATGGTGAATCACATGCAATAATTGTGTTATAAGCAAATGAAATACTCACACCTGCTTATCCGCGCTGGCGAAAGCACTTAAGTTCCCCTCATGATTGTAATTGTGCTTTTATGAGATGTTGCAAGCATCATTTTTGCATTTTCATTATAAGCACTTATTGAAATTTTGAGTGCAAAATTGGTACTATTTTAATATTCATTACATTTATGAAAGAAAATCGATGAGGCAATACTCATATATACAATTCATAACATATATTTCTTATGGTGTAATAATATAAATAGTGAGACGTTGTTCATAATTTTAAAATCTTTAATTTATTCTTCTAAATGTATGTCGTGCGTTTCAAAGGATTCCCCCTTTACCCTAATACACTTGTGCCAAGATTTTTTCCAATCCTCGAACAGCCTTCAAAGCAAGTAGCGATTCAAAACTAATGCCTTCAATTGACTCAAAACAGGTTCCCCAGAGCGGTCGTTTGAGTTTGCTGAATAGCCAGAAGTCACATGGAGTTACCACAGGCAAAAAGTCACGAAGAATCAATGTAGTACTGGACAGTCCCTTATCATTGTGCAAAAACAAGGTGCTGTCGGCCCATAATTCCGTCCTCTTTTTACGAATAGCTTCACGCAAACGACGGATAACGCTCAAATAGAAATTCTTATTGACAGTTTGGCCGGTTGAAAGGAAACCACACCCCGATAATCGCAGAAAACCTACAACATAAGCTTGATTTTTCACCTAGTTTGACGTGATTTTTGCGGCTTCGGCTCATCTTTGCTACAATACTCGTCCGATTGGTCACCTGTTTGCGGGTCCTAAGCTTAGATCCAAGACTCATCCTCAGTAATAATACGATTCATGACATCCTGCTAGTCGAAAAGCATTGTTTCACGCGACGCTGTTTTTCGAAAAAATTTTGTAATTTTGGTAGAAATCGAACTTTTATTTTTCATATGCCAAAATGATCTTTCAAAATAATTTTGACTTTTTCTTCCGATATTTCAACGATGCCAGTAAAACTCTGAGTGTTAATTGTTGATTCTCAGACACCAATTTCTTTTTTTATTGACGTGCTGATCATCAGTTCATGTTGATGTCTGTCCTGGACGCCAACGTGTTCTCGACACTTTTTGAATAATTTTTTCCAATTATAAACACTTGCTCGCAACAAACAATTATCACCGAAAGCCTCTTTCAACATTCTGAATGTTTCGACACCAGAATATTGATTTGGCACACAAAATTTAATGGAATTTCTTTGTTGAATAACCTCACTCATTGCAAAAATCGTCGGATGCATTTAATGTACTTTAGAAAAACAAGCGTATACTAAACACCAATTATTATTTTGATATGACATTTGGCTATTGATGTCACTGATAGTCATACAGATACTAATATAGAATTTTTTAACAAGCAGATTTTCGAGCGAAATTTAAATTAAAAAGTCTTACTATTTTTTGCCCACAATAGCATATAGCACGTGACTTTAAATCGTACCAAAGAGATATAAAGCATCACATGATCGCATGTGCTGAATCAGATCACAGATCACAATACCTAGTCGAGATATCGTATGACGGTTGTACCTCATTCCATTGACTAGCCTAATTATTACATATGTGATATCACATCACATCAAATATTAACATCACATCGCTTGATCGCATGTGCTGAATCAGATCACAATACCAAGTCGAGCTATCATATGACGGTTATGCCTCATTCCGTTGACAAGCCTAATTATTACATATGTGATATCACAACACATCAAATATTAATATCACATCGCATATGCTGAATCAGATCACAAAATCAAGTCGAGATATCATATGACGGTTATGCGGTTACATATGTGATTCCACATCACATGATCACATGGTGACAACCAGACCACATAAAACAATCCGGATAACATATGACGGCCGACCCAGTGAGCAGAAATCTGTTTTTAAGCAGGTGACTCTAAGTCACATCAAACAATGACATCACATCACATCGACATATACGACAACACAAGTACATAGTTTCATATGATGTTTTTCATTACAGCGCACACAAAGTAAACAATGTTTACTTACTTACATTATTTCATATCATTGATTTGTGGTATATTTTGAAATATTTCATACTATCTTCGATTTATCCATTAGGATAGCATAAGTGCGGCAATAAACAGAAAGGCATTATGGGAAAATGTGTCGAAGTATTTTTAGTTTCACAAAAATAGCACACACACGTGCTCCATGCAACCATTCAAGCAGAAATTATTGCATTTGCCATATGTTCATATGTATGTATTTGCCATTTAGCAAACAAAATTGTTTTCAAGTATAAATAAATTTATGAATACATGTGTACTTATAAATAACATAAGTCAATACAAACTGGACTTCGAGTTGAAATGAGTTTGAAAGTAATCAAACTCACATAATACTAACAATGTCAGCTGCATATTTGTCATTGGAAGAAAGGAAAATTGTGCAAAAAGTTTATGGAAGTACATAGCTCCAAACTTTGCTTATGACTTTTTAATTTATTTCGGAAATCATTTTATTTTCTTCATATTTAATTTACCTAATTTCACCAAGTTAGCGATAGGACGTTTTAAAAGAGCTTGTTTCAAATTTCGTTTCACTTTTTAAATTAAAGAAAGTTCGAGTTAACGTCAAACATTGAGCGATGGTAATCATTCCGTTTTTGGCTTTAAATTCGGTCTGAATCGTGGCTTGATGCGATGGTGCATTATCGTCGTGTTAAATCCATGGATTTTCATCCGCAATTCTGATCGTTTTCGACGGATATTCTAACGCAAACGTCTCAATATAACCAAATATAACTCCTTATTGACCGTCTGTCAGCTTTATCGGCACGAATCGCGCAGGAACGCGTTTTTTTTCATTCCCAAAATATCCACCAAACTCATTCGTTCGGACTCCCGAGAGATGTCGAACTCTCTTGCCATCTCTCTAACACTTGACTGACGACTTTCAAGCACCAGATCCTTCAATTTTTGGATAGGTCGAAGGTCGTCCAGAACGAGCCATGTTTTCAACGATTTCCTGACCGTCTTTGAGGCCTTTTCCAACATTCGCAACGATTCCACACACGAAATTTGGTTATACAATACAAAATTTAAGGCAAATGCTTTGTTTAGAGTTTTTATCCAATGTAAAAATTTAAATTATAATTTCCGGGTTCTCTTTTGTTACAATGTATTCTTGACAATAACTAACAGTTTTTGCTTCAATCTGAGTAAAGTTTTCACCTCACTTGAACCAAAGTATACCCACACCTTTTAATTTGCTCAACACTGTACTTGCCTATTTAAGAATAAAACGGTGTGAGTGGAGAATTTACAAAGTTTAAAGTACATATTTGTTCTTAATTTATAAATAAACTGTCGTACGTGTGTATAACGGTGTATAATTTTAGAAGCGATGAATGAAATACGAGTATCGATTGGCATTTTAAATGCCCACCTGAGTGGCAACAACAAATGTAACAAACGAAGCAGAAATGCAGCATCTGGAAAATGACAGATATTCAAGAAAAACATACAGACATATGTATATCTATATATATTAATATATATAAATACTAAAGTTTACAAGCACATATAAGTACACACTTACATTGGGTATATATAAATATATACCTGCATACAAATGAAAAACTGCCACATATATAACGGTATTTATTTGCATTTTATTGCTACAGTTAAGCATTTTTATTGGGATATCAACTATTGAAAGAGAATATTCATTTGACATTTATTTGCATATCGAACGGCTGCTCACTGAAGTGTGCGTAAATGCATGCGCACACACATATACATATATGCACATGCATACACATGTGTTTGTGTTGTGGTAAGTGAAACAATCAACGGAAACATTTAACTTTATATACACTTATTCATGGCATATTGAAAGAAAATATGAAAATCTTTTATTATTACTATCATCAACATTATTTTTAACCTAAATTATAAGTATCACTGCTGCTTTGTTAGCATATTGGCAAACTAGTACCATGAAAAATTTAGAAAAATCACGAATTTTACGAAAATTAAAATAGCTTATAAAACTACATATGTGTTTTTTTTTTGTTTAATTAAAATCTGATAGCATCAAAGTTTATAAAAAGATCTTTATCTTCGTTTTGATCGATCAGTTTGTAAGGTAGTTGTAGCAGGCAATTTAAAACTTCACAGTAAAACATCTCCTTCTGGCAGACCCTCAAACTTTTCGATATCATTTTTGTAGTATGATTTGTTCTTTTGCTTCGAAATAGGACTCAGCTTCACCGATCTCCTCTTCATTCGATGAAAATTTCTTACCAGCGAACATTCTTTTGAGACCTGACAACAGAAAATATTCGCTGGGACCAGATCTGTAGAATATAGTGGAGGAGGGAGCAATTCGAAATCCAGTTCATGGCTCATTGCCATAGTTTTCACTAACTTATAACACGTAATTTTGCTTTGGTTAAACATCACTTTCTTTTTCTACAAATATGACCGTTTTTCGTTAATGTCATATACGTAATAATCGCTATTGATGGTCCAACTTTTTTCAAGGTAGTCAATAAAAATTAATCCATGCGCATCCCAAAATGCAGACGCCATAACCTAGGCTAGGCGATTCTTGTGTTTTTCCACATTTTGGAGCAGGATTATAGTGTGCAGTCCACTCAGGTGACTATCGATTGTACTTCGAAGCGATGGATGATGTTGAAGCCATGTTTCATTCATTGTCACATATCGACGCAAAAACTCGGGTTTATTACGTTGAAACATCTAGAAACACTGCCCGGAATCATCAACTCATCGTTGTTTTCGGTCAAAACACACAGAGAGAGATTTTACATTTGATGTACTACATATATATATGTTATACACTTTTAGTTGATAACTTTATAGTGTCTGCTATATCGAACAACTGCACTTTTGCGGTCATTTCATCTCCTCCAAAGTAATCCACTCATTCTGCAATACACTTATCCCAACGAATTTTCCAGTCATCAAAGCACTTGGAAAAACCCTTCGTCGTGATGGACGTGAGAGCCTTCTTCTATTCAGCTTTTATATACTCAATTGAGTCAAAACGGTTTCCTCGGGGTGGTCATGTGAACTTGCTGCATAGTCAGAAGTTACACGAAGGTAAATCAGGCGAATGCGGTGGTTGCGACACGATATTAGTTGAAAATGTGGCGAAATGATCACGAATTATCAATGCAATATGAGATGGTGCATTACTTCTATGTTCAATAAACTCAGACATGATAAAAATCGAAGAATTCATTTTTAGAGCCTCACAAAACGACGCATATTTCAAATACTGATAAATATTTTGACGTGAAATTTAGCATAGATGTCACTAACAGTACCACCAACTTACAAAACACACGCGAAGTATAAATTAAAAATTCACCTTTCAATATGATCACAGTGGTATACTATATGACTTACCTAAGACACTTCAACTTTCAATTCGCTTTTCAAATAGTCGTTAAACATGGACAAATATCCTTATAGAATACACATACTCAGGTGAGGAAGAAGCTTTTTTCAAAAACTAAACTTTGGTCTAAAAAATAAATATTATAATATCTGTTATTTGCTTAGAATGTCATGAAACGTTGTTCTTTTCAGTCTGCACCTGCTATTTCCAGTCTCTCCCAGTTGTCGGGCTTCAGGGTTTACGTGATTTTATAACATTGTGGCATGTTTCAATGCCGTATCGTGAATGACTTCCCGAACCATTTTTATGTGAAGATCACGATGTAGATCTGAATTTCGTTGGCGCCACAGAGCATTTACAATTTTTCGGAATTTTTTTCGGATTAAAATCACAGTCACAAAATCACAGTCGTAATCAATGTCAACTCTAACACTTTCATCTCTGAATCATTTAATTCTTTTCCAATATTTTCGTCAGTAGTTTGCCCCATTCTCATTTTGTTAACTTTGGTTCTAAGCTCTATTATTATTTACCTTTATTTTTTCCTTCTCCATTTATATTTAAACTTTTATTTCATTTATTTTTTATAATTTTGAATGCCTTGTGGGTTTAGAGCCGTGTAATTGTTTATGAAATTCTACGAAAGCTAAAGCCGAAACGGTATTATGTGCTGGTAATGTAAATAAAAGAGCAGCCAAATTGTGTTGGAAACGTAAATAAGCCGTAAAATAGCCTAAATAAAGAAAAGGAAGTATGTATATGTTGGATTCTAATTGAATGTAAAACCTCACACCTCTAATGAACGACCATTAAATGTTCCTTTGTTTTTCACAACGGGTTTCTTTTTTTTGTTTTTTGTATGTACATTTGTAAATGTACTAATTCACAGTGTTCTTTTAATTAATTCCATGTGTAGCCGATTTTTCTATCCAAATATTTATGAGAGCCAAAGTCGAAACTAAGTACAGATTATAACAATAGAAATGAAAGCAGGAATACATTGTGACTAAAATATGAAAATATAACCGAATTTCGTATGCAGAATCATTGCAAATGTGGGAAAAGACTTCGGTGATTCAGTTTTATCAAAAACACAAGTCTATGAGTGGTACAAAGTTCTCAAAGATGGTCGACAGATCGTTGAAGACATGCCTCGTTCTGAACGACCTTCAAACTTTTCAACTGATGAAAATATTTATTGAACAAAGTGAAGGATATGGTGGTTGAAAATCGTCAGGCAAGTGTTAGAGAGATGGCAAGAGAGCTCGACATCTCTCTAATCATCCGTTCGAACGATTTTGATAGGTATTTTGGGTAAGAAACGCGTTTTTGCTTGACTCGTCCCAATGAAGCTGAATATTTTTCAAGAAGAGTACCTCAAACAACATCACTTTGAACATGCTTGATCGTACGAGTTCCAGTCCCATATTAATGGAAAGTATTATAACTGAGTGTATGAGTTATGGGTTTGTGATTTTGAATTGCAAACAAGTCAACATTCATCAGAACGGAGGGAAAAAATGAACGGAAACCAAAAAAAACACGTCAAACACCCTCAAAAATCAAAATGACGCTCTTTGTTTTTTCGATATTCATTGTTTTGTGCATCATGAATTTGTTCCGGAGAAACAGACGATCAATAAGGAGTTCTATTTAGCCGTATTCTGGCGTTTGAATGAGAACATCCTTCGCAAACTGCCGGAATTGTGAAATAACAATTCATGGATTTTACACGATGATAATCCACCATCGCATCGAGCCACGATTGTGACCGAATTTAAAGGCAAAAACGTAATGAATACCACCAATAAATCATCGTGTTTACTAGATTTGGCTCCAAGTGATATTTGCTTGTTCCCAAACTGAAATTGCTGCTCCGTGGAACCCATTTCATTTCAAAAATTTATATTTTTAGTATTCATCTATCTATCTGTAATAGTTAGTATCTCATGCTATTTTCAACCCATGAATTTTCGCGCGAATTCATAAAATGTCAGCGGTGATTACACTGTCAATTATAAGTTTATCATCAGATTTCGGCAAAGCACTTCGTTGCAAAGTACTTCACTTACAAATTGGGGTGTGGCGTACGAAAGACAGCATAAGAACTACAAACAGTCATTCATATATTCATAAGTAATGCCACAATTAATGCATATAAAAGTCAATATTAATCAGGCATGAAGGAACGGTTCATTACTTTATTAGTTTATTATAGCCTTAAGGACTTTAATTCGCTGTCAGACAAACTACCCATTCTGCTTTGTGCATGTATGTTTGTATGTGTGTATGTGGATAAATTTTTTTACTTTGCTGAGTGCTTTCACAGCGACGACGTGCTTTCGCTGGACGGCCTTTATTTATTATCGTTGACAGCAAGGCAACTGCGAATTATTGAACTTAATTGTGACAGTTCTGCGCCATGAATGGTGTTTGCCTTGCGGCTGCACGGCTTGTTGAACGGCTGAGGACTGGCTGAATGGCTGAAGTGGTGAAATCACTGTTATTAATGACACGAATTTATGGAAAATAAATTATATTCCCAGCTCATCAATCATGGTCGAGTTGCGTACAGCCATGAACTTGATGAAAGCAAAATTGAAATAAAAACGCACTTTTTCTGCTGAGAAGACGGTTTCAGCGCGAGAGTGCTCGTTATTTGCAAAATAGTTTCACTTGGATTTTAATTTTGCCACAAAAACTTTGCTGCGATAAATTTTTATTTTGAACAGCGCATAATTTTTTATGAACAAGATGAGCTCATGGCTTTTTATGGGTGGAACGGGAGCGTAAAAAAGTTTGAATTGATGTTTAAAATGGAAGAAAAGGTATATTAAATTCTGGCAATGTAGGAGGATACGCACATTCATCTCGCTGACAGCTCAATGTGGTCGTGCCGTTCTGCTCTTTCCACCAGCGCTTGCTCTGTCTCGCTGTTGCAATCAACGCGCGGTCTCTCTTACTCTCTCCTCCATCGCTTTTAAATCATCCTCACCTCAATGGCAAAACTTGGCTTATTAAAATTGCTTGGCTTTGTGCAAGCGATAACTGGAAACCCACATTTGTTGGAAATTTCCTCTCACTTAAGGAAAAATGAGCAAAAACTAGCGAAAAAAGTGTTCCACAAATAGAAAACTTAAGCGTTAAAGCGGGCGAAATGTTTCGCTCAATGGTTTTCGCATTTAAAGGCACATATATACATACATACTATATACAACTATATATACATATATATCTTACATAGTTATAGAAGTAAGGATGTGACGCATAAAATTTTAATTTGCCGGCAACTCAAGCCAAAAGCTTAGTAAAGTTTATTTTTATATTTCATATATATTTTTTTTAACTCAAAATTGTAGTCTAAAAGCTGCGTAAAGTTTGCCGGTAAGCCAGCGGGCGGTGAAGTCAAGCGATGGCGGCTAGCATTCGCAACGTCAGAATGAAACGTGTAAAAGTACGGAACTGCACAAATGCGGAAATGCGAAAATACAGCAGCAAAGCAGTCAAGTTTTAAGCAAAGCAAATGCCTCGAACACCTCCGGCTATCACGGACGTCTTGGCTTGTCTGCCGCACTACCAGTGGGTTGGTACACGCGCACCCTGTAGGGAAATCCGTCACTCACATACACACACATACACATGCACAATCTGTTCATGCATTTATGCAGTTTTTCTGCTTTCATCTAAATTGGCGCTTCAGATTTTTTCCAATCTCATTTGAAATTGTTTTTGCGCACTCACAGCAAGCACGCGCTCGACTACATATACTTACATATATGGTTATATGCATGTGTGTGTACATGTGTGCATTTGTTTGCATAAATTTGCAAAAATCAAATACACCAGCAAAGGCAAGCCAAAGCGTGTTGCATATTAGCTTACCTTGGTTGCCAATACCGTGCCCAACACACGGCAGGTGGCGACCCTGTGAGAACAGCCAGCGTTAGGTTGGTACTTCATACACATTGACATGATGAAAAATTGTTTGTTGGGTATTATTCAGCATTTAATAGCAAAGTAAAAAATACTAGGACTAGTTAAAATTCTTTATTTATTATAAAAAATCTATGTCGGCATCCTCAAAGTAATTCTCCTTGGCCCCAAGACACTTCTGTCAACGTTTTTTCTAATCCTCAAAACAGTTATTAAAGTAAATTTCAGGTATAGCATTCAATGCGCGTGGCGATTTAAGTTAAATGTGTTCAACTAACTCAAAACGGTTTCCCCGAACCGATCGTTTGAGTTTGCTTAATAGCCAGAAGTCACACGGAACTAAATCAGACGAATGCGGTGGTTGCGACACGATACTGTTTGAAAATTGGGACAGTTTTTATGACAGCTACATATATCCTATAAAACTGACGTTAAGTAATACCAAAAGCTACGCCAAGATCGGGAAGGATCTATCCGAGCCGTTCGATACCAAACAAGGTTTCAAACAAGGCGACTCCCTTTCGTGCGACTTCTTTAATCTGGTCTTTGAGAAAATAATTCGAGTTGCCAAGTCAGATAGGGAAGGTAATATCTTCTATAAAAGTGTGCAACTGATGGCGTACGCCGATGATATCGATGTTATGCCTCAACAACCGCGCCGTTAGTTCTGCTTTCTCCAGAATGGATAAGGAAGCAAAGCAAATGGGTCTGGTGGTGAACGGGGACAAGACGAAATATGTATATCCTGTCATCACACAAACAGTTGTTGCACTCGCAACTTGGCTCCCACGTCACTGTTGACAGTCATAACTTCGAAGTCGTAGATAATTTCGTCTATCTTGGAACCAATATTTACAGCAACAACAAAGTCAGCCTCGAAATCCAACGCAGAATAGCTCTTGCCAACAGATACCACTTCGGACTGAGTAAGCAAATGAGAAATAGAGTCCTCTCTCGACGCACAAAAACCAAACTCTATAAGTCACTCACTTTTCCCGTCCTGCAAGGTGCAGAGGCATGGACGATGACAACAACTGATGAGTCGACGTTACAAGTTTTCGAGATACAGGTTTTGCGGAAGATTTACTATTTACGCATTAGCCACGGCGAATACTGACATTGACATAGTTCAGCGAATTAAGAGACAGCAGCTGCGCAGGCTAGGTCATGTCGTCCGAATAGACGAAAACACTCCACTTCTGAAAGTTTCGACGCAGTACCCGCCGGGGGAAGGAGAGAAAGAGGAGGACCTTCACTCCGTTGGAAAGACCAGGTGGAAAAGACCTAGCTTCGCTTGGTATCTCCAATTGTGTCTACGCCAGTAAAGAAGAAGAAGATATGCTATAGTATTCTGATATAAATGAGGTGTGCACATTTTCAAGATGATATCACAAAAACTGAGAGACCCATTCGCCCAGTACGAACATAGCCCAGTATAAACGACTAATATCTGTCCAAGTGATATCCAGAAGGTTTTTGGATCATCCCTTCGACTCAACCTAATCTAAAACGCGCTGATCATTTATAAATAGATACAGTTTTATGGGGTCTCTCACGCTTCTCGCTGCCAATTACAAACTTCCTGGAAATCTTGTGGTATGAAAAAAAAAAACAATTTTTGATGAAAACATGGGAGACTAAAATATATCAAAGCAGTTTTCATCATTTTAATAAAATTTTACAATTTCTAAATAAAAAAAAAATTTTAATTAATATTTATTTACTAAAATCAAGCATCGAATATCGCTTGCCTTTTAAAGATTTACATTTTCGATTACGAAAAAATGTTGTAGTCATTCACAATAGGAAAACTTATCTAGAATCTGTAAAAGAAAACTTGACAGCATTGAATAAAACGATTAATGAACTTTAATAAGGCCTAAGGCGAATTTATCTCGCTTATTCTTCAGTTGCTGTTTTCAAACGTAAGCAGCATTGCCCGAACATAACGAGTATAGAATTGCCGAATTGATGGCAACTAATACTAACCGATTGTTCAGGTGCGATTCATAATACTTAATCCAAGTCACAGTCGAACAAATTTATGAATTTATTATTAGATGGTGCCACTGCCAGCGGTCATAGTTATGAAAATTGCATATGATTGATTATTATGCATGAATAATGCCTTTATTTCCAAGAACAATGTCGAAAATTCGTTCAGGCAAACTTTTATTGACAGCGCACATCAACAGTAATGTAAACATCGGTCACAAGCGAATATGCCTCAAAAATAGATTTTAGATTTTATATTCAAATTGGATTGTTTTCGCGCTTAATATTCGAAAATAATATTTTCAGTCAAAATTTCTGTATTTATAGCTTATACTAAATGACTAAAAAAAAGTTTAAATCTTTTTACAATATTATTACTAGTTTGTGTATCTATATTATATTGTATATTATATTGTACAATATTACCAACATTTTTTGCAATTTTTGGTGTTAGTCACCTGCGTGACAAATATTTCCAAAGCGTGATCCATCATAACTGACTGTTGTTCAGCGACTGATTGACAAATTAACGCTGGACGATTTCTCAGATAAGTTGTAATTTCTTCCCAGCAAACATTCTTTGGAGATCTGAGATCAGTAAATAGTTACTGGTGGTCAGATCTGTAGAATACAATTTATGCGAAAGCAATGCGAAGCCCATTTCATGCATTTTTGCCATCGTTTTCACTGACCTATGACACGGAGTATTATCTGGGTTAAACAACACTATTTTTTCTCATAGCTTCAAGCGCTAATTGCAGTCTTTGAAGGGGGTAACTCTCATCCGAAGGTGTTTTTTCAATAGTTAAGACATACAAATTTCCTACCGTGCATCATTCTAAATATGTATGTAAGTATATCTGCTTGTTTCCTACCTTGTCGCTGAGTCTCCTTGTAAGCTCGTGAAGGCCGCACGTGCATCGGCAAGAGTAGCAATTGGACACTAGCTTTATACTGTCACGGCGAAACGCTGTGTTCTTCCGGCGAAGCAATGCAAAAAACAAAAAAAAAATAGAAACAAAGGAGGGAAAACCAATGCAAAAAAGACTAGACGAGCGCAATTGCAAGCATGTGCATACTGCCACACCTGCATAAGTATGTTTGGCAGTATGGCACCACCTGCTAAGACAATGCCGCCAAAACATTGTTGCGGTCAGTGGTTGCGCCTAGCGGAGGTCGCCCTCAAACGCTGGCGTCTTTGTTGGCTTCGTAACATTTTCCGTGTGCCTTACCTTATGTCCACTTTGTTTGCAAGAAAAACTCAACTGCTACATAGGCGTCTAATGGCTGTCTTTTACGGCTGTCTGCGAGCTTAAGCCTTTAATATGCGGCACAAGCAAATCACTTTACCCCCTCTCTCGCTCACCTCTGCGCTTTTCTTTACTTTTGCTTTCAAATTGCATGCGGCTACATATTTTGTTTTTAATATTTTGACGTATCTTGTTTATTTTGTACAGCTTTTGGGTCGCTGATTTCCAGCAAATGACGGTCAATATTGCTGATAAATTAGAAAATCAATATTAATGCGCCCTTTTTAAGGTGAAATGCGCAAACAAAGGTGAATTTGTTTGTATATATTTTAATACAAGCGCAAAACTCTTTCAAATTCTGTACAAAAGGTGATTCTCTTGGAGTGACTAGTTTTGAACTAGTCCAAAATATATCCAAAGTGAACCAGTTATCATATTATGTAGTGATTTCGGCTGTAATGTGTGCTTAGTTGGGTATACCAAGAGAACGCAACTTTGTCAAGAGGTTCCCAGCAAAATTTTAAAATTTGTTTTTTGGGAAGCCGTACTGTGTTCATATTACCACAAGACCTTTTGAATATATTGGTAGGTTTTAGCCTATGATATGACTCTTCAAATATTGTATTTACATACTGACAAATGCTTATCTTGCTATCTGAATATCTTTCTCTCAGTATTGTTGTAACGAAGTGAAGTTTTCTGGGACTAGTGCTAGTCTCAAGTGGTAGAATATTTGAATAGCAATGCTTACACCCTATTTCACCATACTAGGTGATATATAGTATATGCCCGGCTGTAGATGATACAATCCTACGTTATATGGCCGGGTGTAATTTATTGTATCCAATAAAGTTAATAACACATATTTGACTTGTAACAATAAGCGCTCTATGACGACTTGAGCTATTGCCACACACTCATAAGTTGTTTAAGAGCTGTAAAAAGTGTTCAAATTAAAACGGAAACCATATGATTTACGATTCATATGCCAACACGTTGGTTTATTGAAATCGTCTGAGGAAAGAAAAATTGTATAAAGGAAAATTAGCAGAGAAACAACAAAAGAAAACCTCACTAAATAGAAATAATTCAAATCGTATGTATACACCAATGGTCTAAATCATTATATTGTGTACTAAGTATATGGGAACTCAGAGGAATGCCGACACCAATTTTTTTAATCCTAACTAAATTTTCACATGATCTTTTTCATATAACATTATGGGTTTAAGATAAGTCTTCCTTAAAGATAAAATTTAATTACCTGAGACGCTCAAATTCCATATGTGGGGCCTAGAAGAGCTTATAAACGAATAAGGGTCTTTAAAGCGAAAGCTTCCATATATCAAAATTATATTTTTTCTAATTCTTATTTTACTTTCACAGACTAACTGACAGGTGAGCATAAAAACCAATCTAGTAACTCGAAACGTTTAGTAAAAACTAATTGCTTCTTAAATTTGCTGTAATATCCAAGACACGCACCATATAGAGCAATCGATGATCAATTGATCCTGATATGAAGCAAGTTTTCGCACCACAATAATTTCTATGTTGAAATCCCGAGCGAGAAATATCTCAAATGGCAAAAAACCATTTCCTGGTCTGATAAACCTCTGAGCGTTTAATTGATATGATACAATCTTTTCACTCACCATATATCATATTGTATATTGTATATAACAACGCTTAGGATGCGGCAAGTCCTAGCTATGAAGGGAAATAGAGCCGTAAACTTTTTATGCAAATCTGGATACAAATCTCCCAATACGGCAGGAATCATTCCAGCAATAATACAGAATACTGTCTATCTTTCAGTATCGTTGTCTAAAGGCAATTTTTAGGTTATGCATGAAGTTCAGCTATATGCCAAACCAGAGGCGAGGGTAGCTTTCATACCGAAGGCAGATCGAAATAACCCATCCTACTTCAAAGAGTTCAGGCCTATAGGTCTGAAAAGGTTAGAGAAAATCTAGAAAATCCTTATTAACGCCGCAGCGCCTCCTAGAAGATTGTTCAAAGCGCAACACGCATACACTAAAGGCAGATCGGTAGAGACTACACTAGTGTTTAATCTCTTGAATATAAGAAATAAGCTCTTGGAGCATTTCTGGAGCATTCAACAACTTTTCTACGGAATCTATACTGAACAGTATCCAGTCAACAGGTAACAGAAGGCTCTTGATCTCTAGAAGGATAAGAGCACAATGAAACGAAGGCAGAATGACAAAGAAAGTTTGTCGTGGTACTCCATAAGATGAAGTGCTATCTCCGCTTTTATGAACATTAGTGATGAATAAACTGGAAAGGAACTTGGACGGCAAATCCCCTAAGGTAGTGGCGTATGCGGACGACATTGCCATCTTAATAATGGGTTCGTTTAAGTAGGTGTCTACAGACCGTTAGCAGTTTTATGACCATCACTTTCAATGCAGTCCGGAATTAGATATTGCAAATGGGTCTGGAATTGAACCCGAAGAAAACGGATCTACTGGTGTTCACAAGAAAGCACCAAATTCCTCCATGGAGATTGCCTTCGATAAATGGGACACAACTCTCTCTCACGGACCGCATCAAGCACCTTGCGGTAGTCTTGAATAGCAAACTGCTGTGGAAGCACAATGTAAAGGAATAAGTTAGAAAGACTAGCAATCACTTATATACGTGTAGGAATATGACAGATCGAGAAGACTGCAGAAAATGTCAAGGCACCAGTGAAACAATGGAGGACACTGTAAGCATCTGGGGCTCCACGGTTTGATACATTGGAAGAGATATCGAAGTGAGGTCACAGAGTTTTTGCAAAAGACCAAAACTGTGCTCTGCGTGGCTTATTGGCCTACCAGACTAACCTAACCTAACAATGCTCAATTATCTAGCTAAAGTGCAGCCAATAATTATAAACTTATATTATTTATGCATTTACTCGTATATACAACTTCCGGCATACAATTCAAACCCATTAATACTGGCCCATTTTACAAATATTACCTCAATTACCACTGTTCTAATATTCAAATTTGTACACAATCACACTTAAGTGCACATATTACACGATATAACACGCGAACATTTCACTATAAAAAAAATCTCAAGAGCGCCACCCCGAAATAATAAACGTAATGAAATATTACTCATACGCCACGTGTTACGGATATTAACCTAATTAACTATACATTTGCTCACTTCAAATTTACATATGTACAGATACAATAACAAACATGCATAAAACAAAAAATGTGTTAAAAGTAATGCCCGTAATTATGCATACATATGTACATTAATAGTTAAAGATATGGAGATAGTGAAGTGATATTGAAAAAGGTAAACAAGTAAAGCACACTTTGTGATAAATAAAAATATGCAAGAGCAGGCACCAAAGGGTTGTATGTGAAGTGGGCATGATTGCTAGTTAGATTCGAGTATCGGGATTATGTTTTATAGGCGCCATTTTCAGAATACCTTCAGTCAATTTATTTCAAGCAAACACGTTTCTTTACTCTGCACAAATTATTCGAGACTTTTCATTTCCTCTTAAACTGTACGTGATCGAAAAAATCTAATAATAATAAAATAAAAATAAAAACTAAAAACCTATATAAATGTATGTATGTATAATATATGTAAGCTGAAAGTCTGTGCCTTACTTGTATACTTTAAATATTAATAATAAAATTGCGCGTGAGAGTAATTTTTGAGCCAATTATTTTCAATTACGAATTGGAATTTCAAATTCATGTTCCACGCCTTAAGCGCTACACTCTTTCGGCTTTAATAGCTTTGACCTATGACTTTCAGTGGCTACTAAAGCTTACCACCAGCTGAATCATAACTGTTTTTTCTTGATACACATGCGCTTATGTGCATAATTAATATTGCAATTTCAACCTCTTTCGCGTAAAAGAAGAATTTTCGCAAGTGTTTATGCAAATTCGCATTTCAAAAGCGCTCGCAAATGCAAGCCACGCACGCAAACGCGCTGGAAAGTAAGCCGAGCAACAAGTGCAGTGCGAAGGCGTGCAATTTTAAATACACGATTATATAGCATGCTATATTTTATAGCGCGGTGCATGCAAGTAATAAATGTGTACCGTTAATTTATGAAAATTGGTGATTTATCAGAGGCGAAATAAAACCGACAACAAGAAAGAGGAGAGAGTGTTTTCGAAATCGTCCGAGTCACCTTCACCTCAATACCGACGCGCACCGCTTTCACGCAGGTTCAACACGCACACACCCGCACACACACACGCATAGATACATTTGTATAGGCGTCTGCATGGCCGGCAGCATGAAGCAATTACTTAGCCAATTTAAAACAACTTTAAAAAGCGCCGTCAATTATGCCTCGCAGCAATCGTTTCCACTTCACTCCTTTTTGTTGCTTTCTTTTGGTTTTGCTTTAATGAAATCGACGGGTCGCCCATCAAATTGGCAAGTTTCTTGCTAACTTTCGACATTTCTGCTGATTTCATTTTTGTACAATTTTTTTGCACTTTATTTCTGTTTCCCCACCCATTCGCTGTTCCTTTCGCCGTTTGCCATCTCCGTTGTGCATTTTTCATTTTTGCTTTAGCAAACTTTCACTACAGTCATTTTCGTCGCTGTCGCCTGTCGCTGCGCCGTCTCTACGTCGTATCGCTGCATTATCGCGCCGAAGTTTAGCTGTTGCCGACATGCAAAGCTGCTTGGTACCGTTAAATTTTAATGCGTTAGCAAGTTAAGTCGGAAGGATTGCGTTGTGGGCCATCGTTGGCGGGTAATTAAAGCGCGTCCATGGCAAGCGGTATTCCAGTAATTGGCACTTTCAGCGAACGTTCAGCGTCAATGGTGTCCCGTTGAACTTTCGCAAAGAATTTGCAGCGCAGAGACAGCTGTCGGCTGGTGGGAAAATGTGCCGCTAAGTATTTATAAAAGCACGTGGTCCCTTCTTTTTTTTTTGGCTTGATAAATTTGACGCAAATGTGCGATGCTGTGTTGAAATTGAAATAAAGAAATTAATTTCATTAGGAAATTTAGCTTGTCTTTAGAATGGCTATAAAACTGTCGCCGCTGACGTGGAATACAATTGAGCAATTTTCGCATATATTTTTGCATTTCACACTGAATTTATTAGAAGTACCAAAAATAAATTTGCCGGTGTGATGGCATGACACTATAATATACTTATGTACTATATGCATTAGAGCGGGTCGATTTACAAGGAAGTTTATTAAAGATCATACAAATTTGTAAAATTTGTAGTCGGAAGCATCGAAAGCAGGAGGACGGAACTTTAGTTCGCTAAACCTAACCTACTCCCATCTCATGTCTCTTCCACGGGACCACTGGACTAAGTATTACTTCATGAGAGAGAAGAAAACATTAAATTTCCGATATTGTACGGACTGACTGACACCTAATCTGTTGTAAATGTCAATTCGCTGGCAACTTTCTATTTTACAGAGAACTTGCACATAAGTGGAGTCTAATTTTCCACCGTGAGACTTCCTCAAAGAGTGATTTTAAGTTTTCCCTTATTCTTGAAAACCGCGCGCTGTGATAGAGTAGGTGTTCAAAGTCTTCTAAACACTCTCTACACGTCGGAGAATAAAGACTAAAATCAAGACGATATTTGTATAGGTAGCTTCTAATGCACCCATGACCACATTTTTTATTTGATCAGGTACCCATGTGATCTATCTATTCACAAATTGTGTCCGGAAACAGTCTGTGGGTCCACCGTTCGTTGCCATCTGTAATAACCTGTAATTTGTGCTGTAGACTTCTCTGATAAGTTGTAGTTATATTCGCCGAATTCATCTCCCTGGATATCAATCTGCGCCATACTGGTATTAGCAGCGTCGTTTGATATGGCGAGTATTGCAGAAAGCCTATGCGCTGCGTTAATTGGTCAAGCATGTAACTTAATGTCCAGCGCCTGCATCCATATTGATGCCGCATACAGTATAACTGAACTCATTACTTTAGCTATCAAACATCGTAGGCTGGAACGCACACAACCTCTTTTTTCCATCATTCTTGATAAAGCATTATATTCCGTATCTTGCCAGTGCTCCTTGAATATAAGTCTTGAGTCCACTATTACACCAAGGTACTTAGGCAAAGTTGTTCAGAATGATCGGTAGAACATTTCTCGCAAATGCGATTCTATAGAAAAAAAAATCTACCCACTCTAATTTATATACTATAGGTCTTTGTTGTTACGTGTATATTTATACATATGTATATGATTTTTTCATTTAAGCTCAACAAAGCACAAAATTTATTTTTTTTAATTTGGAGCAATGTCATCTTATTTGACAAGGGTTGCCACCTTTTACCTTAACAGTTTTGTGACATTTGAAATGAGGCCCAATTTTCACGAGTTTTAACAAATTGTTGTTTATTTATGGTTCATGCACAATTTCACATACTGAATATTTAAAGTAAAAGTTAAACAGTTTTACATTACATTTTATTTTCATAAAATTTCCTTCCAAAAAAAGAATTGCAAATTTAGAAAATATCAATTATTTAGTTATTTCTAAAGGGCAGATATATTCCCAGAATTTTTATGTCAGCGCTGAAATGTAGATTACAATACTTTCTGGTATTATTAAATTTTGAATGAAATTCAACATTATTAATCACGTTGCATACCTTTGGGCGCAATATTCAGATTAAGTTGTTAAAATGCACTATTTATATAGAGAACTGGCTAATTCGTTCAATTTTTATCCATTGATTGGGAGCCTTATGGTAGGTAAACATGGACTTACAATGTGCTGGAGCAGAAGATTGATGGCATGTCCAATGCCCTCGATCGAAGAGAGTATTGCTATTTGCCGCTGCTGGTTTCACTAGATGGTGGTCATTTCGCTTAGATTAGAATTTTAGAATTATCTTATGTTATTTACTCTTAAACCGAGTTTTACATAATCTAATTAACGCATAGTGAGAGTTCGCTCTCATGGAAGGATAATTCCAAGCATTAAAAATTGATTTTCTGCATGTAACCTGTTCGAGGCGCAAGTTTTAACTCTTTTTATTACAACATTCTCATTGAATTTGTATGCGAAAATTCCGTTCAATAGAACAGTCATTCAGGGCTTACAGTTATAGCTGAGTTTACATAAGCTCGCCTGTCATTCTTCCTTTTCGCTGTTGGAACCAATTGGAGATTCTAAGTGAAGGTCTTTTCAACTAAGTTGATGTCTTATTCTTCCTCTTCTTTACCCGGCGGGTACTGCGTCGAAAACTCTCAGAGCTGGAGCATTTTTATCCATTCGGACGACATGACCTAGCCAGCGTAGTCGCTGTCTCTTAATTCGCTGAACTATGTCGATGATGTCGTAATCTCGTACAGCTCATCGTTCTATCGACCGCGGTATTCGATGTTGCCAATGCGCAAAGGGCCATAAATCTTCCGCATACCTTTCTCTCGAAAACTCGTAACGCCGTCTCATCAGATGTTGTCATCGTTCATACCTCTACACCATAAAGCAGAAAGGGGATGATAAGTGACTTGTTAATCTTTCTGCGTCGAAAGAGGACTTTACTTCTCAATTGCTTACTCAGTCCGAAATAGTACCTTCTGACAAGAATTATTTTCCATTGTTGACGGGAATATCATGTTCAGACATAACGGCATAAAGATAGCTCCTTTTCATGCCATCAAGAGTAGCTTTGACATCGACGAATTGGTGATGTGTGTCGATCCTATTTTCACGGGTCTTTTCCAAGATTTGGCGTATAGTGAATATCTGGTCAGTTGTTGATTTTCCAGGTCTAAAGCTAAACTGATAAGGTTCAATCAGTTTGTTTACTTT
Organism: Bactrocera dorsalis; assembly: GCF_023373825.1. Taxonomy (NCBI): domain Eukaryota; kingdom Metazoa; phylum Arthropoda; class Insecta; order Diptera; family Tephritidae; genus Bactrocera; species Bactrocera dorsalis. The sequence continues at coordinate 22,098,923 of NC_064304.1, read as the reverse complement.
GGGCTACAGTCTTTCACACAGTACGCTCGATAGAGCCTTATATGCGATGTTGAAGAGGCTCCCTTTTTGTGTATTGAGCAGAGCACACTTAAATTCCAATCTTCGGGCATGCATATTCTACAAAGAAGCTGATGCATGCTCCTTATCAGTTCTTAGTCGCTGTATTTGAATAGCTCGGTCGTCAATTCATCGGACTCCGCTGCTTTGTTGCTCTTTAGACGGGTAATTGCTATTCGAACTTCTTCTTGTTTGGGAAATGGAACGTCTGCTACATCGACATGGGAAATTGGTTTCACCATCTCCTGGTGTTATGCTTTCACTGCCATTCAGCAGGCTTGAGAAATATTCTCTCCATAATTTCAGTATGATTTAGCATCAGTCACTACATCTCCGCTGGTGGTTCTACAAGAGCAAGCTCCGGTCTTGAAACCTGATGTTAGTCGCCGCATCTTTGCATAGAATTTCCGTGCATTATCCCTGTCGGCCAGCTTGTCAAGCCTTTTTCGCAGGCTTCCTTCTGTTTTCGTCAGCAAATCTTTCATATACCCAAATACAAATTTAACTTTATATGAACACCGTAACTGACCAACATTATAACTGTCAATTTGTCTTTGAATAAAATATTTTCAATTTATGAGTTCAGTTCACAAATAGATTCAAATGAAAGCAATATTCCAATTATGTTTGTATAATTTTCAAATTGGAAGTTAGCCAGTGTAAATCTCAGAAGCAATTAATTTATTATACTTCTAAACAAATAACTGTATAAACAAATCGATATATGATTTAAAGCATATTAAACTAGTGAGCGCACACGCTTACAAGCTATGTGCAAAGCCTGTAGGGAAAAAAATCACTGATGACTCAATAACTGCTTGATAAATTTTGATATGTGAAGTCTGTTCATTATAATTGAATTTTATGAAAGAAGAACAAAAAAATGTGAGGAATTAAGCTAACGAAATTAAAATACATTTGTTAGCTATAATAAAGTTAATAATAATAATTGATTGAAAAAGTTAATTTTAACTAGAACTGCATCGATGAACCATTGTAAATTTGCTAAAACGACAACAAAAACTTGCCACTATACAATTTTCCTACAAGGTTATAGCAACACCCCTGCGTCTGTTGCACTGAATGCTAAACACAAAGGTCAGTCGATTGGCTAAGTAATCGCTGTCATAGCAACAATTACGGTGAATTGGTGAAAATGAAAATGTTAATTTGCAATGATTGCTAAAATCGAATTTTGTAATTTGAATAAATTGGAAAATCGTGTTGTATTGATTTGCAACTGCTGTTGTGCCGCCATTATGTGTGGTGTATATGTGTGTGTGTGCTTGAGTGTGTGGCGAGCCATTGGCCATGGGGAATGAATTTTGATTAAATATTGCATGCATGCCTTACCATACAATATGGAGCTAACTTTGCAGTTGACACACAAACACACACATGCATAAAATATTATGTTATTTCGAAACACGTGTGTATGTATGCATGTCGAATTGCGTAAGTATTTTTAATGTAATGAAACCACATTGATTACTATTACACAAACACAAACAGATGTGTATCTCACTAAGAAAAGAGAGCATAGCGCGTTTATTGCGGGTCTGGGTAACATCCCTAAAGTCAAATTAACTAGTTATGAACTAGTTGGTAAATGGTACCCAAACAGTCCTCCGACTATTAGTTATTTTATATAAGCTACTGGTATTTTAGCTTGTTGATGTTCTAGAAAATGACAGCTGTCAATTTCAGTCAGAAATATACCACTCTCATACTAGTTCAAAGAATAACTAGTTAGATGTGGAGAAAAGCACAAGTCTGTCAAAGAGATCCAAGAGAAAATTGTTCTGAAATTGCTATACATTAGATGTTTTTCTGTCTATGAGTATTTAAGACAGAACTGTTTCGGAATATTTCATTTTAGAACACGATCTCTTAACAGAAAAATTGAAAAATTTCAATTTCAATGTTTCACTTTCAATAACATTAATCAAGTCTTCCCTATTAGTCGCCTATAATAAAGGACATTCTAAGATAATTAGCAAGTTCCCGTTTCTATTCTAACCACAGAAAACTACATATATCTGGTCTCAAAACTATTGCCTTCAAATCCAAAGTGGAGTTAGATAGGGATGAGGTGAACGAAGGCACATAGATAAGTATCTGTACGGACGGTTCCAAACTGGCTGCTAACTATCAGATCACTGCGGTGATCTCCTTCCTTTTCTGACAAAAGGATTCTCATAAGAACTTTAATAGGAGTCTCAACAGCTCACTGTCTTATTGGTAGACATGGAAGCAGACTGAGGATACCATACAGTGATTACTGCTAAGAGGTAGAAGAAGAAGAGACTGTAGACATACGTATATTCTATGCGAATGCAAGACTTTGTAGAGAAAAACTGTAACCACTATCGGTGAACTTCAGCAAGAGCACAGGGTGGTTCAGAGAGGAAACAACAGACTGGGATTTTAATAACGGGGCTTTTACAATAGGGCTCCTAAAGGCCTAGTTACGACAGCATTACGACTTGTGCCGCCGTCCTGTAGAAACCACATATTGTCTAAGTAAGGCCGATTCGGGACAGCAAATGACGCTGTTTTGACATTTCTCTACAGTAACGTTTGCCGGTCTTGATCAGCTCGAAAAAACATTATCACGATCCAGCAACGAGTCGAAATTATTTCGGGATGCAATAGTGACTACTGGAATTCGTAGTCAGTGGCCTTAACTTTACGCATATTTTGTTTATTTTTCATTGAAAATCCGGATAATTTCCAAGTTGTTGCTCAGCCCACTTCACGAACATACGGCGATTTTGGTGGTCAAACGGCTTGAGTTCTTGCGTCAATTTGATCTTGTGAGTATGTAGGCCAAGATCTTTTCGCAGAATTCGCCACAACAGTGAGGCAAAGAGATACCCGAACGACTTGAGAAGCAAAATTTGCCTCTATTGATGCGCTAACGGCTGTAATATTCTCGACACTACGGGAACTTCTTTGTCTCACTGGCATGGGATGATTTTGCGCTGTGCCTGTGTAGCGCTCTTAAAGTTGAGGCCACTGACTCCACATTTCGATAGTCAATTTTAATAATTTCGACTCGTTGTTGGATCGTATATCTTTCCGTGTTGAAATGACAAACCTTACTGAAGAGAAATTTTTAAAGAGTGAGATGTATAAATTCAAAAAATAAGTTACATAGTAGGGAGTTTTCTTTTCAGAAACTCCTGCATGAGAGAAAATATCCAAGTATGTAACTTTCTGAAGTAACTCAAATAAATCCAGAAACCTAACATGTGCACTCGTTGGTTATAACTTACAATGGATATACATATATTTCCTATCCAACAGGAAGCTTATTGCACTTATACAAACCAGCTTGGAACCAATTTGTATCCGCTTTCAAAGTGTAACGATAAGAAGTTCTTTGCTACTTATTTGAATAGGAGCAATTGTTAAAAATGCTGAACAAGCTTGGATAGAAAATACTGTTATGGGTACTTAACCCTTGAAAATAGCATCTAAGCTTTTATTCACAACTAAATCGACTTATACAAGTATATCTTAAGATAACAATATCTGCAATCAAAAGCTCCACTTTGAACTATGAGTTGAAAATGGTGATTGTAGCGATATTATGGTAGAGGACTCAAAGTATATGAGCAATCCTGTAGAATGCAATATATCGCTCTAACAATTTGTTTTTTTCTTCGACTTCGATTTTTTATGGAACTTAACGCTACTAACTGGTCCATATTAATTTTAAAATATATGCAATTCAAATTCTGAGACGAAAATCCGACCCGTATACCAGCATATGGCGGCTAACAAGCAAACTTAATAAAAAAATATTTCGAACTGTTTGGAGGAGGTGAGGTAGTGGTGTAAAAGTTAGGTTAGAGATACAAAATGCAGTGCAACATGCAAATTTGCTGCAACAAAGCCGCTGCATCGCTATGTAAACGCCATTTTATGTACATAGGTGCGTGTGTGTGTGTCGGCGACAAGGAAAATATTTCTTGGCTTCAAGCCAAATAATGCGCCAGACAAATGCTTTTGCTTTTTTCGCATACGCTTCCCAGGCGCTACAATTGTTTGTTGTTATTTGTGCGGTTTGTATTGCATTTTGTGGCTGTACACGCGGTGCATGCACAAACACAATAAAATTGAAATAAAAAGGCGCAAAAAGAATAAGCACAATGCGACAGACTGACAATAGTATTTTTAGCTCGGCGGTTGACGAGATCCCCTGTACGCCCACGAGGAGTGAGTTTAGACGAGCAGTTTTTGTTTTTGCTTTTCCGTACGGAATTTGCATTGTTAGACGCTGCTTGTTGTTGCTGACTGTGTGATTAGTGTTGCCACTTGTGGTTGAGTTCATCTGATTGGCAATCTAAGTGGCCATTCACCAGCCGAAATGGCTGTATTAACAAAACAAACAACAAGAAGTAAGGAAGCACTAAGTTCGGATGCAACCGAATATTTTTTGCTCTTACAACTCGTAAGAACCAAAGCCAGAGGAGGTCAACCAGAGGATCGAATCCTTTTTTAACAGTACCGTTATATGCTGAGTAAGCGGAGTTACCATTCGTTCCATTTTCGCACTGTCATCTCCCTTTTCACAATTTTTTACTGACACGTGTTCCTGAGTACTACAATCCTCTGTGCCAAATAGCAGTTTTATATCTCAATTTAGTGGCTTTTTGTGGGGGTGGGGCAGTGGTCCGTCGTCCATCTATGAACTCGTAATTTTTTTTTTGGACTAAGAAACTCCCATATAAAGTTTCATCAAAATATCTAAATTTTTACTCAAGTTACAGCTTGCTTGGACGGAAGGACGAACGGATGGGCAGACAGGCAGTCACCCGGAATTCAACTCGTCTCGTCATGCTTATCATAGAAATATGTACTATATACGATATATGTATACTCGTATATCCATCTCGGTTAGGTTTAGGTGATACAAACAACCGTTAGGTGAACAAAACTTTTATACTCTATAGCAACATGTTGCAAAGCTATAAAAATTTCGGTGTTCAAATCGCAGTCAATGCGTGCACAAGCGTCATTTTCGGTTTACTTCAAGAGCAATATATGTATGTCAGCTCCACCGCACCAACACTACCCAATAGTATGACGCATAATTTTAGCCTTGGCTATCATTGCCGCGCCGTCACCTTGGTCTTCCGTTTTTCCGTTTATTTAACAATTTATTCGTTTGTTTGCTTTTCTGTCAGTCTGCTTGATCGTCTATCAACTCAATCCGTAAGGTATACACACTGTCACACACACACCTACAGAGGGTTATCAATATTTTGTAAAGTATAATATATGAAGTAAAATACTTTCTCTTTAACCTTTTGTGCGCTTTCGTTCACTCATTCACCAAGTCCATCCATTTTCCGACTGACACGCATACAAATCCCTTACAAACAACTCATAAATCTGTTCATAAATTCTTGTAATTTCTTTTGTCTTGTCAATCAACACTTCGGTTGTCCTACACACACACTCACCGTGACCCTCCTACGCTCACGCGGTTATCTATGATTGATTTAGTTAATTTATGGCAGTCTGGCTACGTCATGACTTTATATCATTTCCTAACAGCGAAATGAAGCTTTTAAAGGCCTGCTATCTTTCTGTTAATGAGTAGCAAATAAATGCTCAACTCTCATTTAATAACTCGGAAGTAATTTGAGAGCTTTAAGAGGTCAGAAATAAGATACTTTCGCGTGTTTATCTTCAATTCAAAGTAGGATCTCTAACACCAATATCGGTTACTGCATTGCATACTTTCAGTGCAAGATAATCTGTAACCCTCCCCAAAACATCTTCAGCCACTAAATATATGCATATACTACTGTTCCCAAAAAGGTGAACATTGTATTTATTTTGAAAATTCTTTATTTATTACTCCAAATCAATTTCATCCCCTTCAAAATAATCCCCTTCCGATGCTATGCACTTATGCCAACGGATTTTCCAATCCTCGAAACACTGGTTGTAGTCACTTTCCGGGATGGCCTTCAGTTCCGTCTCCGCTGTGGCTTGAATCTCCTCTATCGTATAAAAACGGTGTCCCCGGAGCGGCCTTTTGAGCTTGGTGAACAGCCAGAAGTCGCACGGCGCCAGATCGGGTGAATACGGTGGTTGCGGAACGATATGGGTTGAGTTTTTGGCGAAATGATCACGAATTACGAGGGCAGTATGGGAGGGTTCATTATCGTGGTGTAAAAACCAAGCATTGTCTTTCCACAATTCCGGCCTTTTTAGGCTGATAGCGTTACGCAAATGACGCATATTGTTCAAATAATATTCCTTGTTGACTGTTTGACCGGTTGGAAGGAATTCATAATGCACAACACCACGATAATTGAAGAAAACAGTTAACATTACCTTGATTTTTGAGCGATATTCGCACGATTGATCGGTTGTTTCGGGGTCGTAAGTATAGATCCAAGTCTCATCGCCAGTTATAATGCATTTCATGACACCCTGGTAGTCGGAATGCATCGTTTCGCACACTTCAACGCGACGCCTTTTTTCCAAAAAATTCAATGTTTTCGGTACCAGTCGAGATTTGACGCGCTTGAGGCCCAAAACATCCTTCAAAATGGTATTGGCTGAGCCTTTTGATATGCCAACTTTATCAGCAAGGTCTCTAATTGGTAACCGACGGTTTTTCAACACCAAATCTTTGATTTGTTGAACGTGAGCTTCGTCTGTTGAGGTTGATGGTCGCCCTGGGTGCTCTTCGTCTTCGACACGTTTACGGCCGGCTTGGAACTCACTTGTAAACATTTTTTTTAGACATAGCCTCATCACCAAATGCTTTCTACACCATCCTGAACGTATTCGCAGCAGAAAATTGATTCCGTAAACAAAATTTAATGCAAATTCCTTGCTCAACAAATTTCGACTTCGCAAAAAACGAAAAACTCACTTTTAGCAGCTCACAAAACGACACGTATCTCAAACACTAATGAATATTTTGACATGAAATTTGACATAAATGTGACTGACAGTACTACCAACCTAAAAAAAAAATAATTCTCCAAATCCTTCGACGCACGCAGTTTAAATTCAAATGTCATCTTATTTTTTTCGGGCAAAAATTTTCTTATATATTATATAACTCTTCGTTCCACTCTTTATGAGATCCATTAATTCATAAAGATCCATAAATCTCGATCTTTTACTCGTATTTTCCAAAAAACACGCTCTTGAGATGTGATATGATGAGAGACATGTGGAATGTTACTTTTCTACGTCAAGAGAGAAGTTAATTTCTAAATTACCTAATAAGCAAAAAAAAAAAAAGTATTCTTTGACTAGGGTACTTGTATCCAGGCTTTCAAGATTGTTTACGGAACTTAGTCGTCTTACTTCTTTATATGATCTAAAGAAAGCGAAGTATAAACAAATATGGATATCATGGGCATAAGAAAGCAGTAAAACTTATAGATCTATCATCATATCCTTTTATGTTAGTTAGAGCGCCGACATGAACTATCTTCTGCAAATTGACAGTTAGTCAGCTGTGAGTTTACACTTCTGTGGTAGTATAATGAAGAAGCGATATCTACCAAAGTTTATTGAAAGTTTTTTTTTTTATTCGCGTTCTTTTCTCTCCAAGAAGCTTCTTATTTTTCGGCATCGCCGTTATCGGACCACTATATGAAAAATCTGAAATGCAAACTGAACAATCAAATCAAAATAAACATATTTTTGTATCATTTTATGCTATAAGAAATACACCTGTGAAAGGGATGATCCATTCGAGGTTCCCTACTATTTTAAAGAAACAACACAGAAACTTCAAATTTAATGGGAAATGTTTCAGATGGTCCATCCGTTGAGTCTAATTTTCGATGACTCGTTGGAGCATTTCGATATTCGGTCGAATATTATTCAAAAATGAATGCTGGGTCTCAAGATTGGTGATGTTTTTGCGAATAATACGTTCTGTAGGCCGATTGTATTGACCATAAGTTGAGCGAAGCGCGCGAAATATATTCTAAATTTTTTCTAATAAAATATGGACTCTCAAGTAAGCTCTATTCGGTGTTCAAATTACGATCCGAAGCCAAATCGGTATCATTACTAATAACATTCATCATTTCCACATTTTAAAAGTAAATATTTTTTCCACGCCCATCACTAACTCAAACAAAGCACACCAGTTCCTACTCACTCATCAAAATATATTTTAAACGTTTAGCAATTTCCACAAATTTTATGAATCGTAAATTTTATTAAGTATTGTAATTTATCGGTTCTTGCTTTTATTACCATATTTATTCATTTGTTTTTCAATTCTCTATTGCTCTTGTATTTGTTGCAAACGGAGAAAACTGACATAATTTTGCCAATTCCACCATTCACTAGCTCACTAAGCACGATGTATGTGTGTGTTGTTGTATTATTTTTTGTTTCAAAGAGATGATATATTTTTATGACTACATACTTCATGCCTGTATGTACGATATGCAAATTTTAAATAATGGCTTCTATTTTCATAATGAACAAATGCAATATTTTATTGCTGAAGGTGGAGCTGTCACATTGGAAGTGTCTTCGGAAATTTCGGTTAATAGCTGCTAAATACTTAAGAAATTGCTTTTGAAAACAGTAATTTAGTTCAATATTTTGAATTGTACGAGTAGTTTACTTGAAAAAATGTTGAAACTTTTAGCTTTAAAAGTGATTAATATTCGTAAATTATGTGCTCATCAGCATCTAGCGTGATATTTTAAAAGCAACTAATATTGCAAAAAAATTGTTGATAATTTCTTCAGGTCTCTACCTGGCGGCTGAAATTTTATTTTTCTACTAGTAGACATTGGTGTTCATTTTCATCTTTCTACCAACGATACGCAGTTCTGAAGTCATAGTCAGTGCCTACCAACTGAAACAGGGCCATTTTGAGAGTCAGTTTGCTAAGCTAAATTAATGGCTTTTGGAGGTTTTTGGCCTCCAATTATAGCATAAAATATTATTTTTGGTCAATAAAGCAAATTTTGAAACTTTATAGAACATAATTTTCAGATATTTTTTCTAACTTTCGTCTTACAATTATTGCATATGAAATTCCACTCGACACCGCACGGAAGCCCATTCATTTTCGTTAAATTAACAAAAATATGAGGAAATTTTTATGCGTATAGCTTTTGCAGCCACAAAACTTAATTTCAATCTGACAGGATACTAGAATATGAGTATAATAAAATTTTACGGCCGGAACATGATAACGGAACTATCATATTGGTCTTTATGTGAGTTTAAACAAACGGCTGTTTTAACAAGCCTAGGCTACACAAAGCCAAGCACATAAAAGATAGGAGAGTACCTCTGAATGCCACATACTTAAACACATACACCCAACCAAGCCGCCATACGCACCTGCACAAACGCTACAATAATTTTATTTATGTATGAAACGCACTAAAGCCTCACATCATGAGTTAGATTACAGCTAAGTTGCCCAGCACGAGCCATGGAACAAATATTTATATTATTTAAGAAACGCCCACACACTTCATGTCGTGATCTATGAAATCATGCACAATGCTTGCATACATAAATGTGTATGTATTCACATACACATGTATATATGTACATGGGTGCTCTCTGATGCAACACAAGCACTTGACATTCTATAGGCGCATCACACGGCCGCCTGCTTTGGCTCTTCAGCGCTATTGTATAACTGCAGGTGTGCGTGCACGCCTAACGGTAGTCTTATGATCACAAGTGTCAGTTTATGCGGCATTAAATTCTACAACAACAACGTAAAATATATAGATTTATGTACTTACAACAGATACAACGAGTGTCTACACATAAATAAATACTTTCGCCTACAGGTGACTGCCTGATGACAAAACACTTGCTGTGACACACTGCTAGGGTATAATAATAAATTATTTTGCAATACCTTTGCGCTCAGTAAGATTACAACAACTATGTACATGCATGTGCTATATACTTGTATGAAACGTTCATAGAGTCGATGAAAGGTTGGCAATAATTTCTATCTGTCACTGGGTTTTTATTGAATTACGGAACTGGTTAGAAGCTAGCAAAAAATAAGAAGTAGTTTGTGGGGAGAGTATTACGGGTATATATGGTATTTTGTGTATTAGGGTGGTGGAGCGAACACTTCTCCAGCCTGCTGAACGGCAGTGAAAGTTTAACATCTGGAGATGACGAACCCGATTCTCCAACCAATGACGATGGAGTAGCCGTTTCATTGCCCGACCTTGAAGAAGTTCGAATAGCAACCATCCGTCTGAAGAACAACAAAGCGGCGGGGGTCGATGAATACACCGGCCAAGCTATTCAAATCCAGCGGCGAAGGCGATAAGGTTCATGCACCAACTTCTTTTCAAGATATGGTCGGCTGAAATCATGTCCGATGATTGGAATTTAAATATGCTTTGCCCAATCCACCAAAAGGAGGACCCCACAATCTGCGCCAATTACCGTGGGATAAGCCTCCTCAACATCGCATATAAGGTTCTAACGAGCGTACTGTGCAAAAAATTAAAGCCCAACGTCAACTGTGTGGACCTTATCAGTGTGACTTAGACCTTGAAAATCTACTACTGACCAGATTTTCACCATTCGCCAAATCTTGAAAAGGACCCGTGAAGTAAAACACACACCACTTCTTCGTTGATTTTAAAGCCGCCTTCGATAACAGGAAAGGTAGTGCCGGTTTAATCCGCACAAGCCAAAATTGACGACCAAAATCGTTGCTCAGAATTCAACATGAAGGACGATTATTGAACATCTCAAAAACATCAATTTATCACATTTTGACCGAACTTTTGGACTGCATCATGAAAGCGTTTGTGTGCACGGTTTGGCTTCCGCACAAGCCATACCAGACGAGCTAAAAAATTGACATCAGAATTCAACATTCGAAGCAGAAAGACGATTATTTGAATAAAATAAATTGATTTAACCATTAACACCATTTTTCCCGTTTTCACCTGATATGTCACCGTGTGACTTCCTAATTTTTCGATGAAAAATGCATTTGCCCATGAAAGGAAAGGCGTATTTATGCAGTATCCGAGTTGCTTCAATTCAAAAGGCTTGCAGCGGCATACTGGCGGCCATACCAGCCAACGAGCTAAAACATTCATTCGACATGCTTTTGGACCGTGCAAAAAGGTGTATTGAAGCAGAAAGAGACTAAATTGAATAAAATAAATTGATTTTGCCGAAAAACACCATTTTTTCTGTTTTTTTACCTGTTTACTTTAGAAAACACCTTGTAGTTTAATTCCACGACACTTTTTATTCGATGAAAAAAATTTAAATCAACAGACTTTATGAGAAAACTCTCAAAGGCAATAGTATTTTTGTAGTATCCGAGTTGCTTCAAATTCTATATGTTTTTGGTTTATGTCTTGAATAAAAAAATTTTGAATTCTACACAAAAATCTTAGGATAAACCAATAGCGCTTCGGATACGAAAACCCTTGTTACACAAACGCGTTTATCGCCCATGATAAATCCGGGTCCTCCGAAAAGCTTGTATGTTCGATTTTCTCTCTTAAGAGATGTTCAACCATAATTTTGTTGAAAATCAACGTAAACACTTTAAGCTCCTAACTCTTAATCTATCGCAGATAATGATATGTCAAGCGGAAACCAATTTATGTATGAAAGCCATCTATGCCACTAATTTTTTATGTGCACAGATATGTACATAAGCATGTACTATACATATGCATACATAACTATACATGTGTTTTCGAGCTCATAATGCATAAAAGCAATAAATTTCAGCTATGACAAGTGTCGCGCGTAATTTAGCAGCTGAACTCTGCGAAAGCGCGTTTATAGCTTTGCATGCATGTGTAAATAATATATAGTATGATGGTATAGTGCAGCAGCTGTGAGGAACAATCCCCCCAAGCAATAATACATTTCTCCATGCGGATAAGTAAAGCTGTTAATCTGCAAGTGAGAAAATCCTAACTCCCAGCAGGTGATCCAATAAACAGGAAGTATTACATAGAATAACATACTTTGATAAGCGCAAGCAAAATCGAAATTAAATGAGCTGTAGGGTTAAACAGAACAATTGTGGTTATATTAGAGAACTTTGAACTTGAAGAAATGCAATCAAGTTTCTACTAGTGCCCATGGAACTAGTTCGTAGCGAATATGTTCCGCAACCAATGGCTTAAAGCTTGAAATGAGGCAATTTTGCACTACCTCAAACGCAAGCAGCGTGATTTATTGTTACGCATAGAAATGCACTCAGTTAGGAAAATAAGTTATTGTTTATCAAGCAAGTTATCTAGTACCAACTGATACGTGATAAGTAATCGTTCATCTTTCTTAGATGTTATGACATATCAAAGCGAAGTAAATTGATTTAGTAAAATATATGTCTAAATTTATTTCAGCACAGAGAAATATATTTTCTAATAACATGGACTTTTAAGCTTTTGACAGTTTCTTCCTTAACTTTAAAATATAATAATAAAAAATCAAAAATTATTCTTATTCTAGATAAGCCTAAATGTAGGCAAAATCATTTTGATTAAAAAAAAAATATTATGTCGAATAAATATTGCCTATAATAAGGCGCACCTTTGCCTAACAACATTCTCCATTGTTTTAATGATCCTAAATAACGTATGATTATTTTAACATTAACATCAATAAAATTCAAGTCTAGAAGAATTCAATTTTGTTATATATTTTCATAACCGCTCCGAGTTATGTTAAAACACTAATTGTAGACAACCGCAGTTATAGCTGGAGTTTTACAACAGCGCGCCAAATCGTTTTTTGGTTTCATTCGTTTGGCGCCCAATTTGGACGAGATTCCAAAGTGTAAGCCTAGTTCCTAGTGCCACCTGATCTTTCCAACAGAGCGGTTGTCTTATCTATTTCTTCTGCTTCCTCGGCAGGGTTATGATATTCATTAACAATCGGGCGTACGCCATCAGACTCTTATAGAAGATTGTAACACTTCTCTTATTCAGCTCTGCAGCTCATTGTTATTTTCTCCGAAGCAATAGTTAGATGGAAGAATTCAAACGATAGGAAAGTCTCTTGTAAGAAACACTTCGTTTGGTATTCGGACGGATCGGAGAGATCCTCTCCGATTCTGACGGAAGCATTTGGTGTTTCTCAACGTCAGTTTAACATAGCCTTTATTAGCTTTGCGGGGGGGGATATTAAGTTCATATTATAGTGACATAAAAAATAGCTTATTTCGCCGCTTGTCGAAGGCGGCGGCTTTATAAAATCGGCTGAAGTGGTGGTAGGTATGTGTCGGTCTTCCTTTTACGGGTCTCTTCCAAGATTTTAGAACATCGCTTGAAAATTCTGAGTCAGTTGTAGATTTCTAGGTCCAACAACTGATTAAAGTTCAGGTTTCAGATTGTTGACGGTGTGGCTTCAGTCTTTCACACAGTAAGCACGAATAGATAGAGGCCTTACCCAAAAGTAGTTGGACGCAGATTAGTTAGTTCTGTATGTTGTCTTCCTTTTTATGGATCAGACAGGAGCCACACTTAAATTTTCAAATCGTCGAGCATGCTTTCATCTGCTCAGGTTCTACCAAAGAAGCTGAAGCTTTCTCCCTTATCATTTCTTCACCGCAGTATTTTTGAAAAACCCTGCCGACAATCCATTTGGCCCCCGCTTTGGTTGTTCTTCAGAACGTCTACTCCTCGTTATCCGACGTTGGAGAAATTGGGTTCGCCATCTTCCCTGTTGGTATGCTTTTACTTGCCATCAAATAGAATGAAGAAGTATTCCACTTCAGAAATATTTCAGTATGCTATGGGTCACTTATTGGGAGTTCTTCAAGAGTAATATAGTATACAATCTATATGAAACTATTTTGAAAGTGGATGTATGCTCTGCGGTCACTTCTGGGGGAGTTCTTCAAAGAGTACATATAGTATACAATCTTATGCAAATATTTGAAAGTTGATTGAGAAATCTTGGCGAATTTATTTCGCCAATATCTGTCTGTATGGAGACAAACCACATAAAGAAGAAGTTTGCAATAAAAATATTAGGAAATTCATGTACATGTGAACCCCATTAAAAAACTGATAAAATTTTGAAACCCATTGAGCTATTTGACTCTGCAAAAAATAATTCACTACCGAAAAATAGGCCCGTGGAACTTTCTGTAGCGGTCTTTATAAAAAATAAAACTGAACTGAAAAATTATTTTTTAGTCAAAAGAACTCACTCACTTGGCCAATATAAACACCTTGCCCTTAAAGTAGAGCGTTTACAGCTTACCACGTGACCTAATAATCAATAGAGATTTCTGGCAACATATTTTTTGTTATAAACTAGATTTCACTTTCTCTGAGTTCCCAGAATTTCAGACGAATTTCAGACTTGTATAAAACGAATGGTCACATCGGCATGGAAGGAAATCGAGCTGATGGGAAGGACCGCTGATTTCATCTGATTGGAAGGCGAGTCAATTTTCACATGTATTCTTGCTTTCTAGCGCTGGGATCTCCCTGCACATTTGGCGTCGCTCAAAACACCAACCATGATCAAACAATCAGAAAGATGACTACTGCGAAATATGTCTAGCTCGGTGTGAAAGGGTGAACCGTAAAGAGGGTCCTCCTATAACTATATAACTAGCTTCCTAGCAAAGTTAATTCTCGCCGCCAATTGTAAATGTCATGGACTGGCCACACTGTCAAAACAAGGTTCACACGCGGTGCTGTGCTGCCTAAATATTTTGTCAGGATTGCACTTTGCAAAAATTTTATGGAGAAGGGACGAGGTGGTCCGGAACTATGTTGTACCTTGTCACTTTATTCCTCCTTATTACCTTGCTTGTGACAGATTGAGATTGGAAAAAAAAAATCGGTTCGTGCACACGTTCGGGTGAACTTAGTAAAATTGTTGGGTGTTGAACAATTATGTGCCTTAAAAAAATATGGGGTATGCTTAAAAAACCGCTTCGACTATCTATGGGAAATGTCATGATTCACTTTGATGAATTCCACGGGTAAACACAAAGAACAAAAAATCTGAGATTCATTGAATTTGGATATTAACCTACGGAATTAACGTAACCTGTCTTTTTGCACTTTAATTACAAAGCCAAAAAACTATATTTTTACCCTTCTAAAGAGTTAAATCACAAGCAAAATAATTTTACACATAGTGCCCACAAAAAAAAATAAGGGTGACATTGTATTTATTTTTGAATATTCTTTTATTTATTCTCCCCAAAATCAATTCCATTCCCCCTTCAAAAGTAGTCCCCTCCCGATGCAATGACTTATGCCAACGGATTTTTCCAATTTTGCGACAACACTGATTGTAGTCAACTTTCCGGGATGGCTTTCAGTTACCGTCTCGCGCTGCGGCTTGAATCTCCTTCTATCGTATAACAAAACGGTTGTCCCCGGAGCGGTCTTTTGAGCTTGGTTGAACAGCCAGAAGTCGCACGGCGCCAGATCAGAGTGAAACGTACGGTTGGTTTCGGAACGATATGGAGTTGAGGTTTTTTGGCGGAAATGATCACGAATTTCGAGGGCAGTATGGGATGGTGCATTATCGTGATGTAAAAAACCAAGAATTGTCTCTTCCAACAATTCCGGACTTTTTAGGCGGATAGTCGTTACGCAAACGGACGTCATACAAGTTCTTAAATAATATTCCTTGTGACTGTTTTGACCGGTTGGGAAGGAATTTCATAATGCCAACAACACCACGATAAATCGAAGAAAACAGTCAACATCACCTTGGATTTTTTTTGAGCGACTTTGGCGCGATTTTTTGGGTATTGTCTGGCTCTCTTTTTGGGACACGAATATTCGCTCGATTGATCGGTTTGTTTCGGGGTCGTTAAGCATAGATCCAAGTCTCATTGCCAATTATTAATGCCGTTTTCATGACCACCCTGGTAGTCGGAAAGCATTCGTTTCACACACTTCAAACGCGACGCCTCCTTTTTTCCAAAAAAAATTCAACTGTTTTCAGTACCAGTCGAGATTGATGCGCTTGAGGCCTAAAACAGTCCTTCAAAATGGTATTGGCTGAGCCCTTCGATATGCCAACTTCATTCAAACTTCATCAGCAAGGTCTCTAATTGTTAATATCGACGGGTTCTGCAACACCAAATCTTTGATTTGTTGAACGTGAGCTTCGTCGGTTGAGGCTTGATGGTAGCCCCTCCCCTCAACGTTATCCGCAGCAGAACAATTGACTTCCGTAAACAACAATTTAATGCCAATTCTTTGCTCAAACAAATTTCGACATTCGCAAAAAAAAAACGAAAAACTCACTTTTAAGCAGCTCACCAAAAGGAACACGTATCTCAAAACCACTAATAAAATATTTCTGACATGAAAATTTTGACATAAATGTGACTGACGAGTACCACCAACCTAAAAAAAAATAATTCTCCAAAATCTTTCGGACGCGCCGCAGTTTAAAAATTCAAAATCTCACCGTAGTTTTTTGGGGCACAGTTGTTATACATGCTTAGGCACTCAAGCCAGTTTTACTTTCTTCATTCATACTTTATGAACATTTTATGATTGAGTTTTTTAAATTGTAATTGCGAGTTGAAGAGCTTAGATGTCTCCAAAATACTCAACTGTAACAACAGTACACCACATGTTTCGAACACAAATAGATATAATGCAATCAATTTCCACTATTTAAATTGCTTTTTAGCAAATTCATCATTCAACCTTATTTATAACTTTATAAGTTAGCAATTTACCATCACACCAACAATAAGGATGGAAATCAGCACATTATAGGAGTAATTCAAAACTTAAAAAAATTATCTCTGATTCCCGTTTCACTCAAAAAATTGCCACTGATTTGGCTTTCATCACAACTCATCAGCATCACCATCAAACTCAATTCAATATTCTATGCATACAACAATTTCACGTTGTTGCTTTTTTCTCATGAATATATTTTTCCTTTTCTCATTCAATTTGCAGAAAATTCATTCCGCTGGGAATCATTGAGGAAGGCAGCTATGAAAAGGATGTGCTATTCTACGTCAACATCGGCGAACCCATCATTGCGCCAGGTACATATATGTTTTCTATATGCTATTATGCACTACACATCCTTTACTATACATACTATATATAAGTTATACATACATATATGCATACATACATACTATATATACTCGCATACCAGTATAGTTTGTATGTACGTATGTATGCAGCTGCAAGCAATGCTCGCGCTAGCCTACCAACTTGCGAAACTAGCGTATATAATATGTACTTATTTAATATATATACATATATATATACATATGTACATATATAACATATGTATAGATATATGTATATTATACAACCATAAATAAACATGTAAATAACTGCTCCTTTGAGAAACTAAATACCAATGCGAGCAGTCGTCAACCAATCAACCCAAAATAAGAGCGTATACCCACACAACTCCCCAACCAAGGTCCATCCCACGTATGTATTTTTCCCCGCCGCTACTACCGCTACCGCTGTTGCTGCTGCCGCTGTTTTGTCCCGCTGTAGTGCGACCAATCAATCCCCAAGTAGTCAGCGTTCCAATGACTTTCACCTTTTAAAGTGAAATTCCGTTACGTCCAACCCGCTCACACGGCGACAAACGTCAAGTTAATGGCGTGCATATAGATATATGTACGATTTTATGCATAAATTTATGGTATTCACTCACGTCCCTCTACATATGATTGTGTATATATGTATGTATATAAATCCCTAGACGAATCCTTGATTATTTTTTGCTTTCATATTGAGTAAAAGATTTTTTCCGAAAAATACAGAAAACCAAAAACATGAAATGAAAAGAGAGCAGCTTTTATGAAAATTCGCATAAAATATTTTTCCATTGGCTTATGAATATACAAACGTACAGATAGTATTGTAGCGAAATTCTACTCAACCATGAAATCTAAATCTTCTTCTTCTTTTCTTTCATCGTTTTCATGTTTTTTTATTCTTTTTTTCTCTACTATATATTGTATTCTTAACGATATACCTTCGCCTTAACACATATACATACGCCAACACATACAAATATACAAACACACTCTCAGACACAGACAATGCAGTACCCACGATGAATTTCAGTAAAGTCTACAACAACATTATAGTTTCTTTTTGTAGCTATTTTGTAGCGCCATAGAGTTCAAATTAGTTAATGTGCCATGAAATGAAGTATATAAAAATAATAATGCAAATGCTCTGCAAGCACATAGTTAAGCGATTAATTTCTATAATTGAAGCAAAATAATGTTAATTAAAAAAATGTATATATTTTTTAACGGCAAAGCCTTTGACGCTTGCGCATTTAACTTGCCGCAGAAAAGCATGAAGAACGCAATAAATGCAAATTCAAATGAATGAAAAATACCAAGCAGAATAAAGCGAGAAACGAGCGCAGCACAATCACAAAGTCGCCGCCGCGCCGCCACCGCCATATGCGTGTAGTGTTCGTATGCTTTGCGTTGCGTATACGCCACGCCATACCGAAATGGCACATGAAATAAAATGCAAGCCGTTGAAACGGTCGGTGGTGCTTGCCAGCCAAGAAAGAGTGCAACTCCACTCAATTAAAGCGCGAAATTTTTGCTTTTTGGTTTTATTCTCTCTTTGTTTTTTTCTTTTTGGACTTTTTTTGGTTGAAAAGCTGTGTGTTTTTTAGCGCTTTTCAACACTTGATTTTTTGGTAGTATATTTTGTGCGTAAAGTGTATTTCCTCCGATTTCATCGCACACTTACTTCAGTCGTATAGTTGTATATATATTTTTTAACCATTTTATAATATTTTGATTTTGCGTATATATTCATAACTATGTCGTCATGCCGCACAAGCCTCAGTTTAGTTTTATTTACGCAGTTTAGACTCTTACAATTAGTCATCTGGCTGAACGCATTTTAACAAGTAGTTGTAGAGTAACCGTTAGCAATGTGATTGTGTGTGTTTGCGGTTAGAGGCGCGCAGCTTCCTTAGGCCCCCCTCTTCCTTTAGTGCAACCCTGCGTAGTCTAATTGCCTTCGTGGCATAAGGAATGCACATTGCCACATAGAATGCAGCATCATTGATAAAATATTCCCAAACAAGCAGCATGTAATACATATAATACGTCATTTGTTAGCGACTTAGCGCACCCTGTTCGATATGTAGTATGCAAAAAGTACTCCCAACAACAACACACATAAACATGATAAATCCTTTCGGTGTTTAGTCTGCATCGCTGTAGATTTTACACGGCTGGGCATGTCACAAATCAAAATAACTCGTATGGCGAATCATTGCAACAGAAACAACAAAAACAAAATATTAAGGTGTTAAAAAATCCGAAAACCTTTTAGTGTGCCCTCTTCATCAGTACCTTGACATATTTTTAGTTTTAAATCAGTAGAAACTTCATTTTATATAACAAAAAACTAAAATTTGTTTCATGACTCATTTCAATTCTTTCAACAAAAATATTTTTTTTAGACTTTTCCATCTTTTAAAGCATTTCTATTAGTTTTCCTTTAATGCAAGAATTTTTTTTTATTTTTATTATCTTTTTATTTCTCATATCTATACTGTTTTTTACTTTACTTCTATATATTTTTCAGAGTTCTTTTATTTGTTTTAAATTATTTCTTTTCTTTTCCTTGATATTTTTGGTCCTTAAAATTTTGTTTTATTCTCCAAAAATCCTTCTTCCCTGTTTTCCTCTAAATATATACCAAAAATATTTCCATATGTTCACTTAAGTCTCACAAGTCCATTATTATCGAGACTGTAAACGACTGCAATCAAGTAAAAATTATTTAAAAATATTTCACTTAAAGGTTAAGAAAATATCAATTATTTAATTCTATTCCCATTATGCTAGAATATATATATATTTTTTTGGAGTCAGAAGCATCGAAAGTCGGAGTACGGAACTTGTAGCCGACAAACCTAACCTACTCTCAACTCAAGACTCTCCCACGGAACCACCTGTTAAGTATTACATTGTGGAAGTGACAGGACATTAAGTCCCCTCTGTTATGCTGACTTACGTACGCATAATCTTGAGAAAAAGTTTCAGTTTTGTCATTATGAATGCTGACGCTTCGCTAATAGCCGTCCATTTCTCAGTCGACTGACACATGACCTTAAGTTATCTTCCCTTGTATTTTAAAAGCAAGGGCAATAAAATAATATATCTTTATAGGCGTCTGCATACTCTGTTCACGTCAGACAATTCGGCCTAATGTCATTGTGGAATCTGTAAAAGTAGCTTCTAAAGCACCCATGTCCACTAAGTATTTGGGGTCAGGTGAAAATCCAGGTCCACATGTGGTCTGTCTATCCACGAGTGGTTGTCCGATATACCTGTTTGTCCGTGTATAATTGTATAATTTCAATATTGTGAATAAATTCAAAAATATTGTGGTCTAATTTTATATTATTATATATAATGTGGCGAATCGAACAAGCAAGTGGTATAAATGCAACAGTCTGGCATAATCAAATAGAGATTGGTATTTAGAACGCGATAAATACTTAACAACTCTCTCACATTGAATTTAACTCGAACACCTCGTTATTTCGTTATACTTTCCATTTTTTGACCAGAGAACTACTCGCTCTGCTCTGTAGCAAATCGTAATATAAAAATATCAATCTAATATGCTGATTGCAGTCCTTAACAGTCGTCATAAGTAATAGATATCGTAGAAATGAGTAATTTATCAGCGAAATATTGTCATCTAGCGATTAATCATAAGTATATGCCACATACATACATATGTATAGTAAATATATAAGTAATTCATTAATAATATCATTTGTTTGAATTTAAGCAACATAAAGAAAATTATTCCTCCTATCCCTCTATTCATTATTCACGCAGATAATAGCATTAAAACGGAAGCACTTAAATTTCTAAACAAGTTTCTCGGTATGTAAAAACCAAAACTGAATCTTGATCAATATATATATACTACTATTACTACTTGTTGCATTACTTTTTACAATAAACTGTTCGTACTTATAAGTGTTATGTAACTGAAAAAGAACATTGACAAATTTTGGTATAAAATTTCAAAAATTTCTACAAGAAAATCTCATTAAAATCAAATATATAAATTGTGTGCTGTGAATTGATAATTTTGTCGTGTTGAAAACTTGTTACAGTTAACTATGTAATTACTCACAACTGTTTGTAATAAAATTTGTCTGAAGTGATATCATCATTGTTGCTAAACATTGTTGCTTTTGCTGTATAAATCGCTTAAAAATATATATCATTTTAGCACACACTTAATCATTTAAAGTAATTTATTTAATTATAAAGTGTTAAGCGTTTGAAAAATATAAAAAATATATATAATTTTTGCAATAAATAGTTTATATTTTACAGAAACAATACAAAATATATAGATAATCACTCTTAACTATATATAATTATTTTAAATTCACACCGAAAATGGCGTTAAACATTCCGCTTGACAAAAATCTTCTTACAAACAAAATATGTCATTAGCACTCATCAAAAAATGCTTATTTTATAGAAATTATAACTAACTATCATACATATAGTATATTACTACAATTTTTGTAAATTAATTATTTTTGAAAATTATTGATATTTTTTTGACTTTTTAAACATAGTACTTTGCTAAAAAAATACTCAAACGTTTTCATAATTATTCCTACAAAACATTGAAAGCTTTTCACTAATTACTACCTTCCGCTTTTAGAAAAACTTTATTTTAATGCTACACAATATTCTAAACTCTCATCGCTTAACTGCTTTGAATGTATTTATATACATAATTATCTACTTCAACACTAATTATTATCGTTTGTAGACGAGCCACGCTTTTGCTTTTTAGCTTTTAATTTTGAAATCTAATGACCATTTATTTGGTCAAAATATTAATTTATAAAGGGAAAATTAAAAAAAGCTATAATTACCAAAGAACAAATTGTGCGGAGAATCTTGGAGATAAACATTCTTACCAGCGTCACATAGTCAATGGAACCTTTAGTAAAGAAGGTTTTCCAGTATATAAAATATACATATTAACTAAAATGGGTCAAAAATGACAGATTTACGAGTATAATAAAAGGGTCATAGTTGTACTGAATGTATGTACATTCAAGGTGTGTCCCAAATATAACTTTAATACCGAATTTAATATTTAAGAGGTTACATGGTTTTCACGGCCTTGAGAAATCCATTTTTTAGTCTTATTTAATTTGCTAATATCTCAAGAGTATTGTCCTAACTGCTCAAGTTAACCAAAATAATGGTTTTGGAGATACTGCCTTGAAAAATTGAACGTCCGAAGACAGCAATACTATTGTTTTAAATTTTAAACTCGTTGTTTTCCAAACAAGAAATTATTCGAGATATAAAATAAATCTTGAATGAAGTATTTTTTTTCTCCAATTCTTCTTCCTTATTGGCGGAGACATCGCTTACGAAGTATATCATAGTCATCATATAGCTCGTACAGCTCAGCGATCTATCGTATTCGCCGGTGCCTATGCGCAAAGCACCATAAATCTTCCGCATAACCTTACTCGAAAACTCGTAAAGCCGACCGCCGCTGTTATCGTCCCTACCTCTGCACCATATAGCAAGACGGGGGTGATGAGTGACTTTTAGAATTTGGTCTTTGTTCGTCGAAAGAGGACCTTACTTCTCAATTGTCTACTCAGTCCGAAGTAGCACTTGTTGG
Organism: Bactrocera dorsalis; assembly: GCF_023373825.1. NCBI lineage: Eukaryota > Metazoa > Arthropoda > Insecta > Diptera > Tephritidae > Bactrocera > Bactrocera dorsalis. The sequence continues at coordinate 22,076,175 of NC_064304.1, read as the reverse complement.
CAAGAGTTATTCTGCTTTGGATTTCGATTTTCGATTAACAGCAATGTAAATGATAATATTGTTAATGCTTGTTCCAAGATAGACGAAATTATCTACGAACTTAAAGTTATGACTGTCAACTGTGACGTAGGAACCAAATCGCGAGTGTGACGACTGTTTCAATAGTATTGAGGACTGACGACCAAATAGCAAGTCGTCCAGGTCTAGAAATCGTGCTGAATCGGTGGAAACTATTGATATCGATGCAAATTTGACAATGACATTATTGGCCGAGATATTAAATATGAGCAAAAACAGTATTTGTGTGGAATTTTAAGTGAAGATTTAGGTTAAAGAAAGGTCGGTGCGCTTTTTGCTCCACATGAGTTAAATGAAGATTAAAAAAGTTTATGAGTTTTTGTTGAAAAAAAGAACTTCTCTGAACCATCACCCTGCGTATTCACCTGATTTATCATGTGACTATTTTCTATTACCGAAACTGAAAACCAAGATGAAAAGTGCATTTAATGATGATCTCAATAAAGCTAAAGAACATTCCTATAAATGACATGAGTAAAACAAAAAAAATGTTAACATCAAATGTTGCACAAATACAAAAGGTTTCTTACTAGAACTTGATTTCGATCGAAGTTTGTGTGGCAGCTAGTAGATGCTGTAGTGATCCGATCTGAGCAATATGTTCAGTTATTGTAGCATTGGCTTGGACAATACTCCATGCCGTAATAAACATAAAATAAAAAATTTCTTCATACAAGTATTTGATTTTGATTTTTTTAAGTGCTAAGAATTATACCCGATCTCCAACTAAAATTTTCCAATTCGAGCAGAAGTGATTGGCATTTGCTGCAATTGATTAATGCTCTTCATATAAGTGTTTCAAATAATCATAGGAAATCACACACATTTTAACGGCAAATCTTCATGCTATTGTGGCAAACAGTACATTAATATTTATCAATTTAAAGTGCAGCATTAAAAAAATATAACAAAATGGAAAAATGGTAATATTTATATGCATAAACGATTATGCAATTTATGCTGTGCAAACGCACTTAATTTGCAAAATTAATTTCACACGTTCATATGCCATAAATTATTGATGTGGCCCGAAGGTGGGCTTAGTGAGTTCGTCAATTATTACAACAACAACTCAACTAACTGTTTGATTTATTAAATTCATGTGAAATTACACATCAATTGCGCTGTTAAAGTGTATTAAGTATGTTTACTGTACTTTTTTCACTTTTTATTTCCCAAAAAAATTAAAATTGATTTGCATTTAATTTTATGGTAAACAGTTTTGTAAAATTCGCGTTGTGGAAATTAAGCTTTAATTATGCATAACCATAAAAGATGCCGAGTAAATATTTACTATATAATTAATATTATTATTTTTTTGTTTTGGCTTAGTATTGACAGGGTGAAGCATTTCGGTTGAAAATATGGTCTACAAAATTATGTAATTGTAATAAAACTGCATAGTAACTTTAAATTTAATGAGGAATATTCGAAAGAACATTCTTCGACAGACTTTTCGAAGATTTTCTCTTTCAAATATTGGCTACATCTCAGATGGTCGAACCCTTGAGTCCAATTTTCGATGACTCGTTCAAGCATTCCGACTGGTAACTGGCGAATGACACACGTAATGTTTTGCTTAAAAGCCTGAATCGAAGTGGGATTGTCCGCATAGACTTTAGACTTCACATATCTCCATAGTAAAGAGTCTAAGAGTTTGATATCAGACGATCTCATTAGTTAATCGACTGAAACTATCTGTGCATTCATTAATGGCGTCGTCTTCTTGAAAGCAAATGTTGCCGGGGTCACGAGCTTCAATTGCAGGCATCAAATAGTCGGTAATCAAGGCGCAATAACAGTCGCCATTGAGGGTTATCTTCTCACCCATTGAGCCAAGAAGGGACCTCACCGCTGAACAAAATTTGGCTCGAAAACATCGGATATTTTTGGAACCTGTCAAAAGCCCATAGAGCGATGCGATGTCGCTTGGTTAGGTCAAGCGACTTCAGTTCTTGCACAAGCTGTATTTTGTACGCTTTCTAATTAAGATCTCAACGTAAAATGCGCCAGTCCGAGTGGTTACGAAACGCGCCGAATCGACTCGCCACTATCATGTACACTCTCAGCTACGGCTGCTATATTTTCTTCACTGGATGCTGGATGTGGTCTATTCGTTCAAATATCATCCAGTAATGAATAGTGGTTCTCAAGATGACCGATGGTGTTGCGAATAGTAGACAGATGATGTTAAGCATAACTTAAGCGAAGCTCGCGAAACACATCCTTTACAGAGCTAGAATTTTCGACAAGGCAAGTCTTTCCATGATGAAATGCCAAACAATAACAAAGATGACACGACAGCTTGACACGACTCACGTGTGATATGTCAAAAAAAGTACCTATACTTGGATCACCCATTAGCTGCCATATGTTACAAACTGATCAAACAAAATCAAGGCCTTGAAGGGACAAGATATCTTCACGAAATTCGACATATACAATATTATTGCTCAAGGCAACAATTTTCAAAATAAAAATATTGAGATCGGACTACTGTAGCATATAGCTGCCATGCTCCTACCGGAATTATCGTTTTTTCTTTTCTGTTTTTGGTGATGGTATTCACAGTGAAAAATAGATGTTTTAGTAAAAATTTTAACTTAGAACTTTGACGAAGGAAACAAACTGAAAATTACATTTTTGGCAGACTTTTTTACAAAAAACTGAAAATATCAGTGAAAATTTCGCAAAATTTTCTTTTAGTTGTAATCGCAAAAAAAAATTCAACAGAATTCTATCTGAAAGACTTGTGTAAGATTTCATGAAGATCGGTTGCGTAGTACTCGATAAATTTTTCCAACCGACTTCAAAAACACAGTTTCGAGAAAAATGCGTTTAAAGACGACGCACTTATCCTAGCTAGCCTCGAGCGCACAAGTTCTGCAGGTTATATCTCCAAAATTATTACTCAAATCAACTTCAAAATTTGGGACAATATTCTAGAGGTGTTGAGTATTTAATAAGACAATAAAAAATTTGCTTTTTTTAACCCTTAAGTACATGGAACCCCCTAATAGTCAAATAATAAGTATATGGAAACTTATTTATATATTTTTTCACTTTTTATAACAATTTATCTGCCACGTGAACAATTTCACGCCATAAGTTCTTTATATTTAAATATTTATATTTTTTAATTAGTTTAAATTTATAAATTTATTCATATTACACATAAATAGGGGTTAGGGCTATTCACAACACATAACACACGCATACTCTACATGTTATCTAAATGTGTTCTTTGTGCTTCACAAATTCGTAACTGTAATTGCATTGTTGGTGTTTGTGAATCGAGAGATTGTTTTATCAATTGTTTATTTCAAATTATTTGTTAATTAATTATTTATTATTTATACGAAAATTGCGTATTTTTGTAACTGACCAGTTGTTTCGGTAAGAAAAAGTGCATTTGCATTATAAAAATTATTAAAAATTGTCTTTAAAATATTTGCGAAAAATGGTGGTGACTAAAAGCATTTCAAAAATTGTTGTTTTAAATTTAGTACTAAAATATCAGCTCTGTAAATTGTGAAAATTAAACATTTGAATTCGAAAGTAATATATGTTTAACATGTGATTTTCTACAAAAGCCTGTTACTTGAGCATTTATTTTATTTTCTTTCCGATTGCGGTATTTTAAAATGCTCGGCACATCTACGCAACTGGATTTTTGAACGCACTCATTGGCGTCGTTTTACATTTTAAATGGCTAAATCACAAACAACTTGCGTCAACTATAAATATTTTAAATTATTGCAACAACAACAAAACTAAACCACAATACCACCACAATGAAAAAAAATGTATAAAAATTAAAAAAATATAAACATTATTTGCATACAACCCACCCCGTCCGGCTTTTGTGGCTTCGCTGTCCACGCATTTGCAATTGCTGCTGCTGCTTCTTCTTACTTTTCGCTTGCCACAATAAATTTGCATTTTCATAAAAACATTGCAATTTGTAAACAATATGTAAATGTAATGATTTAATTTGAATGATTACTTTCTGTTTGCATATCTACTCAAAAAAAAAATTATACAAAACGTGTATAAATTTGAAAAATTAAAAATGTGTAAATATTCAAAAAAATACCGTAAATATATATATAAATACAACAATCAACAAAACTGCAACGCTATAACCTACACACAAAAAATGCAAAAAAAAAAAATACAAAAAAAAAATATGAAAAAAATCTACCAACGAACCGTACGTTTCGTACCACTGTACGCTACCCGATTCGCATTGCACTTGACTTGTACGAACCGAACTTCATAAAAACGAAATTTGTAAGTAATTTTCATAAAATACGAATTCGTACTACATAACTGTTTAGCCTAACCAAAAAACACAAATTGCCGTGTTTATTTTGCCGCCTAATTTGTTGTTTATGTTTCTTTTTTCTTTTGTCTTTGTATAATCCCAAATTTAATGCGAGCTTCCAAATGTGTTTGATATCATGTGCTATGCACTAAATCGCAATTAAAGCCAATTCGATGTGAAAATATTTGTGTTAAAAGATATATATTTAATTCGCTTTCTGTTTTGAAGTAAAGCTGTTTGAAGTGTCAGTGATAGATGTGACGTATGTGATAATATTAGATTGTCAGTAGCAAGCATAAATGTCCAAATTATGTCAAATAAGTAATAACGGTAAATAGTAAGAAAAAAAATTAATATAGAACTTAGATTATAATAAAAAATTGTGCAATATAATTAAAAAAATATATATTGGAAAATTTTTATGAATAAATAAAATGTTTAAAAGAATCCCCTGATATTTGATTAGTCAACACGAAGCTAGGAAGACCAAACCGATTGTGTATAGAGTCAAAAAAGATTATGCAAATTTTGTCATAATATTTCCCTAAACTCAACCCGGGTGTACTCCCGTGTACGTGTTGGTCGCCACGCCGTTCCAGAGTCGGCAATAACAGAAGAGCAACTCACTGATGGAGATGCTGTCGCAAGCTGGCGTTGACCAACTCGAAGCGAGCCATGTCGATCTTGAACCGATTGTATGGAGGTTCTACTCTGCTTATGCAAATGTGGTCGTACTATTTCCCTCAACTCCAGAAAGATAATTATTTCTAGTTAGGCCTCTTGCAGGCTCATGCTGAAGCCACCGCTACTAAAATCACATCCCACATTGTCTCCTCTATAAAACACCCTTCTCATCCCAAATCTCCGTAAATGTCTTGAATATGTTCTGAAGCAATAATCTCACTATATGTACCAAATTTGCTTCTTGGATTATTCTTCGAACAATCACGCATATATATGTAGACAAAATTAATATCGTTCTGGTAGCCTTCTGTAAGAACTTAGGACGACTCAACTGATTACAATAATAGAAATATAGATTGTAATAAAAAAGTTCCCGGAAATTGTAATTAAATTCCCCAGTCAAATGATATTTCAAATTTGGCTAAATTCATAGTACTGTCCGACCAGTTTGTTTACCGCTTCTGTTTAAGTCGGAAAACCCCAATGGTGTGTTGCGATTTTTACAATGAATAAAAATATCGGACAGATCCAAACCAAATTTCGTTTGCAGAATCGTTGTGAATGTTGAAAAAGGTCTGCAGTGTTCAGTTTAATCAAAAATATTTAAAAATATTTAAAAAAAATGAAGAATATGGTGCTTGAAAATCGTCAGACAAGTGTAAGAGAGATGCTAAGAGAGCTCGACATCTCTAATGAGTCCGTTCGAATGATTTTGGTGGATATTTCGGTTATGAAACGCGTTCTTGCCAATTTGACATGGGTTTATGAGTTTGACATCCAACTAGTTAAATATTTTAGCGTTTCATTTACAATTTCGGGTACTTTTTTGTCATAATGTAAGCCTAAAAATGCTGAGCTAATTTTTTATCAAAGTTGGTATCATCGATTGGTTTTTGGCATCAATGGTGCATTGAGTAAAGCATTATTGCAAACCTCATTGGTAGGATTTTACTTACAAATGGTTCAACTAAAAAACTTCTTTAAGTTCGAGAAGTTTATAGACTACTTTTGATGATTATACTCGGACTCCCCTTTTTTATCACAAAATCGACGTTTATTTATATAGTCATTCGTATCCTATGAATTTAAATATGTTAGCCTTAGGTAACGTATCCGAAGGGATCAATAAAAAAGATGCGGGCGAAGATCGGACATAATTTCCCCATGCTCAGAGTTCTCAGGGTATCACGAAGTTCTCAAGGGAGCCCGGTGTTCTGCAACAATTGTTTGCAGATTCTTCTTTCCAACAATTCACTACAATCATCCTCAGGTTTTAGTTTTTTTCTACAGCCAGTGCATCCAACTACAAACTCGCGTCAGCTTGACACACTATGAATATGCAGTTTTTTCTAATCAAACATCAACCTTTTGGTGTTTTTGAAAAACAACTCTACTCGAAATAAAAAAAATACATAATTAAGCTCAAAGCTCCTCAAAAGACTCCAACACTTCACTCGAGTTTAGCAACTTAATTGTTTTCTTAAGGGGTTATATACTGTTAGAAGGCCGAGAAAAGCGATTTTTTTATCTCTGAACTGAAACCTCTGAAATTAAAAAACCGAACAGATTCCATTAAATCTAGAAAAGAAGAATTTTGCTTATTTTTTGACAAAATGGCGGTTGCTCAAAAAAATCGATTTTCGAGCAAAAATTAAAGTTTAGAATGCACTTCCAAGCTCTCTAAAACGATCTTTCAAATTTGCGTGTAACTTCAAAAATATTCTCTGAAACGATATGAAGTTTTCTGTGTGTATTCTTAAATATATGTACCAGTACATTAAGAAAGTAAAATAAAAAATCGATTTTTTGAAAATTCTAACTGTATATAATCCCTTAAAAAACGACAAAGCAAGGTCAAATCAACAGAGGAACCGTATTAAATAATCCGAAGTCGCCTCGTACAATTATTTTCATTTGAACTCCTCAAAACTGTTTTGTGTGCCCATCGAATGTTGATTTGCAAAAATAAAAATTTAAAAACATCATGCTTTTCTCTAATTAGGATGAGTCTGAGTACAATGAATAAATATCGTGTATAATTAGTCAGCTTGCTAAAACTTACATATATAACTCAAAATTATGAATTTTCCAATTATATCTAAAACCATTTTTTCCAAAATTTATTAAATATCTTAAATATTCATCTGTATTTTATATTAGCATTCTCTTTGAAAACCATTACTAAATATAAAATAAATATATTATAATTTTTTAAAAATTTCAAATACAATTTTTTCTACTATTTTCGCCACTATCGCTATATTACAAAGTTCTAAGTGAAATATTATGTCATAAAACACTTTGTTTTTCTATAAATAAGTATTTGTGGCATGCAATCCAATTACCGCCTCAAAAATATTTCAAGTTTTTTATGCATTAATTGTGCAGCTTGTCACAGCTACGTGTTACACCACTACCCGCTGCTATTACTTTTCACCCACCTGTCATTGTGCATGACTATTTGCATACAAAATTTTTGCAGCCGTTCAATTAAGTATATTGAACTATGTATGTATATATATATGCGCTGTATACATATAAACTTACGTGTTGCCATGTGCATGGCTGAGTGTAGAGTGGCATGTTGCATGCTCCAAGTAGTAAGTACCCAATACTAAATACAGTTTTGTGTCATTTATCATGCATTGTTGTTTTTTCCTTTCCCTTTTTATTTTGCTTAAATTGACATGCATACAAATTTGTGTATATGTATATGTAAATGTGTTTAAGTGTTTATCTATCAGCTGCATCGGCTTTTCGTGTTCGCTTGCCGCCAATGTTGCAACAAGTCAATCCAAAGTGCTGAACTTGTTGACTTTTCGTCAGTGTTTGTCTTTGTATTTATATTCAACTTGCTTTTTTTGTTGTTGTTATTTAATGTTTACCAAATCGTTGTCACATTCTTTAGACAAGAACTAAATAACAACTAAATTTCTGTTAACAAACAAAAAATCTTTATGAAAAAAATTGTGCTCTTGAAATGAGGGTATTCACAAATGCATAACGAATGGATCGGTGGGCATATTCTCGCGAATACTTAACAAATTTTCTTTAAAAGATAAACACCGAACCCTAAAGTATGATCTTAAAATAAAATATTTCATACTGCCATCATCTTAAGCACTGTGAATACCCTCAGTTCTTATTTGTTGCCCCGTCTTAATTGTGTAACAGCATTTTTGCACATTTATTTATGCCGTTATTTAAACAAACAAAATTTATTGCTATTCACGCTGCCGTTCCCTCCGCTGCCGCTGCTCTGCAGATGATGAAATGGTAGGACTTATTGAGGCCGCCGAGAAGAAGGCACCGGAGGAACTAACGGAGGAGGACAAAATGGCCTTGCTGGGTCGTCCCAAGTTGGGCGAGGTGGTGCGTGCCGAGCTGCGCATCAAGGAGAGCAAAGAATTTAAGGTGAGTAAAATTAATTGTGCTCAATAAAACTTCCGTTGCAATGCTTTAATTGAATTTTTCCCCACTCTCATCCTCTCTCTCTCTTTCACACTTGCCTCCATTTTACACCGCCAGAACACTGTGGATAAATTGGTGCAAAGGGCGAATGCGTCACTGCTGATTGGCACATCGTCGTGGAAGGAACAGTTTGCGGATGCGTTGACGGTAACTGCTGGTAAGATATATGACTAAATGAAAATTAATGCATCGGCTTACATAGCTGTAAATATTTATTTATTACATACCAGCAGAGATTTCTTACTTTGCAGATTTTCCCGAAAAAATTTTAATAAAGAAATAAGAAACTATGTAAGCAAATTCTAATAATTTGACTAGCAACATTTCGCTCCACGAGGGCGGTTCAATAGGTACTTAGACTTACTGCCAATTGAGACCGTGTAGTACATACACGGCTACTTTGAAAATCTTAGCGGAATCGGACTCGTAGTTTAGTTTTAAACGCATGTATGCTACAGTCAACCAAACCCCGTTCATCGAAATTAGACCGCTCGTAAATGTCTCAAAAATTTAGAAAAGTGTTTGAAAATATCTCTTATACAAGTATTATAATATCTATGGGATTTTAATAAAACCCGCTGAGACTAAGCTCATGCTATGGAATCCCGTAAAAGCTCACACTTTTCGATCAAATAAAAATGGAGTTCTTTCTCTGCTTCCTACGGCAGATACTGCGTCGAGCACTATCAGAGTTGTAGTGTTTTCTTTCATTCGGACTTCATGACCTAGCGAGCGTAGCCACTGTCAATGCCATTGTATATCTTGTGTAGTTACCAGACCCATTTCCTTCGCTTCCTTTTCCATTACAGTTTATACAGAACTAAAGGTAACGGTTAATGAGGCCAATAGCATCAATATCATCGGCTTACGCCAGGAGTAGATTGAAGAAGTCTCACGATAGAGAGTCGCCTTGTCTGAAACTTCATTTGATATCGAACGGTTTGAAGAGGTCCTTCCCGATTCTGACGGAGCTTTTGGTATTGCTCAACAACAGTTTACAAAGCCATATTAGTTTTAAAGGGATACCAAATTCAGACATAGCGGCATAAAGACAGCTCATTTTCGTGCTGCCAAAAGCAGTTTTGAAGTCGACGAAGAGGGGGTGTGTATCGATCCTCTTTTCATGGGTATTTTCCAAGATTTGACGCATTGTGAATATCTGGTCAGTTGCTGATTTTCCAGGTCGAAAGTCACACTGATAAGATCGAATCCAATCGTTGACGGTGGACTTTAATCTTTCACACACTACGCTCGATAGAACCTTATATGCGATGTTGAGGAGGCTTATCTCACGGTAGTTGAATATGCTTTCGTCTGACCATATTCTACAAATAAGCTATTGCATGCTCATTATGAGATCTTCGCCGCCGTATTTGCGAAGATGATAGCAGACGGGTAATTGCTATTCGAACTTCTTCTTGATCAGGACTGAATTTATTTCGAGGGGTATTGATATACTTAGTATATGGTTCGTTTTAGAAATAAAAAAGACCAAATCATTACAAAAATCCAAAAAATTTGGCAGAAAGTTATAACAGAGATTACTAAGAGGGTACATATTTAGTATTTCAAAACCAACGTTTTTTCTTGAACTTCGATCCACTATATTCAAAGCCCAAGATGATATACCATACGAACAAGAATATAAAAATATATCTATTGTAAATATCTGAAGCTCTTCATTATTTTTAGGCGATGATGATGGCAATGGCGATGGCGGTGAGGATGATGGGCCTTCATCGCCTTCATGTTTCGATTACATATTACATTTCCTAACGCTCTTCTGGAAAATCTTATTCGCATTCATACCGCCAACAGGTGAGTACCACTACACAAACACCAAAAACTTCGGCGTGCGCATTAGCTTGCATAGCGCTTCAATTACTTTTGAATTACCCAAGTACTTGTTCCTAATTGAATTTCTCAACTCCGCCATGATTATACAGATATTGCCAACGGTTATTTGTGCTTTGTTGTTTCGATATGTGGCATCGGCATGGTGACAGCACTAATTGGTGATGTGGCATCACATTTCGGTTGCACGCTCGGCGTTAAGGATGCGGTAACGGCGATTTGTTTTGTAGCGCTCGGCACCAGTTTGCCAGGTAAGTGCGAATTCCTTTCATGCCTCACGCACATCTACGCGCTCACATTACGCTCTTAATTGCGTGAAGGCATAGTTATTGTCAGTTGTTCTAGTTTATGCACTTACTTGCTTATAGCTCATAACGGTACATTACACATAATATTCTGTGATTTCAGACACATTCGCCAGCAAAGTGGCCGCCATACAGGATAAGACGGCCGATGCGAGTATCGGCAATGTGACGGGTAGTAACGCAGTGAATGTCTTCCTTGGTATCGGTGTAGCGTGGACCATGGCCGCTATATACCATGAATCGCACGGAAGGGCCTTCGAAGTGGAGGCGGGCACGTAAGTTTAAAATTGGTGAATTTTTATCTGGAACAAAGTAAATGATTCGATAATATATCGGTTATGGTATACATAAGCTTAAAAGTAGTTACTAAGGCTGAGTTGAGAATAGTCAACTTGGTTTGTATATACGCGTACTAGTGTCCCTCAGTATATGTATGAGATATCGATCTAAAAATTTACACAAGTTTTTTGCTCTTCAAGAAGCAATTAATTTGTTGGAAGCGCCGATCGGCAAAGAAATTGTTCGGATTGGATCGCTATAGTACAATATATAGCTGTCATACTAACTGAACGATCAATCTCCAGTACTTGTTTTGAAAACTTTTTCATTTGAGAAGCTATATTCATGAAATATAACATGGATTATTTTCTAATAGAATAGTAACATCTCCGACGAAATTGTTCAGCTGGGACTCCTATGGCATATAGCCGGCATAAAAAGAACTGATCGTTCGGTGCAACCGAAGTTAACGTTTTTCTTGTTGAACCTGCTATGTTTGAGTGGTGCTTTCTTGTAAAAATATTATTATTTATCAAGGTTATTGTGGTACGACGAATGGAGACATCATTCTCCTCCCACTGTTTCTTTTATCTCTTTTGGTAATACCAGACTTTTTTGATAGCAGTAGGCAGGTGCTTGTTCGATTCGCCACTACCTAAGTTTTAAGGACAACATGTAACTAATTATTATCTGCGAACTCAGAGTCCACAATACTTATCCCAGTTATTATAGAAATCATAATGTCATCCGAAAGTTTTATAACTCAAAAATTTTTTTCACTTACTTTCCAAAGCTTGGCTTTCTCGGTGACACTTTTCTTATCGGGAGCCTTGATTGCCGTTTTCCTGATAATGTATCGACGTAAGAAATCCATTGGCGGCGAATTGGGCGGCCCGTCACCACAAAAATACATACACAGCGCCATTTTCTTCAGTCTGTGGTTGATCTACCTAATAATGAGCACTTTGGAAGCGTACGAAGTCATCCAAGGATTCTAAAGGAGCACAAAACACAACAGCCACAGAGAGTATGGATACAACTACTACATACATACTTACATGCAAACTTACCTACTTACTATCTTCTTAATAGCCAAAAGCAAAAACTAAATTAATTAACATACACACACACACACACCCATACAAGCATATAAAAATACAAATTTAGAGGCATACAAAATACAATAAGCCTACCTACATACATACATACATGCGATACTAATGCATTAGGTACAGTTTAAAGTGCATAAAGGACATGAGTTAAGGGAAAGGAAGAAACGGAAATGCTTGCGAATAACAAAAAAATCATAAGTGCAAAAGTATTTTACAGTATGCTACAAAAAAATTTAATAAGAAATGTGTTTGATAAAAAATTATGCAAATATAACAACAATTCGCACTGACCTTCATTAATACTTATAAAAAGGAAACAGTTTAAGAAACTATAAATTTGTACTAGAAGTCTCATCAGGGGTTGATAGCTCAGCTAAAACGATTTTTTAAATATCGGTGCTAGTGGCTGTTTAAGAGTTAAGTTCTCTACTTATCCTATTGCTTTAAAGCACCGAAACACTACACGAAATACTAACGAATGAGCAGCTCTTGAATTTATTTTGAGAGGTGCTTCTGAAGAATCTCCATATTCTTACTACTTTGGCAAACCTTCGAGAAATTTTGACTAAAACTCTCATACTGCATTAAAAAACTGAGTATAAAAGAGTGATGTAATGTGAAAGGTTTACTATGGCAGAGATGTCAATTAAGGAGAAGATGTTGTGAGTAGACAATTTGAAAGAGAACTGATCATACATGATACATAACTAAGTAAATATATATGTATACTAATTCAAAAGCATCGGAAGTGAGGTAGAAACGAACTTAACTCGTAAATCCAAGCGCCGCAATTAAACCCGTTAATAGTAGTTTTGACACCCTTGAGAATATCTCCACGATTTTTTTTGGAACGCGTGGGCACCAAAATGAAGTAACAACACAATTGGGTTCTGTTGTAGAATCGGTCCTCTACTAACTTATGCCTCCATCCTTCTAGCGTATATGAGCTTAACTATGCGACGGCTTTAGGAACAACAAAACAGGTCTTCCATTTAAACGATAATCCTTTGTTTGTTGTCAGTTCGATATCCGGTAGCAGCACGCAAGTTTTGAAATCTAGCACGAAGTTAAGCTTCTTTTATGACTCGAAAGTGTTTTTAATATGATGATAAACGTGCTGGAGGGAAGTTCAAACCAGCTGAGGTGCTTAGTTTTGAGCCGATCTCGACGATGGAGCAACATTTTAAAAGGTACATATTTTCATTTAGGCCGTAAAATTCTAACTGGTAGTTAAGCTTATAACGGAACTTTGATAAAATGTTAATTTATGATAGTTTTTTTTGGGCTGAGACTGTCAACTTTTGTGAGCAAAAAACACTCGCACATAAAACCACTTTTCTAAATAAAATGTCTAAACCCAAATCTCTTGAAATAATCGAAAAAGCAAGAACTAACTAAAGCTAATAAAAAGGTCCAATATGGATTGAAAAACAGAGAAAAGCAAGCACTTGCTAAAGGTTTTTATTAGCTTAGGATAATCTGGCTTGAAAATCGTAACAAATTTAAAAAAAACACAGGCACAAGCGAGGCAAAATTTCTAGCAAATAAACAAAATAATAGCAACAAATTTGCAGCAAGGTGGCAACCATAGTTAAAGTAGGCAGCAGAACGAATGTTAACAGTAAAAAGCAACAAAAATATTATTTAAAAAAACATTACTAGCAAAGCAAAATGCATAGAAAAATTAAGAAGGATGGATGAAGGGAAGTCTAAAATAAATATAGAAAAAAAGCGAAATTGCATAATGAAGAGAAACAATCATTGAATTTTTGTCTAAGAGTCCAGGCAACATTTTAAGGAGCAATTACATAATTACACGCATTGAAGCGTAGGAGCATAGGAAGCATAGGCGCATATAGGATATAGGCTAAATAAATAGATAAAGCATAGTTAAAAGTAGTGATTTGAAAGCAAACTAAAACCAAAACAAAAACAAAATGAGCAATAGCGCGCGATATTTATGTAGCAAGGATGTGGGGCGGCCATTTTAAGCTGTGCCACCATGCACAGTTATACTGAAGTACTTTAAAAATGTAAACGAAACATCAAGTATAATTACAACAATAAACAAAAGAGGCAAAATATGCAATAAACTTGTATTACTAAATTTAATTTATTTTTATATATATTATAATGATAATATACTTACATGCATACATATGTAATTAATAATGTAATGCAACTAAGTTATGCCATTAAAGATATACAGAAACCCAAAAACAAAAAACAAAAAAAACAAAGAAATAGGAAATTGAATACCAAGCAAGAGGAAGAAACATATTTGCAGAGCGATAGCAATTTTTAGAGAAATTTTATTGTTATTGTATTATTCTTATATTGTATGTATATGTAATGTGTATGTAATGTTAATTTAGTAACAAATTGATAATGCGAAATGCGAAGCGAATACAAAGCTGTAATGTTAAAGTAGCAAATGAGTAATAAGAAGAAGAATATGTGCGAGAGGACTACACTTTAACGAATCGGCAGCGAAGAGAGGAGTGCAGTTTTTAATAGAAATAGACAAAAAAATATTGTAATGATGCCACAAGATGCCGTTTAAATACAGGGCCTTCCATAATTAAACGATTTTTAATATGTAATTTTTATAAATTTAAGTATTAATGGTTGCAAAGAAAAGCTTACATGTTTTTAGATATTTTTCTTGTAATATATATAAATTGAAAGTAATATAGAAATTTAATTAAAATTGTTAATAGTTTTTATTATCATAATTTTCAAAATTAAATTGCGTGCGGGTTAATTAAAATTTTGTTGCTTAAAATAATTGAATTTGTTATATTTTTTTATTATTTTTATTTTTTTGTAAAGTTTCATGTGAAATGGCTCTTGAGAGAGTTGAGTGATGAAATGTATGCGATTTCTAATTAATTTGTAATAATTAGTAAAAGCTCTCATTAGTAACAACAGACTAAGTGAAAAGCTTTCACTTAGAAAAATAATTAGTAAAAGCTCTGATTGGCAACAGCAGACTGATTGCAAAGCTTTCACTAAATAAATAAAATAGCAAAAGCTCTTAATAACTTCTGCAGAAAGAGTGCAAAGCTTTCACTTAGCAATATAATTAGTAAAAGCTCTCATTAGTAACAAGGGACGGAGTGCAAAGCTTTCACAAAGTAAATAAAATTGCAAAAGCTCTGGATAAAACAGCAGAATTAGTGTAAAGCTTTCACTTTCATAGCAGACTAGGTGCTAAACTTTCACTTAGTAAAATAAATTGTAGAATAAAGCAAAGCTTTCAAAAAGTAAATTAAATTGCAAAAGCTTAAGATAAAACAGCAGAATGAGTGTAAAGCTTTCACTTTCATAGCAGACTAGGTGCTAAACTTTCACTTAGTAAAATAAATTGTAGAAGCTCTCATTAGTTATAACAGACTGAGAAAATAAAATAGCAAAAGCTCTTAAAAAGCTCTTAAAAATAGAATGAGCGCAAAGCTAGCAATTAGTAAAGTAAATAGCAAAAAAGATCATTAATAACAGCAGACTGAGTCCAAAACTTTCACTTACTAAAATTAATATTAAAAGCTCTCATACGCAGAATGTACAACATTTTTGAAAACATTTCACGTTTCCAAAAATTCAATGTTAAATTTGACTTATGTTGTGTATAAAAAAAAAAAATTAAAAATACTGTTTCGCTGCTGAGCTTTCATCGCGTTGAAAAGCTTTCCAAAGAGCTTTCACTACATTTTCTTTTGATTACAAACAAAATAAGTTGTTAAATTAAACTTATGGCGTAATGAAAGATATAAGAAAAACGGTGTTTCGCTGCTGAGCTTTCATCGCTTTTAAAAGCTTTCTCAAGAGCTTTCACCATATTTTCATTTGATTAATTAAAAAACTTTGTAAACCACTATTCCGCTGATGAGCTTTCATCGCTTTCAAAAGCTTTCTCAAGAGCTTTCACAATATTTGCTTTTGGTTACAAGTAAAAAGAGTTCAACTTGTGCTGTAATGAAAAATATTTGAAAAACGCTGTTCCGTTGATGAGCTTTCATCGCTTTCAAAGGCTTTCTCAAGAGCTTTCACCATATTTTCTCTTGATTACAAACAAAATAAGTTGTAAATTATAAATACGCTTTAGTTTCCACACAATTATTTATATAACGTTGAAAAATAATTTTTTATATATTTTTTAAATTAATTTTTATTATATTTCAATTTCGTAATAAACATAATAATTTTTTTTTGTTATCTGAGACGAGGAACTTAAGCATGCTGACTCTACCATAACGGTATTGTTTTTAACTATAAAACTTTATAAGTAAATATACAAAAAAAAAATTAAACTGTAATCTTAAAAATCACTTCAAGCTGCTCCATGTAAAAATATTATAAACTATTACCATTAAACAAAAAACGCTAAGAAATCGTTGAACTTGCATACATACTCAACTTTAGAAAAAAATTAAATAAATTAAGGCATAATTAAATTTATTAAAAAATACATTTGTTAGCAACTTTGTTGATTTGAAGTTAACTATATATTTTGAAAGAAGAAACATCGAAAATGAATATATTATTATTACTTAAATATGCCCAAAAACCCACAAAGAGGAAAAATACATATTTTCAAATTTATTTTGTTACAAACAAAACACAGTTCTGTGTAATTAAATACCAACAATTAAATATAAAAATATTAAAGCCAAGTCTCAATTATTTTTTCGAACAAAAAACACATTCTGTCAAATTAACTACAACACATATGTACATACATAAATAAATGTGTGTGATCTATGTGTATTTAGTATGTATATGTATTGTGTAACCCAAGTCAACTTAGTTCTGTATGTAAATATCTATTGTATACTGTAAGGATCCATCATTTAATTCGTTTTCTATAAGACTTGTTATAGATTTTATTAATATTTAATACTTAAAAGCAAAAACAAAAACGAAAGTAAATTGTATACCAAACTATGTATTGTATGTACTATATTTTAAGCGAGCCATGCAACTTAAGTAAAGTCCAAACTTGAAGCCAAAAATCGAAACCTTTCTTAAATGCTTGAACTAAACTTAAACAGCAGTCATGCCAATATAAAATCGTATTGCACCCATACATACATACAAACCGACCTAAATGTGTTGTATGTGTGCGTTTGCCCAAATGGCAATTAAGTGTTTATCACTGTTTATCCTCAACATGTAAGATAACTCATTGTAGTGAAATACTTCCTCTAAATAATTTCATTATGCAATTTTCCATGTGAAAACAAGTTTTTTGTTAATAAAAAAAAGAATTTGTTGAATTTTTTTTAATTTGTACCGATTTGAATAAAATTTTAGAAACAAATTAAGGAGTGTTCTGCATTTGTATTATTGGAGAGAGGTAAGTTAGTAACTGGTGGTTAGTTGGAATCGATGGATCATCTTATCAAATCTAACTCGGACTGATCCATGTAAAGAGTCGCAAGGCGAACACATAAATTTTGTTTAGATTGGTAAAACCGTTTTTTGTTCCTTTAAAATTCGATCCCCTTTGAAATTATATTTCTAATGGCATCACTGTTACGGAAAGTGTTTTGGAGAGTTTACTTTCTCACGAAGCAAGTATTTGATTGGCATAAACCATTCAGTGAAAGTCATGATCATCGAGAACTTGCTCGATGCAATAGCAGCGAAAAAGTTGAAGAAGCAGTACTTTAAAATCGTGTTGTTGGCATCAGTGAGATAACAGAACAGCTCAACATCTCTTTTAGGTCGTCTCAACACATTTTGGCTCATGGTTTGGGAATGAAGCGTGTTAATACTCGATTCGTAGCAAAAGTTCAGAGTCTTTTACAAAAAACGACGTCGCGTAAAGGTCCCAAAAAATATGAGTTTAAGAGTTTAAGTAGAGGTACTTTTTTTAATAGCCTCTTGTGACGGATCGCGCATCAGTCGTGGCCAGCTGCCATGTTACTTTTGATCAGTATTGTTTGCTATCTCATCACGGAAAGACTTACTTTCTGACTAACGTTTACAAGTCGTTCAACTTTATTACGAAAGAAGAAGAAGACTTCGCCCAACTTATGGTTAACATAATCGGCCTACTGAGCGTACAATTCGCAACACCATCTCCAGTCTTGAGATCCAGCATTCATTATTGGAAAATATTCGACTTAATGGATCACATCCAGCACGTAGTGAAGAAAATAAAGAAGCCGTAGTTATAAATATAGAAACGACATCACTTCGCTCTATAGGCTCTTGAAAAGTTCCAAGAAGATCCGACATATTTTCGAACCAAATTATGTTCAGCGATGAGGCCCATTTCTGGCTGAATAAGTATGTAACCAAGCAAAATTATCATATTTGGAACGAAGAGAAACTTGAAAACATTCAAGAGCTGCCATTTTATCCTGAAAAAAAAAACAATGGTTTGACGATGAGAACGTGACCGTCAATAGCGACCGTTATCGCGCCATGATAACAATTGAAGTTCGTGTTCTCAGCGACATTTGGTTTCAACAAGATGGCACCACTTCCAACACATCATCAATAGAAAGAACACTTCAATGAGCAGATAATTTCCCGTTTTTGGACGGTCGATTGACCACCAAGATTGTGTGATATCACACCGTCAAACTTTTCCTGTGGGGATATGTAAAATCTAAAATCTATATATATATCTTCAATTCAGTTTTTGGAGCAAAACATCACGCTGGTCATTCGCCAGTTACCAGTCGAAATGCTCGAACGAGTCATCGAAAACTGAAATCAACGAATGAACCATCTCAGACGTAGAAAGAGATAATCTTCAAAAAATAAAAATAAAAAATGTTTTTTCGAGTAATAATAAACAATCACCATTAAATTTGAAGTTTTTGTGTTTTTATTTAAAAAAGTAGGGAACCTCGAAATGGATCATCATTTGGAACGCTTTTATGTTGAAAAGTGTACGTATAATAATTCGTATTCACCTAAAATATATCTATGTATGTAAATATGTGTGTGGTAATCATATGTATGTATGTACATATACATATAACTGCACACAATCTGCTTAAGCTTAAACTGCGCGATTATCTTATCAGTCTCGCAGTTGATACCCATTATATGCAGACACTCTTGCAATGAGAAACTTTTTCATACTCGACTCCATATAAGAAAATGCTTGCTTAAGGTACATATGTACATATGTATATATTTTTAAAATAAAAAAAATTGGGAAAAATTGCTGTGTGTCTATGAAATCGTTTGTACTTGTATGCATTGCTCTTCAAATTACCACTTCAGAGCTTTTAAATATAAATATATACATACATGCATAAATATGTCTGTATGTACTTTACGCACCTTGTAGTATAGCTATAAATACGAGATAATATTGTTTACAGGAATCAAAGTGACCCCAAATACCTACCTAATTACTGTGCAACAAAAAGTTTATTGTCATAACAGTGACTGAATGAGAGCAACAGAAAGAGTTTTAGTATTTAAAAGTAATGTGCGATTATTTGTGCATACAGTGGTGCCAAATGCATTGTGTAGCCTGAAGCAAATATATGTATGTATATCGTCAGCTAAAATGCAAAATAATGTGTCATCAAAAAAAAATCGAAAATCACTTTCAGATATAATAACCAATATATAACCATTTTATAACCAAAACTCAAATTTTGTTTCAATATGTGTGGTTTCTATTAACGTTTTTCCTTCGCCTGTAAACTTATGTAAAGTGATGGAACAACTTTTAGTTTTTTTGTAAATAAAATTCAACCCAAATTAAGTGAAGTCGGAATTAATTCAAATAGAATTTAGTGAATGATCCTTAAATAAAACTTATACCTAATATTTTAGAGAGAGGAAAGTTTATTTTTAGTCAACATTTACTAAAATATATTATTAGGATGGAAAAACTCACCCATTTTAAAATATTATACCAACATATTGGGAAGATTGAAGATCAATATTATTTTAGATGATTAACATCGAGGACGAGACTTCAATTACAGCGAACTTTCAACTTTTCGATACTTTTTTTTTATCTCAATTAATCCCATCCATTCACTAATGCTCTAAGGACAGGAAAAAATCGCTGAGGAACACAACAATAGAATATGAGGTTATGATTGCGTAATCTGCAGCGCATTTAGTTTGAGACTATAAAAATCTTATTTAAAAATTGTCAAGTCAATATCGAGTATATTGTTGTATGATGGATATATCCCAAATAGTCCTGTATATAATTAAATCTTTAATGTACATATATACATATGCCTTCAGGGTATTGTAATTCTTTTTTTTTATTTGAATTTTAAATAATAATATATTTATGGTGTACCAATTGAATGCGACACCACTGTGTATATGAGTATATACTTTAAACGCATATTTCTTACTTCAATTTATAAAATTTATACCGTGAAATGTTGGTACTTCTGCAAGCATTGCAGTAAAAGTTGAGACGTTGTGGAGATACAACGAAATCTAGGCGACGCGTTATCAAAAATAAGCAGAATTAAATTTACATCAACTTTCAACGTACAAACATACATACACAAATACATACATACATATTTACATACATAAAAACATACATACAGTATATAAAAAAGATAACTGAAAGCGCGAAAAATGCCGCTAGATACCGAAAGCACCGCGCTCTTGAGCAAAGCACAACTCAAATCCAACGATTACAACAGTGAACAGAAGCAGCACCAATTGAAATCCCAATCGCATTACATCGACGTTCTGGACAAACCACTATATAACGGTTATACATCCATACTCGGGGAACATGAGTTCGTTTGAAATGAAACACATATTATTTTACTTTTCTATATTAAATATATTTCTCCAACTTCTAGTTTCTCCGCTGGCCTAACTCTGGAGGAACTGCTGCCTTTTATCGACGATCCGTGGTGGCAAAAACTGCGGCGCACGCTCTTCTGCACATTCTGCTTGGTGTTTTGGTTGATTTTATTCACCGGTTGTACGCTTGCCTACATGGAACGTAATAAACAATGTGGCATCTCGATCGCAAGCACAATAGCACCAACTAATACGAGTACATTGACGGCAGCAGCTCTACAAAGTATTTAAAAGCTGAAAAGCAAGGTAATTCACATAGAACTTTCGCTTCGCTTTGCGTCTGACAGTTGTTTTGACAGTTAAGTTCGATGTATGCTTTTTGTATGAAAAGTTTCGCATACAAAGTTTTCGACGCGAAGCAAAGCAACCTGTTGGGCAACTGCCAACTTTTTACGCTTTCCTAAGCAACAGTCGCTATTCTTGTTAGAGAGAAAAACTGAAAACAAAGCGTAATGAACGCTTTTTTCATGCAAGCTCTTTTTTCTACAATACTTCATTGTTTCAGTATGTCGCGCAAAGAGCGAAAGAAGTTATATGTGAATGAGCCTTTATAGTCTTACCTTTATAAGTAATGCGGGAGATTTTCAAATTTGGAAAGGAAGTACGAATTTTCTCGCTTTCCGATTTTTTATTTTTAGTTCGAAAAGTGTTTGTCATAACTTACCAAAGTCGCATACCTATTCTTATCATTAAAAGTGAGTTCTTTATTAAGGTGTGTGCTTTTATAAAAGATGACATATGTAATTATAAAATTAAAATTAGCTTGCAATGTTATTGTTAATAGCAACCCATATTTTGAATTGCTTACTACAAACTTATTATAGTATAATAAACATTTGTTTGTTCTGTATTTATGAAAGCATTTTTATTAAAATAGGTGATCGAAAAGTATGTAATAATACAAAGTATTTTTTAAGTGAACTCATAGCTTTGTTTTGATCGTGTTTGGAAGCAAGCATGACCGCGATATATATCAGAGACCAAGCAACAAACATTAGACCTCATCCGACGAAACTCCGAAGATGATGAGGACTGTGCTATTGATCAAAAAGATCGTCATCGAGGCCGTGTTCGACAAAAATAATGTACTATTCACAAGATGTTATCTACATAGACTACCTGGTGAATCTTTACTATTCCGAATTATTAGTATTCGTATGGCCACCGAATTGCAGACTAATATGCCATTATTGACCTTTATTGGACTTTAATATTGCATACATAAAACTTTACTAGGAGCTTCAATCAATTTTGAGAAAAACTTTGATATCCAAACTAAAGTAAGTGCTAATTTTGATTAAACCAAGTTCTTTCAAAAGCTACCTAAAAAGCCTTGGGGCATGGTCGCGAATATCGAATAGATTTCTCACACCTCACAGTTCCATTAAGTTCCACGAGCAGATTTGTGTAAATAAATACATATGTATGTACATATATCAACATTCTGGACATTATAGTCGTTGTTTTGTATGCGCCACTGTGGAACTTTTTACTACAGAAAGGTAAAACTAAGGGGTTTTTCAATAGCGGTGCTACAAAAGTAGACCCATAGGGACAGCAAGCAATGCCATATTTTTTCGCTCTTTTGACATTTCTCTTCAGTAAGGTTTGCCATTTAATCATGGAAAGAGATACGATCCAGAAACGAGTCGAAATTATTTAAACTTTCACCGAATTACGGAACAGTGGCCTCAGCTTTAAGAGCGCTACGTTCAATTTATAGTCTTCATAATCGTCCTGCCAGATTAACAATTTAGCGTCTAGTGGAAAATTTTTAGCATACGGATACAGTATAAAATGTTCACGTGCCAAAGAAAGACTTAAATCAATCTCTCACACGTCGTTCTCAAGCGTTGGGCATCTCTGTGACATCGTTGTGGCGATTTTGCGAAAAGATCTTGGCCTACATCCTTACAAGATCAAATTGACGCAAGAACTGAAGCCGCTTGACCACCAGAATCGTCGTATGTTCGTGAATTGGGCTGAGCAACAACTTGAAAATGATCCGGATTTTCATCGAAAAATAATCTTTAGCGATGAAGCTTATTTCTGGCTGAACGACTTCTTCAATAAACAAAATATGCCTTATTGGTCAGGCAGCAGTCCACATGTATTTCATGAGTCACCATTACATCTCGAAAAAATTACGGTTTGGTGCAGTTTATAGGGCCGTACTTCTCCGGCACGTTACTGTGAATGGGAATCACTACCGCTCAATGATAACCGAGTAGTTTTGGCATAAATTGAATGATATGCACTTGAATAATATGTGGCTCCAACAGGACGCCGCCACAAGCCACACAGCGAATGTCACAAACCAAGTTTGGTGAATATGTTCCTCGATCGGAGTAAGTAGTACCACATTCCTACTGGGTAGCTATGGCAATGTTCACGTTAATTGTTGCAATAATGGCTCTTCTAAGTTTCGCAACAAAAAACTTAGAAATACAAGTGCCACAATTTTTAATCTAATACAAATTAGAGCTGGTTGTCTGTATGTAAGGGTTAAGTAAATGTTGAGTTAATGGTCTTATCAATAATAATTCATTTGCAACACATCAGCTTTGAAGTACCGCAATCGATTACAGATAATTACAACATACATGTATATAATATATAAGTAAATATATCTATGTTTAAGCTCTTATTCACTACATTTTTCCTTGTTAAATATAGCATAAAGAATTCATACCACACTGTGTTAATTTATTTTATTTCTAAAAAAAGTCTAAGTACAAATAATTTTATTAAATACAAAAACCTACATGAATAATAGATTAATTAGTTAATTAAATGCAAAATAAAATTTTAAATTTAATCAAGATTTATTTGCATTTTCACTCTTTGCTCGGTTCCATAAGCTTCTTCGGCATTGGCGACGCTGTGCTGTTGCTATTTTCGTGAATTACTCGTATCAAGCTTTTAGCATCACTCACCGCAACGCTATGCAACTTGACTGGGCGTGGCGTTGTGGCCCAGGCGCTGAAGTCGAAATGCTCTATTTCGCTACAATTTACGTAGCCGTTAGCGCTATCCTTACTTTGTTTCATTACGTATTTCCGCACCTGTTGCACAGCATCCGCATTCTGACAAATGATCTTCGACAAAGTGACATTATAGATCTGACGTAATTGCGCTGAAAATAACGGATTTATAAGTCTAATGTTGAAGAAAGGTATTTTGAAATGAAGTTTGTAATACTAAGAAGGAAATGTTGGAGACTCTGTAATGCCTATAGATAAATGATCAACGTGGCGAGCGGAGACAATTTAGCCATTTCCGTCTGTCTAGTCAATATAATCGGCAACCCAACACGCATCTCGAGCCCTAACATTCATTGTTAAATAATATTCGACCGAATACACCACGTCCAGTACAGCAGTGAAGAAAATATAGCAGTCGTAACTGAGATTGTACATGAAGATAGTGGAGAGTCGATTCGGCGCCGTTCGCAGCAACTCGGACTAACGTTTGGAAGGACTTGACGCGTTTTACGTCGAGATCTTAAATTGAAAGCATACAAAATTCGACTTGTACAAGAACTGACACCGCTCAACCTTCCCAAGCAATATCGCTTTGCTCTATGGGCTCTTGAAAAACTTCCAAGAAGATCCGACGTTCTCGAGCGAAATTCAGCGATGAGGCCCATTTCTGTCTCATGGGTATGTAAACAACAAAGTTGTCGAATTTGGGACAAAGAGCACCTGAAGAGATTCAGAATCGGACAACGGTTTAGTGTGGTTTGTGGGCCGGTAGAAAAAAAGGTCCATATTTCTTCAAAAATGATGTCAGTGAGAACGTAACCGTCAATGGCGACCGTTATTATGATCTAGACCAAATTTGGTTTCAACAAAACGGCGCCACTTTCCACACATCGCATTAATCAATGGATTTATATAGAAAACACTTCCGAAACCAGATAATTTCACGTTTTGCGCCGGTCATTTGACCACCAAGATCGTGTGATATCACACCATTAGATTTTTCCCTGTGGGGAGATGTAAAGTTTATACTCTATGGAAACAATTCCGCTTCTATTCATGCCTTGGAGCACCACGCAAGTAATTCGCCAGTTACCAGTCGAAATGCTCGAACAAGTGAGCAACAATGAATATGGGAAATATCATAACTCAATTGTACCTTTCGTAAAACGTTGCGGTCCCATCTTTCTTTCATACCAATGAGAGTCACCCCGCTTTAGTCGCATAAATTGGTCGGATACCAAACACGTGAGCAATGGTCCAAATATAGCGTCATCCAATGGAGGCTCGCTTAATGCGCCCGTGTAAACATCGACATCATGTGGCGAGCTAAAAATTAGTAGGGAAATTTTACCTTTTACTTTATTTTGGTATTTTTGCTTGCATACCTGTAGATCTTCCTTATAGACTGCAGCGTATTTGCGTCAATGGCGTTTGCCATTTCTTCCCACGTATCTGTAGATGGCAGGTTACAATGTTTTCGAAATACTGGATACGCGGGTAGACCATGATCACGACCACGCTGTATGTTCAGTGAAACAAGATCGAGTCCGCAAAGTGGTTTCATATCTTCTTCAGGGCGTCCTTCAAATATCTTTTGCGTCACCTCGTAGGAAAAGAAACGATTAACACGCAGCACAGCCGTATTGCTGGCGGTTAAGAGCGCACGATCGATACCATGCTCCGACCAGAGAGAAAAGGGATTAAAGAGCATTGTATGCAGTTCGATAGATTCCGGCGCGCTATTGTCACTTGTGGCGTTGAGTACTCCCTGCAAGTCATACATACTTATCTGAGATAAAAAAACACAAGCAGAAACTCGTGGTAAAACTCACCGGCAGCAATGTATGCGCAAATCTGAATGCTGCGCCAGCGAAGCAATTCGCTATGCTGGGATCCACATTTTTGTCGTAGGTGTCGGGCGCGTCCAAATCATCTGTACTTGGCAGCAAACCTTTTTTCTTAGCCAACTTTTCACCAACTAAAATCGGCAGGAACTCATTATATGTAATATGTGCCATTTTAGCGCTCAAAATCTTTCGCGATTCCTGAAAGACTTGCTCGTCATCCCAATGCGGGTTGACTGACTGTAAGCCACGTGCCAAAAAATTATGATGACGCGCCCAAAGCAGATGCATCGATGTCAGCAACAAATTTTCATTGGCACGATCATCGCCTGATTCGAAGCAATATTTTCCCGCCGTTGCCATTTCTACGCGATTACAACCGTCTTCCAGATTGGTAGATAATGGCAATAAATGCCGTCCATCGCCAGTAATATACATACGCATTGTACCGTTCAACATGGTACGCAAATGCCGTTGCCGTTGCTCCGTACATCCATACACCACAGAACCGTCAATAAAAGCGGTAGCTTGGTTGAGTTGTTGTCGTGGACCGAAATGTCCGGTCGGTGCAGGAGCAGAACGTACAAAATTCAAACAAGTCACATTGTAACGTTGGTAATACGGATCATCCGGCAATATCGGCACTGGGTAACACTCCGGATGCATCTCCGATGTAGTTAAGGCGCAACAATCGATCGATTCACCTTCCGGTAAAGAGGATAGTGAAGTTGCTGTTATGT
The DNA here is from genome assembly GCF_023373825.1 of Bactrocera dorsalis. Lineage (NCBI taxonomy): Eukaryota > Metazoa > Arthropoda > Insecta > Diptera > Tephritidae > Bactrocera > Bactrocera dorsalis. The sequence continues at coordinate 22,049,674 of NC_064304.1, read as the reverse complement.
CGTGATCGAGGAACTGACCGAAAACAGCCAACATAACAGTAAAATTGGCATCAGTATCATAAGCAGCGCGATGTATATCCAAAGAAACTTTACGCGCCGGTGGCAATTGAGTACCATCGCTAGCATGACTGACACGCGGCATAGAAATACCGTCCGCATAATCGGGCGCCACCATGCGTCTATAAGGGATCATGGCAGCACCATACAAACGCGGATGTGCCTTGTTGTTGCACACGCCACTAGCCGTACGATACCGTGCATTGAAATCGCATGTAAAGTTCATTGTCGGATCGGGCAGCTCAATTGTCGGTCCATTGCCAATGTTGTGGCGCCCATTCGGCTTCGTATAGTTCAACAGTTCAGCAATACGCGTAGTCGCATGATTTTCCACATAACCGCGTCGTGCCAATTTGCGTGCCTCCGGACCGTTGCTGAGCGCGCGGTAATGCCGATAGGCGGGACTGCGTACGGGCGTCAATTGTTGGCTTTCCTCTAAAATTTCGCGGTCACCTAACGCCTTTATGCCGGCACCCACTGCCTCTCCGCTTTGCGTGCGGTTTATGTGTGCTCGTTTTAATGCCCACTCGGTGTTGGGTTCGTCGGCCAATGGTGTCGTTGCGGCTTCCAGTGCGGCGCTTGCTTTCGCACTGCTATTCGCCGGATTTGTTTCATTTATGGCAGCCGCCGCAAGCAGTATCGGAGTCGGCGGTTCCTCCGGTTCTTCAACAAGCACAAATGCGGCAATTAAAGCGGCGAGTACAATGAGTCTATAAGAAAATATAGAAAACGAAATGATATTACGTGCATAAATAAGAAGCCCTACAATAGAGCATAATATATTTAAGCAGCACATACGGTCAGTTACCTAAAAGGCGCCTTCTAAATTAAATCGAGTGGTAATAATAAGCTCCCAAGACTCTAATAACTTTTGTATTAAGTCAATTTTTAGATCTCGGACTTGGTATATTCGATTATGGGGCTTTAAGTCGAATTTACGGGAGAGATTTAAGAGTTATTTTTTCAGTGTTTAAATCAAAAATATCTTCGAAGCGATATCAAATACACAGGCTCAACTTTTATGGTATCATATTATCCTTTTATAGCTTAAGAGAGGAAAGAGTTAGGATAGGTTTGATGGCTGATCTTGAGAGATCGCACGTAGACTGCAATATGTAGTTCTTTGTGAAACAGGGTATATGCTCCCAAGTGCTAAAGCCTAAACCTTTCAAACGCAGTACAGTCAAACACGAAGTATTCAGATGTTTCCACCTAGTCTTCTTCCATACAGCTTCTGCAGATGGTGTCTGGTAAGTCTCGTGGCATGGAAGCCAGTAAGCCAATGGCCTGTTAAAACATCCACAACTAGGGAAAGGCTAGCCTTACTGAAATCGACCTTGGGACGAAAGGATTTTGCCACACCGCATATATCAAAAGTGGCCCAACGCTGGCTAAGCTTCCGCGGAGCCCAGCTATCTAGTGGTACTAGAATACAAGAGGATACCGGAGCACCGATCCATTCACATTCCTTTAAAAGCGGTTGTGGGTTTGCCTTTCTTTGCTAGCTCATCAGCTTTACAATTACGCAGAAGAGGGGAAATTACACCACATTTCTATTAGTAAGACCGTCGTCATATTAGTAGTTCCAAAAGAGGCTTACTACCTACAATCAGTTAGACAGTTACAGTTTAGTGGAATAGTTTGGAAGCCCAAAATCAGTTTCGGGTGAAGCTTGACATAATGATAACAGGAAGACTTTAACTAAACACAATTCGTCTCTTGATTACCGAATAGAGCACTACAAGAAACGCATTGAGTTCAGTTTCAAATTCCAACACTCACACAACAGTGATGGCGAGACAGCATTGAAATTGTTGCATTTTCCGATAACGACGCGAACGTGGTGACACACCGCCTGGGAACACGTATGCCGGACCCAAGGGCGGTGCCATTCCAGTGGTTAACGGTGTGGTTTCTTCCGCCATATCGATGCATCAATATTGCAACAGCTTTCTTACAACAAAAAAAATAAATTTTGAAGCAAAATATGTTTAAACTTTCACCGTTAACACAATTATTTCAACAAAAAAAGTAAGCCAGTACAAAATTTTGTCGAACTAGTCACTGACTTAGCGGATAGCTGTCTAGTTTTTGCAAAATGTCCGCACTTTCGATTGCTGAGGACCTCAACGCAACACTGCACTTGCCACAGTCGGGGCAACTTAACTACTAAGCCGAAGTTGGGCTTAAAGTTGCAATTGGCTTTGCATCGGCACTTGTAAGGCTTCAAAACTACAAAGCGCTTACAGACGGAGAGGCGAACAAATTTTACTGCACTCATAAGTATATATGTTCATAGCCCTGTACATACATACATATGTATGTGCATACCCTGCTGGTAAATGCTCTAGCTTAGTTAGGGTTCGGCTTTAGCGCGCCCAAACTTGTACGATTTTATGTTGTCTTCCAAACTATTTATGATTAATCTAAACTTTTCGATAGCTCCGAGATAGAAGAAGGCTTTAAAATAATTACAAATGAGTGAGGAGAAACGAAAGTAAAGAGAACTAGAGATGGGCTCCTTGACTCCTAACTTAGAGGCGGTCTGAATAGTTGTGTAATCATCAGTAGAATTTGGAGGTAAAACATCAGAGAGCAAAATTAAGCAGAATTTTCCAAAGGGTAGTGTCCTTTCTTCGCAAATGCGTATGGTAATGAACCAGGGCAAGAAAAAAACTCTGTCATCAAACAAACAGTCGTCGCACTCGCGAATTTGCTCCCACGTCATGTTTGACAGTCATTACTTCGAAGTCGTAGATAATTTCGTCCATCTTGGAACCAGCATTAACACCAACAACAATGTCAGCCTCGAAATCCAACGCAAAATAACTCTTGCCAACATGTGCTACTTCGGACTGAGTAGTAAAGTCCTCTCTCAACGAACAAAGACCAAGTCACTCATCATCCTCGAATTGCTATATGGTGCAGAGGTATGGACGATGACCACATCTGATGAGTCCACATTACGAGATTTCGAGTGAAAGATTCTGCAGAAGATTTATGGTCATTTGCAACGGCGAATACCGCTGTCGATGGAACGATGAGCTGTACGAGATATACGACGACATTGACATAATTCAGCGAGAGTCAGCGGCTACGCATAGTCCGAATGGATGAAAGCACTCCAGTTCTGAGAGTATTCGGTACGGTTCGCGCCGGGGGAAGCAGAGGAAGAGGAAAACCTCCACTCCGTTGGGAAGACCAGGCGAGGTTGAGATCTTAGAAGGCAGTCGCAGTATCGATGTGGTCGACGTAGTAAGTGGGGCACAGATGAAGTTACAGACAGAAAATGTACATATATTAAGAAGCATTCCCTTGAAAACTTTGCACAATGAGACCGTTCCCCGTCCTCCTTGAACGACGTCTTCTTCGACCATAAGAACAATATAACAGATAAGTATTCTATCGGCAGGCACTTAAGATCATTCACACAGTGAGGCTGATGATGACTTTCTAAGAATCACATCACCATCAAGATCTAGAGCTTGAATTGCATCCGAATCTAACGAAGACCTTGATCAATTACAGTTTGCCTACTCTAGTACATATCGATATATATAGCACGCAAAGAGGTCCTATATGATACTAAAATGGTTAAAAAGCTCACTCAAACCAACCCTTTCTTAATTTGGTCGGACCGCTTTCCTTGATCGACTGTTTTTTTGTGTGTGTTGGCAACACTACTGTCTACACAGCACTAAGTAGCGCTTTTGAGATCTTGATTCAAAATGAAACGTCGAAGTGAAAACATTTTCTTATTCCACTTTTTTAATTAGGACTTAATAACGACTTTCCTACAGGTCGTGTTCCATATGCTGTGGTGTTTGCAACAAAATCCAAAAATGTGTAGTTTATTATTTGCATAGACGTTCGTAGTAATATATATTTAAGTCGCGAACATAGATTGGGCCTTTGCTCTTTCATTGATGCGCGCTGATTATTTGAAATCGGGCTTATCTTAACGTCATACTAGAAAAATATAAATATGATTTCGTATTTTCTAAAGCTTTGCGCTAAAAATTAACCAGATTTGACAATCATCTGGAAATGTGTGTGTTCATTGAGTTATATATATTGTATATATATGTTATATATATATATTTATAATATATAGCTGTACTAATATTTATTTAGATTTCAATACTACGTACTTTAATAAAACGTATTTTCGAACTTCACACCTGAATTGTTTTACACCGTGTTCAGTATTATATAATACAAGGTCTGAAGCCAGTCAAAACAAGTTATGGAACTTATTTATAGATTTTCCTTAATTATTCCAACCGGTACCCAAGTCCAAGATGACGATGTGTATATGATATAATACAGCATTTCCAAAGTTGTCGAAGTCTTTTTTTCACTCCTTCTACATATGACTTTACCAAAAATTTAAAGGTCAAGTTTTTTATGACCTTTGCTATTTTCCCCAAAATCCACAGAGTCACATCATCAAGAAGTAATGTGGAGCTATGTGTTCTAAAGATATCATTGAAAACTTTTAAATTTTTAAAATATCTTTTCTTGTCCGAAAAGTACTGGCGATTGGACGGAAAATTCATCTTGACATATTTCAGAACACCTTTCAGCTCTTTTAGGTTAGAAAATCTTCAGAAATTCATTTTCTATTACTAGCAACAGTTTTGTATTCAAACTCTGAAAAAGAATCTACCTTACTTTCACTACAAAATAGAGCTTTGACTGGAGTATATTTTTTATATCACTAATACGAGAATAAATTTCAGAAATGGATTATAAGAGATTCGCGTTACCGAATTCGTCAACTTTGGAGACGTCGCAACAGCAGTACCTGAGTAGATTAAAGTAATACTTAAAAAGTATCACTCTCCACACCCTTCAAATTATAATTATCAGAGATAATCACCCAACCAATGGAGGTTCCAGGTATATGAGAAACAGCACTTCGCACGTCAATTCATGTCCACTAACTAAAAGCTTCTGCTCTTTGGGTACAACCCCGTTGTTATAGAGGCTCAAAATATTCCTAAATACTTTTACTGTGGCGTTGATAATCCTTGGCGGGATAAAACTAGGGATTCGTACCCGTCAATGACAATACTTACTCCAAAGTTAGGTCTAGATTACCGCTATAAAAACAACAACAACATTCAGACGGGTTTACGAAACCGGTTCGAAAAAATCTAGACATAATCACCAGGAAAGAAAGCAGACAACAATCTTCTTCTAAAAACTTACTGATCCAAACGAGGTTAGATCTCCGAAAATTCTGCCCTTGACCGGATAAAATCCGGGTCGATTCCGCTGACGTAGAACCGACTATTGTGGGAATTGTACGCACTCCGGACTACAACACATGATATCTCTCGATGTCTCTCATCGAACACCTGCACATTGAGGCCGATATGCTCCCAGTTAAAAAACATAAAGAACTCCTCTCCAAGCATTTCCTGCTGGGGTGCTTTCACAGAAAACCCAACCAGTGACCTGCTTGGAGCGGAACTGCCTCCTAGGAGCAACGAGAGGTCCTTCCTCAACTACGTCGACGACATAAAACAATGCACCGACCAGATTTCGGATGCAACTAACTTCCAACATACACTGACCGCCATTCACAGTGGAGCCGACATCTTTTCAGTAAATGGCTTACTTGAAATCAAAGCACCATCCACTGCAGAAGAGGTCGAGAGTGACCCTTGCGCGGCTTCGTTATAGATAATGTAGCAGGTTAAACTCCTACTTATCCAGAATCGCGTCTGACATGTCAAACATATGTCCAGCGTGCAACGAGTCCCCGCATGACACTAACCACCTCTTTGCGTGCCCTACTAACCCTACACATTGGACACCCCTGGACCTACCGTTGGATGAGCTCAATGACAACTTATCTAATCCTTACCATCCCAACGGGGATTAGGTACCCCTTCCAACAACAACAACAACAACAGGCAGACACCGAAAATTCCGACCCACTCTAACCTGGAGAAGAAATTAGGACATCGAAATAACTAAGTTTCATAAAAATTGGAGTCAAATCAAGAGGCTAACCCGAAAACGAAATAAATGGAAGTTTCATTGTGACCCTTTACTCCCCTGCGGAGCCATATGTATATAATAACAACTGGCGAATTTTAATAGAGACCGTTCCAACGGCAGTCGGGTTTACGTAATCGGAAAGCATCCGGATTTTTAACCGACTATCCGACTGACCATTAAGGACAGTTAACCCGACAGCATTGCCGCTACAACAACAACATTTACTACAGTAGTACAGCGGAGGAATTACCAAGTCTCAAAAGCATGTAATTCTAAACATGTACAATGACAATGAAGTTCATGCAGTTCGAAGGATTTCTAAGATTCTTATCAAAACATTTATTCATCAATACAAAAAAAAGACATTTAAGTTATTTCATAACTACTAAACGCCAACACACTGCTCACAACTCCATGCTTGTCTCAATTGGCTTTTTAAATGCATCGGCGATATATTCATAAGTTAATTTGAAAAGATATTGAAACGATGTGTTGTGCACCAAATCGCCTAGTTCAGTGCTATTCAGGAAATCCTCCATTGGTGGCAGAAATGTCTCGCAATCGCCATCTGTAGCAGAGCAAAAACGAACGAAATATTATAAGCACTTACATACTCATCGTGGCAGAAGCAACAAACTCACCCATTAAATGGCAAACTTCGACTAATTTGAAGAAGATTAAATTCTGCAGATAATCCACAGCATTGTTCGCATCGTAAGCGGTCCAGTTATCACGCAAAATTGCCGCCGACCATATTTTGTGCCGCACATCATACGGCTCGTCTATGTAGTTGAGTAACTCCAGAGCTTTACGAAATTCGAACTCATTTACATTTTCGTTTTCTTCAGATATAAAAAGCTAACGAATAATAATAGAAAGTGAAAAATAGTTGTGTTAAAAGAAACAGAATTCTCATTAAAAAACTTAATATAAATATTATTACATTTATGATTTCTTCCACTTTGAGCACTTTGGGATTCTCCACATCGTAACCGAAATTCTGCATTAGAGCTTCACTTAATTGCTCCTGATAATCGATTATGTTCAATTCAGCATTAATACTCTCCAATTGTATGCCTAAGTCCGAGTCCGCTGAAGCGAAGGCAGCTAATTTAGCCAGCGATAACATGGACTGAGGAAAGAAAAACATTTGTAAGCAAATATATTTAACAGTTAGCAAAGGATTTTACCGCCAGCGGGCACTTACCTTCTTTCTTTGTACGAATTCTGTTTCGTTTTGCGCCAGTTGCAGCAAAATCTTCGCGGCGCGCTCAAAATCGCCATTGAACACCAATTGTATCCAGCCTAATGTGGGATGATCGCGCATAAATTGCGAGAGCGCCGCCTGATTGCCCTTGAAACGTTCGAACACTTCACCTTGACGATTTTGCCGCAAATGCCAATTGATTGCGAACTGCGAAAAGTCATATTCTTCGAACTTTTTTATATAACCATCGAGGCGATCTTGATTTTTCGTTTCATCACAAATGATTACCAAACATTGGAAATCCAGATATTTCTCGGCTAACTTTGCGGCATATTCATACTGTTCGTCATCGACTGCAAATATAACGGTCCAATCAAAACAATACAGTTAGAAACATATTACAACAATAACTGTGCATGTACTGTTACTTACTCAAAATAGAGATTAATTCTCTGCGTTGTGATTCGAACTGTTGCAACAACACATTATACTTTTCCGAATCGTGCACACTTTCCAGATAATGCTTGCGGCCATCCAATATAGCATCGACCATCTCGTATATTTGCCTGTACAAGCGTTGCTTTAACTCTGGTTCGTTGGTGCAATGCGCGCCGTAGCGCACCGAAATGTCGACAAGATGCGATAAGGTGTCGCGCAAGCCCACACTACCCGACATGGCGGTCCACGGTAAGTATTCGTGCACGTTCGCTTTTTCCTGTGGCAGCGTGTACAATGTGCCGTTATGCTCGCGACTACTCTTGATCTCTGATATAATATGCAAAACGATGGTATTTATGTCACTTATGAGCATCGCCAATGTGGTGGTCTGCTGTTGGGACTCAATGCGATTATCAGCTATGTCCGAAAATGCTTGGAAAATTTCTTGAAACTTGCATATGCGCACATAGAATATATCTTGCGCTGTCAAATTGCCATAAGGATTTTCCTGCCAAGTCGAAACGACACGATTTATGGCCTCGTCGATAATCTTGCTATATCTAAGAGGAGAGTGAGGTGTGAGTATACACATATTTAAATACATAATAAGTATTTACATTAATTTTCAAATACTAACTTGCTTTGTATGCTCCTCAAAGCTATAGCGGCAACGAGCTTCTCACTAATGTCAGCTAAAATATAGGATGTAGGTTTCAGTACGCTGCCACCACCACTCGGCACAGCATCAAGCTACAATAAGCATTATTTCTATATATTTATTGTCAAATATAATGCAAGTGATGCTTACCTTCTCCCATATACCGGGGGTGTGCAGAAATTCCACAAAATGCCGCAGCGCTAGACTTTTCTCCTTAAGTTGCGTAAGAATTTGCAAAGACGATGAGCTGCCCAGCGCATGTTTGTTACTATGTCCAGCTTCCGTCCATAATTGCTCCCAGCGCGGATCGGCTGCTGGCAAATCTTCGGCCAAATCTTCAGCAATCGTTATAACGATTCTAATTAGCGGCATAAAAGTAAAAATTAAAAAAATAATTTCCAACAAAAAAAAGTATAGTAGCAATAATTATAAATTTTATGCCAATTATTTGAATTTCAAAACAACCAATGTATTTAGGCCACAAATAATTGGTACAACACATTCGTTGCCACTTACCTGTCCAATTGATTGGCATTGGCGGCTGCCGTGCTTGCTGTCTGACTTTCCGACATATTACGCAGTAAATCATTCAATATCGTATTACACATATTATTGTTGTGCTTGAGGCGATAGATAAATGCTGCTTTCAACTGACTAACTTCGTCCTTAAACTCATTATACATGGCATCGGGATCCAAATCAAACATATATAAATTGCTCTCATTAATCTGGCTATTATACAATGCACTTTGATCGACACCCAACGTTGACAAATTGTTTATATCGCCGGCTGTATTGGCACTCGGTCCCAATGTAAAGGAGGAATTCATAAATTCTATGGTGTCAAAATCGCCAGGTGTTACACACACTAAACCATGAGTGCGGCTAAAGAATAGCGGCAGTTGTCCACAGATTGCTGCATTTAATATACGATCATCTTGTAAATGAAATTCGATCTTCTCAGCCTCCATTTCAGCTATTGCCGGATTGGATAAGTTTAAGGGATAAATATTCTTATCCGTATAGAAGAAGAGGTGAGTATTTGTCACGATAAAATGTAAATTTTGACACTCCTTTTCCGTGCCAAGATTATAAAATTGCGCCAGTTTGAGTGGTATGAAACTGTGTAGCTTCATTGCCTCAGCTTCCGATGTAATAATCGCTAAAAATTGTAAAGAAAATGCGTTTATTAATAAATGACATTGAAAAAAATAATTAATATGCGGAGAAAGACATACCAACGCCGTAGTGAATTTGTGGAGCATGTGCAGTGTTCACCGCACCGCCGAGCACATAAATTTTACCATTATTAATGTGCATATCCAGAAGATGTAAGTTTATATCGAGATTATCTGTAAAACAACAAACACTGATTAAATGTATTTAGTGAAAAGTTGTGTAGAGTACGCACCGCGCACATTCCAGAATTTGTGTTGGAATTCATCGCGTATTTTGCGAATAATCTCGCTATCTTCATACAACAGCTGCTCGACGGCGCCGCCATTTGCTAAGCGCCAGCGCTGAAACCAACGATCTGCCAGCACTGTAACAATCGCTTCTCCACTCGCACCGCCCTCGCAAGCAATACCTACAAATTTCTGTTTGTGAAAATAAAAAAAAAAATTATTTTATTGATTATATCGTCATATATCCATTTCTTCTTACATTCTCTTTGTCACTGCCACTGTTCATACCCATTATAATTGAGAATTTCTTGCTTATGCCACCTAAGAATCCAGCGGGTTGACGTATGGTTTTATGTTGTAGCACATGCCTACCATTGACCAATTGCAATTGCAACAACACTAAATTGCAAGTAGTGGTTACTAACAAATAACCTAATTGGTGTGGCATATTGAGCATTTGATCAAATTCCTGACCATCCAAAATTCCGCTCACATCGACAGATGAGCTGTCATGTGCAATTGATGGCCAGTAACGTACATCGCCGGTGGGAGAAACTGCTACGCACGATGCCATTTGTTGTCCTTCGCCCATAAAAACACTAACCAAACTAGCTTTGTGACCAATATCGCAATGCGGTAAAGTTAATTCCCGACATTGGGCCATAGCAGTTCCTCGACGTTGTTGTGCACGTACCAATTCCTTATGGGTGCGTGGCGATGTGCTATCACCAGTGCGTTTAGTATCCTTATATTGCCAAATAAGTAAACGGCGACCATGCACAATCTGTTGATCATTTTTTTTCATTAGATTTGAATTTTCATATGAGTATATACTTATGTTAATCACTTACCCAAGCCCAACCATTAGTGGCACACCTTACTGAAACATTTTGATTTTTTTCATTAAAGGTAAGTGCCTCATTAACCAAAACGGGTAGTTGAAAACCAAAACTCTCAACCATATTGAATTCGGAACGAATTCCAATAATTGACGGATTTGAACGAGCCGACAGGCTGAATCGGCTGTGTGTGGATAAAATAGAAATAGAAATTTAATTGAACACTTTTGGAAAATTAAAACATACCCTTGACTGATGCCGGTCTTTTTTATTAGTGGTGATGCTGGTCTACTCGTGGTAGCCTGAGGTCGTATTCGGCCCGCCACGGAGTTTCGCGGCATTGAAGTGTAAAGCTGTTGCAGAGATCTATCCATGTTTTAAGCCAATTTATTAAATATACGGCATGAAATTGAAATAAAATCTTTTCTTTTATAAATCACCGAAAACTTCGCGCCAGCAAAAAATAACCAAATGTGCATAACAGTGAGTTAAATTAAAGAGTTGCCAACTTCGTAATGTTTACGCTAAACAAAATAATAAATAAAATCTTTCATATGCACAAGTATTCGTAATACTTAAATCATGGCGAATATAAACTGAATTCTAATATTCCGTTATTCTGACTGAAAATTTTTGAGTTAAATTGTTATACATATACAAAATTACATAAATATATGATAGTAAATTTAAATACTACCGGAGCACACTTTATTCTGTAAATTATTATGCCACAGATTGTGCACAATATCGAGCATATATCTACTATTATATACTTTTTTAATTAAAAATGGCTTATATCATTTAACTTTACGATGGTTTATATGATGCACCAAAACTTTGGAAAAGAATTTGTGTAAGCATCTGGCAAGAATGTGAGGACTACCTGTAAATACAAACACACAAATGTTTACAGTTCTATTGTGAATATAAACTTTGACTAAGAAGAAGTGGAATTAGCTCGAAATTTTTTGAAACAGCTGTTGAATCTCTAAACGAAATTTTTGTATTATAATGTCAAACAAAATATAAAAATAAAAATTATTATTTCAAAATGGCTAGCTGGGCTAAAAATCAGCCTTCCGGAAATAATACTCGAAGAAAATGGAATTTAGAAGGTACCCCAAATATTTTTTTATTTCAATTTCTTAATCAATATGACATTTTTTATAGATCGCACTTCATTAAACAATCTGAAATATCACATAGCTGCGGAGGGTTGTTCGGATGTCCAATACGATTTGGCCAAACAGTTGCTGGATAAAACAATTGGTATAGTTTAGAAAAATTACATTAAATTTAAATAATTGATTTCATAATTTTATAAAGAACAAAATGAAGCGACATCAAGCCAACAAGCTATACATTGGTTACTACGCGCAGCACAACAAGGACACGAAGATGCAACTAAACTCTTGCGACAATGCTATGAAGAAGGTTGTGGCATCACCACCGAAAATGAAGCTGAAGTACGTTGTTGCCTGTCAATGACAGCAGGTGAGCGCGCTGCTCGCAAAGCCGCGCGTGAACTATTTTCTTGCCTTGCCAATGGCGGAGAGCATATCACGCCACGTCAACTTGAGCGTAAAATGCGTGAAATTTATAATCTACAAAAAAAAAGGCGCCATCATGGATATTCGACTTCAACATCGGAAGAAGAGACGGAAGATGAATATGCAAACCGAAGACATGAGCCTTTAACAGATGCTGCCGGTATTGGTAACGGACATGTCAACTTGCCTACACGTTCCAGACAACAACGACAACATAGGCGTCGTGTCACTTCATACTCAAGAGAAAGATCTGCGTCGTCAGTACGCGTTATAACAGAGGAGAATTTAGTATCAGCAGCTGTTAATTATGCTGCCGGTCGTATGCCTGCTGTAAACGATGACCTAACTGTATCTGTACCACATCCTGCTACATTGGATCATGTGCCGTGTTTCCATCGGCTATTATTCCATCCAGTACTCTTTTGCACTTTACTATATCACCGATTAGTGAATTTCATGGCGGCTTTCCCAACTGTAGTCTCACCCACCGTACGCATGGCTTTACTTTTCGCAGTATACTGGTTAGCCTCAAGTGAAAATATTACAGTATATTTACCAGTGGCAATCTACTACCTTTGTTTAGCCATCATGATATGTTCTACATGTAAGATGCTTAAAACAAAACAAGATTTCATCGATTTTCGCATTTGGTCTGGACTCTTCCTAAGCTACGGAGATCATAACGTTGAGGCTACTATCTCGGAAAATCTTTTTTTAAAAAACAATCTTAAGCCTTATTTATATTTCTTTTGTGCATTCATTGGAAATTTGATGGTCTCACCGTTAATAGCAAACGGTTGGCTGGCCCATTCAGAATTAACCATTGTTTCGTGTATATTTGGTCTTGCCTCGCTTGTGATGTTCATGTACTCGTCCGTTCGCAGATTTCCTGATTGGATTGTACTAATATCGTTTGCTGTAAATGTTCTGGCGAAATATCCATACGAAATGGACGACGTAGTTACTACAGGCTGGCGATTTTTGGATCTCAAAGTACCTACATTCTGTTCGTTTGTCATCGGCAATGGCATTGAATTCTGTTTAAATTGTCGCACAGCGCTATATTTGCTAATACCGGGTTTCCTAATACATCTAGCTGCACGCAATAATTGGCACGGCATCTACACGCATCTCATTCCGCACTGTGTCACTTTAAGTTGGCTACAATTATGTATCACAGCTTCACAAAGTGCCACTATGTTCGGTATGATCAGAGCTACACTAGGCCTAGCTGGTATTCTGCTATTCTTACCATTATTTGGTTTGGTTTCGCTGTTGATACCCGTGTTTGTAATTATTGATTGGATGGGTTTCACCGATCCGGGTGTACGTTTGGGCAGTACACTTGTAGCGGCTATTTTTGTACTTCTCGGATCATGTTTCCTTGCGTTGCACCGTACAACACAGAAATACGTAACCATCATACAGGTATATAAATTTATGTTCATTAATTAATCCTAAATATTTACTTATTCAATAAATACGTTTACACCATAGGTGGTACTTTGCATCACGGCAGCATGCATACTTACATTCCCCTACATGACCGCAAATTTTAAGGATTCCCCACGCTTCAGCAATATCGTAGCGCTCGATAAAGATGAATCTATAATTAATACCATGGATAACAATGACAATGTTGAGGAAAGAATAGATGATATACACAAACATGAAAACGATGAAATGCCATCAATAACGGGACCTCTGCACTGGCAACGTTTCTATACACTTTGCGGTCAAGCAGCTAACGAGCAAAGCAATAAAATCAAGTCGCAACTACGATGTGCACATTTGGAAGGTATGGACGTGATATGGGTGGGTACCGTAACCCAAGTTCATATTAGTCGTGTTTCCAACATACGTGCTGAATATCTAAATAGATATTTGCCACCTTGGCTCAGTCGTTGGATTAGCTGCATGTACGGTTCATACGTACGCGAGCAACTACAATGCGGTGCGGAAGAGAAGGAAATTTTCTGCAAAGATATAGACATCTTACTAAAGCATAGTGCATTACAAGGTAAATGTTCCTTGCATCAGTGGAATAGGTATGAATATGAGATAACTGTACGCATGCCAACACAGGGTTTGTTGAGCAAAAGTATCGATATTGTGCTACAAGCCAGTCACAAATTTGGTAATTTCACTCGTGCCTTGTTGGTAGGTGATCGTCTTCAATTCTACGGTACACTACAAAATAATCGACCACCTTCGGCTGATGGTATGCGCAAACGTGAGGATTTTATTTTGGGTGCCTCACAGACGCGCATACAGCTGTTGGCTGTTAAATGTGTACAATGCGTTGATAAGACGCTTAAGACGGTAAGCGTGGAACGCAAGTCACCGTTGAATGCTCGAATGCGCGATCTTAAGCGCGGTTTTAAGTATCTGTTGAATGTTTTGTTTAATCCACTCATAACATTCAAATAATTTTAAACGCTGTAACTATACTTGTATTAAATATTAATTATTATTACTCACCCACACTATCATGACAAATGAATTGTAAAATGAAAACAATATTGAATTAAAATAAATATGTGAATGTGTACCTAAATTTATTATTAACTTTTTTTGATCACATTTTTTTGTTAATTTTATTTTTTAGTAATTTAATTTTTTTAATTTTTTTTCATTTTTTAATTTTAACATCTAAAGACGTGTAAAGTGTAAAAATGAATTTACCATTCCGGGAAATACGACGTTTCTTTTAACTTGTTTTTTTTTTTTAATTTTTTTTAATTTGTTTTTAATAAAGGTTTTATATTGTTTTTATTTATTTTTTTTAGTCGTAAAATAATTAATCATACCATTTTTTGATTTATTGTATATACACATAAATAAAACACATAATGAATAATAATAAAGCTTACTAACAATTAAAGAAATATATAATATGTTTTTACTTAAATAACTAAATTTATTACTTGGATACACTGAAATCATAAATCACATATTTAAAGCTCTGATAACAGCCCTTGCATGTAATGTATACATATCGTCACTTAAAATACAAAATAACGTTACATTACTTTTCATAAGTTTACAGCCGATGGAAAAACGATATAATAGAAACCGCTAATATTGTTTTGGTTATATCTGACAGCGGCAGCTCAAAAGTTCTTGAAACATACAAAGTAATATGTTTGGGTGAATCGTAAGCAATAAGAAACTCAATTTCGAATTTTTTGATGATACGCTGTTTTGCATTTTAAGTGACGATATGTACTTATGTATGTATGTATGTATAATACTGATCAAACCAATGACGAATGAATTCAGAAATTTCCCTTGTTCACTTCAGTTGCTGCAGCGATTTCTTAGTTCATAGAACGTAAAGACATTCTCATTAATAGATATTCCAAATTATATTGTTTTTAAAATGGCTACTGCCGCAAATAACAACGGTTATGAACTTCTTATTAATTTACAAGCAAGTGCACTCACTGATGAAATTAGTTCACCACCATTTTATTTGAGAAGACCGAAAATACAGAAGTTATACGCTTATCAACGTTTTGAAGTAAATTCCAATGATGTCCGTTTACCATATTTCATCAAACCACGCTCCTATCCAATAGATTTGAATAAGGGATTTGAGAAATTTATTTTTCGGCAACATGCCGACTTTTCGAAAATGTTGGAGACTACGCAAAAGTTTATAGTGGACTCAGAAGAAAATGTTCTACAACAGTATGGATCAGAGAATCCAGAAACACATCAGTCATTAAAAGCAGAGGACGAAGAATCATATCAACCACGACAAAATTCAAAACGTAAATTAGTTCTTAGTAACCGTGGATGTTTAAGCAACATCATGATTATACCATATCGTTTGGGGGCATCAAAATATAACGATAAAACAATTTTTGCAACGCGTTATTGTGGAGTTCTTCACATCTCTGACTACAGATATGATAATGACACTTCGAGAAACAATACATATCATAGTAAATTTCAACAAACTTGTTTTTCAGGTAAATAAAACTCAATTAAAATGTACCAAATTCTGTCAAGTTTCTTTTTTTAATGTCAGCTGTGCTGCGATGAATAAGTGAACGAGTGTTCTTAACATATTTACATACATGCATATGATCAAGAACATATGACGTGGGAAATCCCCTTTATAAAAGTTCATTTGCTGTCAAAATGTCGCCTTCAAAAATGAACTCTTTTATAGTCGCTACTAACGATACGTTTGTTGCTTCACCGAAATAATATTGTTACGAATTTACTCTTGCTAGTTTACTTTGTTAGGTTCGTATCTCTGGATTGACAAATAAAATCAACACTTTTTAATTTAATTCAACAACTCTTTATTTCACAACTCGTCTACACTATAGCAGTTTACTCTTAGCACTGATTGATTACGTTGGCGCTGCCACGGCTTATATAGCCACGCACTTCTCGCTGATGCCGACGTGTCCTTCTAGAATATCGCGTCTGGAAATTACCAGAACATACGGCTATACGGCGCCAGACGTAAGCAGACAGTCGCGGCGCCAGACTCAGCAATTGTTTACCTAGACAAGCAGACAGTGCGGCGCCAGATGTCTATTGTTTCGACAAGCAGACAGCCGTGGCGCCAGATGTCTACAACAAGACAAATGCTATTCCATATACCTACAGCTATTGTTCATAATCAGGGATGCATATAGCAATACAAATAAAACTTAATACTACTTTTTGTAACAATATATTCAAAAAATAATTGAATCAAATATTTTTAAATTGAAATCCCGAAAATCGTATTAAGCAGTAATTTTTAAATTTTTAGTTGCAAAAACACGATTGAAATAAAAAAATAAATCAATAAATAAACATTTGGAATTAAAATAAAAATTATTGGGTTTAATCCGACCGGATTAAACAAAAATTATACCATTTAGTTAATTTTGCACGATATTCAGTACTTTAGAGCACTGGCCGGCAAAACTTACATATTTTAACGATTTATATTTTATCAATTACCGATTTTGGAATTGAAAATTGAAAATTAAATTTATTAAACTGACTATAATTATAAGTAAAAACTAACTAAACCTTAAAGTTTTACTATTGAACCAAAATTTTAAAACTTTATTGATTTTTTTTTTTAATTTTTCTGTTAATCTAAAATACAAAAATTTAACTTTTAATCGCAAACATCTTGACTTAGAAATTAAATATTTCGTATAATTAAATTTTAATTTCAAAATTGAAATATTAGATTAATAATTGGATTTTAAATTATATATCTTATAAATTAAAGCGGAATATATCAATTTTTTTTTATACCGTAGAGTTTGGATAATTGAAAATCCACTTTCCGGGGTCAACAACAATAATTTGTATAATGATGAACGTTTGTTCATATATAGTTTACTTTATCCAGACAGCAAAGCTGTGGTGGCAGTTTATACATACATATACAGTAAACAATAAACATTAGAATAGCAATTTTTGCAAAATATAACATTTTTTTTTCATTCTTCATTCAATATTTAATTCAAGATGGTCCTGATCTGGATCCCGATACCGATGAACCTGTAAACGAGAATGAGTTCATTCGTGGAATCTTCCATACCGACCTCAAAGAATTCGATCTAATTTACTCTGGAGAACTCTCGGGAATAGTCTCAAATCATAAGATTGACGATATGTAAGATTGTATTCGAAGAGACCGTATTATTCCTAAAACTTTTTTTCTACATATTTACGCATTTACACGTACATATACATACATATATGTATGTATGTTTTATAATACGTTTATAGGCAAAATATGGAAACTATTAACAAACTGCAGTTTATCAGTACAAAACTACTTTGGAATTCAGACCACTCGAATTTTTGGAAGCATCCAAAGTGTTTAAACTGGTGGGCTACATTATATTTGGCAAACACTTCTGATTTATGTGTAGGGTTGAAGGATAGAGATGGGATCATACGTACCCCTCTACAGACGAAGCCAGTGAAAGATCTACCAAAAGTAAGTTATGTTCTTTAATTTGAAAATTTCGATTTTAATTAAATATTTTTAGGATCAAAGTTGGAAACCGCGTATTTGCATTAGATTCCTGCTGACCATGCTAGAATTGATTGAAAAAACCATGTCTTCCGTTAATTGTCCATACACTGTTTATGAATTTGTACATGACTCATTCGCAAAATGTATTAAATTGAAAAAGCACATTGGTAAAACGGAATATTCTTTCTTAAGCGAAGAGTACATAGAACGTTGCAGAAAACAAACATCTATGTCATGTTAATCAACCAAAAGTGTCTGTACATGTTACGTTATGTTAATAGTGACATCAAATGTTAACTAAATTTAAGAAAAATGTACTTGTATTATATTTGTACTGCATAAATTGGAATAAAAGTTGCAAAATAACGGTACACAATGTTCTGATTATCACGTTGTCTTCATTGGCAACATGTAAAATTGGGTGTGGTAACACTGAAAAACGGCTAACATTCTTTTTTTACATCTCACTGACTAGGGAAGTCGTGGGAAACCATAGAAACGGTGGAAACATTCATTATGTTAACTATTTAACGGATCTTTACAAAAAATTTTGCTAAAAAACTGCTAAAATACCATTATAGATACAAGTATATGCTGACATATAAAAATTGAGTTTTTAATTTTGATTTTGGGATAAGAATAAGATTTGTATAGTGGGCTTAAAAATAAAATAATAATAATTCTAATAAAGGGTGATTTTTTAAGAGCTTGATAACTTTTTAAAAAAAAAAAACGCATAAAATTTGCAAAATCTCATCGGTTCTTTATTTGAAACGTTAGATTGGTTCATGACATTTACTTTTTGAAGATAATTTCATTTAAATGTTGACCGCGGCTGCGTCTTAGGTGGTCCATTCGGAAAGTCCAATTTTGGGCAACTTTTTCGAGCATTTCGGCCGGAATAGCCCGAATTTCTTCGGAAATGTTGTCTTCCAAAGCTGGAATAGTTGCTGGCTTATTTCTGTAGACTTTAGACTTGACGTAGCCCCACAAAAAATAGTCTAAAGGCGTTAAATCGCATGATCTTGGTGGCCAACTTACGGGTCCATTTCTTGAGATGAATTGTTGTCCGAAGTTTTCCCTCAAAATGGCCATAGAATCGCGAGCTGTGTGGCATGTAGCGCCATCTTGTTGAAACCACATGTCAACCAAGTTCAGTTCTTCCATTTTTGGCAACAAAAAGTTTGTTAGCATCGAACGATAGCGATCGCCATTCACCGTAACGTTGCGTCCAACAGCATCTTTGAAAAAATACGGTCCAATGATTCCACCAGCGTACAAACCACACCAAACAGTGCATTTTTCGGGATGCATGGGCAGTTCTTGAACGGCTTCTGGTTGCTCTTCACCCCAAATGCGGCAATTTTGCTTATTTACGTAGCCATTCAACCAGAAATGAGCCTCATCGCTGAACAAAATTTGTCGATAAAACACATTTCGAACCGAACACTGATTTTGGTAATAAAATTCAATGATTTGCAAGCGTTGCTCGTTAGTAAGTCTATTCATGATGAAATGTCAAAGCATACTGAGCATCTTTCTCTTTGACACCATGTCTGAAATCCCACGTGATCTGTCAAATACTAATGCATGAAAATCCTAACCTCAAAAAAATCACCCGTTAGCTTGCTCATATGATTTCATACGAGTAAAATTAGTTGACATCATTTGGCAACAGAATATGCACTTATAGTTACTACATATGTACATATACTTTAGTTATAAGTCGCCTGAATATAGTGAAACTCTGCAGAAGCTTTAGACGTGCCAGAACAATGCATTCGGTACGATTACAGGATGCCGCCTGAAGTCTCATGTCAAACATCTACTTAGTTAAGCCTACATGCTTCCAATTAAGGAATACATTAAACTCCTTACCAAGCATATTCTGACATTCTGTGTAAAGAGTTGATAAATTAATTATTATTTTTATTATATTTAGATGATCCCAATCGGGAACCTGAAACGAATAAACCGATTGATGACAATAACCTTATTTTTTGTATCATTAAAACATCAGTGAAAGAGTTCGATCTAATATACTCCGCAGAGATCGCAGGTATTGTGTCTGATCGGAAGATCAAAAACACGTAAGTACCATTTCAATATTCTTTTAAATTTTAAATTTAAACTGATGGATATTTGTATTTGTACTTCGGCTACACAATCAAACGAATTTTTTTTTTTATCAATTTTTAATTATGATTTTGGTATAAATATATAAAATCAAATAAAATGCTTTATCACCGAAAATCAACTTTTTGACATTTTTTTATTTAATAATAAAGATGAAAAGCACATGTATTTTCTACTAAGAAAATAGAACTTTTATAATCCTACATTTGTCGTTAATGCTGTATTCAAATCTTTTTAGTCATAATATGGAAGAAATGAATAAACTTCGATTCATATTGACGAAGCAATTGAATACAAATGGAATTATGGGAGATTATTTAAATCATCGAAAGTGCGGCGAGTGAAAGCGACGTTTGCGTAGGCCTGAGGGATCAAAACGGTATTGTGCGCACTCCAGTACAAATCAAGCGAGCTGAGGATATAGCAAAAGTAAAAAATATAAAATGCAATATTCTCACTTTTCAAATTGTCTAGCATTTATTGCTTACATTTTAGAATTGCAAGTGGAAACCGCACGTCTGTATACGTTTTCTACACTCCGTACTAAAGTTGGTGGAAAAAACAATGACGCAGGTAGATTGCAATGGTGCAATCCCAGTACTCAGCAATTCGGTTGCGGCTGGCAGAAAAGTAGCCTACAGCCAAAGTCTATTCGGCTCTGAAGAATATTTATTAAAATGTGCACAGCTTACGCAGTTATTTGTTAAAAAATTAATGATATCTAAGACGATTCGATTTTTTTTTTCAAAAAATCCGTTAAAATTTCCGCTGTTAAAGAACGACTCCGGGAAGGTCTAACGCCTTTATTATTAGATATGGTATTTTAAAACACCAAAACGTCCGAGCAACCCTCAGGTGAAGTGTATTGGCGGGTGCTTTTCCACAATTAGTGAAATGATTCAGCTGAACCAAGAGTTATTTAGGGATCAAAAGGAATTAAATTATATATTCCATTGGAAAATGAATTAAGATTCATTGGTTTTTTTTTTTATAGAGTTTGGGCTAGCCAGGCTATCAATACCTATGCGTCTGCCAATGAAATATAATAATCTTTTAATTTTGATGTAAATTTTATGGCAAAATTTTTAGTACTAGTATATGGGAGCTAGGCCAGATAGACATCTAGAAGCACAGGGAAACGAAAACGGAATGGAATCTTTTACTATTCCAGAAGAAAAATTTGTTGAAGCGGACTACAAAGCTGCATTAAAATCAAGCAGTATTATTAGCTACAAGAAGGTTTGTGTAAAATCCAATGCAATAACGAAGGCGCAGAGTGATTTGTTACTGCATTCGGAGACCCTAGTTAGAGCGAAACATTTTAAATGTTTTGATTCAACCGATAAGAGTTTCGCTCAAAAAATTAAATTAATTTTTTGGTTACACTGAAACCATGAATCACATTTTAGCTCTAATATCCATTCCATTTTACTGATTAATCCAATGGCGAAAGCATTCGGAAATTCCGTTGTTCAATTCAGTTGTTTCAGCGATTTCTAAGTGCATAGAACATAAAAGTTTTCTTATTATAATAGATATTCCGAATTATATTAAATATAAAATGGATACTGCCTCAAATAACAACGGTTATGAAATTCTTATTGAATTACAAGCAAGTGCACTCACTGACGAAATTAGTTCACCACCATTTAATTTGAGTCAACCAAAAATACTGAAGTTATACGCTTACAAAGGTTTTGAAGCAAATTCGAGTGATGTGCGTTTACCATATTTCATCGAACCACGCTCCTATCCAATAGATTTGAATAAGGGATTGGAAGAATTTATTTATCGGCAACAATGGGAGTTTTCGAAAATGTTGGAGACTACCCTAAAATATATATTGGACTCAGAAGAAAATGTTCTACAACCGTATGGATCAGAAAACCCAGACACACATCAGTCATTAAAAAACGAGAACGACGAATCATATCAACCACCACAAAATTCAAAACGGAAATTAGTTCTTAGTAACCGTGGATGTTTAAGCTACATCATGATTATACCATATCGTTTGTTGCCATCGAAATATAACGACAAAACAATTTTTGCAACGCATTATTGTGGAGTTCTTCACATCTCTGACTACAGACAAGATGATAACACAACGAAAGCCAACGTATTTCATAATAAATTTCAACAAACTTGTTTCTCAGGTAAGTAAAATTCAATTAAAATGTACTAAAATCTGTTGACCATATTTGCCAACTTTGATTTTTAATTTTTTATAAAAATGCCATCTATTTTATAATGAATAAGTTAGCAAATGTTCTTAACATATTTACACACATGCATACGATTAAGAACATAAGAATGACGTGGGAAATCCCCTTTATAAAAGTTCATTCGCTGTCAAAATGTCGCCTTCAAAAATGAATTCATTTATAGTCGCTACTAACGATACGTTTGTTGCTTCATTTTGGGGTCGTGATCACGACATAAATAATACTTTTGAAAACTTAATGAATTAAAATTATTTATTTTTAAATACCGAAAAATTTATTTTGAAATTCAATTCTTAATTTAATTTAATTTAAAATTTTTATTTTGGAATCCCGAAAATCTTATATAAAAATAATTTTAAAATTTTTTGCCGGAAATACCAGACTGAAAAAATCAAAAGAAGTAAATAAAACACGGAATTTAAATAAATAAAATGTGTTTGAACCGGCCAGATAAAAAAAAATATAAAAAATTTCATTTTAATATGCACGATCTTCAATACTTTAGAGCGCTGGTCGGCAAAACTTACACATTTTAACGATTTATATTTTATAAATTTTTGATTTTGGTTTTGGATTTTAAAAATTAATTTTAAAAATTTTACTATTAAACTAAAATATAAAAATTTAATATTTAATCGCAAACATCTTGAATTATAAATTGAATTTTTATTAGATTAAAATAATTATATTTTTAATCACAAAAACGGAATTAATCCAATGACTATTGGAGCCTTGAAGTCCATCCACTTTTAAAAGCAATGGTGGCAGTTAAAAGAAGTTTATATACATAAACAATAGAATAGTAATTATTGCAATGTATAATAATTCATTCAATATTTAATTCAAGATGATCCTGATCTGGATCCCAATACCGATGTACCCGTAAATGAGGATGAATTTATTCGTGGAGTCTTCCAGACCACCCTCAAAGAATTCGATCTAATTTACTCTGGAGAACTCTCGGGAATAGTCTCAAATCATAAGATTGACGATATGTAAGATTGTATTCGAAGAGAACGTATTATTCCTTAAACTTTTTTTGTATTAACGCATTTACACGTACATATGTTATATAAATCATTTATAGGCAAAATATGGAAAATATTAACGAATTGCAATTTATCAGTACAAGACTACTTTGGAATTCAGACCGCTCGAATTTTTGGAAGAATCCAAAATGTGTGAACTGGTGGGCTACATTATATTTGGCAAAAACTTCAGATTTATGTGTAGGATTTAAGGATAAAGATGGGGTCATACGTACCCCTCTACAGAGGAAGCCAGTGAAAGATCTACCAAAAGTGAGTTACAATATATTCTTTAATTTGAAAATTTCGATTTTAATTAAATATTTTTAGGATCAAAGTTGGAAACCGCAAATTTGCACTAAATTCCTGCTGACCATGCTAGAATTGATTGAAAAAACCATGTCTTCCGTTAATTGTCCATACACTGTTTATGAATTTGTATATGACTCATTCGCAAAGTGTATTAAATTGAAAAAGCACATTGGTAAAACGGAATATTCTTTCTTAAGCGAAGAGTACATAGAACGTTGCAGAAAACAAACATCTATGTCATGTTAAGCAACCAAAAGTGCCTGTACATGTTATGTTATATTAATAGTGACATCAAATGTTAACTAAATGAAAGAAAAATGTACTTGTATTATATTTGTACTGCATAAATTTCAATAAAAGTTGCAAAATAACGGTAAACAATGTTCTGATTATCACGTTGTCTTCGTTGGCAACATGTACAATTGGGTGTGGCAACACTGAAAATCTGCTTACTTGCGAAAATTATCAAAATATTTAAGTTTTCGAAGGGGTACTGTTTTGGGCGAGCGTGTTTCACCTCGGTTAACATCAGGCCAGTCAAATAACAGATTTGAGAAATTTTAGGGTTAATGAGAAAAATATGTTAATATACATATGTATAAATAAAATAGAGCCAATGTAGGTTAAAGCTAATATACTTATTTATATACGTATATATTTCTTGTGTGAGTGTGTATGTCACTGAACTTCCCCTAAACGGCTGGACCGATTTTGATGAAATTTTTTGCGTGTGTTCAAGAGGATTCGAGGTTCACAATTTGCTACACTGGAAAATCTTTTTTTTTAACTAATTTTTCATTTTGGAATGTTTACATTGGATCCGGTAGACTGCGCTATCAACACAGTATCCAATATTCAATATTATTATAATTTAGTTTCAGTCTGCTAGTATTCAATTGTCTCTTTTTTCGCAAATATAGAAAAACACCATAAGTTGTTTAATATTGCATAGTTGAAAAAGCCTTTTCGTATTTCTATACAAACATCAACTTATTTTTTTATATTTATACTAATAAATAAATAAACAAATATGTATTATTTTGGTCGGCTACTATTTGTCATTTTTCCGCTAGAGACATTAATCCATCAGTGTAAATCGAAATTTCCAGAACGGAAGCGAGCGAACCATTGTTGTGCTACAGGAACTGATACAGCATCGTCTCCGTAAACTTGAAAATTTCATTGCTGACTTGCGTAGCATACTTCCCTTTTTCATACAAAAATTTCAAAATATAGCGAATTTCTTCATTATTTTCATTCATTTTTGAACAGCCGTAATTTTTTTTTTCCATTTTCCCGAATTTAACTTTGGCTAAATGAAGCTTAAAATCTCATCTTTCCAACACTGTATGGTATGACTTAATGTGATTGGTAGCATCTATTGACTAAATACGAAAAGACTTTTTTAACCCAATATATTCAATAAATAATGTACTGGGCATACTTAAATGGACTAAAAAGAGTATACTAAAGTATTTTCTTATGCATAAACATGGACCTTAATAGTTAAAAATGTAAAGAAATTTTGATGCCATAAGTTAAATATGTTCAATTGTATTCAATTTAAATTCTAAGCGAAGACGTTTTCGATGTGTCTTTTGCTTTGTTAAAATTTCAAAAATATTCTACAAAAACCATAAATATTTTTTTTGATTAATTTTTTTTTGCTTTTTAATAATAAATATCCTATGTCCTATAATTACCGGTATAGGTCCAAGGGATTGTATTCGAGGTTTAATATTGAAAAAGATTTAAACAAATATTTGTTAATGAAATTTTTTCCAAAATTTTTTAAATTTTTTTTTTGAATTCTGAAAATCTGCTTATGTTTAGAAAAATATTTATTTTTACTTATAAATCGTTTTACTTGGCCCCAATGCCGTTTCGAAGATGCTGCAGTAGCAATTGCGTTTACAGGCAGAAAACTCCTTTCAAATTTCCAAAAGAGGAAGATGTTCGGCAAAGTTAGTTAAGGGCTTGGAACTTAGTCGTGTGGCCTTCCGATGCTCTTTTTTTCTTTGTCAGAACCATCTCAGTACGTCACCAAATTAAAACTTTTGCCTGGGGCTTTCCCAGTTTAAGATTAAGGTCAGTACTAAGTCGTAGTTCATCTAGTGCTGACTCGATTTAGATTTCCCCTCCCGTCACTAACACTAATGACCGTCCTAAGGTAGCTGTAGGAAGTAAAGAAGAAGAGAATGACATAAATTTGAGGAAATTCGAAAGATATTCAATTATAGAGGAAAATATATTAGGATTAGAACGCTAAAATAACGACGGACGTAGGCTGTGCATTGGACAGTCGCGAACGATTTGCTCGATCGGCAAAGTAATGCACTTAAATTAAAAAGAAATATTGAAGAATTAGAGAGGGTTATTAAAGATTTAGAAAAAAACTATCAAGACCTTAAGAAATGTGCAATAGTTGAGGATGTAAATTCATGCCCTGATGCTGTAACATTCGCTGGATGATCGTCACGAAGCGTACTCTTTTCAGCGACAATGAAGGGCGTTGACACAGAACATTAATTGAATTACCTTTAAATCATATGATATTATGCTTGACAATTTAGGTTTCGCTTTGCCAAACAAGAACTCTCTTTTTCGATGGCGCCCAATAGGTATGTTGTCCTTGGTTTCGTTGTCAATGTAATGGGAAACTTAGAAAAAATTTCAATAAAATAATGTCACCTTTAGAACGAAATTGCGTCCTATTGTTTGATGAAATCTCATTTGAGTCCGGCACAACTTATAATAGAGTTAGGGATGTTATTGTTGGTTTTCTGGATTATTGTGAAATGAATTTAGGTAGTATTGTTTTTTTTTTATGATAAAAGGGTTAAGTTCAAATTGAAAATATGTGTTTTCATATTATATAATATATTTCAAAAAATGGGCTTTCTACATTCAAACTGGAAGAAATTTTGAATAAGAACGCGATGCCCTAAAGGCAATTGTCTAAACGTGAAAGCTTTAGTCTGTGATCAAGGGTCCTCAAATACTACACTTCTAAATTCTTTAAGAATTACTGAAGAAATCCCCTTTTATTTGCACGAAGGTTCAAAGATATATTGCTTATATGACTATTGCCATATTTTTAAGTCCATCTGTAATAAATGTATGAAATAAGATATTTTAACTTCTCAAGGAACAGCCAGTTTCAAATTTATAAAAAAAAATATAAAACCAAAACTTACAGAAGCCTACGTTTCTTCCAGTGTTTTTGAAAAAAATGTCTGGGAAACGTGCAATCCAAGGACTAAGCCATTCGGTTGCGCAGAAAGAGAAGTGGTCTACTGCCAAAGTCTATTCGGCTCCGAAGAATATTTATTAAAATGAGCACAGCCTACACAGTTATTAATTTAATGATATCTAAGACGATTTGATTATGTTTCGGAAAATCCGTGAAAATTTCCGGGAAGGTCTAACGCCTCTATAATTATATAAACTATTTTAAATCACCAAAACGTCTGAGCAACGCTCAGGTGAAGTTTATTGATGGGTTCTGTTCCACAGAAAGCCAGAATCTCAGCAACTCGACCTGCAGTCTCTTATGTTACCATTGTAGAAACATACAAGTAACAAAAGAATCATTTGGTCGTCAACAGCTGAGATCACCTGATCGAAATAGTTGATTTTTCGGCACAGAGATTTAAATCAAAGGACTTAAAAATAGTAAAGAGGTTGCAGTATAGGCGCGGTAGCAATATTTTTTGGGTTTTAGGTTCCACACATATAAAATATACAATACTAAACAAAACTCTTTGTAATAATTTAAACAAAAATAGATAGATTCTTCAAATATTTTTAATAAAATAGAAAATATTTACCAATATTTTGATACAATAAATAAAATTTTAATCAAAACTAGGTAAATTTAATCTTTATGAATTTTAATAATCGAAATATATTTGAAAATTTAACAAAAACGTACTCAAGATAATAAATTGGATAGCATAACACGGCAAAACACACTAGTGCCTTTTCTAAGGCATTTGGCCGTTTTGGTAGTAGAATATTTAGGAAACCCTAACGAACTGCCTGGGCTTTTGCCCTGAGTATTCCCTTATTCTATTGCATTCTTAATGTGCGAAAAATTTTAAATATTTTGATTCAAGCGATAAGAGTTTCGCTCATAAAATTAAATTAATTTTTTGGCTACACTGAAACCATGAATCACACATTTAAAGCTCTAATATCCATTCCATTTAAGGTACATACCTTATACATACATATGTACAGTGTACGACAAAACTAAAGCACGGATTCTACCTTATCGGTATTTAACTCAATAAAATCATAAAGTAGGCATTGAATGATGTTTTATTGAGTTGTATTATTAGTTCATGTATTCTTCTTTTAAAATTAGTAAAAATTAAACATATCTGTGGACATTTGACAAAACAACTTCTCTCGAAATAAGACAATTTTCCAGGATTTTTATCATATGTATGAATTTTCAAGGCGCGTTTTTCTGTCTTATCGCCATTGTCCTAGGACCGTTAGTTCAAAAATTATGGAGTCATCAAAACAACTTTTTCTTTCGTAATTTTTCAAATTTTTGGAGTAACAAAAGAGCTTGTCTCGAATAAGTTGGAATTTCAAACGTAAAATCATAACGTACATTTATCAAAAAAGCTTGTCTCTATATATCGTCTGAGTAAAATCAGAAATTGGCGTTTGACAAAATACCTTCTTTCGATTGAAGTTCTTTTGTCAAATGCATATCTAAAAAAAAAATGCTTTTCAAGTCAAGATAAGATAAAAAAAAGGATTTTTTTTTGCACAAATCAAATTTGACAAAACAGCTTGTATGAGGTAAGTTGATTTTCAGTAAGAAAAAGCATTTGACAATAAGTCTTATTTATTTGATTTATATTTATATTTATTTATTTCTAGAAAGGTAAAATATTTAATTTAAATCAATTGATTGGAAAACGCGTCTTTATTGATCTACATCCAGTTTAAATTGACTTCGTCCTTTAATAGTAAGAGGTATATCTACTGCAAAGCTTTAAACATGTTTTTTCGCTCTCCTGTAAAATTTGCTTTTTTGAAAGAGGTTGTTTTGTCAAATGTCCACAGATATTAATTTATTAACAAAAAATATAAAATTCCATATATGAAAAATTCCAAAAATCTGGTGCGACAAAACTAAAGCACGAAATGAGTTTATGATTGGAAAATTTTTATCTTTCTATTTTTGGTTTTGTAACAGTTATTTTTCAATATAGCTGCACATCGGCGAGGAATGGACGTAATTAATTTATTTGATGTGGCACATGAAATGCTTTTCCATGCTTCCTTTATTTATATGAATAAGGCGTCCTTGTTTTTACAATTCTTACGTCTGATTTTTCGATCTACAATTTCCCATTGGTTCTCTATGGGATTGAGATCTGGTGATTATGCGGGTCACTTCGAAACCTCAATCATGTTATCAATAAACCACTGTTTTACATAAAAAGCAGTGCGTTTCTGTTCGTTGTCTTGTTGATCACTCCATTTGAAAGGCATTTATTTTGCAGCATGCAGCAGTATAATATTCTAAAAAATATTTTTATGCTTAAATTTGTCTATTATACTAATTATATGATGAATTGGCCCTATTCCATTCCCTGAAAAACAACCCCACACTAGTACATTGTCTCCACCGTGTTTCACTGTGCCTTTTGTATAACGTGAATTTAGGCGTTATTCCTTCAGTTTGCCTATCAGCTTCAGCCCAACCGAATCTTTCATAATAAACTTCGATTCGACAGAAAAAAGTACAGTTTGCCATTTGGTAATCGTCCAATTTACGACCTTCCTCACAAATTCCAGTCGCACCAATCTGTTCTTTAAAGAAGTATACGGCGTTTTTGCACTAACTTGCTACAGGCAACATGAAAATCCCCCATGGACAGCTCGACGTTGTATGGATCTGTATAATATGTTTAACCGTAATTGTCTTACAATAGATGTTGCCGATATATCGTGGTAATTTTTTATTGCTCGAGTGACTGCCTTATCCTCTCTTTCGGTTGTTTTTCGCGGCCTTCCACCTCTATGCACTGTAACTGAAGAGCCTGATTTGCGAAATCGGCTTAATGTTCGGGAAACAATAGGATGATTTATTCCAAACTGTTTTGCTATAGTCATAGCCGATTCTCTTTTCTTAAAATCACTAACAATTTTTTCTCTAAAATTAACAGAATAGTAATTTCGAGCCATTGATATGTTTTTCACTTTAACATACAACCAACCGTTTGAATAACGATCTGCAACTGAATATGCACTAATATTTTTCTATTTAGCTAATAACTACACATATACAATATTTTCTGATCATTACAAACCGTTAGACAAACAATTAATGTGAATTCTTAGTTATGTGCTTTAGTTTTGTCGCACCAGATTTTTGGAGATTTTCATATATAGAATTTTAGATATTTTTTGAATAAGTTAATTTGTTTAATTTTTACTAATTTTAAAAGAAGAATACATGAACTAATAATACAACTCAATAAAACATCATTCAATGCCTACTTTATGATTTTATTGAGTTAAATACCGATAAGGTAGAATTCGTGCTTTAGTTTTGTCGCACACTGTATGTATGTACATATGTATGATCGTATAATACTGATTAATCCAATGGCGAAAGCATTCGGACATTCCTTTGTTCAATTCAGTTGTTTCAGCGATTTCTAAGTGCATAGAACATAAAAGTTTTCTTTTTAATAGATATTCCTTGATTATTTATAAAATGGCTACTGCTGCAAAAAACGAGGGTTATGAAGTTCTTATTGGATTGCAAGCAAGTGTATTCAATGATGAAATTAGTTCAACACCATTTAATTTGAGTCAACCAAAAATACTGAAGTTATACGCTTACAAAGGTTTTGAAGCAAATTCGAGTGATGTGCGTTTACCATATTTCGTCGAACCACGCTCGTTGCCAATAGATTTGAATAAGGGATTGGAGGAATTTATTTATCGGCAACAATGGGAGTTTTCGAAAATGTTGGAGACTACCCTAAAATATATATTGGACTCAGAAGAAAATGTTCTACAACCGTATGGATCAGAAAACCCAGCTACACATCAGTCATTAAAACGACAATCACGACAAAATTCAAAACGTAAATTAGTTCTTACTAACCGTGGATGTTTAAGCAACATCATGATTATACCATATCGTTTGGTGCCATCGAAATATAACGACAAAACAATTTTTGCAACGCATTATTGTGGAGTTCTTCACATCTCTGACTACAGATATGATGATAACACAACAAAAGCCAATGCATTTCATAATAAATTTCAACAAACTTGTTTCTCAGGTAAGTAAAACTCAATTAAAATGTACTAAAATCTGTTGACCATATTTGCCAAGACTGATTTTTAATTTTTAATAAAAATGCCATCTATTTTATAATGAATAAGTTAGCAAATGTTCTTAACATATTTACACACATGCATACGATTAAGAACATAAGAATGACGTGGGAAATCCCCTTTATAAAAGTTCATTAGAGGGAAATACATTTTAACAATTCATTCGCTGTCAAAATGTCGCCTTCAAAAATGAACTCTTTTATAGTCGCTACTAACGATACGTTTGTTGCTTGGTTTTGGTGTCGTGATCACCGAAATAATACATTCGAAAAATTAATAAATAAAAATTATTTATTTTGAAATACCGAAAAATTTATTTTGAAATTCAGTTCATAATTTAATTTAATTTAAAATTTTTATTTTGGAATCCCGAAAATCTTATATAAAAATAATTTTAAAATTTTTTGTCGGAAATACCAGACTGAAAAAAATAAAAAGAAGTAAATAAAACACGTAATTTAAATAAATAAAATGTGTTTGAACCGGCCAGATTAAAAAAAGAAAATAAAAAATTAAAACTGTTCATTTTAATATGCACGTCTTCAATACTTTAGAGCACAGCTTGGCCAAAACTTACACAGTTTAACGATTTATATTTTATGCAATGATTTTGGTTTTGGACTTTAAAAATTAAATTTAAAAATTTTACTATTAAACTAAAATATAAAAATTTAATATTTAATCGCAAACATCTTGAATTATAAATTAAATTTTTATTAGATTAAAATAATTATATTTTTAATCACAAAAACGGAATTAATCCAATGACTATTGGAGCCTTGAAGTCCATCCACTTTTAAAAGCAATGGTGGCAGTTAAAAGAAGTTTATATACATAAACAATAGAATAGTAATTATTGCAATGTATAATAATTCATTCAATATTTAATTCAAGATGATCCTGATCTGGATCCCAATACCGATGTACCCGTAAATGAGGATGAATTTATTCGTGGAGTCTTCCAGACCACCCTCAAAGAATTCGATCTAATTTACTCTGGAGAACTCTCGGGAATAGTCTCAAATCATAGGATTGACGATATGTAAGACTGTATTCGAAGAGAACGTATTATTCCTAAAACCTTTTTTTCTATATATTTACTCATTTACACGTACATATGTATATAAATCATTTATAGGCAAAATATGGAAAATATTAACGAATTGCAGTTTATCAGTACAAGACTACTTTTGAATTCAGACCACTCGAATATTTGGAAGAATCCAAAATGTTTGAACTGGTGGGCTACATTATATTTGGGAAAAACTTCAGATTTATGTGTAGGATTGAAGGATAGGGATGGAGTCATACGTACCCCTCTGCAGAGGAAGCCAGTGAAAGATCTACCAAAAGTGAGTTATATTCTTTAATTTACAAATTTCGATTTTAATTAAATATTTTTAGGATCAATATTGGAAACCGCAAATTTGCACTAAATTCCTGCTGACCATGCTAGATTTGATTGAAAAAACCATGTCTTCCGTTAATTGTCCATACACTGTTTATGAATTTGTATATGACTCATTCGCAAAGTGTATTAAATTGAAAAAGCACCTTGGTAAAACGGAATATTCTTTCCTAAGCGAAGAGTACATAGAACGTTGCAGAAAACAAACATCTATGTCATGTTAATCAACCTAAAAGTGCCTGTACATGTTATGTTATGTTAATAGTGACATCAAATGTTAACAAAATTAAAGGAAAATGTACTTGTATTATATTTGTACTGCATAAATTTGAATAAAAGTTGCAAAATATTGGTAAACAATGTTCTGATAATCACGTTGTCTTCATTGGCAACTATCAAAATATTTAAGTTTTTGAAGGGGTACTGTTTTGGGCGAGCGTGTTTCACCTCGGTTAACATCAGGGACAGACAAATAATAGAATTGAGGATTTTAATTATAATTTTTCATTTTGGAATGTTTTACATTAGATCCGGTAGACTGCGCTACCATCACAGTATCAAATGTTCAATATTGTTATAATTTAATTTCAGTCTGCTAGTATATGTATGTATTTATATACGGGTGTTTTCTGGTTGGTAGAAAAGCTTTTGCATATTTTTTTTTCTAAGTCTAATATTGTAAATATACAATAATTGCGCCAAAAATTAATGTTGAAGAAGAAATCGTCAACGGACCTTTAGTTCTGAAAGAATTTCGTTGCCAAAAACTTAGTTCAATCGAAAGTTCGTTTTTCACGCTTTTTAAAGTAATTTTATTTAAAATATAAAAAAGTGTCACGTTGATGAGTGTAAGAGAGCATCTTGCTAGAAATTTTTCTCATTCTCGAAAAGAGTGGAGGAGTTCCAAAAGTGCGTGGATATTTTTTATTTCTAAACAAACTTCAACTTATTTTTTTGTATTTATTATAATAAAAACATATGTATGTATATAAACAACTATGTGCCATTTTGGTTGATCACTTTTTGCCGTTTTTCCACTGTTTCTATGCCATCAGTGTAAATCGAAATTTCGAAATTTCCAGAACGACAGCAAGCGAAGTATTAATGATAGCGATTTTAATCTCGGACCTTTTTTGTAGCAATTAAATCTTCCTACAAGTTTGTTATAAAGAAGAAGAGGGCGACATAACTTTGAGGGGATTCGAAAGATGTTAAAATTTAGAAGAAAATATATTAGGATTAGAACCCCAAAATAACGACGTAAGTAGGCTGTGCATTGGACAGTCGCGGACGATTTGCTCGATCGGCACTTTACTATCAAAGTAATGCACTTAAATTAAAAAAAAATATTGGTTTCGATGTCAATGTAATGGAAATTTAGAAAATTATTTCAAAAATTAAATATCAGTTTTAGAACGAAATTGCGTTCTATTGTTTGATGAAATCTCATTTGAGTCCGGCATAACTTATAATAGAGTTAGGGATGTTATTGTTGGTTTTCTGGATTATCGTGAAATGAATTTAGGTAGTAAATTTTTTTTTTATGATAAAAGGGTTTAGTTCAAATTGAAAATATGTGTTTCATATTATATAATATATTTCAAAAAATGGACTTCCTACATTCAAACTGGAAGAAATTTTGAATAAGAACGCGATGCACTAAAGTCAAGTGTCTAAATATGAAAGCTTTATTCTGTGATCAAGGGTCCTCAAATACTACACTTTTAAATTCTTTAAGAATTACTGAAGAAATCCCCTTTTATTTGCACGAAGGTTCAAAGATATATTGCTTATGGACTATTGCCATCTTTTTAAGTCCATCGGTAATACATTTATGAAATTTTTACGATATTTTAACTTCTCGTGGCATAGCCAGTTTCAATGTTATAAAAAAACTTTACTCTATCGATCAGAGCAATACGTATTTTAAAGTATGTCCAAAACTTACAGAAGCCCACGTTTATTCCAGCGTTTTTGAAGAAATGTCTGTGAAACGTGCAATCAAAGTACTGAGCAATTCGGTTGCGGCTGGCATAGAAATGGCCCACAGCCAAAGTCTATTCGGCTCCGAAGAACATTTTTTAAAATGTGCACAGCCTACACAGTTATTTGTTAAATTATTAAATTAATGATATCTAAGACGATTCGATTATGTTTCGAAAAATCCGTGAAAATGTCCGGGAAGGTCCAACGCCTCTATGATTATATAAACTATTTTAAATCACCAAAACGTCTGAGCAACGCTCAGGCGAAGTTTATTGGCGGGTTCTGTTCCACAATTAGTGAAATGATTCAGTTGAATCAAGAGTTATTTAGGGATCAAAAGGAATTAAATTATATATTCCATTGGAAAATGAATTAAGATTCATTGGATTTTTTTTTATAGAGTCGGGGCTAGCCAGGATACAAATACCTATCCGTCTGCCAATGAAATATAATAATCTTTTAATTTCGATGAAAATTTTATGGCAAAATTTTGAAGATAAGGGGGCTAAGCCATAATCTCAGCAACTCGACCTGCAGTCTCTTATGTTACCATTGTAGAAACATACAAGTAACAAAAAAATCATATGGTCGTCAACAGCTAAGATCACATGATCGAAATAGTTGATTTTTCGGCACAGAGATTTTAATCAAAGGACTTAAAAATAGTAAAGAGGTTGCAGTATAGGCGCGTTAGCAATGTTCAGACCGAAAATTTAAAAGATTAGATTCCATTTAAGCATTTCATAACCCAACAGTGTTCTCACTGCCGTTAGAAGGATCAAAAAACAACTGTTATTGTCATTCATGAAGTCACATCGCTTAATATTCATCAAAAGAAAAGATTGTTATATAGTATTTTGAAATAAATAGTATCTTGTTTTTTATGATAAAAGGGTGAAGTTCAAATTGAAAATACATATGTGTTTTCATATTACATATATAATATATTTCAAAAAATGGGCTTTCTACATTTAAATTGGAAGAAATTTTGAATAAGAATGCGAGACCCTAAAGTCAATTGTTTAAACTTGAAAGCTTTAGTCTGTGATCAAGGGTCCTCAAATACCACACTTCTAAATTCTTTAAGAATTAGTAAAGAAACCCGCTTCTATTTGCACGAAGGTTCAAAGATATATTGCTTATATGACTATTGCCATCTTTTTAAGTCCATCCGTAATACAGTTATGAAATTTTTACGATATTTTAACTCCTCGTGGCACAGACAGTTTTAATGTTATAAAAAAACTTTACCGATCAGAGCAAAGTATGTCCAAAACTTACAGAAGCCCACGTTTATTCCAGCGTTTTTGAAAAAAATGTCTGTGAAACGTGCAATCCAAGGACTGAGCCATTCGGTTGCGGCTGGCAGAGGCGGCCTACTGCCAAAGTCTATTCGGCTCTGAAGAATATTTTTTTCGAAAAATCCGTTAAAATTTCCGCTGTTAAACAACGACTTCGGGAAGGACCAACGCCTTTATAAATAGATACAGTATTTTATAACACCAAAACGTCTGAGCAACGCTCAGGTGAAGTGTATTGGCGGGTTCTGTTCCACAATTGGTGAAATGATTCAGTTGAACCAAGAGTTATTTAGGGATCAAAAGGAATTAAATTATATATTCTATTGGAAAATGAATCAAGATTGATTGGACATTTTTTGTCGAGTTTGGGTTAGTCAGGTTATCAATACTTATCCGTCTGCCAATGAAATATAATAATCTTTTAATTTTGATGAAAATTTTATGGCAAAATTTTTAGTATATGGGGGCTAGGCCAGATAGACATCTCGAAGTACAGGGAAACGAATACGGAATGGAATCTTTTACTATTCCAGACGAAAAATTTATTGAAGCGGATGACAAAGCTGAAATTAAAATCAAGCAGTATTATAAACTATATATAAGAAAATGAAGGTTTGTGTAAAATCCAATGAAATCCATTTCCTGAATAATACGTATTAGCACCGTTAAATGGCAATTTTTTTTGGCAACTGAATAATAAGTAATTTATTTCAGAAGTCATTTCGTCCATACTCTAATATAAATCGTTTCTGTAATTTGACCGTGCATCGACGCTTAATTGTTTTTAAACAGCCGAAGATGCTCTTTCCCTTTCAATAATATTCGTACAAAATCGCATCGATAAATAGATGAAAAGATGAAAAGAAGCACAATGCAAGCGGTAGTTAGTATAGCAGTGATCTCGCAGGTTGAATATTACTGTGAACTTCTTCTTCTTCTTTTCAACATTACTCTCAGATTTGTCCTGAAGAAATAAATATTATACCGTTATAATCAAGATGGGTGAGACTAATAATGTGAGTGAGGAAAGCAGTGATGATTCTTCAATAGGATTTATCAACAGAAATTCTGGGACTCAAGGGACTTGATGTCACCGTTTGTAAGATTTTATCACAGCTTTTCCATAAAAATTATTGTTGGAAGTTCGGTTTTAAAATAATTTTCGTAATTAACTTAAAGCAGCTTTATACTTTGGGATGATTCAGCAATTTTATAAATAATGTCTTCTTCATCAGCTGTATGCGAGGATTCGTCATTTCGATTTGTTCACAAGTTCTTATAGTAATCGTGTTTAACAGGAGGAATGAATTTTAGCAACTCCATCATGTCTCTCCGTTTTTCCTTTGTAACAGTTCTACCTTTAGAATATAATAAATGCTGATCTATATTTTTCAAACTTTGTGGTCTACCCACTTTTCTTATAGTAATGGCTTGAAATTCTGTATCTTCATTAAAGTCACATTTGAATTGTTTGAGATAAGGTTTGGACCTTTCTAACTTTATCCAGCGTATTTTAAGCCAATTTACTGAAAGCCCTGTGACGGTTACTACGTATATTCTGTTAATGATGGACTGTTCTAAAGGAACTTGATGAGTCATTTGGATTAGATGAAACGACGCTTTCTTTTTACATGTTTTGATTATATGATACCATTATTATTACTTTTTTCAGTTGCCAAATCGATTAAATCCATAAGTTACATAAAAACTGTAACATTACTGACGATTATTTGTAGGCTATTCTTTCTTATTAATTTTATATACCGTTAGATGAAAGCTATATCTGCAATTATGCATTCCACATTATATAATATATTGGAATTCATATTATCTGAGGAATTTTTAAAAGCAATATACATTACATCATCGTGTTTCTCAACTTTTCGTTTTATGGAGTTAATCGATGTGTGCACTGAGCGCCTCATTTGTTATTGTATTCGGAGGCCCTAGTCAGAGAGAAAAAATTTAAATGTTTTGATTCAACCGATAAGAGTTTCGCTCATAAAATTAAATTAATTTTTTGGCTACACTGCCAAAATAACAACGGTTATGAAATTCTTATTGAATTACAAGCAAGTGCACTCACTGATGAAATTAGTTCACCACCATTTAATTTGAGTCAACCAAAAATACTGAAGTTATACGCTTACAAAGGTTTTGAAGCAAATTCGAGTGATGTGCGTTTACCATATTTCATCGAACCACGCTCGTTGCCAATAGATTTGAATAAGGGATTGGAGGAATTTATTTATCGGCAACAATGGGAGTTTTCGAAAATGTTGGAGACTACCCTAAAATATATATTGGACTCAGAAGAAAATGTTCTACAACACTATGGATCAGAAAACCCAGACACTCATAAGTCATTAAAAAAAGGGGACGGCGAATCATATCAACCTCGTCAAAATTCAAAACGTAAATTAGTTCTTAGTAACCGCGGATGTTTAAGCTACATCATGATTATACCATATCGTTTGGTGCCATCGAAATATAACGACAAAACAATTTTTGCAACGCATTATTGTGGAGTTCTTCACATTTCTGACTACAGATATGACGATAACACAACAAAAGCCAACGTATTTCATAATAAATTTCAACAAACTTGTTTCTCAGGTAAGTAAAACTCAATTAAAATGTACTAAAAGCTGTTGACCGTATTTGCCAAGATTGATTTTTAATTTGTAATAAAAATGCCATCTATTTTATGATGAATAAGTTAGCAAATGTTCTTAACATATTTACACACATGCATACGATTAAGAACATAAGAATGACGTGGGAAATCCCCTTTATAAAAGTCATTAGAGGGAAATACACTTTAACAATTCATTCGCTGTCAAAATGTCGCCTTCAAAAATGAACTCTTTTATAGCCGCTACTAACGATACGTTTGTTGCTTCGTTTTGGTGTCGTGATCACGACATAAATAATACTTTTGAAAACTTAATGAAATAAAATTATTTATTTTGAAATACCGAAAAATTTATTTTGAAATTCAATTCATAATTTAATTTAATTTAAAATTTTTATTTTGGAATCCGGAAAATATTCTATAAAAATAATTTTAAATTTTTTTGCCGGAAATACCAGACTGAAAAAAATAAAAAGAAGTAAATAGAACACGGAATTTAAATAAATAAAATGTGTTTGAACCGGCTAGATTAAAAAAAATAAAAAATTTCATTTTAATATGCACGATCTTCAATACTTTAGAGCACTGCTCGGCCAAAACTTTCACATTTTAACGATTTATATTTTATAAATTTTTGATTTTGGTTTTGGGCTTTAAAAATTTTACTATTAAACTAAAATATAAAAATTTAATATTTAATCGCAAACATCTTGAATTATAAATTGAATTTTTATTAGATTAAAATAATTACATCTTTCATTACAAAAACGGAATTAATCCAATGACTATTGGAACCCTGAAGTCCATCCACTTTTTAAAGCAGTGGTGGCAGTTAAAAGAAGTTTATACATGTACATTAAACTATAAACAATAGAATAGTAATTGTAGTAAAATATAATATATTTTTGTTCATTCAATAATTACTTCAAGATGATCCTGATCTGGATCCCAATACCGATGTACCCGTAAATGAGGATGAATTTATTCGTGGAGTCTTCCAGACCACCCTCAAAGAATTCGATCTAATTTACTCTGGAGAACTCTCGGGAATAGTCTCAAATCATAAGATTGACGATATGTAAGATTGTATTCGAAGAGACCGTATTATTCCTTAAACCTTTTTTCTATATATTTACACATATTTTATATAAATCATTTATAGGCAAAATATGGAAAATATTAACGAATTGCAGTTTATCAGTACAAGACTGCTTTGGAACTCAGACCGCTCGAATTTTTGGAAGAATCCAAAATGTGTGAACTGGTGGGCTACATTATATTTGGCAAAAACTTCAGATTTATGTGTAGGATTTAAGGATAAAGATGGGGTCATACGTACCCCTCTACAGAGGAAGCCAGTGAAAGATCTACCAAAAGTGAGTTATATTGTTTAATTTGAAAATTTTGATTTTAATTAAATATTTTTAGGATCAAAGTTGGAAACCCCAAATTTGCTCTAGATTCTTGCTGACCATGCTAGAATTGATTGAAAAAACCATGTCTTCCGTTAATTGTCCATACACTGTTTATGAATTTGTATATGACTCATTCGCAAAGTGTATTAAATTGAAAAAGCACATTGGTAAAACGGAATATTCTTTCTTAAGCGAAGAGTACATAGAACGTTGCAGAAAACAAACATCTATGTAATGTTAAGCAACCAAAAGTGCCTGTACATGTTATGTTATGTTAATAGTGACATCAAATGTTAACTAAATTTTAGAAAAATGTACTTGTATTATATTTGCACTGCATAAATTTGAATAAAAGTTGCAAAATAACGGTAAACAATGTTCTGATTATCACGTTGTCTTTATTGGCAACATGTAAAATTGGGTGTGGTAACACTGAAAAACGGCTAACATTCTTTTTTTACATCTCACTGACTAGGGAAGTCGTGGGAAACCATAGAAACGGTGGAAACATTCATTATGTTAACTATTTAACGGATCTTTACAAAAAATTTTGCTAAAAAACTGCTAAAATACCATTATAGATACAAGTATATGCTGACATAACATATAAAAATTGAGTTTTTAATTTTGATTTTGGGATAAGAATAAGATTTTTATAGTGGGCTTAAAAATAAAATAATAATAATTCTAATAGTAGGATTAAAAATTAGAATTCTGCTTTTAATTTTTAATCAACGATATTTGGGTTAAACCCTTAATTTTTTAAGATAAAGTATAAATGAAGGGATAGCACTTTATGAAATTTAAAAAATAACTTTTAATTAATATTTTCGGGATTGCAAAATGGCAATTTCAAATGTTAATTTATTTATTATTTTAATGCTTGATTTGCAACCCTATCAGTGCGAGTAAATACGCTGCGCACCATAAATGAATTTATATTTACGGCGAATTGCTGATTGTGAAAAAATTTATAGCAAATTCGATATTTAATATGGAATTTAAATGGGGACTCCCCTTCATGTAGTACATTAACTTTGAAATACATGCATACATGTATACATCTCACACCCATTCACTTATTCATCAGTCATTGTTATTGAATAGTAGCCTGTTAAATTGTGCGTTTTGGTGCCTCTTATCACTTGTCACTTTTGCTTTTAATTTATTTCGTTTTCTGCTGTTTTATAATTTATGTTAGACAGAAAAACAATGCCTTCCAATAATTCAAGGGATGGCTTTAAAGTGCTAATGAAATTACGGCCAAATGAAATAACCGATGAAAAGCAGCCAGCATTTTATCTGCAACGCCCAAAAATCCTCACTATTTACTCTTGCCGACACGACAGCATTAGCAACGACGTGCATCTTCCATATTTTAAAAAGCCAACATCATATCCATTGGATTTAAATGAAGGATTCGATCAATTCATTTTCAGGCAAAATAAAAAATCTAGGCTTCGTAAAGTAGAAAAATTCATTATGGAGAACGAAGAAAACCACTTGCAGCCGGATGCACATACACCGTCCGGATCTGGGCAGACGCAAAACAATTCTAAACGCAAAGTGATTTTATGTCAACGCGGAGTATTGACAGACATTATGCAAACACCTTATCATCTAAATGCATCCACTTCTAATAATAAGACGTTTTGTGTTACGAAGTATTGTGGTGTATTTCACATGCAAGAACAAGAAACAATAACTAATTTTACACAAAAAGATACATATCATCAGAAATTTATGCAATTATGCTTTTCTGGTGAGTATCCTGATAACTTGCTCATATGATTTCATACGAGTAAAATTAGTTGACATCATTTGGCAACAGAATATGCACTTATAGTCACTACATACATATGCACATATACTTTAGTTATAAGTCGCCTGAATATAGTGAAACGCTGAAGAAGCTTTAGACGTGTCAGAACACAGCATTCCGTACGATTACAGGATGCGTCCTGATGTCTCATGTCAAACATCTACTTAGTTAAGCCTACATGCTTCCAATTAAGAAATACAATAAACTCCTTACCAAGCATATTCTGTCATTCTGAAAATGATCCTTGCGCAACTTCTGGGGTTTTTTTTTAGCAGGTTTAACTCGTACTTATTAAGAATTGACACCGACATACCAATGTGTAAAGAGTCCCTCCAAGACTGGAACAACCTCTTTCCGTAGCCATTGAATCCCACATCTGTAACCTCTCTATGGTCCGACCCACTAGAAACACCACTGAGCTTGTCTTGGCTTTAGATGTCTTCGAAAATAATCAACTTGAACCTTACCACCGAAGCGGGGATTAGACAATCATTACAAAAACGACATATGCATACACATAAAAATGCATAAAAAAAATTGCATTGATAAATTAAGCTTTTATTTTTATCATATTTAGATGATCCCAATCGGGAACCTGAAACGGATAAACCGATTGATGACAATAACCTAATTTTTTGTATCATTAAAACATCAGTGAAAGAGTTCGATCTAATATACTCCGCAGAGATCGCAGGTATTGTGTCTGATCGGAAGATCGAAAACACGTAAGTACCATTTCAATATTCTTTTAAATTTAAACTGATGGAAATTTGTATTTGTACTTCGGCTACACAATCAAACAAATTTTTTTTTTTATCAATTTTTACTTATGATTTTGGTATAAATACATATATAAAATCAAATAAAATGCTTTATCACCGAAAATCAACTTTTTGACAATTTTTTATTTAATAATAAAGATGAAAAGCACATGTACTTTCTACTAAGAAAATAGAACTTTTATAATCCTACATTTGTCGTTAATGCTGTATTCAAATCTTTTTAGTCATAATATGGAAGAAATGAATAAACTTCGATTCATATTGACGAAGCAATTGAATACAAATGGAATTATGAGAGATTATTTAAATCATCGAAAGTGTTTGCGCTGGTGGCTGCAGGCGTATTTGGCTAAGACAAGCGACGTTTGCGTAGGCCTTAGGGATCAAAACGGTATTGTGCGCACTCCAGTACAAATCAAGCGAGCTGAAGATATAGCAAAAGTAAAAAATATAAAATGCAATATTCTCACTTTTCAAATTATTTATTTATTGCTTACATTTTAGAATCGCAAGTGGAAACCGCATGTCTGTATACGTTTTCTATACTCCGTACTAAAGTTGGTGGAAAAAACAATGACGCAAGTAGATTGTCCACATACAGTCTACGAGTTTATGTATGACTCCATCACAAGATGTATTAAATTCAAAGTCCATGCTGGCAAAACAGATCTCTCTTTCCTGTCAGATGATTATATAAGGAAATGTAAACAGTCTGCTTCTCACTAAAACGTTTTTCATAGAATGTCCATATTATTCATGCATATACTTAGTACGCATTACACGTATGTCATTATAATGGACCGTCCATTTATCCTTAGTATCTGTACATAGAAATTGTTATGCATTAAAGGTTTTATTCAGAACGTTTTGTTCAATAACTTGTTGCCATTTTAAAGGTAGTTTCATATCACTTTCATACCTCTCATAAAGCTCTTGTTGCTTCTAGCGAGTCATTATCGAAGTGGCCATAGCTCCCGTTATTTACCAATACTGGAAATCTCTACGTGATTACTTCATTTAGACGGTCAAATTGTTGACAGTACAAGTCCGAATTAAGAGTTTGACCGTAAGGGAGTAGTTCATAGTATATGATCCCCTACCAATTCCAACAAAAACGGAGCAAAATCTTACTGTCCATTAATGCTCACTTCGCCATCGTTTGTGCAGGTTCACCGGAATTCGACCTAGACCGGTTTTACTTCAAGTTGTGGCAAGTAATCCAATTTTCTACACCAATAATCATCCTCCTAAGAAATGTAGCGAATTTGGTCCAGGGGAAATTCGGTCTATGAGATTTATTTACGATAACTAATGTGTTACCAATACCTTGAATTTCTGTTTACATCCAGCATTATTTAAATAATTCCAAACATGATTTTGTACAATGTTGAGCTCAGGGATAAAGTTTAATTCCTGGACAATTGAAATAGTACTTACATGACGATCGGACACAACGATTTCTACAACTTTATCGATATTTTTGATTTGACCATTGAGAGCGGGGTGCACCCTAGCAACAAAATTACCAGAACGGAATCGACAGGGATGTCATCATCACCATTAATTGAAGTGCGAATTTACTTTATTTGTATACTATTTATCTAGTGAAGACTTTGTAGTTTCCGTACAAAAAAATCTGTCTGTTTCTGTTCAATATATTTGGTTGAATTGTTGAAAATATCGATTTTTTTTTATGAAATGCTATCTATATTTATGACAGTACCAATTTCCGAAAATAAAAGTTTTAATACATCCAAGAATGATACAGCACTTACAGCTGTGTTCAAAATAATAGGAGTGCCCCTGAGAAAAATATTTAACCCCAAAAAATTATCATGTTAAAACATGAACGTCAATCACTTTTTAAGAAATATTTATAACGGTATTCCGCGAGTAAAACACAAAGCATAAGCTTCAGCTGTTAACATT
Organism: Bactrocera dorsalis; assembly: GCF_023373825.1. NCBI lineage: Eukaryota > Metazoa > Arthropoda > Insecta > Diptera > Tephritidae > Bactrocera > Bactrocera dorsalis. The sequence continues at coordinate 22,005,138 of NC_064304.1, read as the reverse complement.
ATTTCCAATGTTATGAGTTCAAATCTGTGTCGGTCACTGAATTGCGCTGTTCACAAAAATAGGAGTGTGACCTACCAAGTGGTATAAAACATTTTTATTTAAACAAAATCTGTAAAAAACTAAAAAGTAAGTAAAAAGAAATAAAAACGATGCGATTTTTAAAGGATAAGTCATTTATTTTCATTAGTGGGTAGAGGAAAACATCCTAGGGACAAAAAGCGTGAAATCATTAAAAATTTTAGCAAAAAACGGGAAATCTTATAAAGAAATTAAAGAAATACTCGGGTGCTCTGATCAAATGATATCAAATTCCCTGTCCTACAAAAATAAAGCCGAAACACGTGGACGAAAACGAAAAACTATTAAAGAAATCGATCGACGCATACTCCAGTCGTCTAAAAAAGATCCCAAAGCGTCGCCTAGAGAAATAAAAAAACGTCTAGATCTTGATGTTAGTGATGTAGCAGTTCGTAGACGTTTATTGGATATCGCGAAAAATTCCATAGTTGACAAAGCAACATAATTAGAGCACGGCACCAATTCGCCAAAGAACATGGCATCTGGCAACCGGAGAAATTAAGAAATATTTTGTGGACAGAGGAAGTAAGTTAGTTTTATTTGGTGGCACAGGGTCTAGGCAGTATATCCGTCGTCCACCAAATACGGAATATAAACCGCAATACACTCTTAAGACCGTCAAACATGGTGGTGCATAGTGGGAAAGTTTCTCGTACAACGACGTGGCACCAATCCGTCTGATAAAAGAAACCATGGAGCAGTACGTGTATGTGGATATATTGAAAAAAGTTATGCTGCCGTAGGCGGAATGGAATATACCATTAAAGTGGTTGTTTCAGCAAGATAACGACCCGAAACATACAAGTAAATCTGCAAAGGAATGGCTTCTGGTCAATAAAGTTGAGGTTATGTCGTGGCCTGATCAGTCGCCTGACCTTAATTCCAAAAGAAAACTTATTGGCAGATATTAAAAAAGTTGTTGCTGACCGTAGACCATCAAATCCAAGGGAATTATGGAGCACAGTCCACGAGGGATGGCAGAAAATCCCGATAAAAAGGGGTCGTGATCTGATCGATCCCATGTTCCGCGAATCTGTTGCTGTAATAAAAAAATTGCGCTTACTCTAATAAATATTAACTAAACTAACTTATATACTAGTCATAATTTCCAATTTTTTGATTTTTTTTTAGTTTTATTGCGTTTTGTGATGCACTCCTATTATTTTGAACACCGAATTTTTGAGGTTTTTATTTAAATAATTTATTTTTTTTTCATTTACTGTGTATTACTAAAAATTTAAAAGTGCATAATATAACTGCATAAAATGAACAATTCGTGGATAAAAGATAAATTAATAAAATTCTTGTTTTCATTGAAAAACATAACTGTGTATTCTGTATTGTGATGCACTCCTATTATTTTGAACACAACTGTATGCATTTTTCGCTACTGGGATGTTATACGAAAACGGCAAAGCAGAATTGCTAACTGTCAGATGTGTAGGAAGCACATTTATTTGTTGCTGTCATTTGCTTTACGATTGTCAATTGAAGTGATTGGTGTGCTCTTGTTAATTGTTGTTATACTTGTTCGCATATCAGAGAAACGATAGAACTGTATATAAAAACCATAAACGCGTGAGACAAATTTTAGACGATTTAGTGTAGCATACTTGGAACATCAAAGGCAGCGTTGGACACCAGTACACGTTTTATATACATACATACACACTCCGAGCCGATTAGTTTTTTTTTGTATATTACGCACCTATTGGTACAATGATTCCGGCAATAACATCGAATGACAAATTTCACAATGTTATTATTAGTACAGGAAATATTCTTAACTTAAATAACCAATTAGGTGGAAAGTCAACTGAAGAAATTCTGGATGGTTTAAGTTTGACTTTACAGTGCCAAGCAGCGGCCTCGCAAGTGGAATTGATTGAAGCAGATGGTTGTGTGCTCCGAGCCACAGAAGAGCTCAAGCAGAAGTTAACTGAAAACGACCGATCAGATATTAGTATTGGTGCTAAAATATTTTTAAACAAAAATTCTAGTGCATATATAAAGCAGGCGATAAGAACATTGTTGCAAGTACTTAAAGTAGAGCACGTGGACAACGTGGTGTTAGCGTATCACCCGACAACTGGAGATAATTCATCAAACACCAACAGTAAAGAAGATGTTCAAACTAATGAGAAATCAGATCAATTGAAAGAGCTTTGGTCGTCGTTGGAAGAATTTGCTCAGCAAAAGAAAATAACACAATTGGGCATTGCAGATTTGGATATTGAACAACTGCGCCAATTATACGCCACAGTCAAGGTTCATCCAACCATAGCGCAAATTAATTTGGAATCGTGCTGTGTAGTGCCACCAGCATTACAAGAATATTGTACAAAACATGATATACAACTGTTGACACATAGTGATCCAGAAGTTTTGCTATCTGATGAACAATTCATTGTGCCCGGCTACCAAGTGGATTGGACTTTACGTTATCAAGTACATGTTCGATGTCGCGGTGTAATAACTGCCAAAGGCTACATACTTGGAGCCAGCAAATGCGACCAAATAGAAAAGCAAGTTGCAGTTTGAACGCCATTTTAGTTCAGAAGCTATCAACGCGGGTGGAGGGCAATTGCGGGTGATTTGTGTGTGTGTTTGTGCTACTATAGAGTGAGACTGGTTCAGCGATCTTGACTAAATTAGTGGGTCCAAAACTTTATTTTGGTGAATCCAAATATACTATTATGTAGTAAAGGGATTTGATGGCCTTACTGGATGCAGCATGCTAAGCTTTTCTATCACTGCAAAAAAAAAAACAGATTATCACACATCCTACATGCATATGAATTTATATAGACGAAGTAGTTTGCGCCCCATAAAAATATACTTACATATATGTTATGTACGATTATTTACATTTTATATTATTTTTATTGCTGCTATATATAATTAAAGCAATATTGAGGCGTTGCAAATATACATATAATAAACATTTACAGGTCTGAAAGACCAATTCGAAAAGTAAAAGTTTACGAGTGTATATAAGTTACAAAATAAGAAATCAGAAATACAAACTGAAAATATGTAATAAAATGTTTAAGGAATTATTGTTTTACATTAAATATTGAAACAAAACTGCTGACATTTTTCTAAATTAAAATAAAAAAAATACTTTTACCAAATTTGTGCATTAATTTTTGAATAATACATTAAATAATAGACAATTATTAAAATATGTTTTCGTAATTTTTAAACATAAAACTATACATGCATATATACGTATTTATACTAATAAAACTGAAATAAACTTGTATATTTTAGGAATGCATTGTAAACTTAAAATAAAGCCATGTAATTGGTATAATATGAAACACAAAACAGCTGCAAGCTATGGGTTTATACATACATATGTACGTAGAATTTTATTGTATTAATGTTGTAATGTAATTGCACGATACGCTGCAATTTCACAGTAAATATTTTTTTTAGTTAAAAATAAATTATATGAAAAACAACGAACAGTTTATCACAACTATTATTTGCCTCTTATCTACTTTCGCCTAATATCGGAGCAGTACAATCGGTATTGCATGGCTTAGTGCTGTGGATTTTTTAAAGTGAACCGATCGCAGTTGAAATAATGACTTATTTGTGGAATGGGACGCTTGCTATTTTAGCAAATGTTCACAACATCATACAATTTAAATAATTGCAATATTTATACCCTGCACAAGATAAGTAAAAGCGGTCTCTTGATTGTTGAATATTAGGAAGCGCTGATACCGGCCAACAATAGCATATAGCTCCCGTACAAACTGATGGAATCAAAAACACAAATAAATCAAAAGTTCTTGTATGGAATCTTCTGTATATTTAAAGGGTATTATAGTTTCGGTGCAACCGAAATTAACGTTTTTTTTTTGTACCAAAGATTTTCGATTAGCGCAACAGATCATACACAACCTGAAATAAATGTAATAAACCAATTAACTCTTTGTTCGACTTACTTTTGAAGTGCCTTCATAAATCAGTATTCAAGAAATTGATATAACGGTAAAATTACAATAAATTATGTTTGTACATATGTATGTACATATTTATAATATTTTCTCTCAATAGGTACTGAATGAAATTTATGAGCGGAAGTGCTATGCTGATTATTATCTAATACGGTTAATAAAATGTGAAAGGCCTTTAAATAACTTCAAATTTACGATAGAATAAGAGGAGCGGTCTATATAAATAATTTCAAGTTAATAAATTAATAAAAAAAAATCGTCTGACAGTGGTGGCATTATACATACATACATATGTAAGGGAGTGTAAGATTCAGGTTTTACTTTTTTTCGCAAGGAGTATATTTTTATTTTATTTTTTTCATTTATAATTTATTATTTTTCCTATTTAATTTTTATTTCTATTTGTATTTTTTTTATAATTTTTATTTAAATTTTTTATTATATTTTTTTTTTAAGAAGCTCGAATTATTTACAAAATAACTTAAATATCAAATATTTTTTAAAAATATTTATAAACATTTTTTTAAGTATTTTTTAAAATAATTTTTTTTAATATTTTGATGTTATGTTTTAAATATTTCTTTTTTAAATATTTTTTATAACATTTTTGTTTAAATATTTTTTTTTGTTTTTTTATGTTTTATTTTTTTTTATTTTTTTTTTAATATTTTTTTAAATGTTTTTTTTTTTAATATTTTATTTTTTAAATTCTTTTTTCACTCACTCATAGATGGGTGCCTCGAATATAGCGGTTCGTAAGAAAGTTTAAGAATTTCCGACCAGAGCAATCAAAATAAAACAAGTTTTTTTCCGACGGAAAAACTGATTATTTAAAAAATAAGTTTGCTACTCTCAACTGTTTTCAAAAGTCTAGCTAATATGACGTCAGAGAAAAGTGACGTTTAAATTTTCCGTATTTAGTTCGAACAACGAAAGTATAACAAAGAGTGAGAAGTTCAAAGTTAAATGGTTCGTGATACTAATCTTTATATTTAACTTTGACGTACATACATACATACCTACATATGTACATATATGTAAAGAAACATATTCTGGTTTTCAGTTGAATAAATACATAAATAATTTATGCCCTCCTGCTGACTCATATTTACATTAGATACATTTATACATTTGTATGTATGTATGTATGTAAACACGAAGTTAAAAAACAAAAATAAAAAAATCACCAGTCAAAATTTACCATAATTAAAAAAACTTAAAGTGACTATGACGTATGCATGAACTTACATACATACATATGTACATATATGGATATACTTGTATGAAAGCGATCTTATTGCGTTACTATCTTTTTCAGCTGCTTGCACTGTAGGGTGCATGGAATTTCGTCATATGCAGCAATTGAATTTTACCTTAATGAGTTGTCGTCTTCGTCGGTGTTACTCTTGATTAGATAGCGATGACTTGTGATTTTTTCGTCGTACAACAACAATAATTACATTAACAAGCCGCATAATGCAAATCATTTCATAAAGCTGTCTGTCTGTATATATGCACATACAAAGCCGTATTTATATCTACATATGCGTGTGTGTACAAATGTATATGCCTGGCTATTTGCTTGATTATATACATATATTTACTTACAAAGATACATAATATGTATGTATACTTACATATCTATAAATATGTACGTGTTCATATGTACTTATATAGTTGTCTATAATTAGTTGTGACAATTTTTGTTGTTGCTTGGATACATGGAAACACATAATAAAGAATTTAGTGAAATTTGTCAAAGTATATTCTAATGTAATACGAGGGTGTATCTATGTGTCCATGAGTACAACAATTCCAAAATATGCCAGCGAGTTGAGTTGCTTAAAATATTTTTAAAATAATAAATAATAATTTTAAATATTTTTTTTTTATTCTATTCTTATTATTATGTATAAAATAAAATATCTAACATTTTTGAAATTTCCTTGGATTTACCATGAACTTGTTTGTACAAAAACGTATGGTGTTTCTCAAAGAACAGACAACAATTTTGAAAGACAAATCAACAATTTTAAGCACGTAAATCTTGAAGTTCTTTTGTCAGAGCTGAAATTCTATAATTTTTACTAACAAGTGGTTTTCGTAAGTGGTGGATCCAAGGCTACTCGCTAGTTTCATGACATTCTGGTAGTAGGAAAGCATAGTTTCGCAGACGTTAACGGGATGCGGTTTTTAGAAAAACCTGAGTGATTTTGAAACCTATCGTGCTTTCACTTTTTTAGGTCCAAATGATTTTTCAAAACGGTTTTCACGATGCCAGTAAGATTTCGGACTGTTAATCGTCGATTCTCAAGCATCAATGCCTTCATTTTATTGACTTTTTGATTATGAGCTGATGTTGATCTCTTTTTCCAAATTTTGTTGAAAAAATCGGCGGTATTAAGGGAACGCAGAAGTAAATATCTCTCGGTAAAGACCACTAAATCAAGCAGGAAATCTCATTAGCCTATTTCCTTTGACAAAGATACATATATAGTCGCCATGTGTACTCGTGATAAGCCAATATACTAAGTATCTCGTCTGACAGAGGCATTGAGAATTATAACAACTTTGTGCGTCATTCGCTCGACTAGATCGGCCTAATTTTTCCACACATCGTATAGTGAGAATCACTGATGGGACTTCAACAACAAATCAAAAAGTCGGGGTGCCGTAAAATTCACGTTATTTACCACTCACCTTCATACTCTCTTCTTCTTTTTTTTGTATAGACCATATTTACAATAAAAATCTCTCTTTGACTACTTGGGATTTTGAGTAGAGCCCTCTACATTGTCCAGCATTGAAGTTAAGGAATTCGTGAATTTTTTTTTGTTTTAATTTTTTAAGTACTTTTAATAAAAACAATCGAATTTGCTTGGAGTTGTTCTACTGTCATTGTCTATTGTTACTTTTGCTATCTTTTTATTTCTGCTAAGCACAATCTAATCACGTAAAGAAGACTCTAGAATATTTCTATTAAGCAATTCGGTAAGTGTATAAGTATGTACCTTTGTTCATACATATGCACATACAAATGTACAGATGTGTATATTATTGCTTATGTGATTCTAAATTTATCCGAGCACGTCATTAATTTAAATCGTTCATTAGTCATTTTCAATTGTGAAATTTGATCGTATTTATTTATACACACTTACATTAGAGCGGATCGGCTTTTTTTTATAAAATCGCATATGCTGGAAATGTTCTACGGTTCGGTATGCATTCTGAACAACTTTGTCTAAGAGACTATGGGTTTTAAACCGACTTTAAGCCAGCGAATTTTAAATGCGAAGTTTCGCTTTTAGGGATTAAGAGAATTTCTTCGTCCGTTTTTGAGATATCCGAATGAAATTTAATACATACATAGGTGCATTTTGATATTGTATTGGCCATTTGTAGTAATCGGGCAGATCGGACAACAGATTATGTAGACCCATGTTCTCTTTGACAAATACAATATGTTTCGAAGAATATTTCCCGTATATGCTATCTTTCCGTTTCTTTTGGCTCTCTGTAAAGCAATCCGCTCTAGCATTCATACATACATATGTACATATATAAGTATGTATTGCTTATGAATACACTGTAGGAAAATATACTATATAATTACATTTTATCGGTGAAGGGCGAAAGTGCCATTGAAGATAAGGGTAATCTGTGTCATTTAATGCAAGCAACTGGAAAGTCATTTATGTCGTCGATGAGTGTAATCTTCGCTTGCTAATCAACGGACTTTTCTGCGATATATGAAATTTGTAATGAAATGCCTAAACACACAGACATAGCTACTTTTTTTTATCTATAAGCGATTACTATCTACATCTAGTCAAGAGTTAACGAATCTATATCCACTCAAGTAGTTATTCCAAATATTTTGATAAAAGCAAATGACACTGATATTTGACAGCTGACAGATATTGACATGACTTTCTATTTCTATAAACACCGCTAATTGGAACACCCTACATAGGCTGCTATATATATTTCTGGACTAGACAACACTAAGTGTTGCCAGGTGCAATCTGACATTTCCATTGGAAAGTTTGACATTTTTTAGCATAACATCACTCAGAACGTTTTGTTATTTAATCGTGAATTGTTTTATTTACAGGGAATTAAAAAATTCATTTCGGCCAAAAAATGGAATTAACTCGTGAACATTTTCGTGCGATCATTTTTCACAACTTTCGACGTGGGTTATCACGACAAGAGGGCATCGATGAACTAAAATCTTTGTATGGCTATGAAGCATCATCCTATAGCACTGTGAAAAACTGTTACAACGAATTCAATCGTGGCCGACGCTCGCTCAAAGACGAATTCCGCGAAGGTCGTCCAAAAACAGCAATTGTGCCAAAAAACATCGATGCCGTACGTGACCTGATAATGCAAGACCGTCATGTAACATACCTTCAGATAGAGGCATGCCTATGCATTTCTCCCACCAGCATACATACGATATTGCATGAACACTTGACCGTTAAAAAGGTTTGTTCTCGTTGGATCCCGCATAATTTGACAATCGCTCAAAAAAAGGCTCGTGTGGATTGGTGTAAAGAAATGCTGAAAAAATACGATCGCGGTGCTTCAAAAGACGTTTATAAGATCGTCACAGGTGACGAATCATGGATCTATGCGTATGAGCCCGAAACAAAACAGCAATCGACCGTGTGGGTCTTCCAAGACGAGCCAAATCCAACGAAAAAAAAAAACAAAAAAAAAAACATTTTCGTTGATAAATATTCCTATTTTCATTATTAGGTCAGAAATATATATAGCAGCCCTCGTATACGTAATGTGATTCGAAGAAAATACAAATTTGGTACGTAATAAAAATTAATTTGAACAATTTGAAATACTATACTTTCAGTTTGGTTGTGGCAGTGACTACAAACTTGCAACAAATTACGTTCTCTTAATTGCGTTATTGACATTGATTTTACATTAGCTCTTTGGGTACATGACTAGGCAATTTTATTCGTTTCGGCAAAGCTAAATATGAGTGGTATGTGGTATTTACTTGTTTGCTGGCCACAAGCGCAATGGAGTCGGAGGGAGAGTAACAGCGAATTTGAGAAGGGTTAGTGATAGCAGCAGATGGAGTGAGACTCAATCGCTGGGGCGGTGAACTATACAACTTTCCACAAATATTATATACAATATAACGGTCATTTCATATATTATTAGTCTAACTACTCTGCCTACATTACTTTATTGGCTGTTAAATCTTTAGCCTGGCCAGAAACAAAAGGTCTGTATCACAATATAAAAAGTTTTCGCAATTTTTTAAACTAAGAAGTAAATTCTATTCAGCAGATGACCTGGGGCTAGGGAAACAATGTTGTGCTCTGACTAAAAATGGACTGTCGACGATTAATTATATATTTTTGGTGCCCATGAGTTGCCATATATGTGCGTCCATACCCTTGAAAAGTAGATACATACACTTGAAACATTGTTTGAAATTATTGGTTTGACGTTCCTCAAATGGCCTAAGCTGCAAAGCTAAGCTGCTCGGTTATAGCCGAGTATACAACAGCGCGCCAAACATTTTTTCTTTTCACTGTTTGGCGCCAATTGGAGATTCCAAGTGTAGCCAGATTCTTCTCCGCCTGGTCTTTCCAACGCAGTGGCGGCCTTCCTCCTCCTCTGCTGCTCCCGGTGGGTACTGCGTCAAATACTTTCAGAGCTGGATAGACTGAGATTATCTGCGACTTCGAAGTTATGACTGTCAACCGAGATGTGCGACGAATGTTTGTGTGATGACAGGAGATATTAATTAAGATTAAGCTCAGCTCGAACTATTTTCTCCAGCAGTAGATTGAAGAACTCGCACGATAGGGAGTTTTCTTGTCTGAAACCTCGTTTAGTATCGAAAGGTTCGGAGACGTTCTTCCCTATCTTGATGGAGCTTTTGGTATTACTCAACGTAAGGCTCTTTTCGTTCTGTCAAAAGCAGTTTTGAAATCAACAAAGAGGTAGTGCGTGATGATTTTCTTTTCAAGGGTCTTTTCCGAGATTTCTCGCTTGGTGAATATCTGATCAGTTGTAAATTTTCCAGGCCTAAAGTGACACTGATAAGCTCCTATCAGTTTGTTGTCGTGGGTTTTAATCTGTCACACAATACGCTCGATAGAACCTTATATGCGATAGAACTATATATGGGGATTGTGCAGTCCCCTTTTTGTGGATTTGGCAGATCATACTAAAATTCAGTCGTCAGGCATGCTTTCGCCTGACCATATTTTTCAAAGCAGCTGGTGCATGCTCCTTATCAGTTCTTCGCCGCCGTATTTGTATAGCTCGACCGGCAATCCATCGGCCCCCGCTGCTTTGTTGTTCTTCAGAAGGGCAATTTCTATTCGAACTTTTTCATGGTCGGGCAATGTAACTCGTTCGATCGTCATCAATTGGAGAAGGATTCATAGGATACAATAAACAAATATGGTAAACCTTCGCGACCACAGATGTTCATGCATACTTACTTTTCACTTCAAAATCACAAAATATTCTTAAAAAATCATCTGACTTTTCTATATTATTTATTTGCATAATTTCAAATTCGGGAATTGAATGTGCATACAATTGTGTGCACTTACATGTATTTATGTATAGCTACTCTCTTTTTAATATACGCGTATGTGTCGATGAATATGTACAATACCTGCATAGGTCGCTAATGGACTCATTTCCGATTTTTTTAGTCTTTTTTTTGTTGGGGAGATAATCTTTCACATTACATACATATTTATAATTACTACTTATAATTATCATAATCATCAGTTTATATCTTATTCTTATCTACATGTCTATACCATACATCTTGCCGTTAACTTTAAAGATTCACATACATATGTATATGCTCCTCTGTCAAATTTCTAGATTTCTTAAGTGTTAGATTTTAGCTCTAATATATACATACATCAAGATTTTTTTATTCGTATTTTTACTTATATTTACTTATTTACTTTGTTTACAATTACATATGTACATGTATAATCATGCGCAGGTGATTAAATACATGGGCATATACAAACATCCACAAAAATAGTACTTCCCGCAAATTGAAGGTTACAGTAATTATTCTCATTCACTAGTGCTTATACTACAAACAAAAAAACCGTAAATACAAATCCATAAAAAATGAATGGCCGTTAGGCATTGTTACACATTAACATTGGGAAGTACTCGGCTACAGTAGCTGTGCATTGAAATAAGAACGAGTTTTTATTATTTTTTTTTAATTGGAGTCGTTGGATATAACATTTTTTCCGCATATTTTGGCAGACAAAAAATTATCAAAATTTTGGGTAATATTCAACTTAAAAAAAAACGCGGCCATTTTGGCAATTTTGGAAGCTTTTCCCGACCCTACGTTCATTATACGCACAATATCATGTAGCAGGTAACTTTTGCTTTAGGTTTCACTCGGGGAGAACAGAATCCCTGTAACACCGAAGGACCTTTGCTTTAGCGCTGTTGGAGTCGCGTGTATCTTAAAAAATATTTAATTTTTGTCTTCAAAAAATTATTTGCCTTTTCTTAAAATATGCTCTGCACCTTAAAGCCTGTCGCTTGATATTAACGTTTCTACGACTAATGGGTATAGATACTTGAATATAGATTTATAAGGGGCTTTTCAATAAGAACGCTACAAGAGTAGACCGATAGGAACAGCAAACAACGCCATATTTTTTCCCGCTCTTTGGACATTTCTCTTCAGTAAGGTATGCCATCTCATGATGGAAAGATATACGATCCAACGAAAGTCGAGTTGTTATTATTGTAATTTACTACCGAAATTCGAAATTCGGAGTCAGACCAATTTATGGTCTTCATAATCGTCCTCTCAGATCAACAATTGAGCGTCTAGTGGTAAAATTTTAATCCACAGGCACAGTACTAAACGTTCCCGTGATAGTGAGACAAATAAGTGCCCGTAGAGTTGAGAATATTGCCGCCGCTAGCGCATCAATTGATGAAGACCCACATATGTTTCTCACATGACGTTTTCAAGCGTTGGGCATCTCTGTGACGTCGTTGTATTAAATTTTGCGAAAAGATCTTGACCTGTATTCCTACAAGATCAAATTGATGGAGAAAATGAAGCCGCTTGACCACCAGAATCGTCATATGTTCGTGAATTAGGCTGGCCAAAAACTTGAACTTGAACGAAAAATCATCTTCAGGCTGGTTGGCTTCGTCAATAAGCAAAATATGCGTTATTGGTCGGGCAGTAATCCACACGTACTCCATAAGTTACCATTGCGTTCCGAAAAACTTATGGTTTGGTGCGGTTTACGTGCCGGTGGCGTTCACTGGCCGTACTTCTTCCGTGATGATCAAGACCGGCACGTTACTCTGAATGGCAATCGCTATCGCTCAATGGTAACCGAAAATTTTTGGCCCGAATTCGATTATATGAATCTGGATAATATGTATGTGGTTCCAACAGGACGGTGCCACAAGCCACACAGCGAATGTCACAATCGATTTATTGAAAACCAAGCTTGGTGAATGTGTTAGGCTATTTTCTGTGAGGCTCCGTCAAGTTTATGGTCTATGTCAACAAGCCAGCGATGGTTGATGAACTTCTTAGGAATATCGAATTGCGATATCTCAAAAACTGCCTGTCTGCAGGAACATAACTATACATTTTATAAGGTCTCCGACGTTTCTTACTGGGTGTTACGTAATATACTCTGTTCAATGTGAAAACACATTCAGTTCATTCGTAGTGGCATCAGCTGTTACCGAGTTAATCAAGATTTACTACCAATTTCGATATTTAACTATGTTCCAAAATATGCTCACGAAATTCTCATTGCATATTTAGAGGCAAGAATTTGTGAAGTTAAATTACGCAAGCGTTAATTCATATTCTTAAAATTTCCTTATTATTACGTTTTTAACGTTCACAAAACAATGCTCATCCACTGTATGTGTACAGCGCTTTATACAAAATCGAGCTTTTCATCAGCAACTAACATTGTATACTAGAATTAATGCTACAATTTTAACAATATATTCCATACTAATTTAAAAAACTAATTATAATTAATTTTTTTTACTTTTATTATCCTAAAATTTAGTTCCGCTAAAACACTTACACACTTATTAACAATTGAGTTTGTAAATTTAAATTCCTTATACCCCTACTGGCAGAGCCAGCAACTACTTAAATACTTTGTAAAAATTATATACACAAACATTAATCATTCTTCTAGCAATTTTGTATATTCACTGGACTACTTGACTTTTTTTTTAAAGCTAAAACTCATTTCCGTTACATACAAACATATTTTGTTTTCACTTTTTTTTATTCCAAATAGGGATATTGGACGGTTCACTGCTGGCATAATTCATACCCAGGAACTACAGCGAAAATTATGCATAAAAATATTTTTTAAAAATTTTAATTCACTATGCACACATACAACATTTAAGTACTTAAATTGCTATAAACTTGGCCTAAAATTCCTATGCATACATACATACGTACTTAATTTTTAATAATTGTGTTTTATCCAAGTTTTTTGTAACTCTAGTTCGACATGTGAAAAACAAATTCAACATTGAAACAGATTTTAACAAATTTTTATATTAAATATATTTCGTTGTTATTAAATAGGAATTGCTAATGTGTTAAAACTAAAATATGTGAGTGTATTTTGAATTAAATATTATTTTTTGGTCGGTATCCAATTTTTCGTGCGTCGTTTAAATTGTTTAAGGATGGGTTTACGGGTTTCAAAAAATCAAAACTTTTATTTTCTTATTAAGTTCTACAACACCTCTAAAATATTGTCCTAAATTTCAATAATTTAAATCAAGTTGATCCGAGTAATAGTTTCGACGATAAAGCCTTGAGAACTTTTGTGCTCGAGGTTAGCTAGGCTAAGTGCGCCGTCTTCAAACGCGTTTTGCTCGAAACTCTGTGTTTTTGCAATCGGTTGACTTAACGGATCTTCATGACCTTTGAAATAAAATTCTTAAAGACTTTAACGAACGATTTTTTTCGATTACTACTAATTTGAAAAAAAAAATTATCGCAAATTTTCACTGAAATTTTAATATTTTTTAAAGGTCTGCCAAAAATCTAATTTTTAGATATTTTTCTTCATTCAAGTTCTAAGAAAATACGTATTTTTTCACTTTACTTCACTTCCTGAAAAGTGTTATCCTGCGGGAGATGGCGTCGCAATGGCCAAGTTTAAAATATTTTTTCTCAAAAATTTCAGAATTTCTTTGTAACAGTGTAAGTTTGAAATATTTTTTCCAAAAATCTCAGAATTTCTTTGTCATAGTGTATGTTTGTAACAATAAAAAATTCTAATAAAATATTTCATTTTTTATATGTAAAAAAAATTGTTAAAAGAATTCTGTTTTTTACCCGAGGAAACCCATGTAACCCCTTAAGCTATCAAAATTTAATGTGAAAATAAAAAGATAGTGAATATTAAATTGGCGATTTGCGCTTAGAAAACTTAATGTTCACCCTTTTTTTTGTTTAATCACAGGCCATTATTTGCTGATAACTCAAAAAACGAGATTACAGTAAATAATTGTCGTAGTTTATGGATTCAGCAAACAGTTTCGGACAAAACATGAATAACAGACCAGCCTCAACATAGCCGTAAAAAATTTTTTTGCTAAGCAATTGCCGACAAGAGAAAATGATAATCTAATCGTTTGAAAATATCTTGACCTTTGAAAATAACTCACTATTTTGGAGCTGATTAAGGTTTATATGGCTTAACGATTTTTTATCAGGGGCGAAATGTGCAAACACTTCAAATCTTAACAATCGCAGATTTAACATACTAAAGTTATATAGATTAGATAAATGGTGTGCAAATAATTCAACTGTTTTAACTACATGGGAACCTAACCCGGTTAAGAAAATATCAATGACTTGATAACAAATTTTATATTTGGATTAATTTGACATAAAAAAAGTAAGGAAGGAACTTCAAATAGCTTCCGCATGAACCGTATTCCACAGATCTGGATCTCAGCGACTATTTTCTGTTCTCAGATCTTAAAAAGGGCTCGCTGGAAAGACATTTTCGTCGAATGAAGAAGTGATCGCCGAAACTCAGGCCTAATTTAAATATAATATATTAAAAATAAAAAAAAATACTTGATGTATTAAAAAATGGTCTACTTGTGTGTTGCATTGATAAACAGTTGGCAACCATTCTTAAAAAATATTTTAATTGTCATTTTCCCTAAAATCTTCACGTTTATAGCCATATTGTAGTATTACATTTAACTTTTTAATTTTTTTGTATGTAATTTTTTTAAATAAAATCTTTAAAATATGTTTCAATGAAATGTCTCTTAACCAGTTTATTGTGATGCTTTATTTTATAGTTTTTTAAAATAATTTTTAATTAAAATTTTCAAACACACGAACTTTTCAACGCTTTTTCATTAGATTAATATATCGAATAACCTCAAATTTTGTATATATTTTAACTGTAACATAAGTTTTCATTAATAGCAAAGATTCTGTCCCTTAATATTATCATCAAAATATTAATTAAAAAAAATAATCCATTACTTTAAAATTATGTTAATTTTGAGATCATAAAATAAGAGCAAAATATTGAAAAACTTTATTTTTTCAACAAATGGCAATCAGTAATAACTACGATTGACTAGGAAAAACACAAGTACAAGTACAATAACAGATAAAATAAAATAGAAATGTATAAATAAAATAAAAATATAAAAAAGAAAACAAAATAAAAAAAATATGAGCAAAAAAAAAATTGATAAAAAATAATAATAAAAAATTAATAAAAAAAAATATTAAAAAGCAATAAAATATATAAAAAAATAATAAAAACCCAAAAATATATATAAATAATTACACAAATTCCTTAAATAATAGTATTCTTTTGTATTGGAGAAATATTTTGCGATTTTATGTTTCTTTAAACCTGCACCGCAACAATCATGAGGAAATGAGCAAAAAATCAAATTTAATAATTTTTCAATTTTTATTTTTGACTCAAAAAATAAACGTTTTTTTTTAATATTATTTTTTCGCTTGCAAAATAAGAGTTATTTGATAACAGTTATTTATTGTACACAGATTCATAGTCTTGCGGTGAGTTTTGCATAACACCACGCCATGAAAGTTGGAGAGCGAAAGTTTTGCTTTTGTTGACTTGATAAATAAAACTCTTAACGGTTGTGTAATGAGTTTAGTTACAGGCATTATTTTGATGTATAAAAAAATTAATAAAAAATAAATAAATAAAAAAAAAAATAAATAAATAAAAAAAAAATAAAAAAAAAAATAAAAAAAATAAAAAAAAAATAAACTAAAAAAAAGAAAAAAATAAAAATATAAAAAAAATAAAAGAAATAAATTAAAAAAAATTAAAAAAAAGAAAAAAATAAAAATTAAAGAAAAAATAAAAATAAAAAAAAATAAAAAAAAAATAAAAAAAATAAAAAAAAATAAATAAAAAAAATAAATTAATTAAAAAAACAAAATTAAATAAATCATGACATGTATATGTAATTTGATATATATTTTGTTGCTTTATTTATCTATAAAATACAATTCTTATAAGCACTTTAATTACGACTAACAACAAGACTTCATAAGCTTTCTAAGTCAGCGAAAAGTAACAAATTTTTTCATTTTTATTCGCATTGCAAAACATTAATGTTTCTATAAAAACTAAATGCTGCAAATATACTTCAATAAACTATATAATTCATTAAGCGAAGTAACTTACATACATACATACAAAAATTCAACTTTTGCTTAACATTTAGCTGAGTTTTTTCAGTTTTGAGCACTTTTCTAAACATTTAATGCTATTGCAAAAACAACAAATACTTTTGTTTTTCCACTTAAATCACTACGTATGATTATTAAAAAATAACTCACACACATATTATAAAACTAATACTAGTGCACATCATTGCATGTACATACATAGATACATACATACACATATAGCTATGTAAGTAGTTAAAGCATTTGCACATTTTCACATTGCAAAACATTTATAAATTTAAAATTATTCGTGCTAAAAATATACACACACACATACACAAACATATGTGTGCATATTAAATACATACCCTATGAGCATACATTATGAATATATGATAATACTTATTTGATACATAAAACAACAAGTACACAAAAATAGTATATCGACACACATACAATTATACAGACATTTCATAAATTGTATGTTTTCTAATGATTTTGAATGCATTTCTTTAAAAACTACGCTAAAAATACCATGTAGTTTCGTTAGCCTAATATTCAGTTGTATAGTTACATGCGTACACGTGTACATATGTATGGCTTAAATCTACGATTTGTGATATTGGTGTGTTTCGTTACAGTTCGGAATTACCACAACTTGCTTATTACAATAGTATCATTTCTGCCTCTACGCTAAAGGTATGCGGACTTATATGCCTATATTTATACATATACATATGTATGTATATACTTATATCTGCAGTTAGCTATGCACTGCGCACTCGTGTAGACTTTAAAATTCATATACGTTCCTTCGCCAGTCTATATACACATAAATAGTTATGTATAAGCAATTGTCATAACTTAATATATTTTTTAATAAAATGTTTTTGCTTTAACTTAAGCGGATTGGTTTATGTCCAGTGCTTTATAATTCCAAATCAGTGGGACACTCTGTTAGCTTTCCTTTTTTTCATTCGCGCGAATACGAATTCTCATATTTTACTTTTGTTGTCATGGCTTACAGTGTAACTTATCAGGATAATACGCGTGTATATGAATAAAAAAAGGTATTGTAAATGTACATATATATACTTATATATATTATGGTGAATCAGTCTAATTTGGGAATGGATTGTGTCATAATGCACTTAAAGTTTGCTGGTGGATTGGAATGGATTTAATAAATGAGCTTGCTGGAAACGTGTTGGGATTAATAAAAGAACAGGTATATTCATAAGATACATTTTTTAAATTCATAATTCTACATGAATATATTACGAATTCACTGTCTCGAATAAGTTATTTATGCATTTCCAGGAGTTTTTTTTGAAGAAAAATAAAGGTTTGAGTTTCGAAAGACTCAAGAAGATCGATTGAAAAAAAAAGAAAAAAATTCGGGTTTTAAAGGGACTAAAAAAGAGTTACTTTTATTCTATGTTCTGAAATGTAGTTGTGCTAGAACAAAAACAACATATATGCTTGATTGGGATCCTAAATATCTGGTCTTTGTATTTATAAATGCTTGCAGATTACTTATATGATTAATTGAAGGTAATGAATAAAGTTATTATAATTAAAAATATTTCGACGAGTTTTTGCGCCAATTTATGTCGCAAGAATTATCAATAATAAGAAAAAATAAATTTTTTACAAATAATTTTCGGAAATATTTATAGACAAAAAGTGTTTCTAGGATCGAAAAGTGGAAAATCTGCAGGCATAAATATGAAATACTGGAAATGAAGGCTCTTTAGTAACTGATAAGATAATTATTGCCACAGAATCGTAAAAACTTGCAGTTTTGAGTTTAAATTAGTGCCGTTTCGGAACAGATAGCAACAAAATAATCCAAAAATATTTTCCTTTTAAATATTCATTTTAATTGAAAAAAGAAACAATAAAAAAATATCAATTTAAAATAGATTCTTGCTGTGGCTAACCTAAACTTGAGTCTTGATCAACAGTGTATATACAATTATTTAGAGCTGACAACAGTACAAATTATAGAAGTATTGTATACATCTAAATACTAATACAAATACATCCTTCTTACATTCCGTACACATGATTAGCTAACGACTAGTCTTTACTATGCACCAGCCTACTTTTACATACATAGCTCATATATAAACCTACAACTAACAAGCTTGTTGGATCAGGTAGTGTGTTGGAAAAAAACAAGATGTGGAACTTTACCAACAACAATTCACTAGTTTTGAGCGTCCTACTTTCACCACACGGCAACAGCTGCGCAAAGTTCTTTTATATATTAATTGGTTTCTCTCATGCCCGTAACTTCTTACGCATGACTCAAATCAGATGAGATTTGCGATTTGCATGTTCGATTGCCGCCAGCAGTTCGTGTTTTTGTCGCACGTAGAGTCTACCCTTGCGCCAGGGGTTTTGCAATTGCAATGGCTTAAAGTCATCACGCAAGCAACGCTCACGTGCGCCTATCACTGCCACCAAGCAGAAGTTCTCCAGCATATCCGCCGTATAGATGGGTCCGTTGTTGCCCTTCAACACTGCCGCCATATTTAGTTGCTTCACTACCAAATTGATCACTTCACGCGCAGTTGTTTTCGGTGTTACGTGCAATTTGAGGCTAGTACCGGACGCCAACCCTGTATTGTATGCTGTGTAGACCTGTATGATACCTGAGCTAGGTGCGCTGCTCAAAGCGGCGGCATTGGCTGCTTGTTCAGACGTGTGACTGGAACCACTCGCAGTGTCCTCTTCGCTACTGTGTCGCGAGAGACTTTTTATGGAGGCAGTTTTTGCAGTAGTTGCTGTCGCAGCGGCGGTGGAGGCTTCCTCACTGCTGATAGGCTTTACACCGCTGGTTAGCGCCGTATGTGCTGTTTTTAAGTAGAGAGCGCCATCTCGTAGATTTGCGCTTGAGGCAGCCTTCACTTTGCCACCAATGGAATGTTCGACGGCCGATTGGCTGCTGAGCTTGGACGTTTTGATGTCATAGTCAGAGCTGGAAGCGGTTTTTAGTGAGAGATTTGAGCCGGTGGGCAAGTAAGGCGCTGAACTGGAACAATGTGTTGCGGTGGCCAAGGATGCTGGGGTCGTTACATGTTGTGTAATGTTAGAGCTGGTACGTTTGCGATGCGTGGCTGCGGAGTGTGTGTGTTTTGTTCCGTCCAAACTGCCCAGCGCTAGTGTGTCATCGGAACGTGAGGGTGGTATTGCAAAGATCTGTCCGAGTTCGTTGTTACTGCCCAGCGCCGATTCCGCACCTGAATAGTAGCTGCGCGTTGTGTATTGCGACGAGGTCATTGAGTCACCGCTATTTTTGCGCAACGAAACGTCCGAGCTCGTGTAGCCGCCCATACTGACTTGCAACAATTGTTGCGTACCGGTGGAACTGACAGTTTTACGTGAATCGCTACTGCTCTGCGATTTGGTAGCAGACTGTTGCGGCGGTATCAGGCTTGCACAGGAGGTGGGCGTTATAGCACTACGTCCCAGATTCTGTTCGGATTTGGAATGTTCGGCTGCTAAGCAGTTACTGCTGGAGCTCTGTGAATTGGCGCCCGGTCCTGGCCAGCTGCCACGTCCAGAACTTTTAGTGTATTTGGCATCACGTGTTGGTGGTTGTAGCAGCTGCTTATCTACAGCACGTCCCTCCCTGCACTTGTCGCTACCATTGTCATAGGCAAGTATGTCTTTCATGATCTCTGAGGATTGTGCGTTTTTGTCGCGTGCAAACGCAATCACGTCCATCAACCAACGTACACTCTTCCACACAGCATTCAAGTTCGCTGATAGCTCTTGCAATTTCGCCAAACGTTCCTTGGCCGTTTGCAGTTCGCTGGTGGAGAAGGCTTCACGTTGCGAATGTGTGGCCAACGCTGTATCTAATTCCAGTATGCAAGAGAGGCGTGCATATTTTTGTATGATGCCAGGTTGGTAAGTGCGCAGGTGTATCATCTCGAAGGCCTGTATGCTCAGACTGGCGAGATCATCACGTTGTAACAGCAACTCTGACTGTCCAGGCACGGCACAAGCCAGCTCGACGGCGGGACAGATCACTAGAAAGCTAATATCTTTGCTGTGCTCAATGACTTCGATGTCATACAGACGATGCGTCTTGGCATCCTCCGGCTTTATATTCATATAGGTGAATAGCTTATGCGCGGCATTAGTGAGGTCGTAGAGGAATAAACGTTGGCCTTCGGTGGTCTCTTCAGTACTTGTATTGAATTCCAGCGCCATATTCAAGGGACTATTGCTGCGACTGTTGGAACTCGTGGACTTTTTACGCTTCAGTATTTGCCATTCATCGGCAGTGATGTGACTGTTGTCACGCACTTTGTAATGCGGCAGCACATTGGGTGTCTTCACGGGCACCACCACTTGTATCTGGTCCATAGAACATTGCATTTTCAGATAGCCCAAATATAAACCTGGACTTAGACGTTGCGTAGATGCTTGATGGTAGTGTATTTGCTCGCTGATGGAGGATATTAACATCTCACTGATGTTGTAGTCCTCCAACAGTGCGACTATCTTCTTTTGCAATTTATTTAGTGGCAACCAACGCGAGTTGAGTATGGAGACGGTTTTCTGGCTCTTCACAGACTGTATGCAGGTCAAGACAACTGTGCCATGAGAATCACGTAGTGGTTTGTAGAAAAGCTGTCCCAAGTCATTGAGACCCAATGTCGATTGCATTTGACAAACTGCGGACAGAAGTTTGGTGCGAAAATGTACGGCGGATGTTAAATTTCGCTCCATATCCGTGCGTAACGACTTCACATCGTCCCATGTGCAGGCAACCTAAGTAGAGTGGTTCGTTAGAAAACGATATCATTTAGTTTTTTAGTCTAAAGCGGTCGTACTTACTTTCATAAGCCAATGGTAATCACTATATAAGCTGCTCGGATATGTCTCGTCTATCTCGATAACGGGCAAGAAATCTTCACTAGTCACCAGGACTTTGTCCTCACAATAAACGACGCTCGCCAAGTAGATGCCGCTGATAATGAGAAAAGTTAATGAATAATCGTTATTATAAGAATATCTTAAGGTATTCAGAACAATACGAATGATTTCAGGTCAGTGGAACCAGGCTCAGCGTCACTACGGGCATGATCTTAATCTTGATCGGGCTAAATTGCATATGTGGCCGAGAAAAGGAGATCAACGAAGAATTAAACACGTTTAAACTCCCCGGTAGAGCAATAGCAATAGTTCTCTGATCGACAGTTCCAAAGTGAAATCTATAATGCACCGACGGAACAAAGAACTCTTCTGTAGTAATCCATAATCTGACCTTAGCTACAAACTACTCGTAAATGACTACAACTCAAAGTTTCAGGAAGAAATTGTTGGCGTAACAGAAGGTGCCAAGTGGACTTCTGCTCTAACCATCAAGTCCATAAACCTTCTAGTGGAGAGCGCAGCGTCAATTAATACCATCCGTAGCGCCTTTACTAAGTCTTACTAGGATAGGTTATGCAAGGAGGCAAGAACTAGACTCTCAGTAAGAAGCTAAGAAAAATCATCTGGATACCCAGTCATAAAAGAATAAAAGGACATGGAAATCCAGCTTGGAGGCAGCGAAGAAGACAACTCCCTTAAGCTGCCCTAGATCATTCAGCTCCTTCAAGAGTTGCATGAAGTAATGTATCCTAGGAGAACACCTCAGGTCTTGGAACACTAGCGACACAGCGCATACCATAAAGGTATTTTAGAGTACTTTTGATGGTGGACAGATCAAAATGCTGCTACTTCTAGACAAGAGGCATTCGCCTTCAGCCTGTTGAGGCGGGATAGCTTACACGGCTCCCAAGGCTTCAGCTTGCGTTTGTCGCTGTTCCTTCTAAATCAACCAACCAAACTATTTTTGCATGCAGCATCTGACAACTCTTTTGGCATTTGACAACACTGAAGCTGGTATGTAACCAGAAGACAAGTCTCAATGATTACGATATTATATAATGCTAACAACCCTAGTCAGCGAACGAAATATAAGATTTATAGACAAAGACGACTGCAGTACTTACCGTCTTAAGTGCTTTTGAAATTTCGATGCCACCGAAAATAGTTGTTTTATCGTAGTCTTCTTTTTTGGATTGCGTCGCTGTGCCGCACCGACGTCCAATGTCAACTCCGATACATCCGCCGGCCGCGCCAAACGTACTGCCGTAAAAAGATTGTCCAAAACACGCTGACGTCCCACATAACGATCTTCCCGATTATTGAAATCGCGCCAACCTATACGGAAGGTAAAACAATAACGAAACAAAAAAGCAATTAAATGTGGAAACAGAAGAGATCCTTTTGGTTGAGCTTACTTGATGGCACAACGCTTGCAGGCACGGACGTTTTGTACGCGCCCCAACCTTTGACATTGCCACAAGCAGCGCGTATGAAGTAGCGGCGTCCTTGCGTCAAGCCGCCAATCTGGCACTGTGTGCCCATATTGCCGTGGAAACTCGTCCAGTCGACCATTTCGCGTTCGCCCACAATGTTGCTGAAATCCGCACGAGTCGACCATTGCACTGTGCGTGGGTGTGACGCCCGATTTGTTGGTTGGGATTGTTGGGGGGTTGTGAGTAGCAGAGTTTGTTTTTGTTTTGGTTTACGGGGATTTGCGGTGTCCAATTTGTGGTGCGCCAAACAAACAATGACAAATACATAGAAAATAAAATACATAAATAAATGAAAATATCGAAAGTAAACAAATCAGTTGCAGCACATGGCTACGGTTGGACGAGCAAATGCCAATGCATGCACAGAGTCAACACCACTCCGACCGACTGGACAAGTGGCGCATTGGTGAGGCAACAATATACTCACTCAACTGTGTGCATTCATATTTTGTTTACCCTTGAGTGCTAGTTTGCTGTCATTTTTTAATCTTTTTTTTTGTTTTTGCTTCGCTTACCTTTGAATTTCGTGGCAATTGCACCTTCGAACGGCTCGAGTATTTGCAGCGCTATCGAGTTGTCGCCCGTCACATCCACCGCCACCGAGGCGGGCGCATCCGGTGGGCGCGTCTGATCCCAGCCGAGCAGCAGGCGTCGCAAGCCCTTCACGCGTCGCTCCCAATTGCCGATTTGCTTTTCGATTTCGTTGCCTGTGCAGCCGGTCACGGAGGAGCCAGTGTTGCCTGTCGCAATCGTACAAATAAATAAATAAACGAATCATTCAATGAATCAATGAACAAATGAATTCACAAATGAATGGCGGTTTGGAGGAGTGGGGTGTGCGCATAAACATACATACACACACACACACACAGACATGCAAACAAAACGTGTGGTTAGTTGTGCTTGTAAATATGCAATTCTAGTCTCAGCATTTCAATTGTTTATTTGGTCCGCCCCAGCGCTTCGGTATCCAGCGTCGAGTGGCGCTGTTGATTGCGAATTGCATTTCATAGTGGTTCCGGGTAACGCCACACTGCGTGTAAATATTATTCTTATTGTGTTGTTGTATGTGCGCTCATATTTTTCAATTATGTTTGAGATCATTCAATGCTGGACATGATCAGCATGACAAATAATTGAATAGCAGAGTAGCGAGTGTATCTATCATGTTAAGTGGCATTTGTGGACGAATGCAGGCCACGTAGCATAAAAGAAGAAATTGTGGCACATACGTAACGGTTGACAAGATTTATTTTTCTAATTCTCTCTTTGAGTCATCGGAGCCTGGCAAGACGCAAATCGAACAAACAGCTGGTATAAATACTGGTATAACTGAACAACTGGTATAAGTACTAGAGAAAACGAAAAGAACTCGAACCATTTCTGAAGCGAATGGTAACAGGAGACGAAATCAAATACGACAATAATGTGCAAAAAAGATCATGGTCCAAGCGTGGTGAAGCTTAACAAATGGTCACAAAGCCAGGATTGATGCCTCGAAAGGTTATGCTGAGGGTTTGGTGGGATTAGAAAGGAATCATCCACTTTGAGCTACTCTAGCCTAGTCGAACGATTGGTTCTACATTTCACTGTCAACAACTGATGAGATTGAAGCAAGCAATCGAAAAAAAAACGGTAAGAACTTATAAACAGAAAGGCCTTCGTCTTCCATGAGGACAACGCTAGACCACACACATCTTTCATGACTCGACAAAAACTTGGAGTGTTTTGCTAGGAAGTTTTGATGCATCCACCATATAGTCTTGACCTTGCACCATCGGTCGACCGTTTGCTTCGGTCAATGCCGAACTCCCTTAATGGAGTAAGTTGGCTTCAAGTGAAGCCTGTGAAAATTACTTGTCGCAGTTTTTCGCCGAAAAACCAGAAAAGTTTTACACTGATGGAATAATGTCTCTAGCGAAAAAAATGGCAAAAAGTGATCCACCAAAATGGTACATATTTGGTACGTTAAAGCTCATTACAAATAACGGGTGATTTTTTTGAGGTTAGGATTTTCATGCATTAGTATTTGACAGATCACGTGGGATTTCAGACATGGTGTCAAAGAGAAAGATGCTCAGTATGCTTTGACATTTCATCATGAATAGACTTACTAACGAGCAACGCTTGCAAATCATTGAATTTTATTACCAAAATCAGTGTTCGGTTCGAAATGTGTTTTATCGACAAATTTTGTTCAGCGATGAGGCTCATTTCTGGTTGAATGGCTACGTAAATAAGCAAAATTGCCGCATTTGGGGTGAAGAGCAACCAGAAGCCGTTCAAGAACTGCCCATGCATCCCGAAAAATGCACTGTTTGGTGTGGTTTGTACGCTGGTGGAATCATTGGACCGTATTTTTTCAAAGATGCTGTTGGACGCAACGTTACGGTGAATGGCGATCGCTATCGTTCGATGCTAACAAACTTTTTGTTGCCAAAAATGGAAGAACTGAACTTGGTTGACATGTGGTTTCAACAAGATGGCGCTACATGCCACACAGCTCGCGATTCTATGGCCATTTTGAGGGAAAACTTCGGACAACAATTCATCTCAAGAAATGGACCCGTAAGTTGGCCACCAAGATCATGCGATTTAACGCCTTTAGACTATTTTTTTGTGGGGCTACGTCAAGTCTAAAGTCTACAGAAATAAGCCAGCAACTATTCCAGCTTTGGAAGACAACATTTCCGAAGAAATTCGGGCTATTCCGGCCGAAATGCTCGAAAAAGTTGCCCAAAATTGGACTTTCCGAATGGACCACCTAAGACGCAGCCGCGGTCAACATTTAAATGAAATTATCTTCAAAAAGTAAATGTCATGAACCAATCTAACGTTTCAAATAAAGAACCGATGAGATTTTGCAAATTTTATGCGTTTTTTTTTTTAAAAAAGTTATCAAGCTCTTAAAAAATCACCCTTTATAAAAAAATAACTTTGTTTGATTAGAAATACGAAAAGACTTTTTCGACTATCAATACTTAGTATGCAAAAAAGCAAACCGATATATTCATATGTATTAATATCCAACTGATAAGAATTAAAAGCTAAAAATAAATAAAAGTCATTAAAATTGCCTTTTGATTGCTTAGATAAATTGTAC
Organism: Bactrocera dorsalis; assembly: GCF_023373825.1. Taxonomy (NCBI): domain Eukaryota; kingdom Metazoa; phylum Arthropoda; class Insecta; order Diptera; family Tephritidae; genus Bactrocera; species Bactrocera dorsalis. The sequence goes on along the minus strand of NC_064304.1, from coordinate 21,978,849 downwards.
TTTCATAAATGCAGAGTAAAATTCTAAAAACCGTACAATTGCATAACTATTCCGCACACGTCCCATTTTCCAATTACTAATGCACTTACACGTGCATACATTTACACGCACACTTGCGATTAATTTCCCCATATCGCATGGTATGCAACTTCAACGCAAACAATAGTTGCAAATTGACTTTAAAAGTGTGCTGAAAACTCACCAATAATAATGCTGGATATGGACGGTCGTGATGCAAAAGTGGGCTGACAAAGCCCACCATCCGATGAGCCGCTCAAGTCCTGTATACGAGACTCAGCATCTTTGAGCAGACCATTCAGCTTGTTTCCGATGGTATCTGAGGAAACTGAAAAAGCAATTGAAACCAATTAGAATAATGGGTGTTAATAAAAAAATATATGAGAGATTGGAAAATGTGTTATGAAACTACTTTGAAAAATTTTTAAGAAAAAATTAATAAAATAAAATTATTTGTTTTTTTTTAATTTTTAAATTTAATTTAAATTTATCACAGAAAAATTAGCATTCATTTTTAAAAACCCGAAATGTATGCCACGTATATTAACTGCTTTAAAACTATTATTTTCAAAATTGTTAGCCTACATTTAGGCGAACATTGATTAAGCTTGAAGAAATAGCGAAAAAATAGCAGTATATTTTTATTTATATTCTACTTACATTGTGTGCCTTCGATTGCGCCATGTTGCAGCAACATTTTGGTCATCGAGCGATTGTTGCTGAGGACAGCAACATCCAAAGCTGACAGGCCATCACTATTTATGCTGTTGTTGACACAATTTTTGTGATGAAAACAAACCGAAAATGTAAAAAAATATATATTTGTATATATGAGCCAATAAAAAGATGAAAATGTAATTGAAGTATAAAAGAAATAGTTAAGAAGCAGAATTCATAAATATATTACTACTAAAATTTAATAATTAATTTGGTCCATAATAATATTTGAGATAATTTCTATTATTGTTTTGTTTTCTAAACTTCACTACTTTGATTGATCAATATTTTATAGCTTTTAGTATATATTTTTTCCATTTCCTCGCTACAAGAAAACCGTCTACGAAGTAAATACAACCTCTTAAAAGCGAGTCCTATAAAGACCACTGCATATATGTATGTATGTATGAGTATAATATTTAATCAGTATATCAAATATTGGCAACTGCCTAGGATCAAGCACACGTGTATGTAAAAGGGCTTCATAAACGCTTTGACTATTTGTGGTCAATGGGCAATTACATTCTGACAACTGACGCATGTCATTCGTTTGGGCTGGCTGATGGACTTTACCTACCAGTACTAAGTTTGGCAGAGAGACAGCTATGTGCGGCTATTTGGCTATTGTTCGTTAAAGCCAAACGGAATGTACATACCTTAACCCGTGGCTATGTTAACGTTTACAAAAGGATCGTCAATATTTGTGGCTAAAATGCTATGGTAATGCTGCAGGTGGCAGTACTATCCACGTGTGATGTTTATATTCTCTTTGGTTCACAATAAAGGAAAAGGAAACCGAAGTCCTATTAATTTTTTGTTTAGAAACTAATATTATGCTAGTTTTATCAATCCAAATCAAAAGAGGGTTTCGCAGAGACGAGAGGCACTATATAGATCCAGATATTATTCAAAATTCTATTTGAAAAACACCATCATCCATCTTGAGACCCAGCATTCATTATTGAGTACTAAGAGTGTACACGAAGATCGTGGAAATTTTTAAGAAGATCAAACATTTTCGAGCCAAATTTTGCTCAGCGATGAGGCCCATTTCTGGCTCAATGCGTATGTGGACAAGAAATATTACCAAGATCGTGTGTATCACACAGTTAGACTTTTTCTTGTGCGGTTATGTAAAGTCTAAAGTCTATGCAGACAATCTCGCTTCGATTCAGGCCTTGAAGCAAACCATCACGGGTGTCATTCGTCAGTTAACAGTCGAAATGAGTCATTGAAACTTGAACTCATTGGGTGGACCATATGAGCCATAAACATTTGAAAGACATAATCTTCGAAAAAAGTCAAATAATGTTCTTTCAAATGATAATAAACCTTCTCCATTAAATTTGAAGTTTCTGTGGGCTTAAAAAAAAAAGTAGGAAACCTCGAAATGGTTCACCCTTTACATAAATAAAGTTGAGCAATTCAGAGCAATTCGAAATCTTACATACCTATTGACATCCACATCGGTTGATTCCAGAATGGTGCGCGCCTTGTCGAGATGTCCATGTTCGACTGCCGAAAAGAGAGCTGAAGAAGAAATCGAAGTAAAGTAATATAGGTTAATTAATCATACATAAAAATATACATACATATGTACATATGTGTAAATTAGAAAGCATGTCAAGTTTGGTCTTTAAGGTTAGTGAAAGCGCAGCGTTCGTTGCACAAAACCCGCTCAACAACTGGCGGAGAAGAAGAAGCAGCAGGTTAAATACCCTTACTTGTTAGTGTAGCAAGCTTATACGTTAATTCTTACAGCTAAGTTAAATTAAAGGATTAGTGGAGACTAATTTGCATTTGTTTATTACTAAAAACGCATTGCCTACTTTTAGGCTAGCCTACCATGTTGATGTAAATTGATCTGATTCAATTTGTCCAGCTGCGCCTGAGCCAACTTTAATTGTTTCTTCGACATTTTATTGCGATACGGCGTGTTGCCGCAATTGCCAACGCCGACGTTGGTGGTAAGACCATCGCTGCTGATGCTGCCGTCGCCGTTGTTTTTCGTGCGCACAAATGCCGAGTGTCGGTAAATGGCTAAATTCGGCGGTTTTAGCGCCAACTCCATTGATTCGTTGGCATTTATTTTCGGTTGTTTAGTCGTTAGCGACGCCTGCGGTTGTGCGGCCACAGAGTTGCGCGCTTGACGTGCCACACTCAGGCCACTACTTGGACCATTGTTGCGCTGCTTGTCCGCAGTCATTCGCAAAATTTTATTGCTATTTCCACCGTTGTTGTTATTGTTGTTGTTGTGATGACTGTTATTATTGTTGTTGGTGTTGTTGGCACTTAGTGGCATTGTTGTTGCCATTTTTACGGCATTTCTTGCTAACGCTGTTGCTGTTGTTGTTGTCGCTGCGGCTGCTGCTATATTATTCACACCCGTTTGCGGCAATAGAAATTCCATTTCACGCAAATCGTTGGACGTACATGAGATGGCCGTGCGTATCTTGGCTACAGCCACATTTGGCGTCCATTGCTCAGACCAACGGAACGTATTTGCGGCATCACAGCCGTTATCGTCGCTATTATCACCGTTCAACGCTACAGACAGCTGTGTTGAGTTGT